>NC_069660.1:40667333-41284833 GCF_027244095.1 Hemicordylus capensis | reverse complement strand
CTGTGATTTGTGGATGAAAAGTAAACATGTACTTTCCCACCCATGAAATGTGCTTAGCTATTTGGTGAAAAGTTCTTCTTCATTGTACGGTGAAGGTATTGACGTGAAAATTTGATTCAGCTGTAATATTTAAGTCTAGTTAGCACATTAAAATCGGATGCAAACTTCAGAAATCAATAGCATGTGTGACAAGCATCCCAGTGCATTCTGCGAGAAAAAGTGATGGCTGGTAGGATCTACTCACCAGGAGCTGCAGCTGCACTTGAAGTGCCACTGCTGTGATGTCCTTTTCCAGTAACAAGAAAGAATGGTTAAATTAGCCACCGAACCCACCTTGAAATATCAGACATAATTTTGTGCCCCCCTCCACCACAAAACTTCAGTGATTTCTCCTGTTTCCAAATCCATTAAGTGGTCATCTAAAATAAGGCTAATGAATTGTTTCAGGTCACCCCTAGTTGATATCTGCTCTGGGAATTTTCTGCCAGTACAGAAAATGTGGATTTGTTTCATCTTTATTTCATGTTGTAAAAACTTTATTACTTTTACTTTATTTATTTATTTATTCCATAATAGAAAGTATGACCATTTTGTACAACACCCCATAGGAACAGGTGCTAATAAGGAGCACTGGGAGGGGCTAAATTAGCTGGAACAGACAGGAGACTGGTCTTGTGGATTTTATTAAGATCCCCCTACCTTTATGTCCACAACTCAAGAACAGATCAGGGCCCTCTGCAGCTGCTCTTTGCGAAACTGTAAATACAGCAGAGATGCATTCATCTCCATGACATATCAAGTTGGATCCTAAGGCCAAATGGTCATCTTGTTTGATTCAAAAATAAATAAATTTTAAAATGGCACCTGCATAGGGACACAATCTGGTTCAGGACCACAGTGCATAAGCAGAAGATAATTAACCTTTTAATTCCATGACATTTTATCACTACAAACTGCTCCCTCCAAAAGTGCATCAGGTTCCAAGAGATTCCTGCCTGCAATCTTGGAGAAACCGCTGCCAGTCTGTGTAGACAATACTGAGCTAGATGGACCAATGATCTGACTCGGTATATGGCAGCTTCCTATGTTCTTATGTTCCTATTATTTGCAATGGTTGGAGCACATGGTTCTGCTAACTGTCTGTCCCTCCAAAGTCCATTATACAGTTTATGCATTTTGTGTAAGAGTTTGCCTGCAACCCGATTATTTATATATTTATTTACATTTATATCCCGCTCTTCCTCTGAGAAGTACATGATTATTTTTATCCTCACAACAACCCTGTGAGTTAGGCTGGGCTGAGAGATATATGACTGGCCCAGAGTTAACCCAGTGAGTTTCACAGTTGAATGGGGATTTGAACTCTGGTCTTCCCGGTCCTGGTCCAATACTCTAACCATAGGGGTTGTGGCCCAGTACTGGGACAAATGGATGAGTTATGCTGCTACATGCAGGGGATCCAAACCTACCCCCTGTGCAGCAAATCATAGAAGCTATTCACACATACGTGCAAAACTGGGCCAAGGGTAGCCCAGTTTTGCATCCTGGATTGGGCTGATCCCAACAACACCACAGCGGCAAACCTGCCTAAGAAGCCTCCCTTTATTTTTATGATTGTCTGTCAGTCGCAGCTAGCAGACATGGGGAGGGGAGCGGGGGTCCCCATAATGCACTGCACACTTGTGCGGTGCTTTATTGTTGCTCCAGAGGGCAGAACGACAAGTCCCGGCACCCCGGCCCTTGGAGCAGAATGATCGTCTGTGGGGATGTATGCTCTTTAGTGCTTCCTCCATGCAAGCTCTGTAGCCCTTTCTCACTGCTTGTGAGAAAGGGCTCATAGGAGTAGACTCCTGCACTATGAGTTTCTTAAAATGTGATCTCCATTTCAAATAGTAATGAGAAAGTATTGCACAAAGATGAAGGGGAGCAGCAGCAATCTCTTTTAAAACCCTGTCATAAAAAAATATTCACGGATGCTTCTGAAACATTGTGCATTTTCAATCTTCTCATCAATTGTCATTTTTGAAAAAAATGGTCTGGATGAACAAAAACAAGACTTCTGCAATTTCTCACATATTTTCTATGACTCTGTATATGAGAATCCATCCTTAATCTCTCTGTCATGTCCAGTTCTTATTTTTAGGTAACTACTATGGAAAGAATAACTCAGCTTAAATACCATAATTGTTGCTTGGTTTCCTTTGTATCTTCACTGTGCATTTATGATAATCCCCTCATTCCATCTGCAGCCCACGCATTAATGCAGCAGCCCCCTTTTCTGGTTCCAAGAAATTATGCATTAATTATGGAGGAAAATTAACACCTCAAAGCAAACTATAATTGGGAATTCTTCAATTCAGTTTATGCTTTTTCAATTAGGCCCTCTATAATTTTAATCATGGGAGCATTAACATGTTTCCGTAATTTATATACCTGTAGTATAATTAAGTCCTGAAATGTCTCAGTCTACAGGAGCAAACCTGGAGTTTAGTCATCTTCCTTTTCATTTGTATTTAGGTGCAAATGCACACAGCACACTGTATAACAGGTGGCCTGGAAGTAAGGAATGAAAAGATGCACACAGCCAAATCTTTGTCTACTGACAGATCTAGCTGTCATTCTGATCCAAGTAATCTGCAGTAAGATCCCCCAAGGATCTTCATTGTGTTTTATCCATAAATGTTCTGGAATCAGGGATGAGTGGTGAGGTAGACATCACATTATTTAGGATGTGAAGATGCAAGCAAAAAACAAAATGCAAATGAGGCTCAAGAAATAAAACAAGCTGGGCCTGGCACAGAGTATCTGCGCCTCTAGTTCTGCCTGCCTGCCATCCACCGCTGCTTTCTTTCCCAGCCTGCCCACTGCCACCATTTTCTTGCCCTGCCTGCTGCCGTCCTTGCCATTTTCTCCCCTCTTCTGCTGCCATTTTGTTTCTCTCTCATCTGGCTGTCTGGTGGCTACTCGGGGACTGGCCTTCTCCGTTGCTGCCCTGAAGCTTCAGAATGCGCTCCCTGCTGAAATAAGAGCCTCCTCATCTCTGCCAACTTTTAAAAAGTCTTTAAAGATGCATCTGTTCACCCAGGCTTTTAATTAAATATTGTCTGAATAGTTTTAATATTTTTTTAAAATATGGTTTTAAAATTTTTGTTGTAATGTTTTAACGTTTTCTGTTGTCATTTATTTTGCTTTGTTGTAAACCGCGCAGATATAGAAGTTTTGGGCAGTATAAAAAATGTTAGATAAATAAATAAATAAATAAATAATGTGATGTGTATTTCATAACATGCCACCAAATACCAATTATAGAAAGTGGGGTGATCAGGCAGTGCTCTTGCTTTCATGTCATGATTGTGGGCTTCCTGGAAACAGGATGCTGGATTTTTTTAAAAACACTATTTATTGTTAAATTTATACCCCGCCTTTCATTAAGAAAATCCGAAGGCGCCTCACAAGAAAACTTAAAAACAAGATTATAAAAAAGACACATTATAATATTGAGCTAAAAATATAAAAACTTGAAAAAAACTTTAAAATTTTAATTAAAACACTAGCATAAAAACAGTACAAAATACAAGAAGCAGCAGTGGAGACAATCATATAAAAGCCTGGGTAAAAAGCCAAGATTTAACATGCTTTCTAAAAGCTGTGATGGAGACTGAGGAGCAGATACACACTAGGAGAGCATTCCAGAGTCTGGGGGCAGCAACAGAGAAGGCCCTGTCCCGAGTGCACGGCAACTGAGCCTCCCTCATTGTCGGCACCCAGAGCAGAGCCCCCTCAGATGACCTCGTCAAGTGGGCAGCAACCCTTGGGAGCAGTCAGTCCCTCAAGGATCCCAGGCCCAAACCATTAAGGGCTTTAAAGGTCAAAACCAGCACCTTGAATTGGACCCGGAAACAAACTGGCATCCAGTGCAACTCTTTCAGAATGGGTGTGATGTGCTCCCACCGGGCAGCTCCAGATAAAACCCTAGCTGCCGCATTTTGTACTAGCTGCAGTTTCTGGATATTCTTCAAGGGCAGCCCCACGTGGAGCGCGTTACAGTAATCCAGCTGTGACGTGACTAAGGCATGGGTAACTGTGGCCAGATCTACCTTCTCAAGAAAGGTAGCACTAGCCAAAGCCATGCAAAGGCACCCCTGGCCACTGCCTCCACCTGAGCTTCCAAAAGCAGAGCCGGGTACGGTAGTATCCCCAAGCTGCGTATGTAGATTAGATGGATGCTTGGTTTGAACCAGCTGAATCCCTCTCATGTTGTTACCATCTTCTCTGCACTAAGAGAAAAAAATACAAGGAAGCCCCTAGAGGATACAGTTTTGAAATTCCTGCCCCTGATCGTGTGGAAGCTCAGTATTACTTGCAAAATGCCCTGCTTATAATGGGCAGTGGGGAGAGAGAAGACCATACATTACAAGTTCCCTGAAACATTCTGTGCCCTAATGAAAGGTCTCTCTTGTTGGTAACCAATGTCAAAGGTGGGCACACATTTTACCTACACCACTGTGGTATCTCCAAGTGCAGTTCTTCACATTTCCCATGACAGCAATTCAATTACGCAAGAAGAAAGAATATATTCCAATGCTTTGGTGGGGGATAGGGGGCTATGTTTAACCCACTCCCAGTCCTCATGACTCTATTTTCTTGCTATTCTCCCTAAGCTTTGCTAGTGGCAGCCTATTGACCATAGGCCCCATGGAACTTAACTAAGATAAAGCCCTGTTTTCTATCTCCATTTCTGCAACCACTGTTTTGTTATGTTAAAGTGCAACAAAAATAAGAAAAAATGATTCCTATGTACAGCTGATGTAGGCAAGAAGAAGAGAGAGAAGACATTCTCTTTGTTCTTATTTGCCTGCTCAGTTATATTTCTACCTGTTCTCTGTAAATGTTTTTTACCTGCCCTTCTACAGAGCAAATATACTTTTTTCCTAAAGACATAGTGTAAAGCAGCTATTCAATATTAATGGAGAACTGTACAGTGAACTTGCTCTGTCACTCAGCTTTTTCCTACATGCTTCATCAGAACTATCAATTTCATTTTGCACAGAAAACTCAACACATTCTTAGTTTTCTTCTTGAGCTGATCCACAAGTGTAGCTACAAAACCAACATCTAATATTAAAATTACCATTTAGATCATGGACTTGACTCTAAAATATTACTTACCAATAGTTATCACCTTCTTGATTTGTTATTATGAATTCAGAGCATGTAGGCAAAAGCTATATCAGGAAGCAGCGATATAGGAAAGATGCTGAAAGGCATCATCTCATACTGCATGGGAGATGGCAAAGTAAAGTGTGCCATTGAGTCGGTTTTTACTCCTGGCAACCACAGAGCCCTGTGGTTGTCTTTGGTAGAATGCAGGAGGAGTTTAGGCAATGATAAACCCCTCCTGTACTCTATTTATTATTTAGCGCATGTTTATACCGCCCTAACCCAAGGTCTCAGGGTGGTTCACAACAAATAAAAACAAAACATTAAAATCAATTAAATATTAAAAGCAGTTTAAAACAAACAAATAAATAATCCAAAATTTAAAAAGTTACAAAGTCAAAAAGCTAAAAGGCCTGGGTAAAAAGATAAGTCTTCAGACACTTTTTAAAAGCCACTAGAGATGGGGAGACTCTTATACCCACAGGAAGCGCGTTCCAAAGTCTTTGGGTGACAACAGAAATGGTCCGTCCCTGGGTGGCCACCAGACGACATGAAGGTAGCCACAGATGAGCCTCCCCTGATGTATGCAGTGGACGATGGGGATCATGCAGAAGAAGATGCTCTCTTAAGTACCATGGACCTAAGCTGTTTAGGGCTTTATAGGTTATAACCAGCACTTTATATTTTCCCAAGAAACTTATTGGCAGCCAGTGCAACTCCTGTAATATAGGAGTAATATGGTCTCTTCAAGATGGCCCGGAGACCAACCTGGTTGCTGCATTTTGTACTAATTGCAGTTTCCGGACTATGTACAAAGGCAGCCCCACATAGAGCACACTGCAATAATCAAGTCTGGAGGTTACCAACAAATGTACTACTGTTTTGAGATCATGATCATTCTACCAAAGACAATCACAGGGCGCTCACCATGCTGGGGGGCACCTGCCATGTGCTCACCCCTGGTGGCAAGGCAAGAGCTGCAGGGGGCCTCCAAGGCCTATGCGGGGGGCGGCTCCAAGTGTCCCCTGTTCTACCCAGCTGCCTGCCTCCTTCATGGTTACAAGAAGGGCCTAGTTTGATCTCCATCAAATCAGGCTTCAAATTTAACCCCATAATGTCGCTGTCTGGGTCTGGTACCAAATAAATATGAAACAGGGCCTTTGATATCTTTAAGCCCTGCTGTGCAGCAACATCACCACATGCAAAAATACGGCAGCCTTAGATTCTGCTGTATACTTTCCATACTGCTATGTTCCCTCCTGGTGGTGTGTGTGGCGGGTGGGGTAAGGAAGGCTCAGTTCCTGGCCCAAAAAAAAAAAAAAAAAAGACACAGAGCAGAAACTCTGCAAGTGCTCTGGAACCTACACACACTACACATGCGTGGTGTGTATAGTGGCCCTGTGGGCCACAAGGAAGTTACCATTGTTCCCAGCAACTATAGATACATCATATACATAGTGTAAGGGATAGAGGCCTTGGTGCATGATGCCATGGCAATGACATCATCAGCTCATACTGCACTGGGTTCTAGGCCCACAGTCTGGATACATTTTCCAACTCTGGATTAGTTTTGGAGAAAACTTGGGTAGGCCTGCCCATCACTATTCTAAACTGGTCTGGATAACTGCTTTTAAGTTCAAGGGGTGGGGGTGGGGGAATCTTCATGTCACAGAGATGTGTTGTAAATGTGTTCAATGGGGTTTGAGCCCCCACCTTACTTTATTATCAGGAGTGGATTAAGCTCTTTGCCACCTATAGGCAAAAAAGCTTTTGCCACCCCTTTACCTTAAAGAACAAAACAAAACTGCTGTGTAGCAGTGGCCGCAGGGAGGAGAGGTGAAGGGAAATTCCCCCCTTTTGCTCTTGCTGCTTCCAGCGGTGGGATGGGGCATGGCAATGGTCGCTGCAGGAGAGGTGAGGAGAACGTCTTTCCTTTTACCTTTCTTTTTAAAAAATCTGCTGCGTGGCAGCAGCCACAATGACTGTGGGTAGGGGGGCAAGGGGAAAGTTCTGCCTTTTGCTACCAGTGGGGGGGGGGTGAAGTGCATGGGGGGGAGGGGAGAGTCCCCTCTTTTAACTTTGAAAATGCTGCTACACAGTGGGATGTGGGGTGGCGAGCTCCTTCCAGCTCCCCTGCTCCTCCCAAGTGACAGCACTCTGCTCTCTGCCGTGCAGCCCATTTCTGGCCTTCCTCCACAGAGGGAGGAGCTGGAAGGAGTTTGCTGCCCCCATCCCAACATGCAGCAGCATTTTCAAAGGTAAGAGAGGGGGATCTTCCCTCCTTGCCCCTCCCCCATCAACACGCCCCATTCCCCCCACTGGTTGCAGCGAGGGCAAAAGGGGAGACTTTCCTCTCCCCCCACCCTCAATCACTGTGGCTACCACCACACAGTGGCATTTTCTTTATCAAGAAAGGGAAAGGTGGGGAGCTCTCTCTTCGCTTCCACCCACCTTTGCTGCAGCCGCCGCCACACACAGAGAGGGGCAGCAAAATTTGAGTGGCAAAATTTGCTGCTCCTCAAATTTTGCCTCCATAGGAAAATGCCTATTCTGCCTCTCTATTAATCCTCCACTGTTAATAATAATAATAACAGTTTGGGCCTGGGATACCCGAGGGACTGCCTGCTCCCAAGGGTTGCTGCCCGCTTGACGAGGTCATCTGAGGGGGCTCTGCTCCAGGTGCCAACAATGAGCAAGGCTCAGTTGTCAGGCACGTGGGACAGGGCCTTCTCTGTTGCTGCCCCCAGACTCTGGAATGCTCTCCCAGTGGCTATTCGCTCCTCGGTTTCCATCACAGCTTTTAGAAACAGTGTAAAATCTTTGCTTTTTGCCTAGGCTTTTATTTGTGTGACTCTGCTGCTGCTCTTTGTACTCTGTGTTGCTTTTATGCTTTTGTTTTAAATTTTTAATCAGATTTGTTTTATATTTTTTAGCTTAATATTTTAATTGCGTCTTTTTTACAATCTTGTTTTTGAATTTTCCCTTTAAACCGCCCTGGGATTGTTTTAATGAAAGGCGGTATACAAATTGAACAATAAATAAATAAATAAATATTTTTCTTGCTCAAGTTATTTCACATTTAACCTGGGGCATCTGTGCAACAGATTTTCCTACACAATCAGCCCATGTAGTATTACGGACAGATGCTGCAGATTAAATGGGCAATAACTAGACTTCAGCTCGAAAATGGGCAATAACTAGACTTCAGCTAGAAAATGGGCAATAACTAGACTTCAGCTAGAGGAGAGACAACATATGCTCCTAGGTAGATCTGAGGGTGTGAAACTGGGTGCCTGCCTGTGTGCTTCTCCTGCTGCCCCTCTGTCTGTTATCTGCCCCCCAGGACTGGCTGCTGTGCTGAGGTGAGGCCTTGCAGGATTGGGGCCAGGGAGGAGGGTGACTTGGCAGTTTCCTGCATTCCATCTGCCTAGAGCTGCCTGCTCAGGGCTATATAGGCTTCTGCCAGTGGCGGCGGGGTCGCCACCAAAGGGGGTCACCCCTTTGGGGGAGCCACTTCGGGGGATGGCGAGGGCCAGGTCTCTTGGCCTAGGTATTTGTATATGGGGGGAGCATTTAATAGTGGAGCTTCTATTTTAATTTGTCCTGGGTGAGACAATCTTAGAATGTTTCTAGGCTTAACTGGAGATGGGGAGACAGAGGGCGTGTCCACTGACTGTGGGGCGGCCATTCCGGTCGTGGTGGGGAACAGAAGAAGTAACATTGGCAGGTCAGTGGGCTGTTACAGGGGAAGGTGACTTGGAAATTGAATAGCTGTTTCCCCTTCCGGCTGTCCTGCCAGCTCTTTGACCTTGGGGAGCAGTGCTGATCATCCTTGGAACCTCACCTTGCTCCTCTGCAAGGCCAGGTCGGTCCAGAACAAATCAAAAACCACCCATGATTTGATTCTGGATGAAGGTGCCTACCTGGTATGTATTACAGAGACCTGGCTGGGGGAGGCTGGGGGCCCAGTGTGGTCCCAGCTTCTTCCTCCAGGCTACTCTGTTGAGGAGCGGGTGAGGGACCATGAGCGAGGAGGTGGAGAGGTGGCGTGGCTGTGGTCTACAAGAATAACCTTTCCCTTACCAGGATCCCTGTTAGAGTGTTGGACCATATCGAATGTGTGTACTTAAGTCTGGGGACCAGGGATAGACTGGGACTTCTGTTGGTCTACCGATCGCCCCGCTGCTCAACAGAGTCCCTAACCAAGCTAACGGACTTGGTCTCGGACTTGGTGTTGGAGTACCCCAGGCTTGTGGTGCTGGGGGACTTCAATGTTCACTTTGGGACCAATTTGTCCGGGGCAGCTCAGGAGTTCATAGTGGCCATGACGACTATGGGCCTATCCCAAGTGGTCTTGGGGCCGACGCAAATTGCTGGTCACACGTTTGGTTTGGTCTTTCACTCTGATCAGGGTGTTGTTCCGTGGGTGGGGAATCCTGTGATCTCCCCATTGTCATGGACGGACCACCATCTGGTTAAGGTTGGACTCACAATCACTTCCCACCTTCACAGGGGTGAGAGACCTATTAGGATGATCCGCCTGAGAAGGTTACTGGATCCAATAGGATTTCAAGAAGCCTTGGAGGGATTTAGTGTTGGCTCTGCTGGTGATCCTGTTGATGCCCTGGTGGAGAATTGGAACAGCAAACTCACTGGGGCAGTAGACATGATTGCTCCTAAGTGTCCTCTCTGACCTGCTTCAAAATTGGCCCCTTAGTATACGGAAGAACTACAGGGGCTGAAGTGGCAAGGTAGTTGACTGGAGCACAAGTGGAGAAAGACTAGGCTTGAATCCGACAGACTGCAACATAGAGCTCATTTGAAGACCTATGCTCAGGCCATACAAAGAAGCAATTCTTTTCTGCCTGTATTGCATCCACAAGTTCACATCCGGCTGAGTTGTTCAGGGTTGTGAGAGGGCTAGTGAGTGCCCCTCCTCCCTTGAATCAGAATCTGGAACCATCGATTACCCGCTGTGATGTGTTTAATGAATTCTTTGTAGAAAAAATATCTTGTATTCAGGCCGACTTAGACTCCCCTCCACAATTATCTCAGTGTCTGATGTGGAGGTGTCCAGCGACTCCTCTGTGTGATTAGGTTGGATCGGTTCCAGTTTGTGACTCCTGAGGATATGGACAAGCTGATTGGAATGGTGTGGCCTACCACCTGTTCTCTTGACCCTTGTCCGACATGGCTTATATTATCTGGCAGGGGAGTTGTTGTAGAAGGCCTGGTAGAAATTATAAATGCATCTCTGAGGAAAGGTAGGATGCCTCCTTGTCTTAAGGAGGCAATTATTAGACCGCTTCTGAAAAAGCCTACCCTGGATCCCTCAGACGTGAACAACTACAGGCCTGTCTCCAACCTTCCGTGGCTGGGCAAGGTAATTGAGAGGGTGGTGGCCTCCCAGCTCCAGACATTCTTGGATGAAACTGATTATCTTGACCCATTTCAAACTGGCTTTTGGGCTGGCTATGGGGTGGAGACTGCCTTGGTCGGCCTGATGGATGATCTCCAATTGGCAATTGACAGAGGAAGTGTGACTCTGTTTGTCCTTTTTGACCTCTTGGCGGCTTTCGATACTATTGACCATAGTATCCTTCTGGAGCATCTGAGGGAATTGGTAGTTGGAGGCACTGCTTTGCGGTGGTTCTACTCCTACCTCTTGGGCAGGTTCCAGATGATGTCCATTGGAGACGGTTGTTTTTCAAAATCTGAACTTTTTTACGGTGTCCCTCAGGGCTCAGTACTGTCTCCAATGTTGTTTAACATCTACATGAAACCGCTGGGAGAGATCATCAGGAGATTTGGTGCAGGGTGTTATCAGTATGCTGATGACACCCAAATCTACTTCTCCATGTTAACATCATCGGGAAGGAGCATAACCTCCCTAAATGCCTGTCTGGAGGACGTAACGGGCTGGATGAGGGATAACGAACTGAGACTGAATCCAGCTAAGACGGAGGTACTCATTGTGCGGAGTCGGAACTCGAGAGATGATTTTGATCTGCCTGTTCTGGATGGGAAAAGTATACAGTGTACTGTGCTTGATTGGCCAGCAAACTCGCCTGACCTGACCCCATAGAGAATCTATGGGGCATTGCCAAGGGAAGGATGAGAGACATGAGACCAAACAATGCAGAAGAGCTGAAGGCCGCTAATGAAGCATCCTGGTCTTCCATAATACCTCATCAGTGCCACAGGCTGATAGCATCCATGCCACGCCGCATTGAGGCAGTAATTGCTGCAAAAGGGGCCCAAACCAAGTACTGAATGCATGTTTATACTTTTCAGAGGTCCGATATTGTTCTATTCTTCAATCCTTGTCTTCTTGGTTCCATGTAATATTCTAATTTTCTGAGATTGTGGATTTGGGGTTTTCATGAGCTGTACGCCATGATCATCACAATTATAACAAATTAAGGCTTGACTTATCTCGCTTTGCATGTAATGCGTCTGTCTCATATATCAGTTTCACCTTTTAATTTGCATTACTGAAATTAATGGACTTTTGCACGATATTCTAATTTTCCGAGTTTCACCTGTATAAAGCCCTAAACAGTTTGGGCCCTGGGTTTTTAAGGGAATGCTTTCTTCAGTATGAACCCCACCACCCACTGAGATCTGCTGGAGAGGTCCGTGTGCAGCTGCCATTGACTCCTCTGGTGGGCACTCAGGGATGGGCCTTCTCTGATGCTGCCCCGAGGCTTTGGAATGTGCTCCCTAGTGAAATAAGAGCCTCTCCATCTCTGACAGCTTTTAAAAAGTCTTTAAAAACACATCTCTTCACCCAGGCTTTTAATTAATGTTGTCTTAATGATTTTAATGCTGTTTTAAAATATTATTTTAAAAATTTTAAATTGTAATGTGTGTGTTTCCCCCCTCCCCATTTTTGTCTTAACGAATGTTTTACTTTGTTTTTATTCTGTTGTAAACCACCCAGAGACTAAGTTTTGGGTGGTATAAAAATGTTTAAATAAATAAATAAATAAATGCCTTTAAAAGGCCTTTGTTTGGTCCCCCACCAAACCCTAGTGAACACCTGTGCAACCCATTGAATCTTATGCAGAGCTGCGTGAGCAAGTTAGCAAACTGCCAACCCATTTCCACTCCTTTTGTATGTACTTTCAGCCCTGCACAGATATTTGTGAGGGCCAGGGAAAAGCAAGATTTCCATGACCCTTGTTAACTTTGCAAATAACCTCAGTCTTATCTGAGAATAAAATGCGATTATCATAATTAGCCTATCATACATTGGAAACAAAGTACATATACCTGTGACTTCAATTATCTCAGTAGAAGGCACTATAGTGGAATAAGAATTTTCTACAGTGAGGTTTATTGAATATAGGAAAAGTATGGCAAATTGAGTTTTAAAAAATAAAGGAAGACTGTTCAATCAAAAGAAAGAAAATAGCAACACTTATGACAGTGGGTGGTAAAATGAAATATGAAAAAAACCAAACCCTAAATAATTTTTTAAGCATTGTCTGCTCTTAACTGCCCACTACCATCCTTCTATATATCTGCTAAAATAATTTTTATCTTTACTTTGGTATCTCTGGAGTACTAAGAAAATCTAACATGTAATATAGCTAATGCAAGCCATTGAAAAAAATGGATTTTCCCTTATGTACCTAAACAAAACAAGTGAACATCTTTCTATATTCCAACATTTTGATGTATATCAATGTTTGATGTTTTTTTAATTCTGTAAGCCAAAGTTATCAAAAAGCCACCCTTTACTTCTGTAGATATAAGAGAGGAGGTAGATTTGTTGTTTATTACCACAAGAATATAGGGATGTGCATGGAACTGGCTATCCTGGTTTGGCTCAAATCAGGACTGGATTTGAGCTTCCCCAGGCGGCTCCTTCAACCCAACCCCCACCAGCAACCCAAATGACAGACCAGTCACGCTGAGGCCCATTTGGGGCCTCTGTGCAAGCACAGCCACCATTACAGTGACTTCTGTGCACACAACGGAATGGAATGCAAAACCCATTCTGTGCACACTTCCACAGATTAGCGATGCTGTTGGATGTTTTAACTATCTGGTTCAGGACAGAAATTTTACTACCTCAGATGGAATATAACTCAGAATTTCTTCTGAGGCTTGCAAAATGATTGTCTGCAAATGTGGAGACAATTTTCACCAATCTCCCTTTCCCTCTGAAGCTGAATATGGCTCCCAAAATGTGTCCCTAGGGGTTGTGCTCAGGGACATATGTTTGGAAGCAACAATTGGCTCTGGAGAGAAGGGGAGATAAATGAAAATTGCCCCTCCTCCACAGCACCAACACTTTTTTAGGAACATAGGAAGCTGCCTTATACTGAGTGAGACCATTTTTCCAGCTAGCTCAGTATTGTCTACACAGACTGACAACGGCTTCTCAAAGGTTACAGGCAGGAGTCTCTCTCAGCCCTATCTTGGAGATCCCAGGGAGGGAATTTGGGACCTTCTGCATGCAAGGATGCACATGTTCTTCCCAGAGCGGCCCCATCCCCTCGGGAATATCTTATAGTGCTCACATATAGTCTCCCATTCATATGCAAACCAGGATGGACCTTGCTTAGCAAAGTAGGGGTGTGCACAAAACCAATTTACTCGGTTCCATTTGAGTCTGAACCGAACATGTTTGGTTTTGTGCACCCGATTAAGTTTGGGGGTTCCTTTTAAAAACTGTTTTAAACTTTTAAAAATAAACTAATAAAAGTCACCGTCGCCACTCTGGGGGCTTGTCCGCAGCCGCAGGGTGTGTGTATGTCTCCGGAGGTTCCCCCTTCCCCCACCACCATCTACTTAATCAAAAATTGCCTGGTTCAGGCAGTTTTCATCCTGTTCCGGGCCTCCATGCATGCTCAATGGGTCTCTACGTGGCCGGGACCCACACCTTTCAGTAGTTTTGGCTGGTGTAGCCTTGTAGCTTTGCTACTATTATCCATGCCCCCCAAATATTCACACTTGCTTAGTTCAATTTATTACATGTACAACTGTCCTTGAAGGCTACTTGAGAACTTCAGAGGAATTAGTTGGTTGGAACACATCTTGCCAGCATTGATAAATATATTCACTGGCTTTCCAATTCATTTCTGGGCACAGTTGGTGCTGAATTTGACCTATGGAACTCTATGTCGCTTGGAAACCAGGTATCTGAAAGACTGAAAGATAAATATGTCTGCTGACAGATGAAGCTGGCCACTCTTCAATCCAGGTTTCCCTGCTTTAAGAGATTAGGTGGGCAGTGAAAGCTTTTTCAGTGGGGACATCCTGGCATTGGAATCTTTGACCAGGCTAGTTTAAGTGCCAGCTAAAGATTGCCTTATTCTCCCCAACCTTTAATTGATGATTAATTGTATAACTGTCTTTGCTGTTTTAGTGTTTTTAGTGTTTAGTGTTTTTTTAACCACTTTACTGATTTTATTATGCTTTAATTGTAGTTCTAATTATTTTATAGCTTTATTACACTTTCATAATTCTTTTTGTTAGCAACTTTGAAAGTATGTAACTGAGAGGTGGGACAGGAATATTATAAACAAACAAAAAACTCCCCTATAAATCTTACTTTATCACAGACTGTTTAAAGAAGTATCTTCAGCACCAATGAAAATTAATTACTATGTGACATTTTCAATTTGTGATTACTTTACCAACTGAGTAATCAAAGCCCTGACTTTTTAAAAACAAAACATATCTCTTAGGCACATTAGTAAACAAGGAAGTACAGAGACAAAAATGAGAAGAAGTTTTACCTGACAGGGGCTCCACGAGACTGTGCAGGCTTCAGTAGAACTGTGATGGTGGTCTCCGTTTCATTCAGAGGGGAGTCAGTATCATATTCAGGCATTGATGGTGCTGGAAAACAACAGAGAAATCTTTGCTAGATATTGTCTCTGGGACATCATGAGTTTGAAAGGAGACTTAATGCACATCAAGAACATTCATGATTCTTCTGTACAGCACTGTACAGATTTAGAATTCTTACAGATTTGGACTTTTGATTACTGGTTGACATACTGTGCAATGCTCTGTGTGCGTTTAGTGCAACACAAGTGCTGCTGTGTCTTCCTGATGCGTGAAAATGCAACTTGCGCAAATGCTGAATTTGTTCAAGGAGACTTGCTTGATTGTACAGCCACTGGAAATAGTGGCCATGCAATCAATCCCTTGTGCAATTTTGGCTTATCTGCAAATGTGTGCTTTTGCAACTTGTATTAGGAAGATGCAGCAGCACGCATGTTGTGATAAACATGCACAAAGTGTCACAGAGTATATTAATCACTATTGTTTAAAAATAATAAGAAGTGGTCACGCATGTCTTCCTAGCAGCTTTTACAGTCTCAACCTCATTATCTTTGGTTAGATTGCATCTTTGCACAGTTAAACATAGTTAATGATTCTGCATTCAAGAGGTATTTTATGAATGCTTGTATGAATGTTGGTCACTTTTTAATATTCAGTTTAAAGGGATATAAAAGAAAGTGTTTTTATTTTGCTCTGTTGGCAATTTCAGATCTTGACTTTGCAGCTAATCCTTTCCAAGAGTTTTTCCCCCAGCGGAAATGGCACCAATACAACTGGATTATCAATGGGATTATTACCCAGTTCTTACCATGAGATTACCATAAAACTATTACCAAGTCTTAAACCAAACTCCAAAACAGCATCATTTAAGATTATTTATTATTATTTATTTATTTACACAGTCAGGCAGGTGTTATTGACTGGTTTGTTTTATACAGACATCGAGTCCTTCCCAAGGACCTGGGATGGCTGAATTTTATTGTCAATGTTGTTGCTGTTGTTATAGATATCGTCGCAGAATATAGGCTGTTCCCAGTAAAGTTGCTTTTTGTAATTGGCTGATGGTGATTTCTGTGCCCCTATGGTGTTGAGGTGCTCTTCAAGGTCTTTTGGAACTGCACCCAGGGCACCAATTACTACTGGGATTATTTTGGTCTTTTTCTGCCACAGCCTTTCAATTTCAATTTGTAGATCTTTGTATTTTGTGATTTTTTTTCCATTTCCCCCCCTTCTATTCTGCTATCCCCTGGTATTGCTATGTCGATTATTTTAACTTGTTTTTCTTTCTTCTCGACTACAGTTATATCTGGTGTATTGTGTGGCAGATGTTTGTCTGTTTGTAGTCGGAAGTCCCATAATATTTTTACAACTTCATTTTCTTCAACTCTTTCAATTGCATGGTCCCACAAATTTTTGGCTACAGGTAGCTTGTATTTTTTGCAGATGTTCCAGTGTATCATCCCTGCTACCTTGTCATGCCTTTGTTTGTAGTCAGTCTTTGCGATCTTTTTACAACTGCTGATTAGGTGGTCCACGGTTTCATCTGCTTCTTTACAAAGGCGGCACTTACTGTTTGTTGTTGACTTTTCAACTTTTGCTCTTATTGCATTTGTTCTTAGTGCCTGTTCTTGTGCAGCCAGTATTAAACCCTCTGTTTCTTTCTTCAAGTTGCCTTTCTTAAGCCATTGCCAGGTCTTGGTGATGTCTTATTTTCCACTTACATTGTGCAAATATTGACCATGCATGGGGCTTATTTTTTCATTTTTCTGCTTGGTTCTTAACTTGTTCTTTCTTGTAGGCCTGTTTTGTTTCATTGGTGTTGAATAGTTTCTCGTTATTGACCATTTGAAGTGCATCTTCTTCACTGTCCTTGATATATTCTTCAAGGCCTCTTTTCTCCTCCTCTACTGTTTGATGGACTTGCAGCATTCCTCTTCCACCTGAGCTGCGAGGGAGGTAGAGCCTATCTACATCACTGCAGGGGTGCAGAGCATGATTGATGGTCATGATTTTCCTGGTCTTACGATCTAGCGTCTCTAGCTCTGCCTGGGTCCAGTCTATTATTCCTGCAGTGTATCTGATAACAGGTATAGCCCAGGTGTTGATGGCTTGTATGGTGTTCCCGCCATTGAGTTTGGACTTGAGGATTTTTCTAACTCTCCTGATGTATTCACTTCCTATTTTTCTTTTAACTTCAGTGTGTGTGATGTTATCAGCCTGGAGAATGCCCAAGTATTTGTAATGTTCTTTCTCTTCCAGGTTCTTCATGCTGTTTCCATTGGGCAGTTCTATTCCTTCTGGTTTTCTTATTTTTCCTCTGTTCATTATTAATGCAGCACACTTGTCTAGTCCAAACTCCATTGCTATATGGCTACTGAATATACGGACAGTGTTTAGCAGTGATTTGATTTCTGACTGGGACTTTCCATACAACTTCAGATCGTCCATGTACAGCAGATGGTTGATTTTACTTGATGTTTTAGATGTTTGGTATCCGAGGCCTGTTTTGTTTAGTATTTGTGAAAGTGAGGTCATGGTGATTACAAACAACAGAGGGGATAGTGAGTCCCCTTGGAAAATGCCTCTTCTAATTCTAACCTGTCCAAGTGTCTCGCCATTGATTGTTAACTGTGTACTCCACATGCTCATTGCTTTTTAAAATAAATATCTGGATGTTTTTGCTGACACCAGTTGTTTCTAAACATTTTAGTATCCATGTGTCAGGCCATGAATCGAAGGCTTTCTTGTAGTCAATCCATGCAACACTTAGATTGGTTTTTCTTCTCTTGCAATTTTCTAAAATCATTTTGTCAATCAGCAGCTGGTCTTTTGTGCCTCTGGTCTTCGGGCAATTTCCTTTCTGTTCAACTGGAAGCTGTTTGTTAGTTAATAAGTGTTGCATTACTTCATCTGCTATTATTCCAGTTAATAATTTGAACATGGTTGGCAGGCAGGATATCAGTCTATAATTACTTGGAACTGCACCTTTTGCTGGGTCTTTCATTATGAGATGAGTTTTCCCAGTTGTTAGCCTTCGTTCAATATCACTTCAGTACAAAACGTGATTGGACTGTTTTGATAGTTGTTTATGAAGGCTTGTTAGGTGTTTAAGCCAAAAGCCATGCAGTTCATTGTCTCATCATCATTATCATCATCATCATCATCATCATCATCATTTCTTGTTTACACAGTCATACAGGTGTTATTGACTGGTTTGTTTTATCCAGACTTCAAATCCTCCCCAAGGACCTGGGATGGCTGAATTTTATTATCAATATTGTTGCTATTATTATAAATGGGTGGGGGATTTAGCCATCCCAGGTCCTTGGGAAGGATTTGCTGTCCGGATAAAACAAACCAGTCAATAACACCTGCCTTTAAAAAAAATAAATATTATTATTATTATTATTATTATTATTATTATTATACCATCGATGTATGTGGTGCTGCACAAAGAATGAGAAGACACATCCCTGCCCCAAGGTACTTACAATCCAGTTATTGACACATCAGCGGGCAGAAGAGGAAGGGGAGTGAAACGGATACAAGAGGAAACAGGGAAAGAGCATGTAAATGTTCCATAGGAACATAGGAAGCTGCCTTATAAAGAGTCAGGCCATTGGTCCACCTACCTCAGCATAGTCTACACAGACTGGCAGCGGCTTCTCCAAGGTTGCAGGCAGGAATCTCTCTTAGCCCTATCTTCAAAATGCCAGAGAGGGAACTTGTAACTTTCTTCATGCAAGCATGCAGATGCTCTTCCCAGAGTGGCCCCATCCTCTAAGGGGAACATCTTACAGTGCTCACACATGTATTCTCCCATTCAAACCAGGGTGGACCCTGATTAGCAAAGAGGACCATTCATGCTTGCTACCATACACATGCTTAGTTACAATATATAATGGGAACGTTTTGAACTTGGGAGAGTTGAAAGAGCATGGTATGCTTCAATTAAGGGAAACTGCTAGATGTTTAAAAGCACTTCCAAATCTGGACTCAAATGAACATTACCTGTAACCTAATAGTTACATACAGGCTTCTGCCCACAGAGCTCCTCATATAGAGTGCTTAGTGTATCAGTCAAGCTATGCCCAGACACTTGGGAGGTGAATTTTTTGCATATATGCTAAGCATACTATTAAAGAAACCTGTTATCAAAAACCTCTACACAGATCCTGATCAGATACAACTATGGAAGCAGAAACAACTACACTGGCCAAGGTACACATAAAAGAGCAGCAGCAATTATTATCCACTGCACAAACTGCATTTTGTAATGTGCCTGCAAAGTGTGTCACATTCCCAAATAGTGTACATTCCAAATGGAGAAATAATACAATTTCTAGCTAATGTTACAGCTGATTCTGAAGCCTAGCCTATACTTCTGTGCTGAACATCAATGTTAGTTATATCTTAGAAACAAGTGTTCCACAGCCCCATTCACAAAATATATTAAGCAGAAAATAGTGGAGCAAGCAGATGAGGTCATCTTTCAGAAACAATCTCTGGCTAATGGTAAATGGTTCTGGTTCTCATCAAGCATCTCTTGACCAGAAAAAAAGCACCATGATTCACAAATCCTGAAGAGTTAAACTTGAGACCTGTTACTTGCTCAGTTAACAATGTCAGTTGATTGGGGGGTACTATTGTTTTTTTCAGAGTTCTTTTTTCCCCCCAATCCATTTTTTCTATAGCAAATTTCATTTAAAAAACTAGACCAGCATACTCATTATTTCACTCGATCTCCACAGATCAATGTGAGAACTAAGTTATCACTAACTCCTCTTCACTGTAGTACCTGAAATTTTAGTAGCAATCCGTGTGGTGATAGGAGGTCCGAAGCCCTTCACTGTGCTGGCTTTGATGGTGAATGAGTAGGTAGTCCCTGGATATAACCCTACAAAGAGGTGATGAGTTTCATTCCTTAACTTGAAGACCTTTCCTCTTTGGTTGGAGAGGTCAGCAGTGGGATCTAGGGATCCAACAGCCTTGTATGTAATCTGAAATGAATGAAAGAGAAAATCAGGGTGCTTGTGTGATTTGCCAAATGTTATAAATGCACTTTTCTCTGCATACAGATACACCTTGCAAGTTATAATGGCTAGAGAAACATGTATAGCAGCAGGGATTTGAATTGGCTTGTATTTGAATGTTACCACCTGGTCTAAGGTTGATAATCCAACAATTGTCTTTTTTAAAACATAGGGCAGAGTTATATATTTTGTATATGTTATTGGATATTTGCTGGTAATTCAAGTCAGTAGAAAATGTCAGGAACTTTTGACATTTAATCTCAAGATTCACCAAAAGGTTTTGACTAATTTTCATCTCCATGATCAATATTTACTGGTTAAATTATGACATTTACCAGGCTAGATTGATAGATATCAAGGACAAGCCTGATCTGGTGAGTAGTGATGTTGCCAGTAATTAGCTGGTTCAGAATACAAATTTGTCATAATGCTTGAACGAATTCAAAAAACACACACACTACTTCCCAGGCCCCATTGTTGAAACTGGGTTATCTCAAGAAAATGGGAAGTGAACTCTCATGCATACCACAAGGTTTGTATGTTTGAATAACACTTTTTCTACACTCAAAACAGTTTAAGCAAAAAGCAAAATAAATCAATATTTAAAATCAAACAACATATAGATGTATTTATGAATCATGGCCTTTCCACTAAATAGTACCTGAGGTGATGCACAGTATAAAACACAAGATTCTGAAAGTACATATACTAGTGGGGTTCCAAACTTCAGCTGCAATAGTTGCCTTTCATTCCTGTCACAAGCTAATTGACAGTTCAAATATATTTATTTACTACATTTATATTTATGTCAATGCTCAAAGGTTATATATATGCTCAACAGACACAATACAATCGGCACAAAAAAAAGGAAAATCTGATAGAAAGGGAAGAAGAAAATAAACAAATTTAGGTTCCATGGCCATTGCTTGAGACAGTTCTAGGAAGGGAAAAACCAAATGGCAGTTGTTTCCAGCTTGTGGTGACCCTAAGTCATTCATCAACATTACTGTAAATATTTTTCAGAGCATCACTGGCCACGTTCAGGGTGGGAGAGGTCGCTGAAGGTTTGTGAGAACCCCACAAAACTACAGCATATACTGTACCTTGCAGAGGTGATGAGAAAAGTGGCTTACCTTATATATATTTTTTTTCTTTTTTTATCTGGAAAAATATGACAGCAGCAGTTGTGTTTCAAGTGTCACATAATTCCTCTGGTGCATTCTGGGATTTAAAATATGGTCCAGCAGGAACAGGTGACTGGGAAGAGCACTGGTGTTTGAAGTGATGGCACTGCTGCTTTTTCCAGTTAATAGAAATAAATAAAGATAAGCCACCCTCCTCATAAGCCACCACCCTGAAATATTTGCTGTAGTTTTGTGGAGCTTCCAGTGGAGAGAATTAATACTCCCCTTTTGCTGCCTGCAGAAGAGTTGGGGAAATAGCAGAGAGATAATTCAGCCCAGGACTAGTTTCAGCCAGGCTGATGTAGGGGGCCTTACTGTCCACCTTCTATACTAATGCAGTCAGGAGAAATGGTCACAAATGTAGATGGAGGAGCCAAATGGCAGCTGGCCCCAGTCAGGCTGATGGAAAGATAATTGAAGTCTGACCTCTCCTACTGATAAGGTAGGTGGAATGACATGATCTGGTATATGACCTTGTTGGAGCCTTTCCTATGCTTTCCTCTATCAGACGATTTGATGGCAGGCAGTAGTGTCTTCACTGCCCTCTCCTCAGGGAAAACATGATTCTTAAGTTGCTGTGTACTGCACTCCACTTGGGAATGGAAGCCGGCACTTCAGGTGCAACACCTGAGAGCTGGAGAGAGGCTGCTTTCTTCAGAAAACTGAATCTAATGAGAACACACGATATATGCTATATAAGCAGGGCATCTATGGACATTTCACCAGTGTTAAGTCTCCCAACAACACTGGTGATAGTGAAAGAAGGCTGTCTCTATACTGCCAAAAGGGCAGTTGAAGTTTTGGGGAAATTGAACTCTAAGAATGTGGTATACATGCCCCTGGGAGCCAGATGTCCTTTGAGCCCAGTTCCTCAGCACTCACAGTCACAGCAGTAGTGAAGAGGAAGCATTCTTTCACAGCTCGAAGCTTCATGAAGGAAGATTCCCTTATCAAGTTTACTTGTTTATTATATCCATATTTTTTACTTGTTTAATATTTCCATATTTCTCCAGCATGTACATGTGCCTTTGGGGTTCTGCTTGTGCCGTGTCTAGATGTCAGCCTCTAGATGGAAAGAATGACTGGCCAGAGTTTTCAAATAAAAGACATCTCAGACCAGTTAGAAAGCCTGCCATAACCTACTATTTGGACAAGATTGTGGTTGCTAAGGGCACCATTCTAGAGAACTGGCAAAGTAAAATTAACAAAATTAACAAAGCTGTTCCTACATGTCCAATTTAAAACCATGACAACACAGGTCAAAATGACCCAGTTGGAGCCTGCTATTATAGATAAAGACTGTTAGAAATGCTTGCTTAATTTGCCTACCTTGACCTCACCTTACTGTGATCTTAATTTAGACCTATGGAAGAACACTAACTTCATTATGATTATTCTGGTTTAGTTGGTACATCTCAAATATAAAACAGTAGAATTAAAAGCAGAGACATATATTCCATTCTCCTTGATTCACCTTCTGCTTCCAATCACTGTCCCTGCTTTTCAAGATTTTTATACAGTTTCCACCACAGAGAACTGACACGTCAATATAAATCTGGACAAATATTCATGAGCGCATATATTGCTGGGACTACTAACACACCTTTGGAGAGCTACAGGCCCAAAGCACACCTTTGAAATTCTGCCTGGTTTCCATTATGCTTATCAGTGGCAATTGCACAGAAATATACACACTCAGGGTAAAACTCATGACTTATTTACCAGAAAAATTCTTCACTGTGTTCCAAATTAAATCTAAAGGCAGCTCAGTTTCAGCGGAGCCGTCAATATAATGTACCATGCTCAATTGCTCCTTTAACCTTTCCTGATATTACAAGATGCTCAGTTATATGTAATGAAACACTACACATAAATCAATGTATGTTAATATATGCACACATCTTCAATTTTTAATGAAGAGCTTCACAAAATCAAATTCTCAGGCGTATGAGAAAATCTTTGGAGAAATCCTGCCTTTCTTTTATAATAGGAAGAAAATATTTCATTCCAAACAACCAACAAAACAGGGTTGATAAAAATCAATGATTGTTTAATGTATATATCTATATCTATTAAAAATGGATTTAAATTGATTAAAAAACAATTCATAAAGAACCAATCAAAGATATTATCCTGAATATTAATCATAATAACATTCCATGAACATGTTAACTGCAGTATATGGTGATGAGAGAAAACAGACCTGATCAGTCCTATTCTGCAGATGATTTACATGCAGCATACACACACAGTCAAGCCCTTGCTCTCCCCCACAACCCAAGTGCAAAGACAAAGAAGGTCAATTATGCATAGAGGATTTGAGGGAATGGAACAGATGTGAGCAAGGAGGAGGAGTCTGGATATAAATGAATGGGACTGAGGGAGGGGAATAGGAAGTGAAACCAAAAGTGAACAGAACATATGCATATACAGTCCTCCCTGACTCCTGAGGGAACATTTTCTGAGTGTATCCTAGGGGTGTGCAATTCGGATTTTCGGTGTTTCGATAAGGATACGAACCGAAACACCCCTGTTCTGTTTTGTATCCGAATATGGCCCATCCGAATCACCCCTGATTCGATTCAGATCCGAATTAATCCGAATCCAAAACCGAATCAATTCGGATTTTAAAAAGGGTCCAGGGGCAACATAGCAAATGAGATTTTCAATGAAACACCATGAATCCACTCTAATTTGCTATCATAGAATCCACACTCAGAATACCTCAGAAACAACAGAACTCTGTACCCCATGGGTTAGCAACCCATGGGAGTGGTTGGCACCCTATGTGCACTACACCACCACTCGCTCTGGGCCACCCCAGCACCCCCCAAGTGCACTTATGGGGCTGCTGAAAGCTCCATAAATTACCTTATGAGGAAAAACCTTAAAGACGCGTAAACTTCAACAATTCACCAAAAATCATCCCTCTGCCCAAATCCTTTGAAAAAATGCAGGTAGCTTCCTTGCCCCTACCTGGCACTACCACCAACCCCACACTGCCCTAGGCCACCCCTTTCCCCCTGACGTGAAGTGATACACACTTCATTATACCTAATGGGGGAAAACCTTAGACGCGTAAACTTCAGAAATTCACCAAAAACCAGCCCTCTGCCCAATCACTCTGCAATTGGGGTGGTTGCCTCCACCCATTAGGCACTACCACCCCACCCCACTCTTTTGGCCCAGATCCCACGTTATGCCCCCAATCTGCCCCAAATACACTAAAACTTCAAAAATTCTCCAAAAATCAGCCCTTTGCCCAATCCCTCTGCAATTGGGGTGGTAGCCTCCACCCATTAGGCACAACCACCCCACCTTACTATTTTGCCCCTGGGATCCAAAATTTGAGCAGACGCCTCATCAGACCTTTTTGCATTGAAGTCAATTGGAGGCAAAAAGGCGGGAAATTCAAATAGACGTCATTGGTCAAAATGGAGGGGGGGGAAGAAGGCCACAAAAATGGAGGTCTGAAACATCCAAATATTTCGGATCCAAAACAGGGGTGATTCATTTCGGATCTGAAATTATTCGGAAATCGTCGGGGGTGATTCGGTTCGGATCCGAATCACCCGAAATTCGCTGTTTCGGGTACAGGTCATTCTGTACCCGAAACGTTTCGCACATCCCTAGTGTATCCTCCATTGTAGAAGGGAAACGCCTATCATGGCTGCAGGCCATAAAAGAAACCCAATTTGGGAATATTTTAATGAAGTTCCTGTACTTGTGGGTATGAATGGCATGCATGCAAAATGCAAACAGTGCAACAAAGAAATGCAAATGTAAAGCCTGGTTGCCTGAATGAAACAGCATATTGAGAAGTGTGTATCTATCACCCTGAGGCATTTTTGGAAGGGCGGTATATCAATCAATCAATCAATATTATGGTGTGTACCTACCTTCTAAAATGAAACCTACATCTATCTCTAAATATGTATTTACTACATATTACTACATATTTATCTCTAAATATGTATTAGATAACAAGAATATGTATTATATAACAACAAAACCCCCACCATGTTAACAATCCAGTTCTGAATTTGAAAAAGCATTTAAATAATGCACAAGGGTAGCATAAGCATGGGGAAAAGTCAAAGGTGGATCCTAATCCCAAAGCAATTAATATAATCAGAAAAGGTGATATTAATCAATATAAAAAGCAAGCTCCTGACTTTCTGGAACTAGCTAGCCCAAAATGTTTGCACAAGCACAGCATTAGTTTATGTGTCAGCCACTATCACCCTCACCTTGGACATAGTGAGGCTTGACTGTAACATATTGTAAATGGAGCAGCCCCAAAGGGTGTTTTGAAATTTCATTTACTCCAAAACGCAGTTGCTAGGCTGCTGTCAGAAGCCAGTTATAGGGAGCATGTAAACCCCTTAGTCTATGATCTAAGTTGGCTCTCAATTTGTCTCCAAGCACAACTTAAGGTGCTGGTCATTACCTTTAAAGCTCTGCATTATTTTGGGCCAGGATGCCTTGAGAACTGTCTGCTCCCATATGACTCTTCCCAAGCAATAAGATCTTTGGAGGGGAACCTGTTCTGGGTGCTGCTACCATCTGAAATGCATCTGGTGATGGCTCAGGATAAAACAAGTTCAAGCTAATTCCAGCAATTACTACTACTAACACATGAACCATTACTATCACAGTCGCTGTCTTTTTGAGTGCCTAGTCTGAGGCATGTAGATTTATGTATTCAGTAGGTTTATGTATTCATCTTTGGATCTAGTGGAACCAGAATTAAATGGGGCCATTCAATTTTAGTTTCATGCATTCTAAAACCAAAAATCTAGTGAATCAACAGTTCAAATGGGAGGTGTGTTCAAATGGGAGATGTGTTTAACATGCCCACACTTTGCCGTGGTCTTTCAGTTGGACATTGGGCTGGGGAGGGATATATCCAGGCAGACATTTAACAGGTGCAATTTCCTGAAGTGATCCCTTAATCACTTCCTAGAGATGCCCCTGATGAATTTCTGCCTGATGCATCTCTGATCAAGGCAAAGTGTGGATGCATGGAGCCTCATTTCTAAAGCCTGCATCATATACCAGACTGTACAAAACATTTACAGCTTATATGGCATGCAAGTTAAGATGGGCACTTTAACTTGCAATTTCCATTGTTTTTGGAGCACAAGTGAAAATGTAAAGCATCTTAACTCTCATCTTAGCCCAAAGGTTTTTGGATTACTGAATTTTAGGTAAACCCTACACGAGAGTACAGTCCACATCAATTAAAGAAAACATTTCTTACAGAAGGTTTGACAATTGCCCATCTATGCTGAAAGTAGATGTCAAAATACCTTTATTTATTTTATTTATTTGATTTGATTTGATTTCTGTACTGCCCCTCAAAAAATGGCTCAGGGCAGTTTACACAGAGAAATAATAAATAAATAAGATGGATCTCTGTCCCCAAAGGGCTCACAATCTAAAAAGAAACATAAGATAGACATCAGCAACAGTCACTGGAGGTACTGTGCTGGGGGTGGATAGGGCCAGTTACTCTCCCCCTGCTAAATAAAAGAATCATCACATTAAAAGGTGCCTCTTTGCCAAGTTAGCAGGGGTAAAGGATGCTGGGAGGTGAGAAACATTATTGTTATTGAAAATAGGGCCATACACAGGAGAGAAAAAATGAAGCTTGCAAGGAAGCTTTATACAGTATATTTGAAATCCTTCATGGTTACTCCACCAAACAGGTGTACTAAAGTTTAGGCTTAGGCATCTTCCTTGTGGGACCAGTTGATCAGGAAGTCCAACCTAGTAAATCCCATGCATTTAAAATCAGAGTCACTGGATTTTAGAGTTGGAAGGAACCTTGGAGATCTACTGGTTCAGCACAGGAAACTGATGCATTCCTGACAACTGGCCTTCCCACCTCTATTTGAAAACCTCCAGAGAAGCAGAACCAATCACTGAGCAAGGCAGACTGTTCCACTGTCAAATAGCTCTTAGAGGTAGGAAATTCATCCTAAATCTGCCTAATTGTAATTTCCATGCATTGGTTCTAGTTCTAAGGAGAGGAGAGCTGGTCTTGTGGTAGCAAGCATGACTTGTCCTTTTAGCTAAGCAGGGTCTGCCCTGGTTGCATATGAATGGGAGACTAGAAGTGTGAGCACTGTAAGATATTCCCCTCAGGGGATGGAGCTGCTCTGGGAAGAGCAGAAGGTTCCAAGTTCCCTCCCTAGCATCTCTAAGATAGGGCTGAGAGAGATTCCTGCCTGCAGCCTTGGAGAAGCTGCTGCCAGTCTGTGAAGGCAATACTGAGCTAGACTGGTCTGACCCACTATATGGCAGCTTCCTACGTTCTGCCCTTAGGAGCAACAGAGAACAAATCTGCTGTGTCAAGTGACAATCTTTAGATATTTGCCCTCCTATTAGTCTTCTCTTTTCTAGGCAAAACATACCCAATTCCTTTAACTGTTTCTCATAGGATAGTTTCCAGACCCCTCATCCCTTTGCTACCCTCCTCTGAAACCATTACAATTTATCCATGTCCTTAAAATGTAGTACTCAGAACTGGACAAAGTATTCCAGCTGAGGTCTGATCAGCACAGAACGAAGTGGAACTATTATTTTTCCTAATCTGGGCACTACTGTGCCTCTGCTATGCTCTGTTAATGCAGTCCAAGACTGCATTAATATTTTTTGCACTTCAGTGTAAAATAACCAAAATATTCAATGGATTTTTTTAAAAATCAGTGCAATATGCTGTAGGCACATGTGACTCCCTTTGGATTATTCTGATATATTCCTGGTATATATTCCTGATCAACCATCTAACTCCAAGTTCTATACCTTTCCTGCACTCTAATCTCCACATCATTCCAGGTTTTGCTGAAAGAAGGCAACAGAAAAGAGAAGAAAAAATAAAGTGGGAAGGAGAGAACAGAAGAAAAAAATGAAGCAGAATACATGCTTTGTTTCTAGCAGAGATTTAAGGTTCTTTCTTTAAACTGAAATTTGATATTCCTGATGCAGACAACACACACTTTTGGCAGTAGTCTGTATAAATTATTAGAACTCCAATGTAAACCCTACCATATTGCTTTTCCTCATCTCCATTGCAGTGCTGTCTACCTTCTGTCATAAAATACAACCTGGCTAACCCATGTGTCCCAGTTCTGATGATATCTTGAGTCAACAGCAAACAGCAAATGTTTATTAATGCCTCAGGAGTCAAATGGTCTTGTGACATTGACAAGTGAGGAGCAGGGATAGAGGAGATTCAAGAAATCACTGCATTCATGACCTTGCCAGGATTTGAACTTTGGGTCTTTGGGGAATGCAACTCTTGCTGATTGGGGGAAAATAAATAGTCTTTACTTCTTGTGTGAGCCAGAACCGTGGAAACACATCTATTTATATATTGTCACATCATTGTATGTGTAGCTGGGGTAGACCTGATGGGGGAATAAACTAATGATCCTCAGGTGTCTGTTTTAGGAATCCATTGCTGAAGGATTTGAGTAGCAGGAGACATGAAGAACACACCTCATTCATTCAGAAGGAAGACCTTGTTAGCTCACATGGCCATTCACCTCACCCAGCACTAAATTTTGACTCAGTCTCCTCTGAGACAAATGTGAATAGTGCATAATGAACAGTATCTGAAAACAACTGCAAAGTCACACATAATTCTGCTCTATGTGGCTGGAGCTGATGCACCTCACACAATCAAAATAAAGGCATGAGACTTGTACATTTGACAGTTTCCCCCACCCTTTCTGGTAATTAAATGACAACTCATTTTCCTGGTACTGACTGATTTTTAAGGCATCCCTCACTTAGAAGCCTAGATTATTGCTGCTGTTTTTCACAGCCAGTTAACAATTCTTTGCCCTTTACAGTTGTTTTAATTTAGTTCAAAGAGTTAGGTGTAACTAAGTCCACTAGATCAATGCATCCTGGAAGTGTTCTGCTGTGACGCCAATCTCCAATCTCCCATGGTTGGGCAAGGTGATTGAGAGGGCGGTGGACAACCAGCTCTAGGTGGTTTGGGGGGGAAACTGATTATCTAGACCCATTTCAAACTGACTTTAGAGCTGGCTATGGGGTTGAGACAATCTTGGTTGGCCTGATGGATGACCTCTGCCGGGAAATCAACAGAGGGAGTGTGACTCTGTTGGTTCTTTTGGATCACTTGGCACCATTCAGTACAATTGCCCATGGTATCCTTTTGGATTGCCTGGGGGAGTTGGGGATAGGGGGCACTGTCTTGCAGTGGTTCCGCTCCTATCTCTTGGGTAGATTCCAGATGGTGGAGCTTGGTTATATGGAGTCCCTCAAAGCTCAATACTGTCACCAATGCTTTTTTATATTTTTAATTTTAATATTTTAACATTTTAATATTTTTGATTTTCAGGGCTTTTAGCTGTTTTATTGGTTTTATTGTGTTTTAATAGTTTTTAATTGTTAATTTAGCCATTTTTGGAAGGGCAGTATATAAATCTGATAAATAAAATAAATTTGCTTTAATTGTTTTTATCATGTTGTGAACCGCCTTTAGCCATTTTGGAAGGGTGTTATATAAATCTAATAAATAATTAAATAAATAAATAATATCTACTTGAAACCCCTGGGTGAGATCATCTGGAGGTTTGGTGCTGGGTGTTATCAGTATGCTGATGACACCCAGATCTACATCCCTTTTTATTTGAATAATCAGGAAATGGTGTTCATTCCCTAAATGCCTGCCTACAGGCAGTAATGGGATGGATGAAGCATAACAAACTGAAACTCAGTCCAAGCAAAATGGAGATGCTCCTTGTAGGGAGTCAGGATCTGAGGGATGAGTTGGATCTCCCTGTGCTGGATGGGGTTACACTCCCCCAGAAGGAGCAGGTATGGAGCTTGGGAGTACTCCTGGACCCAGGCCTCACCCTGGTATCTCAGATGGAGGCTATGGCTAGGAATGCTTTCTATCAGCTTTGGCTGATTCGACAGCTGCATCTATTGCTTGAAGAGGATGACCTCAAAGCAGTGGTGTACCAGCTGGTAACCTCCAGGCCTGACTACGGCAATGCACTCTATGTGGGACTGCCTTTGTACATAGTTCGGAAACTTCAAAATGTGGCAGCCAGATTGGTCTCTGGGGCAACTCGGAGAGACCATATTATGCCTGTTTTGAGACAGTTGCACTGGCTGCCAATCTCTTTCCAGGCAAACTACAAAGTGCTGGTTATTACCTTTAAAGCCCTGAATGGCTTAGGTCTAGGTTATCTTAGAGAGAGCCTTCTTCTGTATGATCCTCACCACACATTAAGGTCATCCGAGAAGGTCTGGCTCCAGCTACCACTGGTGCATCTGGTGGCAACTCAGAGGCGGGCCTTCTCTGTAGCTGCTCCAGGGCTGTGGAATGCACTCCCTGCAGAAATCCATAATTTGAATTCTTTATTGGCCTTCAGGAGAGCCCTTAGCCAATTAAAAAACCTTCCAGGGTTTTTTAATTGTTGCAAATGGTTTTAATGTTGTAACTTGATTTTTAAACTTTTTTGAATGTTTTAATTATTGTTTTATGGGGTTTTATAATCTGTTTTTAACTGTTAATTGATTTTAATTGTTTGTTTTACAAACCACCCTGAGCCATTTTGGAAGGACGGTATAGAAATTGAATGAATGAATGAATGAATAAATAAATAAATATCTAAAATTAAAGATAATGGCTCAGTAGTAGTATGTCTTCTGTGGAGTTCAAATATGTCATGGAATTCTAAGCAAAATAAGGAATATCTATCTTATTCTATGATGCTCTGGAATAATAAACTATATTTGTTTTGTTTTTAAATGCTGTTGTGCTATATATAGTGTGATGTAGGACACACTATAGTGTGATGTAGGACACACCACACAGGGAGATCCAGGTTCAAATCCCATCTTAGGCTATGAAACACACTGGGTGACCTTCATTCACTCTCCAGCCTACCCCACCTCACAGGATTGTTCTGAGGATAAAAGAGTATAACACCATCTGTGTACACATTTCTGAGCTCCTTGGAAAAGGGTGGGATACACATGTGAGGAATGAATACGTGTTGGTTTAAATTTGTAACCCATCCTATCGAGGAAGGCTCAAAGTCTGATCAACATTCATAACCAATATGCAATAAAAATGTATCAGTTATCCTGGCATGCCAGTATACTTAAGATGAAGAGTGTTTTCAACATTCCACTATTATAAGTTCTGAATATTCTATTGCTTATAAAATCAAAAACATCTACCCAATCCCTCTGAAATTGTGGTATTTCTTCATATCAACTGCAGTTTTCTGTGATGGCATCTCACTCAGTCATCAGGGTTACCACCCAAATTCTCCTTCTCTTTCCCCCTCAAAGTGGCAGTCTTCAAGAGAGAAGGCAGCTTCTCTCTTCTTCCAACATCATAAGAACAGCCCTGCCAGATCGGGACCAAGGCCCATCTAGTCCAGCATCCTGTTTCACACAATGGCCCACCAGATGCCACTGGAAGCCTACAGCAGGAGTTGAGGGCATGCTCTCTCTCCTGCTGTTACTCCCCTGCAACTGGTACTCAGAGGCATCCTGCCTTTGAGGCTGGAGATGGCCCTCCAACGAGTAGCCAGTGATAGACCTCTCCTCCATGAAGTTATCCCTCTTAAAGCCATCCAGGTTGTTGGCTGTCACCACATCTTGTGGCAGAGAATTCCACTTGTGGCAGAGAATTCCACATCAAATATGTTGGTTAAAACCCAGTAGAGTTCTGAACAGTATTATTATGAAGAAAGATTTACTGAGCCTTGTGTTCTGACCAGTGTTTCCTTTCTTCCTCTGTTAACTCTCTCAATAAGTTTAAAAATGTATGGTTCATCCTCTTGCACATCTCATTTCTTTAAGGGTAATAACTGGTGGCATTTAGCTTCTTCATCTCATAGAACTAGCACACAGACATCATTAGAAGCCTTATAGATAAATAAAATATTACACATTTTCTTCATCATCGGACTCAGTTCGAGTTTCATAGATGAACCCTATATGTTGCATAAGACAATGTGATACAAATACAGATACAAGTGAAAAGGCTTCAGCTACAAAACTGGATTCTATTGTTCTACAAATGAATAATAACCCCCTAAAATTCTGCTTCTTAATGAAACTTCCCTAAATCATTTATTTTGCTATTTGTAAATTTTAAAACAAATTGTTCTAGAAAGAACTAATCTGTTTACTTTCCTTTCACTATCTCCACAACTGGCCTAAATATGGCACAAATCAAGGTCCACAAGTTAGATCTCTTGTACCTCAAATGTTCACACATCTGCCATCTTGTAACAGGGTGGATGACATCATTACAAACTACGTCGTTGTGGTGTCCCTGTGTAACTCACTACAACTGTACTTCATTTAGTTCAAATTGGTTAGACAGTCCACCAGTTAGCCCACTTGTACCTCAAATGTTCATGCCTCCACCATCCTGAATCAGGGTACATGATGTCATCACAAACTACGCTATTGGGGCCTCCCTATGTGTCCCTACAGCTGTGCAAATTTGGTTCAAATCAGTGAGGCGATTCACAAGTTAGCCCACTTGTGAATCAAATGCTTACGCGTCTGCCATCAAGGTTGATGCCATCAAGGTTGATGAATCAAGGTTGATAACATCATCATAAATTATGCCTTGGAGGTGTCCCTGTGTGTCACTCACTACAACTGTACCTCATTTGGTTAAAATCAGTTACACAGTCCACAACTTGCACCTCAAATGTTCATGCGTCCGCCTTCTTTGATTGGGGTAGATGACATCATCACACACTATGCCATTGAGGTCTCCCCATGTGTCCCTACAGCTGTAGCAAATTTGGTTCAAATTGGTTAGGTGGTTCACAAGTTAGCCCACTTGCGCCTCAAAGGTTTACGCATCCACCATCTTGAATTGAATTGTTTGGTCTAGGACTGTAAATAAAACTTGACTTGACTTGACTTGACTTGGGGTGGATGACATCATCACAAACTAAGCCGTTGAGGTGTTCCTATGTGTCCCAACAACTGTACCCAATATAGTTCATATTGGTCCTGGTGTGGGACACACACACACGAACACATGGAATGCCAGGTGATCTCATAAGCCTACTGGAAAGTAGGCTAAAAATTGGCTTATGGAAATAGCCTTGATAAAAAAAATATATAACTGTTTTTTCTAGTGTGATATGCTCCTGCCAAGTCACTCACTTAGTGTCCTAACTCGTTTCTACTTCAAAGTGGAACCCTAAATGGATTTAGAGTTCATGGCGCTTTGGGAGGAAATGTTTTGTTTTATTTCAGTCCTTATATGACAGGGGAGGTCGGTGTTAGGAGAATACACCACTTCCAGTTCTCCTAGTAAGAACACACACAAAAAAGTGTTAAATAAATAAATAATGTACAATTGTCCAGCATACCTGTCAGTTGCCCTATGTAGAGCAACAGACAAAACTTGGCAGTTTAATCTTGGATTTTTATTTATTTATTTATTTTGCTTAGAGATTTCCACCAGGCACTTGCCAACATCCTTCCTAACTACTAAATAATGAGTTGGTGCTTCTGTGGATTTGAGTAACTTAATAACGGGGTGTGTGTGTGTGTGTGTGTGTGTAAATTTCAACCACTTTCCCTCTCTCCACAAGCGTTCCATGCCTGGGGTGGCTCCCCTATAAGGCAAAGTGAGGGAATGGCCTCAGGAGGCAAGTACACCATGGGGCATGCCCCTGCCTCACCCTCCAGATGGCATTCCATCCACCTACTGCCCCACCTCATCTCTGTCTCCACAGCTACCTCTACAGTGTTTCTCCCTTGGTGGCCCTGTCCCCACAGCTGTTCAACACATCACTCCTGAGCTGGAAGTCCAGGGTTGATTTGTTGCCCTTCTACCCCTTGCTAGTTGTTTGACAGCAATGGAATACAGCTCTGTTCTCCAGACGACTGTGCTTAATATGGATTAGTCTGTCTTGCTCATTCTCTCACATTGTGCATTCAGCATCAGAAGTGGCTGGTTTCTCTGGCTGGCTCACTCTTTCAATCACACACATGGCATCTCTCATTCTCCTCCAGTAACAAACTTATGTGCTTTATTTGCTCCTGAAATGGTGGGGACAAAGTGAATAGTTTGTTGGAGGGAGAGAGAGGGGATGAGTGAGTGAGACCAGTCAATGAAAGCATAGCCAGCTGGAGAACAACACTGTACATTGCTGCTGCTGCAGCAGAATCCAATGAGGGAAGAAGGGCAAATGAATCAACGCTGGGCTTCCGGTTGAAAAGCACTATGTTGGGCAGCTGGGGATGGGGCCAATTATGCAGGAACAGAATGAATGTCAAGCTCTTGTAGAGAGCGGGGCCAGCTAAGAAAGTTGCCTCAAGTGGCAACAGCAAGTGAGCTTCTGGGGAATGAGTGATCGATGAAAATTATGTCCAATGGATTTTGCACATTTCAGACACTAACTATAGAATTTAAGGACTTTGTGGAAATATGACCTTATAGTAGGAGATATTCTCTTGGAATATATATAAAATATCAGCTCGACATTTTGCATATATTTACTGTCCTTGAAAACATATGTAAAATGCCTGATTACATAATCCTTGGAATTGTCCTACTAATGTTATCTCAGACTACATTAACAGAGGTACGGTATCCAGTTCACAAGAAGTTATAGTTCCACTCTATTCTGTGCTGGTTAGACCTCACTTGGATTACCTTGTTCAATTATGGGCCCCACATTTTAAGAAATACTAGCTTAACCCACGCAGAGCAGCTGTGCGCTAGTACTTGATTTCTCCCCTCACCCCTGCCATAGCCCCCTTACCTCAGAGTTCTCTCCACCCTCACCTGGGCTGTGCTCCTGCTACTCCTCCTCCATCCCAATGTTTCCACCCCCCTCATCCCCTTGCCCCTCTTGGTTGCTCCTCCATCCTGTTGCTCCACTCCCCTCACCCTTCTTGGTCGCGGCTGAAGCATTGCCGGTGTCATTTGGCCAAGCAGCAGCCCTCTAAACCCAAAAAACCTCCCCACCCTCACACAAGCCCCGCTCCTGCTCTTCCCTGCAGGAATAGCAGCAGCAGTTGACCAGGCCCTTTCTCACTGCTGCCGCCATGTCTGCTCATTCCCCTCAGGACGCTGAAAGGCCCAGGCCCGTCCCTCACCCTTCCTTTTTCTCACTTCCCCTCCTTTCCTTCTCTCTCTCTTCCACTCGCTCTTCCCCTCTGACTTTCTTCCCCCCTTCTTTTTTCTTTCTTTCACTCTCTCTTCCTTCCTGAGTTAACAGATCTTGTTCATCTTGTTTCCTCATCTAATTCGCCCTCCTCCTTCTCTCTTTCCTCCCTGTAGTGGTAGCTTTTCTTCCACTGAAGGGTTTCAAACAAAGTCTCGACAGGCATGATGCTGCAGAACTGAGCAGGGGTTGGAAGAGAAGATCTCCATGGTTCTTTCCAACTCTAAATTTCTATATGGTATATTTCCTGAAGTCAACAGTGTTTGTTCAGTAATGGACAAGGAGGAAGAGACAAGTAGGGGGAAAAATTCTGTTCAGAAAAAGAAGGGAGGGGAATGGACAGATGATAAGCTGCAACAGTATTCACAGCTAGGGGAAACTCCTCACAATATATCTCATAGGGCTGTGCATGGATGAAATTATTAGAGCAGACTTGATCTGATTCTAATTTGATGCATGTGATTATCAAATTGGACATTTGTTAAATGAATCAGCCCGGACTATGATGCATCATCCCATAAGATATAATGGCCCATAGAAAATAATGAGAAAACATGAACATGTTCATAATAGGGATGTATGAAATGATTCAGGCACAAAACAATTTGTACCTGAATCTGGCCGATTCGAGTGATTTGTAGACAAAACAAATCACCCCTGTCCTCAATTGCCCAAATTTGGGTACAAAACAAATCACCTGAAAAATTCAGAGATTCGGACCTCTATTTTCTGGCCAAAGTGGGTTGGGTGGTAGTGCCCATTGGGTGGAAGCTACCACACAAATTTCAAAGAAATGGGGCAAAGGGGTGATTTTTGATTTTTAATTTTTTTAAGTTGATGTGGCGTTAAGCTTTTCCCCATAGTGAATAATGGGGATTCCAGCAACCTTATAGCTCCACAGGGTGGCCCAGAGTGGGTTGTGGTGGGTAGTAGTGCCCAATGGGTGCAAGGAAGCTACACCCATATCTCAAAGAAACTGGGCAAAGGGGTGATTTTTTAATTATTATTATTTTTGAAATCTACATGTCTTTAAGCTTTTCCCCATAGGGAATAATGGGGATTTCAGCAGCCATAGTTATAACGCCCCAGGGGGGTGGAACCAGGGTTGCCAGGAGTGGGTTGTGGTGGGTGGTATGGTGCAAGGAAGCTACCACTCAGATTTCAAAGAAATTGGACAAAGGGGTGATCTTTAAAGAATGTTTCAAGTAGGCATGTCTTTGGGGCAGAAAAGAGGTTTTTGGGGCAGAGGAGTGGGCCAGGTTGTAGTGCCCCATTGTGTGTCTGCTACCACCCAGATTTCAAATAAATTGGGCAAAGGGGTGAATTTCTGAAAATTTTCTGAATTTCATGCATCTTTAAGCTTTTCCCCATACAGAATAATGGGGATTTCAGCAGCCCCATAACTCCACTTGGGGGACACCAGGGTGGCCCAGAGCGAGGGCTGGTGTAGTGCACATAGGGTGCCAACCACCCACAAGCTCATGGGGCACTGGGTTTTGTCGTTTCTGAGGTGTTCTGAGAGTAGATTCTCTGGTAGCAAATGAGATTGCTACCACTCTCCCACTCATTGACTTCTGTAATGCACTCTACGTGGGGCTGCCTTTGTACATAGTCTGGAAACTTCAGTTGGTTCAGAATGTGGCAGCCAGGTTGGTCTCTGGGTCATCTCAGAGAGACCACATTACTCCTTTACTGATGGAGCTACACTGGCTGCCAATAGGTTTCTGGAAAAAATACAAAGTGCTAGTTATAAGCCCTAAATGGCTTAGGCCCTGGGTATCTAAGAGAGCAACTTCTTCACTACGAGCCCCACTGCCCATTGAGGTCATCTTAGGAGGTCCGTCTCCAGTTACCGCCAACTTGTTTGGTGGCTACACTGAGACGGGCCTTCTCGGTTGCTGCCCTGAGATTGTGGAATGCACTCCCTGCTAAGATACTATCCTCCCCATCTCTGGCAATTTTTTAAAAAACACCTGAAAACCCACCTTTTCGCCCAAGCTTTCTCAGCTTTTTGGAAAAAAAAATAGGTTTTAATCTCTGGTTTTTGTTAAATTGTTTTAAGTTTTTGCATGTGTTTTTCACTTGTTTTATGCCATTGTTAACCGCCCAGAGATGAAAGTTTGGGGCGGTATACAAATGTGATAAATAAATAAATAATAAATAAATAAAATTTGCTACCAAAGAATCTTCTGCATGATCCCCACTGCACATTGAAGTCATCAAGAGAGGTCAATCTCCATATTTATGTCATTTCTTATTCATCATATTTCTATACCACCTGATATATAGATCTCTAGGCAATGTACAAAATTGCCAGCAGAATGGCAGTGACTCAGGCGTGGGAGTTCTCTGTAGTTGCTCCTGGGCTATGGAATGCGCTCCCTATAGACCAGCCTTCAAAAGAGGCCTCAAGACACTTTTTTTTGTTTAGAGTGGGTTTAAGTAATCCCTGAATGCTTTAAATTGTTGTTTTAAAAGTTTGTTTTATTTTGTCCTTACTGTATTTATTTTTGTCAACCGCCTAGAGCCTTGGAGTCAGGTGGTAAAATTAAATAATAAATAAATAAATAAATAAATAAATAAATAAATAAATAAAAATATGGGCTGTATACTTTGAGCGTTGACTATGGGCCTGAAGCCAGGACCTGACTTAGCCAATCCCTGAATATTGGCTTTGAACATTTCCCGTAATATAAACTGCTTCTTATTCTGATTGTTGTTTCATGGTGTCTCTTACAAAGACTTCATTATGGCCTCCAGGCTGATTTCATTTGGATTCATAAAGCTATCCTCTTCCAGACTTACAGATAAAAAGTTAATAAGATGAGGATGAGGATGAGGATGCTAGTTTTTCTGGTAGGATGTATCCTTGACTGAATTTTGCAAGAAAAAGCAGATTTAGCCAATCAGGGAGCCATGCTGGCTGAAAGGAATCGTTTTATCTACTAGTACAGTTTGCTGCTGAGTTTGCCCTAAGATGGTAGAGTGACAAAAAAACACAAAAGTGGAAGGCGTGATCGTTTCCTGTCATTGTCTGTTCAAAACAATGACTCTGATTGCTGTTTGCAAAAGTATCTTTGCATGTTACACTGTCAAGCTGCTCTAGATTAGGTCTCTACTTGCCAAGAAAGATTGAAAAGAAGCTGTTTCAATGCAAGGTGAAGATGGAAATAGGCTGTGCAATTTCCCAACCCCATTTTTCCATTTTTTAAAATTAATACCTATACACTTCCCGTCTAGCAATGATTCTCTAAAATATAGCTGTGCCATCCATGTAGAGTCTGAGAACCACTGAAACTCAACCCATTCAAAATTAACTTTCAGACCAGGTAGGGTGGATTTTTGTCCAGACACAGCTCCAATGTCTATCACAAATGAGGATGAGGATGAAGAATTTATTTCCAAACCAATTAACCACAAAATGAACCCTGTAACTATAATACCCTGAACAGGTGGCATGCATTGTGACATACCTGCAATATTTGGGATTGGGAAGGCATGACTGTAATAGGGTTGTGTGTTTTGTTTCAGATACAAAACATTTTGTGCCCCAAACAGGCCATTTCAGCTGTTTTGTAGCCAAAACAAAACACCCAATGCTCAAAACAGAACATTTTGTAGCTGTAACAAAATGTCCCTGTTTCACATACAAGACGTTTTGTTGTTTTGGCTGTTTTGGAACTCCATTTTGCAATCGTGTAAAGTCTTTCTCCTTCAGTCTTCATTTTGAGTTTTGACATCTGTTTGAATTTCCGGCCCTTCCAGCCTGCAGATTGGCCAGTGAAAGCATGGGCTGATCTGCTGGCAATTGCCTTCTTATTCGTTTTAAGGAAAGTTAAGAGTAAAATTTACCCTCATTGGCCAGTGGGGCAGTGTGCATTTCATTGTTGTTGTTTCACACTGTTGTGTGTAGATCAATTGCATTTCTGGGGGTGATGTGGATGTGCATGACCTTTGGAAATCTGCCTTGTTCTTTGCAAAGCTCTGCTGTTCTTGTTGATGTGTGATGTTGATGCTATTTGGGGTGGATTTGGGGCAGAAAGGGGGCTTTGGGGACAGAAGAGTGGTTCAGGTAGTAGTGCCCCTATGGGTGCCTGCTGCCACCCAGATTCCAAAGGAATTGGGGAAAGGGCTGGTTTTTAAAGCATTTCTGAAGTTCACATGCCTTTGGGGCAGATTTGAGGCAGAAAGGGGGCCTGAGGGGCAAAACAGTGGGGTGGGTGGCAGTGCCCAAAGGGGTGCCTGTCACAACCCAGATTCCAAAGGAATAGGGCAAAGGGCTGATTTCTTAGGAATTGTTGAAGTTTACACGTCTTTAAGGTTCCCCCCTCCACTAGAAAATAATGGAGGTTTCAGCAGACCCATAACTCCACCTGGGGGGCAGTGGGGTGGCCGGGAGTGAGTGGCGCTGTAGTGCACATAGGGTGCCAACCACCCCCATGGGTTACTAACCCATGGGGTGCTGGGTTCTGTTGTTTCTGAGGTGTTCCGAGTGTAGATTTTTTGGTAGCATATGAGATTTTCAACAACAAACCATGAATCCACTATCATATGCTAACAGAGAATCTACACTCAAAACATCTCAGAAACAACAAAACCCAGTACCCCATGGGTTAGCAACCCATGCGGGTGGTTGGCACCCTACGTGCTCTACACCACCAATTGCTCTAGGCCACCATGATGCCTCCAAGTGCAGTTATGGGGCTGCTGAAACCTCCATCATTTCCTATGGGGAAGAACTTGTAAACTCGCATTAAATCTTTAAAAATCAGCCCTCTGCCCAATTCCTTTGAAATAATTCTGGCAGCTTCCTTGCCCCCACTGGGCACTACCACCCACTCTGCTCTGCTCTGGGCCACCCCTTTCCTCCCGACATAAAGCTATACTTTTGCTGAAACCTCCATTATTCCCTATGAGAAAAATCTTAAACTTCAAAAATTCACCAAAAATCAGCCCTTTGCCCAATTCCTCTGAAATTTGGGTGGTAGCTTCCACCCATTGGGCACTACCACCACACCCACTAGTTTTGCCCCGAGGCCATTTTTTAAAATCCAAAACGGTTCAGATTAGGATTTTGCAATTTCAAACAAAGAACAAAATTGAGGTGTTTCGGATTGGCTGATTTTGAACAAAGAACAAAATGGAGGTGTTTCGGATTCAGGCCAAAAACAAAACAGGAAAAAAAAAGCACAACCCTAGACTGTAAATCTATGTATCAGCCTTTTGGAACTTATATGCTTGAATTGAAGTCATTATGGCAGGACAACTAAAAAAAAATCTGTTTGCCATGTAACTACAGAATTTTATAGGTATTCTGGGCACAGATGAGCCTTCTAGAGAGTAATGCTTATTGGATGCAGGCAGCCTAATGTGATAACTGAACACCAAAAGAATCACAAGCAAAGTTGAAGATAAAGATATGGTTTTGATTTGTTTTTCTTTTTTAAAAAACATTTTGCCAGGGGAAATTCAGCTTTTTGCTCTTTGGCTAATGAGGTAGAAAATCCACTTCCAAGCCACCAGATTAAACTGTCGGGCTTCCTCTGTCTAAGCAATAACATCCAGAACTATTGATGTAGGGATAGAAAATAAAACATTGACCAATAAGAAAAGGACACTTGATAAAATGAATCGTAATACTCCTAATTATAGTACCATCACATGATCACTAATCATCTCTCTTGTCTTCCTTTTCCTGGGTTAATCTCCTAAATTGGTTATAGTTAGTTAGCTACCCTTCTTGGCTATTAAACATAGGAAGAAAGATAATTTATTTCACTGTCCCATAGGCCCTTGATAGCAGTTTATTACATCACTAGTTGTAAAAGTACTGTTATAAGTGCCTCTGCTTAAGAGAAATAAAAAAGACAGCTGGAACAGTTGCATCTTGGTGAGCAGCCCACAAAAGATGCCAACTGTTTCAAAATTTCAACTGGTGTGGAGGTGAGTGAGGTTAATTGCTGAGGATGTAGGCTTAAGCTTCTCATGCTGAGAGTCTCAGAACTAAACTGATCTTGATAGAATTTGGCAGTTCTTTAAAAGCTATACCTCATCAGGCTTCAATAGCAAGATGAAAATTGGAAAGGCAGAGAGGGAGGCATTTGGACTATTTCCCTCCTGAAAAAGAAATTATGTTCCTTGGTTTTTCACGTATTTGTTGTAATCTGCACTCTATGGATTACTTTCTGCCTGTTTCTTTGCCCTGTCCCATTTCATCTATGAGCAGCTTGGACACAGTGGGGAAACGGGAAGCACAACTGCTAGTTCAAATCCAACTATTCTATCTCCCTTGTGTAAATTATATCCACAATGGGAGACTGCACATTTCTTCTTAGGGGATTGTAGCACCCTAACTTAATGGAAGGGGGAAATGTGTTGCCCTTTGTGAAAAACCACAGAACGTATGTTTTCAAAAATTAGGCTAATTTTCAAGGTTGTAGAGTCTGTGTGAAGACTATAGCACTCCAAACCTCACATATTACTCTCTTCTCAGAACAAAGATAAAAGAAACCCTGACATAGGATTAGTCTTTTTTCTTTTTTCTTTTTCTTTTAGGAAAAGTTCCAATTATTTATTTTTATAGCCCTTCCGGTGTTCAAAATGTGATATAATGTATCCTCAGACCATCCTCCAGGTTGGTAGTTACCTTGGTGTAGCTGGGTATAGCTCTGGGTGTAGCTCTGAACCTCTGGATCTGTTGGATAAAAGATGTTGCTGGTTTGTGTGACCTGGCTCCCATTTCCTTTAATCTGTGCATCACACTATTTGCACAAGAGAGACTAATTCTACTAGGCAGCAGTCTGAATTTCTTCCTTTTGTTGCTTACAGTTCTGGAGACCTACTACTACTACTACTGTTTATATACCACTTTTTGACAAAAATGTTCTCAAAGTGGTTTACATAGAAAAAGAATAATGATAAGAAGGCGGTTCTCTAAACACCAGCACTGAAATATTGCTGTGCTGGAGTCGGATAGGGCCAGTTCTTCTCCCCCTGCTAAATATAAGAGAATCATCATTTTGAAAGGTAATTCTTTGCCTTATTAGAAGGAGATAACCTGAACACCATTTTCTTGACTTACATGTTCTAACTTCTTTGCAACATATTTTGAAAACCATTGGTTTATACAGTGTGTTGTACACATAACCAATAAAATAAGAAATCATCACTTCCGATGCCAACCATGAATGAATCATTTTTGGTTCAGAAAAAAATATGGTTATGTTTCTAGAAGATGGAAACTCCAGCTTTCCTGGGAGGTTTCCAAGAAGCAATACCCTGTTCTTCTTTGTTTTTTGGAGCACTGTTATTCCAGTGATATGCAAATACCATGAGATTGGTTAGAGGACTTTTTTTTTTCATTCTGCAAAAGTATATCTGGGGAATGATATTTCAGGATCATCAGTATAGTTATTTCAAACATTATTTTATAGCATTGCAATGATAAATTCTGAAACTTCAGACTTTCAGAAAGTGCCACCAGAGACCTGAAAATAATGCTCAGGCAAACAAACCTGACATGCCAGCACAGCCCTCAGTCCTTGGACTTTGGTGAGTGTTGTATAACAATACCTGCACATATCTAATGAACTTCTCCCCTGAACAAACTGATATGGAGAACAGGAGGCATAGCTAGCTCTACATTTAATCCTTTAGCCATTTGCTTTTTTGATCTGGAGACTGGCACAAGTGGCTGCTTGCAGAAAAGTGGCTTGAAGAAAAGTCAAGATTCAGCTGTTTTTAGAACTTGTGAGTTTTTAAGAATATAAAAAGTGGAAGCAGTCCTGAAATTCCAGCAGTTGGAAACTTGCTTTAAATTTTCAAATGTTAATACCACGGATAGACATATTCTTACTGCATAGTCTCAAACTAGTGATATTCTCAGTGTTTTTGCCTGGGAGTAAACACTGATGAGAAGAAGATGTTTCAAACAGCTTCTTCTTTCTTATTCTTATGAGAATAGAATGGAGGCAAGAAAATAAAACAGTCTTACCAGTACACTGGGGAACTGAAGAGAATCATCACAAACCAATAGAAAAGGCAAGTTTTTATTAATTCAAATTAAGGGTAATTTATTGAAGAGTAATGATTTGCTTCAAAGCCTTTGCCTAAAGACACAGCAATTGAAGATTGCTTTGATACATATTATACATACATATTGCCTCCACCCTTGTCAAATATATCATCCAGTTGATTGACCTAAATAAACAGAAGTTTCTATTTCACTTTTATAAACCTGAAGCTACACGATCGTTGGGCTTCTGAATCTGCCATTCAGTAAATTCTTAATTTTTATTAATTGCAAGACAGAAAACACTAATTCACCTACTTTAGTGTCTTAGAATTGCTGAGTGGCAAGATTGGACTGCTGCTTAATAGCAAGACATTACATGCATGGTGACAACCATGGCTGGGATTCAATGAGCTTGGCACGTCTAGTGAAAATTTGGGTCTCTCTCCCTCTCTTTTTGAACAGCAGATCATCATGCTGCATGACTAACTGCTCTGGAAAGTTCCTCAGTCTCCAAAATGATCTGCTATACAGCTTGGGAGGCTGGTGTTCTAGAATGACAAGTCCTAAATCCTTATGGGTGCATGGAACTGGCTGCTAGACAGACTCCAGTCCATTATTTGCAGATGTCCATGCTTACCCAAACGTTTCTAGGGCATGTAGACAATTGGAAGTCCAAGAGAACATATGAATAACCGGTGGTAACTGATATTGCATGTGTTTTGGTTACCTGACAGTATGGTTCAATAAAATCCACACCACAATTACTGGTCCTGGAAACAAGATGCCTCAAAAAGGGTCAATCGGTAGGATCCTAGGTCATAGAGAAAATTGTTCTCATTACCCCTAAGAAGAATACTTCTGGATCAGACTAAAGATTCATCTGATCCAGCATCCAGGGTGAGCTCATCCACTAGGCAAACCTAGGTGGCTGCCTAGGCCACCAGTTCCTGGGGGGGGGTGCTATATGCCTCCCCCAGGGGCGTAACTATAAAAGGGAAAGGGGAGACAGATGTCTTGGGGCCCACAGCTATATGGGGGCCCACTGCTATATGCCTCCCCCAGGGGCGTAACTATAATAGGGCAAGGGGAGACCGTTATCTGGGGGCCCACTGCCTTGGGGCGTAGGGCACCAAAGTGAAAACTTCACCTAGGGTGCCAAAGACCCTAGAATTGATCCTGCCATCTTCCTGTTCCACATAATGGCCAAATACAGAAGTCCCATAGATTACAAGGGAAAATCAAAGCACATTTAAAACTTAAAAAGTTCTTAACTATGAATGGATGGTGTTCCAAATCGGTTAGCGTATAATTGTATGGGGACTGTGATGAAATGGTGCAGAACTACTTTTATGCAAATTGGCTTACAACTCTTTGAACCTGTCAATCCTAAGAAGCATTTAGAGAGTGACTGAAGTTGGAAGTGAAGGTCAGTAGAGTGGAGATTTGGGTCAGGGTAGGAACAGTCTCAAAGAGAAGTTGTTCTGAGTCTCAAAGGATAAGAGAGTCTAAAAATAAAGAACTGGGTTATTAGGACAGTCTGTAATAAAGACTGGGTTGTGAAGGAACTGGGTTCAAAAGTGAAAAGCCTTTTATATTACAGTCAATTAAACATTGGTTTTAAGGTTTTAAATGTAACTTTTACAGAATTTTATTGTATTTTAACTTTTGTAAACTGCCTTGAGATGTATTATGAAAGTTGGTATTCAAAAACTGAACAATAAATAAATTTGTGTGTGTAAAGTAACCAAGTGCTGTGAGAGGTAGGGGTGTGCATGGAACCGGTTTTGCCAGTTTGGTTCAAATCCGAATTGGATTCAAACCAGCCCAGCCCAGTTCCAGTTTAAATGGACCAGTTCCAGTTTGGCCACTGGACTGGTTTGAATGTGTTTGCAGACTGGTTTGGAGATCTACTGGTAAAGGGGACTCTGATGAGGAACTGGGCTGCTGCCAACCCATGCTACTTTGGTGGAGGATGTCTCGCTGCAAATTGAGTTAAATACCCCTGACTCTCCTCCCACCAACTCTCTAGCCTTAGGGAAGCCCCCCTTCCCCTTTACTGGTAAAGGGGACTCATCACTGGATTCCCCTTTACCAGTAAAAGCCCCGAACCATTCCAAACTGGTCCGGCTTGACCTGGGGCAGGGCCGGTTCAAACTTGGACTGTCCGAACTGTACCGGTTTAATTCAAACCGCGGTTCAAATCGAGCCAGCTCACGCATCCCTAGTGAGAAGTTCAAATCATCAACTTTGTAACCAAGCAAGATTTCAGTCCTAGTAATCAGTAGCGAAACCAACCAACCAACCTCAGATAACATGTTGAAATAAATATTCTTCTTGTTTGATTTTAAAGTACATCTGACTGGGTGATTTCTGTAACAAACCTTCCTCCTGTCTGCAAAGCAGGGTAAGGAAACCAACAGAGTTATAGAGGCTTCATTGTATAATTGGTGGCAGTGGAAATATAAGTACATTTATACAAGCCAGTAACATCTAAGGTGAAAAACCCCCTGAAAATAAACGTTACACTCATCCCTGACTCAGACCAAACGCCACAGGGACGTATAAAACAAAACCAGGATTTTTAGTGGGACTGACTAAAAATCTCAGGTAGGTTTGCCTGCATTATCAGTTCTGCCCATATCATCCACCATGCTAAATCAAAGTAATTAAATAAAACAATTTCATCCCCTTAATTTCTATATCAGATAGATGTAAAATGCAAAGTGTCATCATAGGTATGGGTATACAAATACATAAAAATCTTGTGGATGAAGCCACCGGAGACAAAAAAATTACCTAATATCAACAAAGCATGCAATTTACTGTACAAAAATAAATCAGAACTGGGATAAGAGATAACTCTTAGAGTAGTGCCTTTTCCTTCTGACATTTTGTTTTATTGCAGTTACATTTTAAGCTGAAAGCTTGAATAAATGATGCAAAGTACGAGGAAGGAAATGTCAATGAAAGGACATTTCTGGGTAAGAGTCGGAATGGTAGAGCTTCAAAGACCTGCTGGAGTATTTCGACAGCTGTAACAACCTTTTAAAATATTATTTAAAAACTTTCACTTCTTGAGTATTTAAATATCTTCTTTCTGGAAAATTTATCATAACAACTAGAATTTGGGGAGACCACTTTTATTCAGAGTTTTCTCATCAGTTGGAAGCATCTCAAGCATTGTTTGGACATGACATTACAAACATGGCATTGTTTGGACATGAAATTACAATGCCTTTACTATGAAGAATTCTGCTGCATTATATTCAGCTGCACCTCCTGGGAAAGGCAGTGAAAGAAGAGGACAGGGAGGGACTGTGAGTTGGCAGGAGGAGAGAGGACGGCATCCTCCTCAGGGACCCATTGCTCCCTGGCTGGGTTAGCAGGGAAAAGTATGCCCACTCATCAATTTCCCACCTCCTCATCCAGGGGCGCACCTAGGCAAAACTGGTGCCTGGACTGCCCTTGCCGTGAGAGGCCCCCCACCACGAGGCCCCCTGGATGTTGGGGGGCCTCATACCATCACCCCAAGCCTTCCCCGCTGAACTGCAGTTATCTTACTTTAGTTAATTTACTTTAGCCACTAAGGTGTGGGGCGGGGGTGTGAGTGAGCTGAGCAGGCCTCCTTCCACTCCATGGCAGTGGCAGTGGTGGCTAGAGTGGCCACTGGGCCTGCCTGTCCTTGCAAACTGCAAGGTGCTCCTTTCTGCACAGGTGCGCTTAAGCGCCTCGCAGTTTGCAAGGACAGACAGGCCCAGCCACTGCTCACGCCACCACTGCCACTGCCACAGGGCAGGGGGAGGCCTGTTCAGTTCACCCTCACCCCACACATTGGCGGCTAAAGTAAAGTAACTAAAGTATGATAACCACGGTTCAACGTGGCAGAGCAGTGGCAGTGCAGGGATGGGGTGGCAGCAGGAGGCTTCCTGGAGGCCCCCCGGACCTTGGAGGCCACGGGCCAGGTCCTCAAGTTCTGGGGTTAGAGTGCTTCTGTCCTCATCTACTTGGCATCTTCTTCCGGCTCTGACAAAATGAATTGCCCTCCAACTGACTGGTGCTACAGTCACTGCAGTGGGGAGTACAATTTTGACCACCACTGATTTTTAAAAGATCTATCACACCCACCACACACAGTAGCTACCACCACCACCACCACCAGTATTCTCTCTAATTTTTTTCAGCTGTGTGTGGAATGAGTTTTGTTCTGGGCGGCAGTATCAAGGCAGTGTGTGAGCACATGCATTCAGAGCTTCCTGAGCAGTGATCAAACCTGAGCAGGATTGAAAATTAAGCGAGCAGACATCAAAAACCATGTGAGCACATGCACATGTGCACGCCTTAGAGGGAACACTTATGACCACCACCAAATCCTGGTCATGGATCCAAATAACCTTGCATCTACTGCTGCGTCCATGCAGTAGTGCTTCACTGCTGTCATGAGTGTGCTCAGTATCCACCCTTCCTTCCCCCCCTCCGGTCCACAACACAGGAAGCCATTATCCTCTGCAGAGACCAAGCAACTGCTCTGTGGCCACAATGAATAAGAGGCAGGCTGATGAAGGAAGGAAGATAGGACGCAGCTATGTGGCACACTGAGGCATTACCTTTATGAACCACTGGAAACATACAGATGTGCAGCAAGTAGACACAAGTAGTAGTGATGGCCCAAACACAGGTGCACTCTCAACTTGTGTATGCACAGTTTATGCTGCTGGCTGGAACCTGGGTCAGTGTTCCTTTAAGAGGCAGTAGTGGAGTTCTGGAGGCAGGTGTGGGCAGGGTGTGCAGGTATGAATGATGTGGTATGTTTCCAGGCAAAGTACAACTGAAGGTGATTGGATGGGACCCATGGAGTGCAGGTAGTGGACTAGAGCATCAGCAGCTGTGGTCCACCTTGGATGCGCAGATCAGTGGGTGGCATGCAGGTTTAGCCGGGATCAGCATGGGGTGTGGGTCCTCACAATCAGTGGATAATCATTCTGGTGGATGAGTAGCCCAGATCTTATCCTAGATCAAATATCCTGGCTAACTCCACAGAACTTAGCCAGAATTCTTGCCATGTGTGGGTTCACATAATCACACCAATGTTGGTCAGCCCCACTTAACCAGGATTATCATGGTTGTGAGAACATGGTCATACAGTGCTCTGTTGACAGTAGGGATCTGCCGGGGCTTCTGCGCAACTTAAAAATCAGCACTGATGCTGTAGTGACAGGGCTGCTGTGGAATTACTTTAAACTACTTCCAGGCAACAGCACAATGCTCCTACCATTAGAAACAATGGAAGGAGCACTGCCTGGAAGTGCTCTTAAGATCATTCTGCAGCAGCCCCATTGCTACACCGTTGGGGCTGCCTTTTAAGTTGCAAAGCAGCCTCAGGGAGTCCCTCACATTGATTCTAGGGTGGGAGGTTTCCATCATCTCAGCCACTAAATGTATCACAAAGTCAGGCCAAAGACCTGACATTTGTAGAATGTAGTTGGTTCAAGGGATAAATGTGGAATTGATATCTGTAATCACAATATGGAAAGATACTCTGTTACCATAACAGGATCATCAAGAAGGAATAAAATAGTTATTTTAAACCACCATATAAAAATAATGTCCATGTTTGAAGCCCCTAAATGTACATTTATTTCCACATAAAACAAAGCATTTTATATATATATATATTTTCCCATAGTTATTTTTATTTTAGAACTATGCAAGCGATGCACCAAAAATAATATGGTCAAGAGCATATAAGACTAGTATATCTGATCAGAAATGAACTAGACAGCTTCAGGAAAAAAATTACTTCAAGTGCAGTTTACAAAATAAGACACATTAAGATAAACTTACCCAAGTGCCCTCATTGATCTGCCACCTTCTGTGGCTGTGGCTAATTACTCATTTTCTGATCGAATTCATTTAGGGCTGCAGCATCTATTTTAAAATGTATCTATTACACAGTGTTAGATATTTAGTAGATGCAATAAAAGCACAGTTCACTCCAGGGCCCTCTGCGTGAAGCACAAGTGCTGTTGAACAGAAGGCACTATTCCTTCATCCAGGGAGATGTCTACCAGGGTGGCACTGAGTGAGCAAAACAACAGCCATAACCTTAGAGAGGAGCTATGCCACATCAGATGTTAACTCATTGCAATAAAAATGAGCTCTCTCCAAGGCACTGCCAAAACAGAGCAGGTATACCCCAGATTGCACTGTGTTTAGCTGCTGGCAATATTTATAAGCAATAAATTTTATCAGCAGAAATATTTATAAGCAGTGAATTCAGAGAGTGGTACGTTGTTAAATGCAGTCCTTAACATAACTCTATTACACTGGCTGAAATGCAAAATCCCTGAGGCCAGCGGCAAGAGGCAACTGGAATGTCAATGTACTTTTATGCTGGCAAAGTCATATATTTCAATTCCATCCTAAAAAAAAGTCACAAAACTTCCTAAATCAACCAAGGGTAAATGATAACTTTCTATAGAGTTTTTCATTTAGTCCTCATGTGAGTCCTGCTCCACAGCCTCTGATAGGATTGTGGGAGTTTTCAATACTCCCCCTTTCTTTTCCATGCCAGTGCTTCCTCTATTGCAGAGAAAAGCAAGCCATTTTAATGATGACAAATATCATTTTAAAATGTTTTGTGGATGGATTGATATCAGTTTCCTCTGCATGGCAGGTGAGCTTCAATCACATCAGCGAAGAATATTAATGATAGTGATACACATAGAGCACAAGGACCCTCTGACCTGAGAAAAGTGGGGGCCAGTGCCGATTCTGTCCATCTGGAAACTACATGCATGTTGCTGGAAAGTCTCTGTGGTTCCTAAGAACAGTGCCAGCACTTAGTGATGCCTCTCCCATTAACCTTGCCAATCGCTGAGGTTATTCTTAGGAGCCATAGAAGCTCACCAGCAGTGTGTCCACAGTTTTCAGACAGAAACAGTGTGGGTGTCCTGTTCTGGAGTCAGCGAGTTCTTTTACTCTATGTGCATCACTATGGTTTTCACAGGTAGATATTTGTATGTATGCATTTTTTTAAAAAAATATTTCTCTGATTTTTCGTTATTTGCAATATTCACATAATAACATAGAACAGTATCATAATAACACAGTACATTTAACAACCATACGTTCCAAATATCACAAGAAAATCCAAAATCAGATCTAGTACTGTTAATATAATAAATATAATCTGCCCACGTATGGATGGAACTGTGATTCTACTCTCACAGCCTGCACTAATCTAATCTTGTCAGTGATCTTTTCTAAGAGCGCAATTGACCACACCTTAAACCACTGCTCAATTGTTAATTGATCCAAATATTTCAGTTGTTGAACAATTAGTGTTTTCGCTGCCAAGATTTAAAAAGTTACGAGTTCCTTATTTTTTAACTTGGCATTATTTCCTACAAATATATGTAGTAACCCTAATTCAGGATAACACTCCACATTTTGTCTCATTATAGTTCTTATTTCTCCAGATATTTTTTGCCAAAAACATACCACCTTTTCACAAGACCACCACATGTGATAAAAATTTCCCTTTTGCTTACACCCCCTCCAACTCTGAGCAGAATAATTAATAGAAATATATGCTTATTTTACTGGAGTTAAATGCCACTGATGTAAAATCTTCCATTATAGCTCTTGTATGGAAGCTGAGAGGAATCCCACAGACTTCCATAATGATTGACATTTACTCTTTTCTATAGGACTTCCCAAATCCATTTCCCAAATATCCTTCAAAGCTCTTGGGGGGTCCCCTATTTCTAATTGTAACAACAGTATATAAATTTTGGAAACTATCCTTTTTGGCTGATCCCGATAAGACAGAATTAATTTTTCAAAATGTGTAAGTGATTGAGTTACTGAATTTACTATCTCTTTATTGCTCAAAATAGATTTAATTTGAAACCAAAATAACCATGGTAATTGATAACCTATCTTATGCTCAATCTGTTCCTTATTTGCATAACCCCTCCCCATTAAAACAAATTCTGAATCTATATAACCCATATTTCCTCACTAAATCAGCTGAATCAACACATATTTATTACCAGGGTCAAAATACGTCTTTAAAGGTGTTAATGGGGAAATAATCCCCATCAACTCCTTATATCTTTTCTTCTATATCTGGAACATGGCTTTAGTAAACAAATGGTTAATCTTGGCTATCTTTGGTGGTGGGGGGAATTGAACAAAAAACCATATTAAAAAACCATCTGCCTCTTGTACATTCTCTATTTGGACCCATGGTTTAGCTGAGTCTTCTAGGATAAATGATATCATATGCCCAAGGTGTGCAGATTGATAATATAGTCTTAAATTTGGAATTCCCCATCCTCTCTTCTTCTGTGGTCTATATACAATCTTCCTATTAATCAGCAGTTTCTTAGAGCTAAAACAAAAATTGTCCGTTTTCCTTTGCCTTAGTGATAATATTCTATCAAGAATTTCCACTGGGAGAGATTGAAGCAAACAATTAAATCTTGAAAGAACCACCATTTTTACAGCTGCAATCCATCCTAATATATTAATATGCCTCTCCCCGCCCCAATGTTCATCTCTTTACTTAATTTTTTCCAGTTTGGGATAAAATTATTATTAAATAATTTATTGAAATTTTTAGTAATATTGAATACCACCAGTATTCCCAAAATATTAGATACCTCTTTCTGAACTATAGGGGGAGTGTGGGAAAAAAAATCAATTGAGATTTTTGAAAATTAACTGTTAATCCTGACACTTCCGCAAAATCTTGTAACTCCTTAATATATTTAGCTGAATATCCAGAATTTGCGAGAGTTAGGATCATATCTTTCGCAAACAAATTAAATAAATAATGCTTAGCCCCTATTTTTATCCCACAAATTTGATTATTGGTATGCAATGCAATAGCCAATGCCTCCATAGCCAGATTAAACAACAAAGGAGATAAAGGACAGCCCTGTTTAGTGCCTCTAGAAATTGTAATCAATTCTGAATCATAATTATTAATTCTTATCCAAGCTTTTGTTGAACTATAAATAGGACCAATCATATTAGAAAACCGGGGACCAAATTTAAATTTCTGTAATACTTGTTTTAAGAAAGATCCCTCCAAAAAATCAAAAGCTTTAAATATATCTAATGAACATATTGTTAATGAAAGTGTGTTAAGTTTACAAAAATATATAATATCTAACAATTTCCTAATGGATCTAGATATATTCCTTCTTGGAATAAAGCCAGACTGGTCTAGATGAATTATTTTATTTATCATTGATTTAAGACTATTTGCCAATAATTTAGTATAAGGTTTATAGTCTACATTAAGTAATGAAATGGGTCTATATGAATTACCTCTTGCAAGTCTTTACCAGCCTTAGGACTCATGGTTATTTTAGACTCATTCTAAGTTCCTGGAAGAGAGCTGCCCTGATGTAACTCATTGCATATGAACAGAAATACAGGAATAAGAATTTCTTTAAACTCTCGATAAAACTCCCCCAGTAGCCATCTGGGCCTGGGGGTTTTCCATTCCTGATACTTTTGTAAACTTCAATTATTTCTAACTCTGAAAAAGGCAAATCCAAATACTGAACTTCTAATGAAGAGACATCCGAAAAATTCAATCTAAAATATTTATCCAGTGTTGGATTACCAGATGAATATAATTGTTTTTAAAAAGAAGTAAATTCTTTACTAATATCTTTAGTATTAGTAACGATCCAACCTTTATTATCTTTTATTGCGCTAACAAATCTTTTTCCTTAGCTTTCTTTAATAGAAATGCCAATAATCTTGAATTTTTATCAAATTCATATCTTTGCTTAACATATAAAAGTTGAGCGGAAAATTTTCCCATCTCTATAACTTCAAGCTCTTTCCTTTTCTTTTCCAATAGCTTATAAATATTTATGGATCCCGTTCTTTGTACATTGACAGTAGGTTCTTTATCTCTGAATGTAATATATTTATATTTTGCAGTGTTCCCTTTTTAATCCTATTCATCTGAGATATGCATTCCCCCCCCTTATAACAGCCTTCATAGCATCCCATCTTATAGTTAATGGCATTTGCTCTATATTATTTTCACAGAAAACATGTTTTAATGTTTGAGCTAATTGTTGTTTTGCTATTGAATTATTAAATAATATAGGATTAAGCTACCAAAAATAAGTAAATGGAACATTCTCCTCCAATTTAAGTTCACAAATTACCAGGGCATGATCTGTTATAAGCATAGGTGCAATTTCTCCTTGCTGAAATGGATTTTAAAAGCTTTTAGAAGCCCATATATAATCTATCCTGGAATGAGATCGATGTCTACCTGAAAAAAAGGTAAATCCTCTAGCTGAAGGATTCATAACTCCCCATGTATCTACTAGCTCCTTTGACTGCATTAATTTCAGGAGATTCTTAGAAAGTAAAGATTGTTGGTTTTTTAAATCATTTTGGTTCCCACAGTTAGCACCATTGTATCAACATTTAAATCTCCTCCTAAAATTATATTTTCCCCACCAAATTTATTTAATTGTTTCATAGTTTTCTGTATAAATCCAATCTGGCCCTGGTTAGGGGCATATATAGAAACTAATGTTATATTTTTATTATCTAATTCCCCCTTAATAATTATAAGCCTCCCATCACTTTCCTTCTGAATTTTTTTAAACCTTAAATTGTAGGCTAGCTTTAAATAAAATAGCCACCCCTCTTGACTTGCTTGTCCCTGTTGCAAAAAATTGCTGACCAAAATACCTCTTTAATTATATCTGTCTTATAAGTTTCTTGTAACATAACCACAGATGGATTAAAAGATTTTATATATTTACTAATTCTAACTCTCTTAAGAGGATCACCTAGCCCTCTAACATTCAATGAAACCACAATTGATCTCCCATTCAAATCTCTAAGGTCTACAGAATAATTAAGCACAGCTTCCAAAACCAACAGTTTCACCAAACAGCCTAATGTATCTTGAGTTACTTTTATACTTAATTTTTTAAAAAATAAATTGTACTGTTCTTTCACATATTTTATATCCCCTCCCTCTGTTGCCCCCCCCAACCCCTGTCCATATTCCCTCCCTCCCCACCTTGCTTGGACCATAGCGAGCTCTCACAGAGGATCCTAAACAAAAGGAAATCCTCTTCAAGTTCGGGAGGGGGGGCAGCATACCAAACCAAAGCTCCCCCTCCTCCTGAGCCCAATGCATTAATACAATATTCCAAATCATTAAGCCAATATTTCTCTGATGAAGAGCCATACAAGCTTAAAACATATCAATGCTGCGGGGCAGAGATATATAAAACCCAACTTCTTCTTTTTTTGTAATTAAAAGTTGCCATGGGATCTACAGTTAGGATTAGAGGGGTTACTTAATACTTTACTTTGCCCTTCACCTATAGGAGGGTGGTTTTGAGAAGAAAAACTGCCAGAGCAGGACAGGTTTAATTTCTGCCTTCGCTGTTCCTTCACTCATGACTGCAGCTCCCCATGGTTGCTTCTCATTAAAACAACCAACAAACTTTGGGAGACTGCTACAAGTGTCTGCTGTGTCACATCTAGGTTGGCCATGACTTATATATATGATTTTGTTGAATACATATTTTCCTAGCATCTTTAGGTATCTTGTTTTCAGCTAAATAGTCTTATAATCTGAAAGGCTAGGAGTCACACCTCCAGGGAGCTGATAAAAACTGATAATATTGGCCAACATCTGTGTTTGCTTAGAGCCATTCACCTTCTAGTTTATACTTTTGGCATTCATGCTAGGAATAGCGGAGACAAACACCTGCCTTAATACCCACAGATGCTTTGAGCTGCAAGATATTTTGCAGCCTTCTTGGTCTCCTCATTCCTCCTGGTCTCCACTACAGGCACAATAAATGCTTGAAACGCCAACATACATTTTCCAGTGCTTCCTATAAAACATACCCAAATATGTAAGTTCCCATCTAAGCTTTTTACATTTTAAAAGCATATGTCTCTTGCTCCTCCTATTAGAAATTTCAAACTGTTAACATCATTATCCCATTATCCTTATTGTTTCTCGAAGGAACCTCAAGAAAGAACATAAAACCAAACCAAAAGCAAACAAACCCCAGGCTTTTTGCTTACAAGAAAAGACAGCAGTTCATCAATAAGATTTCTTCACTTGAGGATTATAAAATAACCTATACTCGCTGCAGGGGATTTGCTAGTCCAGGAAGACTTTTGTAAACGTCTAAAATGTTTTCTTTCTTTTATTTAAATATCTCAACAAAAGCAACTAAGTATAGTCCCACCATCCCTGCTGCCACAGCCATGTTACTGCTGGGATTACATGAGCTAAAGTAGTAGTGCACAACTAGGGACTTTCTGAAAACTCTTTCATAAGCAGCCTCCTTGGCACTTGATTACCATGACAGAGGAAGCCAGGAGTCTAAGAAACTCTGCTGACAGCAGAGCAGACCTTTGCCTCGGGCAAAACAGAATGAGTTCCTACAGTTCCCAAATCAGTGTGATTTATAGCCCAAGGCTATGCCTCATTATTTCTGCCTTGCCAAGGTCGTTAGAACATCATGCATTAGATGTGCAATGGGCTTGCCAATTCCCTTGCCAACACTGCTGTGGTGCAGTAGCCAAGGAGTCTAATCATCATGGGAAAGAGGGGCATATATTTCCCTCAGTGACTGCAGTCACGCATACACAGTATTATTATTATTAGTAGTAGTAGTAGTAGTTGCACAGTTTAACATCAAACTTTAACATCAGTTTAAGAGAAGCAATATAGGTTGGTAAAACCGGATTGGAAGAAGGCCACTTCATTCATATCAAACACTTTGAAGGGTTACACTGAGAAAAAGCTGGTTTCATAAACATTTTGTGATGTCTAAATAATTCCTTGTGGGTTCTTTTTTAAGCAGCTATCTGTTAATTGTGTTACCTATGTATTTTCTAAAGAGCTGGCTATGCTATACAGGTGGCCCTCGTTATTTGTGGGGGTTCCATTCTCATCTATAGGAGCAAATACGAAAACCATGAATAATGAACTTGAGTCAATGTGAATTGGAGGATTAGTCTTCAATTGGTTAATTGGAGGGGGGAAGCAAAAGCTTAGAAATAAGAGAAGTACCTTATTCTCCAGGTCTCCAGCAATGCCCCCCGGCAAACCAGCCAAATATCCTTCCTTTTTTTAAAAGAGCCACAAAATGGCTATCTGCTGGAAAATGGCAGCCAGAAATGACATCAGAAGTCATTTCCGGCCACTCAAAACCACCGATATCTACAAATGTATCATATGATGCTTACATTATAAGCATGCTAGAGCTTTGTCAGATACACTGGCTCTCAGTCCTCTGGGCCGAATTCAAAGTGCTGGATTTAATTTTTAGAGACCTAAATGGCTTGGGTCTGGGTTACCTGAGAGAGCGCCTTGCCCCATCTGTCCATACTCAAACCTTAAGATCTTCTTCAGGGGCCCTCCTCCAGGTGCCCCTGCCAAACGAGGTGAGGCAGGTAGCTACCAGGAGAGGGCCTTTTTGGTGGTTATACCATGTTTATGGAGTAGTCTCCCCACTGAGGTTCATGTGGCTTCATCATTTTATTTAGATGACAGCTAAAGACCTTTTTGCTTACCCAGGCCTTCTAAATTTTGGTATCAGATTCAATCTGATTTTAACTAATTTTAAAATGAGTTGTTAAGCTCCTTGTATTGTATTCTGTATTTTCTTTTCTTCTTCTTTTGTCTATGATTTAATGTTTTATCTGTTTTTATTGCATGTTTTAATCCTCTGTTTTGAGCTGCCCAGAGAACAATTTGTTATGGGATGGCTAGCAAATTAAATTTATTAATTATTATTATTATTATTATTATTATTAGTAGTAGTAGTAGTAGTAGTAATAGCAAGCTGCGGGAGAATTAAGGCACAGTTATCAGTCTTAAGAATGGAATGACTCAGGAAGCCAATATATTCCACTTGTACCCCAAGGCAGAATGCACCACACATTATCCCTCTACAGATCAGTTTATATAATCTAGGCCACAATGTCCTTCATAGCACATAATACAAAGCAAATTATACCAAGGTGTCTGCAGAGCAGATAGCTCTACATAATAAAGAGTATTATTATTTGGGGGTTGAGCTACAATATCACATGGCTAAAATGCAGGCAAAAACTGGGATAAAGGAAATGTTTTAGCAATTTCCTTGGAGGATCAACATCTCTTTAGGTTTGTTTATAATTTAAATACTGCTACCCTCCTTCAGCCAAGCATTTTCAAATCTCATTCCACCCTTGAAATTAGTGGGTGGCAAGGAGATCTGTTCACTGCAGTTAGAGATGCATCAGGTGAATACCTTGCTGAATAATGACAGTGTTAAGACCTACATTTAACTTTCCTGTAACCTATGACTATTTTCTGAAGATAAAACTATCCCAAATGTCCAGGTTTCAGAGAGCAATCTTTCAAAGATGTAATTGAGCAGGAATGAAGATGGGCAACTACTAAAACATTATAAATATCATCCATCTATTTTGTTTAATTGCTCTCAAAGCATCCTAAATAGTAAAAATCCTCAAAACTGCTAAAGTAATGCAGTGCAAATGTTCCTAAGAAACTGGTGACATGTTTGGATTTATTATTTTTCCCCTCATTAAGGATTTTTATAATTGTTTTTATTCTTATAACCTCTGGGCTTATGTTTTAGCCACACTCCACCATAAACTATTGAAATATTGCATCCTGATGTAGGGAGGTCCTCCTCTGTGATAACATCTGTGGGGAGAGGAATTGAAATCTTTTATGGGGACCAGAATGAACTCTTTTTGTTCCCACTCTGTGTAGCTGTGAGCAGGAGTGTTTTTCATTTTTCTTGGAGACTAGTGTTGGTCCTTTGGGTTGACATTTGCTTGGATTGTGAGATGTAGGCTGCACTGGCCCACAACTAGCAGGCAGGCATACATGTACCACTGGGTTGGATCATTGTCACAGTGGGATTTTGAGGGCATCTAGTTCACTTTCAGAGTAGAGTAAGACTCTTGGGTAGCACCGGATAACTGATACATAAGATCTGCCTCTACCCACTGGGTTGTATGCATAAAATGGGGATCCTGAACAACTTAGTATTTTTGTGTCTCAGGCTGCAGGTGGGTAGGGAGGTCCAGTCTACAGGTACTCCTTTGGGGGCGGGGGGTTAACCATACAGTTGTACATCTTACACTGGTCCTATGAGAGGCCTTATTAGTTTGCTATGCTCAGTTTAAAATGCTGAGGTTATATGTTAACCCATAAGTTTGTGACTGCTTCTTCTATTTTTTTGTGTAACATGTGGGCGGGGGGAGGAGAGATTTACACTTGTCTCTGCGTTTTCTGATTTGCAGCCATTGCTGCAGCATCAAATAAGACGACAAATCCCAGGAACAACGGCTCCATTCCCAGGACTCACATTCTGTTGCTAAGTATTTAGAGCATTGCCACAATATAGGAAGCATGATTAGTAAGTGAATATATTTTCTATCCTAACCCTTTTTGTACACATTATGTCAGCTCCCTGCCTGCTTGGTTCATGGGTCTGGAAGTGAAAAAACTAGTTCTATACACACATTTAAGACCTACTAGAGAATTAACCAGCCAAAGGGGTGTGTCTTGTCCACAACAGATTGAACATAAATGTGATTATTGGTTTTCATGAGCCTAAAAATACTATTAAATCAGGGATTAGCAAACAAGCCAAGAACTCGTTTTGGTTGACACTTGTTGGTTGCCCAAATTTTTCAAGAATGTGCGTTCCAGGTGAATTTAGGGTTCAGAATGGTGAAATTAGTTTTCACCTTACCTGGAAACTTCAGTTGTAGACTGTATAGAGCTCAGGTTAATTTTCCCTAGTGTTACACAAATTGGAAACAATGGTGGTACCCAAACCAATACTAGGGGAGCAGAACCAGTTCTTGTATAGTGCTCAAGTAATCCACCACTCATGCAGCATCGGTGCGGGGGATTGCACAGCCTTCAGGAACCTATTTTCAGGTGGCACAGAATGCTTCAAGGGTAGCCTTTCAAAAATTGCCCCCCCCCCTCATGCAATTACCAATGCAGCATTAGTCTGGAACTCTTCAGAAGCATTGGTGCTATACTGGTGCTTCTCCCACAACATGGGGATATACAATGTAAATGGGATATACAATGTAAACGGGATATAAAATGTAAAATAACAACAACAACAACAACAACACCGGTACTTCATTAGTCTGGATGTCAGCCATGATCTTCTGGTGTACAGAACACCCCAGTGGTTTTCCTCTTTCCAGCACAGCACCTAACTCAGGGACGGTCCAAGACATTTTAGTGCCTGAGGCAAGTGGCAATATGATGTGCACACCCTCATCTGTGGAGACAGATGGTGCACGGCTTCCCTGGCCCCACTGGGCAGCCTGAGGTTGCTGTGTGGGGAAGACTGACAGAAAATCTAAATCCATGTATCCCCTTTTATGAAATGCAGTCTAAAGCCTTGTAGACCACTTAAAATGTATTAACATTTGTCACGGGGTATTTGTAGCCTATGAGAGGTTTCTTCGTCAAAAAACGTAAATAAAAACTGCTCATAATACTATTGAAGACTGCAGTATTCTCCTTCCTCAGTTTCCTTTTTAAAAAACAAACCCAAAACAGAACAAAGCACTAGGAATCATAATCTGTTGTATTTTCAGGCTCTTACCCTCATTGCTCTATTCATGCTTCCACAGAAATGGTATTATTTTCATTGGCTATAAATAAAACTAAATGGAGCAACACATAAGAGTAAAAGGGGAAAAATGAAGTGGATAACAAAGCAACTGTGAACTCCACTGTGATGTATACAGACCATTAAGGATTTCATTAGGTTTACTAAAAGGTCATTAGTGATAAAATATCTTTTTTTTTTATTTTACCTACTTCCCAAACATTATAGTCAATTCTGCTTCCCCATTGACATTAATTAGAAAGCTATATATTAGAGGAGCAGTTTTAATGAGCTGTTATTTCGAATGGCTATATTGGCGAACAGCATTGTTCAGTTTAATAGCACATAAAATGACAACTACAGAAATTGCTTTGATAAGATTAAAACATCTAGGGGTTATTCAATCTCCTGTACTGTACCTCCCCTAGTCCTTGGGGCTAAGGATATTTTGCTATATACACACAACTTGCTGTGCTAGCTCTTCTTGAGAGCTGTGGAAGGTTTATTAATTTGTTTAACCTCCTCAGAATAGCATAGAGAATACTTCATCAGGAAATTGTGTTCTAGTACCACATGAATACATTTAGAACAGAACCCCCAACCTGCCTTTGAAGATAGATATTGCATATTCCTAGTATGTTAAACTGCATACATAGATGTTGCTAACTATTAAAATAAGCCTTAGCTTATTATTCATATGACTAATGAAAAGAAGTGGGATTTAATCACACAATTCAGTGCTTAAGTCCTTACACATAGACATCCTGACTAACACAGGATGTTCAACAAAGGAAGTATGTGTTCATTTACTGTGTCACAGAGTAAAGCAGCATGAGCACTCGATTTCCCCTGACCTCCCCTTCCCAAAAACATGTCTTTGAGGATTGTGCAGCCCTCAGGGACATCTTTCTTTTTTTGGGGGGGGGGCACAGAGAACTTCAAAGGGAAGAAGAGGTCAGCAAAGACCCGCTCCCTGCACAAGTGCCTGTGCTGCTTTACTCTGGACCACAGCAAATGCTTGCTGTGTGCTTTGTTAGTCAGGATGTTGGCCACTCTTTTCAAAACAATGCTACACCTAGCTTTTGCTGGAAAGTAACTAACTTTTCAGGCAGGGTGAAATGACCTCATTTATATTAACAACTTATCCTCTTACTAAACTTGTGATATTGAATATGAAGAAAGTTGCTGGCAAATTCTGAGGATCATGGGCCCCAACCGGTCGGTGAATGGGGAGCATTCTGACAGCGGACATTTAATAGTGAAATCCGCTGCAGCACCCACTAGGAGCCAGATGCCCAAGTCAGTAGGCCAGTTTTGCCAGCTTTGCTGGGAATTTGCATATTCGGAAGCATGCTCTCACCGCCCGTGTCACTTTCGGCACACTGCACTAATTGTGGGTTCCCCCATGCCTTCAGCTCCTGTGTGGGGGGCCACTGGCCCCACACTGCCCCCCCAAATGGGCATGCCACCAGGAAAGGTGGGACCCCCGCTCCAGCAAAGGGAACCTAGTCCCATTAAGTTGTGGCCCCTGCTGTGGCTACTGCAGCACTACCTGGTAGTAAAGGATAGGGATTACCTGGGGGAGGGGTTTCAGTGGGGCTTCCAGATCTCATATTGGGGTCTTAGGGTGGGTTGTTGGGCAGAGAATTTGCTATCGGTGCAGGGATTAGAACAAGTAGTTAGGGCTAAAATCAATAAGGAAGTACAGGATGGGCGGTTACTGAGCCCCTTCCCTGAGCCACCCTTGCCCAGCCTTGGGGTTCCCCCCCTGGGGGCTGGTGCTTAAGAATGCCAAAGGGGAATACAGCCTGATTCATCACCTCTCCTTCTCTGGGGGCAGATCAGTAAATGATGCTATACCCCACCAGCTGTGTTCTGTGAAGTATACGATTTTTGAAGATGCAGTGAAGATGGTCCGGGCGCAGGGGAGGGGCATGTTGATGGGACAGTGTGACATCAAGTCAGCCTTCACACACCTGCCAGTTCACCCAGACGACTTTGACCTCCTGAGCTTTGCCTTCGGAAGCGGTTACTACATGGATAGGGCCCTATCCATGAGGTGTTCCATCTCCTGTTCCTCCTTTGAGCGTTTCAGTTCCTTTCTGGAATGGGCGCTGCAGGAAAAGTTGGGCTTAGCCTCAGTAGTGCATTATCTAGATCAGTATTTCTCAACCACTGGTCCGTGGACCGGTGCTGGTCCGCGAGGCATTGGGTACCAGTCCGTGAGGCATCACTAATAAAAATAACCCCCCCAAAAAAGACAATTTTGGGCCAGCGGGAGCCACCAGGAGCTCTCCGGAGCTCATTTCCAGGCTGCCCTCGCTGCTGGATAACATTCATTTCACTTCCTCAAAATGAACATTATCCAGCAGCAAGGGCTGCCTGGAAATGAGCTCCAGAGAGCTGCCCAAAATTGTTTTGGGGGGGCTGCCTGGGGGTGGGGTTTGGGGTGAGGGGGGTGACCCCCTTACTAACTGCTGGTCCAGGAAACTGTGCATGAATAATGTACTGGTCCATGACTCCAAAAACGCTGAGAAGCACTAATCTAGATGACTTCTTTTTTTCTGGCCTGGGCTCATCATCAGCCTGTGACTACCTTATGTGCACGTTCCATGATCTGGTGCAGGAGCTGGACGTACCATTGGCATCAGAAAAAACTGATGGCACAACCACTCAGCTGGCCTTCTAGGAATTGAAAAAGATCCAGTGGCTCAATGCTGCTGGTTGCGAGGAGAAAAGGTCATTGCCCTGGAGCAGTGCCTGGGTCTGCTGCAGACCCCAAGAAGGTCACCTTGAGGGAGTTGCAGGTCATAATAGGAAACTTGAACTTTGCATGTAGGGTGATTGTTCCCTGGCGCGCCTTCCTCAGGAGTATCTGTGACACTACTAGAGGCCTTAGAGCCCCACATCACCAGGTGCGGGTGACCCACGAGTTTAGGGAAGATTCCAGGATGTGGGTGGAATTCCTAAAGGGCTTATAAATCTCTGAAGGCACGCCTGAGGCATCGCCAGTGTCCTTCCTGCAAGCGGCTGCCACCCCTTTTGGGCTGGGCCTTTGGGGTGGGACTGGGGGCTGTGGGAAGGTTTTTTTTGGGTGGGTGGAAGTTTGCACTAGAGGGTTGTTTTTATTGTACTGAGTTGTGCCAGGCCTGTTTGCAGATATGTGTTTGGGCTCTCTTGAGTGGGATGGTGTGTGTGTGTGTGGGGGGGGGTGTCCGGCAGTTCTGGAGTGGCTATTGCTGTAGTGGTGGAGAATAGAAGAATTGGCGCTGGCAGAGCAGCTGGCTATTACAGGGGAAGGGAAACTAGTAATTTAGTTACTGTTTCCACTTCCAACTGCTCTGTCAACTCTCAGGTCTTGGGGAGCAGCGCCAACTACCCACAGAGCCTGGCCTTGCTCCTCTGTAATGCCAGGTCAGTTCAGAATAAGACCGAAATTGTACATGATATGATCATGGAGGAGGGAGCTAATCTGGCATGTATAACTGAGACCTGGTTGGGGGAGGCGAGTGGTCAAGTGTGGGCTCAGCTTCACCCTCTACATTATTCTGTCATGGAGCAGGTTAGGGGAAGTGGGCAGGGGGTGGGGGGTGGAGTGTCTGTGGTCCACAAGAATACCATCTCTCTTACCAGGGTGTCATGGCTCAGACTTCTGACTCAGAAGAGTCAGAGCAGGAGGATTCGCCTGCTAGTGAGGGCTCAGAGGCACAGCAACAGGATTTGGCAGGGAGACCAGACTCTGGAGCTAGGATTCGCAACAGCTTCCAGACATGATTTCTGATGGGGAGGAGCCTGGGATTTCACCTGTCTTGAGAAGGCGTCTCAAGAGGCAAGCTCAGTGGGAGTCACACAGGCGCAGGAGATCACAAGAGAAGAAGCCAAAGTGCTGACTCAGGGAAACCTGATTGGCTGTTGGTTCTCTTGAGCCATATATATTTAGCAGTCTCTCAATTGCTCAGATGCTGTTTGCAACTTTTGCTGGCCGCAGATAGTGTGCTATTGAATTCCAAGCTTTTCCGAGTTCCAGTTTGCCTTGTTTATGCTTTCCTGCTTTGTTCCATTCATTCCCTGTTCTGGTGTCCTTCACTCATTTCATCCCTTGCTTTGTGTTTTCTTTTCACTATTACTCAGTTATTGTTAGAGGGGGGTACCTAGTTCAGTTCAGAGGACTTAATTCATTTACTATTTTCTTTGTGAGCCTTTTCTTTTCCTTTTTGCAGTTTTGCTGCTGCTTTCTCTTATCTCATAGGGGGAGTGCAGAAAGGGGCTGTAAATCCTGTTGGGTTAGCCGAGCTAACAGATATACGACACAGGGCCACTGTGAGACAGTTGGCTTACATTGAGAGTGTATTTTTGACGCTGGGAACTAGGGATAGATTGGGGATTTGGTTGGTGTACCGATCACCCCGCTGCCCAGCTGATTCCCTAACTGAGCTGACGCAGCTGGTAACGGAGTTGGTGTTGGAGTCTCCCAGGCTTTTGGTGCTGGGGACTTTAATATCCACTTTGAGGCTGTCTTGTCTGGTGCGGCTCAGGAGTTCATAGCGGCCATGAGAACTATGGGCCTATATTAGTTTCTTAACCAACTCATATTGCCGGCCACACACTTGATTTGGTCTTCTGTTTGGATCAGGGGGGCGTTCCGTGAGTGGGGGACGGGTGGTTTCCCTATTGTCATGGACGGACTACTACCTGATGGTTGGTATCACGGCCACAATCCACCCCTGCAGGGGTGATGGACCTATTAAGATGGTCCACCCAAAAAGGCTGCTAGATCCAGTAGGTTTCCAAAAGGCCTTGTAAGGTTTTGAAGTTGGTGCGGCCGGTGATTCTGTCGATGCCCGGGTGGGAACCTGGAATAAGGAACTCACCAGGGCAGTAGAAAAGAGTGCTCCTAAGCGTCCCTCCAGACCTGATTCAAAAATGGCCCCCTGGTACACCAAGGAGTTGCGAGGGCTGAAGCAGCTGGGTAGGCAACTGGAATGCAAGTGGAGGAGAACTCAGCTTGAATCTGACAGGATGCAGTATAGGACCCATTTGAAGGCTTATGTGGTGGCGGTGCGTGCAGAAAAAAAGGGATTTTGGTCAGCGCGCATATTTTCCGCAGTTTCACATCCAACAGAACTATCCCAGGTGGTGAGGAATATAATTTCTGCTCCTTCTGCTTCAAATCAGTTCCCGGAGGTGCTCTGCTGTGACGCTTTTGGTGGGTTCTTTAAGGACAAAATCTCCTGTATTCGGGCCGACTTGGATTCCACTATTTCTGCAGGGTCTATGAAGGAGGTGTCCAGTGATCCCTCTTGCAGTGTTAGGTTGGATCAGTTTCAATCTGTGACTTCTGAGGATGTGGACAAGCTGCTTGGAGCAGTGCGACCTACCACTTGCTCTCTGGACCCTTGCCTGACTTGGTTGCTTCTCTCTAGCAGGGAGATTGTTGGAGGGGGCCTAGTTAATATAATAAATGCATCGCTGAGGGAGGATAGGGTGCCTCCATGTTTGAAGGAGGCAATAGTTAGACCTCTTCTTAAGAAGCCTTCCTTGGATCCCTCAGCGATAGATTGTTTTAGGCCAACCTCCAATCTCCCTTGGTTGGGCAAGGTGATCGAGAGGGTGGTGGCTGACCAGCTCAAGGCGGTTTTGGAGGAAACTGATTATCTAGACCCATTTCAAACTGGCTTTAGAGCTGCCTATGGGGTTGAGATAGCCTTGGTCAGCCTGATGGATAACCTTTACCAGGGAATCAACAGAGGGAGTGTGACTCTGTTGATTCTCTTGGATCTCTCAGCGGCGTTCGATACCATCGACCATGGTATCCTTCTGGGTCGCCTGGGGGAGTTGGGGATAGGGGGCACTGCTTTGCAGTGGTTCTGCTCCTATCTTTCAGGTAGATTCCAGATGGCAGAGCTTGGTGACAGTTGCTCCTCAAAATGGGAGCTGTTATATGGAAATCCCTCAGGGTTCCATTCTGTCACTAATGCTTTTTAATATCTACATGAAACCACTGGGTGAGGTCATCAGGAGTTTTGTTGCTGGGTGTTATCAGTATGCTGATGACACCCAAATCTACTCCTCTTTTTCATCTGCATCATCAGGAAATGATGTCCATTCCCTAAATGCCTGCCTACAGGCAGTAATGGGCTGGATGAGGGATAACAAATTGAAGTTGAATCCAAGCAAGATGGAGGTGCTCATTGTAGGGGTTCAGAATCTGAGAGGTGAGTTAGATCTTCCTGTGCTGGATGGGGTTACACTCCCCCAGAAGGAGCAGGTACACAGCTTGAGAGTACTCCTGGACCCAGGCCTCACCCTGGTTTCTCAGATGGAGGCCATGGCCAGAAGTGCTTTCTATCAGCTTCAGCTGATTTGACAGCTGTGTCCATTCCTTGAATAAGACGACCTCAAAACCGTGGTGCACCAGCTGGTAACCTCCAGGCTTAACTACTGCAATGCGCTCTATGTGGGGCTACCTTTGTACATAGTTTGGAAACTTCAGTTAGTTCAAAATGCAGCAGCCAGACCTGGTCTCTGAGGCAACTTGGAGAGACCATATTATTCCTGTTTTGAAACAGTTGCACTGGCTGCTGATATGTTTCTGGGCAAAATACAAAGTGCTAGTTATTACCTTTAAAGCCATGAACAGCTTAGGCCCAGGTTACCTTAGAAAGTGCCTTCTTCTGTATGATCCCCACCACACGTTAAGGTCATCTGAGCAGGTCCGTCTCCAGTTACCACCGGTACATCTGGTGGCGACTCAGAGGCAGGCCTTCTCTGTAGCCACTCCTGGACTGTGGAATGCACTGCTTGCAGAAATCCATAATTTGAACTCTTTATTGGCTTTTAGGAGAGCCCATAAGACCTATCTGTTTGGCCTGGCCTTCCAGGGTTTTTAAATTGTTGTAAAGGGTTTTTAATGTACATGTTTTTCAGGGTTTTTAAGCTGTTTTATTGTTAAACATTTTTATGGTATTTTATAACTTTTAATTGTTGATTGATTTAAATTGTTTTTGTTTTGTTTGTAAACCGCCCTTAGACAATTTCGGAAGGGTGGTATAAAAATTGAATGAATGAATGAATGAATGAATGACTTCAATGGCATCTTCTTCTGGTGCTCCAATTTCTTGCTGGAGGCTGAGCTGCAGGTTCAGTTTGATGCAGCGGATGGGCATGGTTTGGGGCTCTTCTTCCAGGGGAGGTAGTGTGCTGCCAGGTGGCCCCTGGGTTGGGATAGAATGGGAGTGACCGGGATATGATGTTCCATGAGTTCTTCACAATAGTCATTGCAGTGCACATCTGGGCCAGGGATTTCAAAGATCAGGCCGTTCAGTGCTGGCGTGTTAACATGGCCACAGTGCAGGTGATCAACTCAAGGACTTCTAGGAGTCACCCGGTGATCCGCCTGGTGCATTGCTTCACACTGCAATGCCTGTGCCAGAACATTCTTTTTGCGTATGACACGTGCCCAGGCTGGATAACACCATTGCGGACCCCTGTCTAGTATGCAGGAGAAGCGCTTTTGAAACCTTGTCCCAGAAGCCAGGGAAATCCCCGAAGTCTTTCCCGCCCACCTATGGACCCTTGGATTCCAGAGGTCGAGGAGGCCATTCACCTATCCTTGGCACCTAGCACAAGGGCGCGCTATTTGGCAGCAGTCCATGAGTTCCATGCGTTCAGGGCAGCTTTAGGGCTGGATGACCTCTGGCCTCTCCCGTTGGAGCATGTGCTGTGCTACAGCATCTACCTACATGGATGGGGCTTGGCGCCGGAGTCCATTGGGGGGCAGACTGGCAGCCCGGCAGCCCTTGCCTTCCAGGTGAAACTCGGGGGGGTACATGGACTCCACTGCTGACTTCCGGGTATGCAGAATGCTGGGGGGATGGGTGTGGACACAACACCCTTGAGCCACTTCCAGTTCTGGGCTCTGGTGAAGGAGGCTTTGAGGAGGGTGGGCCTCAACCCGAGAAAGTATGGCACCCACTCCTTTCGGATAGGGGTGGCCTCTCTGGAGGCAGCAGTGGGGCTTCCTAAGAGTCGTATCTGGGAGTTGGGGAGGTGGCGTTTGTCCACTTGCTGCCACTACATACTCCCTCTGCAGCAGTGAGAGGGGGCCAAGGTAACAACCTGTTTTTCTTGCAGACCATCTGTGACTCTCTTGCCCCTTGCGGGTACTCATCTATGGGCACAGCTATGTGTTTTGGGCCAGTCAGAGAGCTCAGCAGACCAGCATGGGTACCCAGTTGAGCCTTGCAGGAGCTGCGAAAGTGGGTTGGATGGGGCGCTGAGAGATGCTGTGGAACCTTTTCCTTCCACTGCTTGAGGAGTATGTCGCCTCACGTGGGACATCACAGGTCTCGGTCATTCACCTGGGAGGCAATGACATTGTTTTGCTACAGGGCAAGGCCCTGATTCTTCAGGCAATCAAGGATTTATGGGGCCTGGCCACCAGATGGCCAGATATGTGGTTGGTTTGGTCTAACTTGCTTCTGAGGCTGAGTTGGAGGGGCCAGGGGGGACCCCTGTGCTTCAATAGGGCACACAAGAAAGTGAATAGAGAGATTGGGAGAGTGGTAATCACCTGGGTGGGCGAGTAATACAGCATCCTGACATCCGGGTACAGGACGCAGCACTGTAATAGCAATAGCAATAGCACTTACATTTATATACCGCTCTATAGCTGGAAGCTCTCTAAGTGGTTTACAATGATTTAGCATATTGCCCCCCAACATTCTGGGTACTCATTTTACCGACCTCGGAAGGATGGAAGGCTGAGTCAACCTTGAGCCCTTGGTCAGGATCGAACTTGTAACCTTCTGGTTACAGGGCGGCAGTTTTACCACTGCGCCACCAGGGACTCTTGTACAGGGGGGATGAAGTACATTTGTCCGACCGGGGGAACGAGTTGTTCCTCCAGGACTTGCGAAGTGGTCTCCAGGGAGTGCTGGGGGGGGGGAGCAGGGCTAAACAGAGCCCTGCTCTGTGGCAGGAGAGTGCAGGAGAGTGCAGGTGGCAGGAGAGTGGCAGGAGAGTGCAGGTTTCTGTGGCAGGAGAGTGCAGGTTTTGGGTAGGTAGATTCAGTATTGGTGTTTGGCTGGAGAGCAAGCTGGGGTGAGGGGGTTCAAGGAACAGCCCTTCAGGGTTTTGGTGGCCCAGAGGGCTGGGAATGACCCCCACTTGGGGGGTGGCATGACTCACTGGCTCAGTGCTTTGGCAGCTTGGGTTTGAGGTGGGTCGGGCCACCACTCCCTCAGCGGGGGGAAGCCTCACGGTGAGAGGAAGTCAGGACATGGAGCCTGACCGAATCAGGACCTAGCCCTTTGCCCTGGTGTGGGATGGCCCTCACTAGGAGGGGCCACCACACGGGAGGAATACCCACACTCTGATTAGTTAGGGACCTCGTTGCAAGTTTGTTATCCACTGTACAATAATAAAGTGGCCCTTATTTACTCCGACTAAGCGTGTCCTGTATTCATTGGGGCCTGGGGGTGCAATAAGCCATGTGAATATCCATGTGTATCCTGGTATAACTAAATTATCAGTTTTCATCTTAACATTACTTCTTTTGCCTTTTCTGGATGCCTATATTACTCTGATATTCTCATTGGCTGACATGCAGACTAATGCTGTGTGCTGACAAGCCCAAGTAAGATCATTATGGGCTGAGCTAGAACAATACGTAGCTGGACTTCTCTGCAACCCTGATGCGTATGTGGTACTGGGTGGAGATCTCAATGCCAGGATGGGGCCAAATGACCACTCCTTATTCACCTGTTATCACTGGCACCCTCCCAACTTGGAAGCAGACCATCTTCCCTTCATGCGCCTTTCCAAAGACCAGAGATCCAACTAGGTGGGCCTCTGTCTTGCAGAAACATTCCACAGACTAAATCTCCTGATACTAGATGGCTCAGTTAAGGTGTGTATGTGTGCGTGTGCTCACACTTTTTTTTAAAATGTCTGCTCAGTTAATTTTAGATCCCACTCAGGTTTAATCAGGAAGGTCCCATTGGGGGCCCCTCTGGAGCTTGGGGGCCTGGGTTCTTTGAACCCATCCGCTCAATTATAGCTATGCCCCTGCACACAATTCTGCAAAGTTCTGTGCCGCAGCGTGTAGAATCCACAGGGCCATGACAACTTCTGCTTCGAGGGACTGTGGGCTGAGCCTACAAAATCCAGTCTTAGCCTCAGTTCTCTCACAAGCTATTGTAACCTACTTTTAATTGCATCCTTTTAATTTTTCTTATGTACCTTTAATCACTCTTAATTATTTTTAAGTACTCGTACAACTAGAGCCCTTCTGGCCCACTGTTCACAAGGACGCAGACTTCTCTCTCATAGACAATCATAGTTTTATTTTAAATTTCTTCCACCTTAAGACTACACTACACTTTTATAGCTCCATAACTGCAGTTTAATATTTTATATTGTACCCCTGCTTTTACCTCGTGTATTCTACAGCTCTGCTCCAGTTCAGGCAGACAGAATGGTCTACTCTAAACCCACACTGCTCAAAGTGTCTCCAACCTGGATGTAGTACTTGTTGTAGTCCAATTTTTCAGCAGCTGAGCCAAGTCTGAATTTATCTGGTGGTTATGGATGCTGGAGAGGATCTTGAACAGAAGGAAAGACTGGGCTGGTCTAAGCCAGAAATAAAGAAATAGTAATAGACTAATGCTGTGCTTTAACAACAAAGTTCTGCTTGTGTAGGGAAGTCTTAGAGCTGTGCAAAGTCACAGGGATGTTTGAAGTTGCACTCTTGAGCCAAAGATCCCTTCAAATGAGGAAGAGGTTTCACAGCAGCAGGCACACCACCTTGTTGTGCAAGTGCAAACTTATTTGTGCTAGCTCAGTACTAGTCTGGAAAGCTCCTGACAGCACATCTGGCTAGCACAACATCCTTGAGCTATCACAATATGATTGCACATGAACAACGTTAGTTTGGATGTCAGTCAATGTTTATGTTCAAGTTCTCATGAACAATTAATTCAATTGCACTGAGCAACTAAATCTTTCTTTTTTTTCAGATTTGCTGCTATTTGGTAAATTGAAAGACCAAAAAATAAGCAAAATTAGAGAAACAAGGAATAATATGCTTTCAATTCATTGATTTGTTTTAGAGCAGAGATGGTATCATTGTGTTCAGTTGGAGACATTAATTTCACCCGGTTAAAAAAAGAGAGCTTTATTTATATCCCCAAAATTTGCATTCAGAGTGCCCCCTGGGAAGATTATACACTCTTAAGAAGCAATTCTTTTTCTGCACTTATTCATGAAAACCATTCATGAATAAGGAATTGCAAGAAATCAAACACACATTCCATCTACCCTAAAGAAACAATCAGAGCAGGGATATGGAGATCCTTTCAGGCTTGTATGGATCAGATACTTCCGGAGGGATTCTGGAAGTCTGCATTTAAATGCAAACTAAAAAGCATCACTAGAAACCACTTTTAGCTTAGAGGGAAGCAAACTGAATCCTTCAAAATGAATTTTCTCCAACTCGTACCCCTGCAAACATTAGGCTTAATATACCATTCTAATGGATTCACACAACTGCAACTACCGAGGCTTTAAGAGCTTGATAAGAAGGAAAAATCATAAACAAGACTAGGATTAGATGTGGCTTTTATTCTTTCAGCTTTTTTAATTATGTCAAGTATTAATTAATTATTTTAAAATTATTTCAAAATAATTAATTCCCATAACTTTTTTGCTTGCCTGTGAAAGGTACCTGGAATTTATTTTATCCTGAAAAGTATAATACAATTAAATTAATTGAAAAAGTCACTGATCAATAGGTCATTTTACATCACATTTACTGGATGCTGCAGGAATTTAAGGATAATGAACAAATGGCTGCAGGAAAGGGGCAGCCTGATCCCTTTCTATCACTTTGGCTGCTTCAATCTAAGCATGGCTTATGCCTCAACACGAAAGTGGCATCTTATCATTGAAAAGTGAACTACATGTGTTGCTCAATCCCACTGTTTTCCTATGTGGTTGGCAGAAGACTGCTGCAGTACTAGGAAATGGGGTCACTCCAATGAGTCTTAGGATGTGCTACAAAGTACAAGAAAACCTGCATCTCCCCACAGAATTTGCAACCACAATAAGTACATCTGTGGCCAGAATTAAGAAAAAACCTATGCAACAAATTTCAAACATCAAATAGGGTTTGGGGTTATGTATATTGAACAGCAGCTTTTCATACCATTCAGAGACTGGGCTTAATTCATTTCACGGAATGCAATCATTGTTAAATGTAATGTTTTAGATTGTGAGCCTTTTGGGATAGGGAGCCATTTTATTTATATATGTGTAAACTGCTTTGGGAACTATTGTTCAATCACAGTATATGTTATTGCTTGTAAGCCGCCCTGAGTCCTATGGGAGTAGGGTGACATATAAATCTAAATAAATAATAAATAAAATATACATATCCATCATATCTGATAGCTTTTTGGGCATCTATAGGTATGGTGCAGCTAGATAGCCTTGCCCAAGCAAACAATGTTATCCCACTGTCAAAAACACCAAAATATTATCACTACCAAATACCAAATATTATCATTAAGAATATTTTTATTTTTATTTTCAACATATTTATTTATTAAATTTCTATACCACCCAATTGACAAATGCCCTTAGGGTGGTTTACAATCAAGAGCTTTCAAAAGGTTTATATAGCAAAAGGAATGGGAATATGATTTCCTGTCCCAAAGGTGCTCAGAATCTAAAAAGACATAAAAGGGAGACACCAGCAACAAAACCGCCAAGAGGGATGCTAAGGTAAAGTGTGCCGTCAAGTTGATTTCAACTCCTGGCGCCCACAGAGCCCTGTAGTTTTCTTTGGTAGAATACAGGAGGGGTTAGGATTGTCCCCTCCCACACAGTGTGAGCTGATGCCTTTCAGCATCTTCCTATATCACTGCTGCCCAATATAGTACAGCGCAGATTTAAACCGGCAACCTTCTGCTTGTTAGTCAAGCATTTCCCCAATGCGCCACTTAAGGTGTACAAGAGGGATGCTATGCCAGCGTGGTGTAGTGGTTAGAATGCTGGACTAGGACCAGGGAGACCCAAGTTCAAATCCCCATTCAACCATGAAACTAGCTGGGTGACTCTGGGCCAGTCACTTCTCTCTCAGCCTAGCCTACTTCACAGGGTTGTTGTGAAAGAGAAACTCAAGTATGTAGTACATCGCTCTGGGCTCCTTGGAGGAAGAGCGGGGTATCAATGTAAAAATAATAATAATAAAAATAATAATCAGAGCAGTTGCTACCCCTCCTAAAAATAAAAGACTGCCAGATTAAACATGGCCTCTTTGGCTAGTGGCCACTGGTCTCTTGCCGACTTAGCAAGGGTATCTTAGGCATTTGTGAAGCTCCATCTCCCACTACAGTTGTAGTTATATATTTAGAGGAATACCACCAATGGTGCTCAAAGCAACAAAAACTGCAGGGAAGCCTGTACATCATTATTATAGCTTCTACCAGAGCCAGAGGGAGAGGAGGGAGTTCACTGGGGTGAATCCTTGACTGCAAGGGATTCACAGTAGGCTACCACCATCCATTTAATTTTAATGTCGGACAAACCACTCTCTCCATATAAGTTTCCTGGAGGTGGGGTATAAAGTGGTAAAATCCTCCCTAGGAAGGGCTGAGCACTCCTAGGCCTCCAGAGGCATGTGACTGAGCCAGACCCAAATAAAGAGTAGTACACTCCACCAACAAAGGTTTATTATTAAATTAAAAGAAAACCAAGAGTATGCAATAAGAACAATTGTCTCTTCATAAAGCAGATTGTAAGAGAGAGAAGTTTTCATTAACCAAGCAACTCATAAGCAATACAATATAGGACAATAACGTCCTCACACAGCTAACTGAACTGGTCCCTATCTTTTTACTCACAGGTAGGGATCTTCCTGCTGTTTCCAGCCTCCAGGCTGTGGCCTTCCCATTTCTCCAGCAGCTTTTCAGCTAGCTGCTTCCTCAGGGCATTCTTGGGACAGAACAAACAGACCAAAGCTTTCTCTTCTTCTGCTGGTGGCTGTTTATGTAGTTCCCGCCCCGTCCTCTAGATTGGTCCTTCTGTTTTGATTTTCATGCCCCTGCCCCATTTGGTAATGCCCACCCTCCCAGCAGTTGCTCTAAGTAAGACCTAGTCCTCCCTTAAATCCTTCCCATCACTACAATCATATTTTGAAAAAATCTGTTGTTGACAGATGTTCAAAGAGAGGGCAGGGTGGGAACATAAGTTGTTTTTCTTATTTCTAGGCTTTTTGAATGTTTAACTCCTAGGAGAACAGTTATTACAGGGCTGAAAGAAAGAAAAAATACACCCCAAAAGAACTATATCAGATTTTGCCATTCACACCTCCTAGAGACAGTCTTAATGGAGCCTCTTTTAGAAATGCCTTCAACACACAAACAAAATAATCTATATCCTAATACATAACTGTTGAGATCTTGGACCTATAACCTGATGTCAGAATATGCTTTTGCAATAGCCCCATCAAAATCTATCTGATTTCCATCACTGCAAATCAAACTGAGATAAAACTGAGGATCTGTTTTGCACCACTAAACAGGAGTTACACAGTGCATCTGATTTAAAGTTTAGACATTTGTACAGACATATCTACAATCACACTATGTAATTACATTGATTGTCTCTTGACTGACTGTCACCCATCAGTTTGCTTCCTCAACTCCTTTTAAAATGTACTGCAATACGTCTCATTTTTCTTGTAACCTGTGACTTAATCTTCTCAACATCTCCTATCCATCACACTTTCGATCACCTGCCTGCTTTGAACGGTAGTTACCTGCCACTTTGGGGCATATTCTGGCTGCATTCTGATTTCAAAACTCTACAGAGCTCTCTGTGCGCATGCCATTTTTTAATCTATCTGCCAAGGTTCACTGAATTACTGAGAAAAGCGAAACCTTTCTTCTTAAATAAGGCTGTAGCTCTGACTTATTCAATACTGTGTCCAATTCAAAGAACTGTATGAATTAAGTCTATGCAGCAAGACAGGGTCATAATGACTCATAAGGGCCTTTTCATTGTATTCATCAGCCTTTTTAGACTTTGGGGTAGCAATTATGAACAGTCATTATGACTTCACTAAAAACTGTCTTTAGATAGATTGATACTGATAATTATCCATTTTTTCATGTCATTTGCATACGTAAGCCATAAAAGTATGTTTTGTGATGTCCTGATAAGTCTAATATACTTCTGTAGGTGAGTGGAGATCATTAGACCTTTAGACAGCACAGTTAACCTCTAGAACTCTAGTGTGAGATTGGTCCTGACTTCACATTAGGGTTTTGGCTTTGATGGCTTTTTGCTCCCTGCCAGCTCATGTGGTTCTTTTGACCTATATATATGTATCCTGGGCTTTCTTAGTTAGCAATATGGCAGAAAATAAGAAGTTTGCAGAAAGTTACTGGCACACAGGGCAGCACAGACGACACCCCCAGATTGTGGAATTCCCTCTAACATGAGATCCAGAATGCTGCCTCTTTCCTGGTTTTAGTAGACAGCTAAAGACTATCCTGTCCATTCAGACTTTTCATTCGTTCATTCATTCATTCGATTTCTATACCACCCTTCCAAAAATGGCTCAGAGCAGTTTACAAAGAGAAACAACAAAGAAATAAGATGGATCCCTGTCCCCGAAAGGGCTCACAATCTAAAATAAACACAAGATAGACACCAGCAACAGTCACTGGAGGTATTGTGCTGGGGGTGGATAGGGCCAGCTACTCTCCCCCTGCTAAATAAAGAGAATCACCACATTAAAAGGTGCCTCTTTGCCAAGTTAGCATGGGCAACTTGGCAATATGCTAGCAGGGGCAAGATGTACCTGTAATATCATCAACTCACTCTCAAGGGACAATATCCTAAGGACTAACAGGTGATTGAGCTTGCATGGGGACCCAGCAACTCAGAAAACAACAGAAGTAACTAGTTTATTAAGGAACCACCAGTTCTCCCCTCTCTCCCAGGTCCTTGCGCCTTTTCTGCTGCAGTCCTTTGGAGGGGGTTGCACCCCGGAATGCAGTGCTTACTCCTGCCCCTTCTTCTTGACTTAGGTGTCTTGCAGGGTCCCTGTTATATCACAGAGAACACCATCTGTTTCCTCCAGGGAGTCATCCTCTCAGGGCTTCCACTCCTCTCAGGAAGGCTCCTCTGCCTCTTGGTCACTTCTCAGTATGTGCTCTTCGAGATAGGGATGTGCACAGAACTGGTCTGTACAGTTCGAGTTTGAACCGAACCACCCAGTCCATGTACCGGTTCTAACGAACCAGCCAGTGTCAGTTTGTGCCTAGAAACAAGATTGAATCAGTTCGACCCCAGTTCTAGCGCTTGCAATGGGGAATCTGGTAAAGAATCCCCTTCACAAGCACTAGGGGAACCTGATGGGGTTGGGAAAGAGTGGGTGGCAGGTTACCTCATGCTCCGCCATGACGGTGCAGCTCCCCTAGGCCTCATCGGTGTTCCCCCCAGCAGCTCGGGCCAGTGCGGGCCCAGCTCAGGCTTCCATGCAAGCACAGAGGGTCATTGTTGAGTCTTAATCACTCTAATGGCCTCTGTGTTGGCGTGGAGGCCTGAACTGGGCCCCCGCTAGCATGAGCTGATGGGGGGAGCACCAGTGGGGCCTAGAGGAGCTGCTGCCATGGTTCACCACCCCAACCACCCTTTTTCAACACCATAGGGTTCCCCCAGTGCTTGTAAAGGGGAATCATTACTGTATTCCCCTCTGCAAGCACTAGAACTGGTAGAATTGGGACAAACTAGTTCGATCCAAACCACTCCCAGTTTGGCTTAAGCTCGGACTGCCCCCCCCCCTTGGAGGACTGGACCGGTCTGGCTCAAATCCAGTTTGAGCTCAAACCAGGTTTTACACCCCTAGCTCCCTCCTCTGCTTTCGGCTTCCTTCTGTACTGGCAGCTTGCCTCAGGTGCTCTAGAGAGCTGGACCCCTCCTGCTGTTGAGGTTCCTTTTTATCTTCTTCTTTACTGCCCCACCCATCCAAAGTTTGTAAGAAGCCTCTTTTCCCCACCTTCGTCAGATGTGCTTCAGGAGGCAACTGTTATTTCCTTTTGCTTAGTCATCAACATGCCAGCTGCTTCCAGCCAGGTATCCACCTCACAGTACTGTTTTTAGTTGGGGTTTTTTAACCAGAAAAAAATTGATTTCTTTCCGATTTTGAACACTGCCTTGAGGTCCTAAGTCAAAGGATGGCATATAAATGCTAGCTAAATAAAATAAAAAATATATCGACCTGCATCCAGAATAATGATGTACTTGTGCAAACATGTTGCACTAGGACAAAGCTGTTGCACTAAGTCTGGAGTTTACACTTCAGAGGTGTTACACACCTCATATGCTTTGCAGTAAACTTTTGCACAATAGCGACATTTTGAGCATCCCCTTGACTTTGTTCAGCTACATGATTAATCTGGATGTTGGCCATCATAATTAGCAAATGTCCTTCCAATCATTAGCTGGCTCATTTCTTGGGAAATTGCTGCCTGAATTCTTTACATGTTCTAATCTTTGGGTTTAGTTTCTCTGCGGTGAAGAGGCTGGAAGAGAAGATATATAGTTGGAATAAATCTTGACTTTCCTAATGGTAACACTGGCAAGCCTGTTGTTGCGTCATAATCAGAAAGCATTGCTTATGCTATTGCTTCCACTGAGACGCAAAGAATGACATCACTAAAATGCAAAGTCATTATTACGATTTATCACCACTGTTAGGGCACTGGAAATCCCTGTGCAGTTATTCAGCAAGAAAAGTGGCTTCTGGATTGAGAAGGTCCTTGCAGCATGCTGTACCTGCAGGCAGACAAACTGTCTCTTAAAAAACTATAAGGTATTCACTTATTTCCAGCTGCTGTTCATTTATTTTTGTATTTACTCATAAGATCATACAAATTATCACAAAATAACTATTCTGTATCTTATTATTGATTTACCCCACTCATCAGCATTTAGAAAGCAGACATAAGATTTAATGTATAATATAGTTTATTATCTGCCATCATGTGAAGGTATACAACACAAATCTTTTAAGGACTTAAGGAGTTCATGACAACCCCAGGAGAGGGTGGGGACAGTTGTAAATGAAATGAGAAAACTGTCTTGATTCATTTGCAAGCTTCACAAAATATTTTCCCTCTATAGATCTGCCTTGAGCCTCAACAGTAATGTACAACACTTTTGTCTCATGTAGCTGAGGATTTCCCCTGTGCAGAGGTTACTACTCACAGCAAATTGTGCAAGCCTGTTGGTAACATACACAGACATCTACCAGAGACTCAGCTGAAACCACTAAACTCAGTTTCTTTCTCTGACCTAAGCCACTTTGGAAAATAATGATTCCAGATGTGAAATGCTCAGTGCATTAACCTTTTTGCAAACATCCAGCCCTCTGTCACCTGCTTTTACCACAGAGGCAATCAGTAGAATTGCTGTAGTCATTGGTGTGGCTGGAACGAGACATATCAGGAAAGACGGTCTTCTACCATAAAAGTCTTTTTTACTGTATCAAATGGGCATTTAAAAAAAACAAATAGCAGGAAGCTTGATGGGATTTTAGTATTCACAACACTTGTTGCCAGAACATAGGGGTTAAAACCAGGGTAGGATAGTGCATGAGGTTCTACTCTTCATTTGGCTACCCTATTAACAGTACTGAAATTCTCCTGTCAGACTCCCAGGGGATGGGGTGGGCTACTAGCCTTTCTTGGACTCCAGAAGGACTGGGTTAGCACCAAAAAAAGGTCAGCCTCAGGAACAGCCAAGGGAGGAGGTTTGTTTGTCACCTGATTTCTCCTCCTGGCTTGCTACATTCAGTCAGCTCCGTCTCCTGGAGAACTCCCATCTCCCATACTCTAACCCTTATCATCAGCTGATTTGTCTTTAAATACCCCAGTGCAGAGCTGACAGGGCTTAAAGCCTACTTCCAGCCCTGTCCCCTTCCTGACCTTGCTTCCTATTTCCTGTCACACCCAACCTAACTGTCTCCCTGGAGCTGTTTCCTGCAGCTCTTCCTGCCTTACCCTCTCAACCCCACTGGGATCTGACCAGCCTGGACCCTTCTTATTCCTGCCACCCCCTGAAGAGAATGAAAGCCTCAGAGGAGGGATGCCATGCTCTTCTCCAGACTCCACAGGGCCACCCAAGCAACCAGGTAACATGGCATCCCAACATACTACATCAGTTATATGCTCTGCAAAGAGCTTTCCCCCCCACCCCATGTTCCTTAGCCATAAAATTTACTGCTGTGATTAGGGATATGCAGGAAACTGCACATCGGCCATGAGCATGGTGACGCTGATCAGGGTTGCAAACAGGAACAACACAGCCCAGTGCACCCACGGGAAAAGTGGCGGGGCAGAGGCTGACAGGAAGGCAGCACCTTCCCTGTCCCTTAAAGTGACTCCCCCTACACTTCAAACTGGTTTGGATACCGGCGGACTGAACCAGTTCAGCATTCCTGAAAGGAGGTGCCAAACAGGTTCCGTGCACATCCCTATCTGTGACCAGGGGATGCAACAGGTGCATTGACTAATTATTTATTATTTATTTATTTATTTGATTTGATTTGTATACCGCCCTTCCAAAATGGCTCAGGGCGGTTTACAATTAATCCAGGCTAACATGTATTATCTGCTTCCACAGAAAATATCTAGAAAGCCAGTACAAATAGGCCTTTGGATCATCCCTTTGTCATCTGAGCCATGGGTAGATAGAAGATCCATAACCCGCGAGTGCTTCTAACCTCTTATGGATTCTGCCCCCCTACACACACGCACACACACACACACACACACACACACAGATGGAAGCTATTCACGTGCAAAGGAAAAACTGGGCTAGGGAAGGCCAGCCCAGTTTTGTCTGCATATGTGTACTATCGGGATCGGGCCGACAGTACTCCCAGGGGCTCCCAGACAGCTTTGGGAGGGGAAGGGGGATCCCCATATACACTTGTGTGGTGCATTATGGGAGCTCTGGGGGGCGGAGCAATGCATCCCGGTACCCTAGCCATCCAAGCTACTGGCAGCACCTGGTAATCATCTAGGTGGGTGATCTGCCCACCAAAGAGGGAGCCTTTGATTGTCTGTGAGGAGGTAAGCTTTTTAAGGCTTCCTTTCTGCCAGTCCTCTTGCCCTTTCTCACTTCTCGTGAGAAAGGGCTCAAAGTGTATTTGGCTTCCATACAGTGCCCATTCCCCAGAAGAGGAAAAATAACCCAGCCACAGTAATTCCTGCTTTATTAACCTCCAGACTTGATTACTGTGACATGCCCTCCATGAGATTGCAACTTTAAAAGCACCTGGAAATTTCAGTTGTTCCAAAATGCCACTGCCAGACTTTTGATTAAGACTGGCTGGAACATATTTCTCTGAGCCTTCATGAACTTCATTGATTTCCTGTTTGTTCTTCTTTCATACGTTTTAAGTACTGCTCTAGAATCCTCTGCTAAATGAGCTTCATTAGGTATGGGGCAGAGCTTTATATTCTCCTGTAGCAGTGACGTAGTGGAATGATATTACCAAGGAAGCCATTGGTCCCATCTTCATATTCTTTTAGTAACTTTATTAATATAAGGGTTTTGTTTAATGGAGGCCTTATGGAAGGCTGGTGCCTGGAAGGCTTCACTTTTTGTTTGCCATTCTGTCTGCTCTAAGCTGTTCTTCAGACTGATTTAGTATTTTTACTTTCATGGACTGTGGATTGTTGTTTTTGTTTTAAGTTGTCATTATTCATATTTTAGATTATACTGTAAGCCGCTTTGGGTTGTTGCAATAAACCTGACCTGGGATGACTAAAAATAATTCAACTATAGTGAGAAGTAAAATTACTGGATATGGCCTTTAGGCCATAAGAGTAGAGATGCGAAGACCTGGGGGGAAACCTGGGGAAATGGTTCCCTCCCCCCATTTTTAATGGGAATTGTGGGGGGGGGGGCTGTTAAAAAAAATACCCCCCCTCCCGAATTTTCCTGGGTTTTCTCCAGGGCTTAAGATGTCTAAATAATGAACACCACAAGCAACACTTTCATATAGCAAAAATCATACCTAACACAGAGAAGATAGGAGATGAATTCCAGGATGCATAAAGACATTACATTTCAGTCATTCTGTCTGAAGATAGTCACCAAGTGGTAAGCAAGAGGCAATATCTGTTCATCAGTTACAGCACAAATCTCTCACTTCTATGGAAAGTGCATGTATTGTAGTAAACTACTCTCCAAATTCCATGATTGGCATTTGCCTTACATGCAACCCACAATGGCACCACCAATTATACATTCAGCACAACAGTCAGTCTGTATTACTAAGAACATAAGAACAGCCCTGCTGGATCAGGCCCAAGGCACATCTATTCCAGCATCCTGTTTCGCACAGTGGCCCACCAGATGCTGCTGGAAGCCACAGGCAGGAGTTGAGGGCATGCTCTCTCTCCTGCTGTTACTCCCCCGCAACTGGTACCCAGAGACACCCCGCCCCCGAGGCAGGAGGTGGCCTACTGCCCTCCAACTAGTAGCCATCAATAGACCTCTCCTCCATGAAGTTATCCAAACCCCTCTTAAAGCCATCTGGGTTGTTGGCTGTCACCACATCTTGTGGCAGAGAATTCCACAAGTTGATTATGCGTTGTGTGAAAAAGTATTTCCGTTTGTTGGTCCTAGATTTCCCGGCAATCAATTTCATGGGATGACCCCTGGTTCTAGAGTTATGGGAGAGAGAGAAGAATTTCTCTCTATCCACTTTCTCCTACTGAGTAGGATGCTCCCCACTAGATAACTGAGTCAGAGGCTCCTTCACATCTCAAGCTTCGTTACTCAGGTGGAAAAAAGCAGTCCTTCCCAATATCAGGTCAAGGCTTTGGTCAAGACCTGACTATCCTCAGACCCTTTTATCAAATAGCACCTCTGAAGAACCTAAAAGTATGTACCAGAACACGCTAACCTATACATTTGCCCTAGAGAAGAGGCATATGCTGCTTACTGACAATCCATTCCTCTTACCTCATAGAGTGTAATGATACCATTGGTCTCATTTGGTGGCTTCCACTGAACATAGATTTTCTCTTCAAAGGGACCTCCCTGAATGGATTCTAGGGGAACAGCTCCAGGAACTAGGGTGAAAATGAAAACATGTTTAATTACAATATCGCTCACACAATTCTCCTAAAATTTTACTCACAAGAATCACTGCATTCAGCACTGGAGAAAGGGATACCTGCTCAAATTCTCCTCTTGAAATAACAGGACATTCCAGTTCAGTTGCAATTCTGGTATGGAATATGCCCTATGGTTGCGCAGCACTGACCCCTAGCCTCCTGTGCCCATAACCACCACAGTGACTGAATGCCTCCCTCAGACAAGAGAGTTGTTTTGTCACCACTTCCTCTCTCTCATTCCGTAAGTAAACAGGAATTTTCCTCCAAAGGCAGAAAAACAACCCTGGAGGTGGTTACATAAATGGGGGGCACCTGAAGGAGGCAGCCACAGAACTCCATTGTTGCCTCTTCGAAATGCACCAAATTCCTTACAACACCAAGCTGAACTCCTCACAAGCCCTGGGGGCACTCAGATAGGAGGGAGACAACAGAAGTAGAAAGGAATCCAGTTTGCAAAGGGACCCCTCAAACCTGGATCTGACCCCTGATGTACTTGCATGGTCTGTGTAAAAATATGCTTTGTATATATGTACTGTTGTATACTTCCTGTTGAGAGACTAAGCAGCTTTCAATACCATTGGCCATGGTATCCTTTTGGATAGGCTGACCAAGTTGGGTGTGGGAGGCCCTGTTTGGAGGTGGTTCCACTTCTACCTTGAGGCCTGTTTCCCCCCCTATGCTGTTTAATATCTACATGAACTCGCTGGGAGAGGTCATCAGGAGATATGGCCTGAGGTGTCATCAATATACAGATGACACTCAGTTGTATCTCTCTTTTTCATCAAATGCAGATGAAGCGGTGACTGTCCTGAATCAGTGTTTGGATGCAGTAATGGACTGGATGAGGGTGAATAAGCTGAGATTCAATCCAGACAAGACAGAAGTACTGTTGGTTGGTGGTTCCTCTGCCTGGGTGAACGATGTTCAGCCTGTTCTAGATGGGGTTGCACTCCCCCTGAAGGACCAGGTTTGCAGTCTCAGGGTGTTCATCAATCCAGCGCTGTCACAAGAGGCTCAAGTAGCCTCTGTGGCTTGGAGTTCCTTTTATCAGCTTCGGCTGATACGCCAACTGCAACCTTACCTAAACAGAGATAGCTTGGCCACAGTTATTCATGCTCAGGTAATCTCTTGCTTAGATTTCCACAATGCATTGTATGTGGGGCTGCCTTTGAAAATGGTCTGGAAACTGCAGCTGGTACAAAATAGAGCTGCACAATTATTAACTGGGACTGAATGTTTTGATCATATCATGCCAGTGCTTCATCAGCTGCACTGGCTCCCAGTCCATTTCCGGGCCCTATTCAAAGTGCTGGTTTTAGCCTTCAAAGCCCTAAATGGATTGGAACCTGGTTACTTGAGAGGGCACCTTGCCCCATATGTCCCTCTATACCTTAAGATCTTCTTCAGAGGCCTTCCTCCAGGTGTCCCTGCCAAACGAAGTGAGGTGGGTGGCTACCAGGGAGAGGGCCTTTTCAGTGGTTATACCCTGTTTATGGAATAGCTTCCCCAGTGAGGTTCACCTGGCTTCATCACTTTGTTCTTTTAGATGCTAGGTAAAGACCTTTTTGTTTACCCAAGCCTTTTAAATTTGGGGTTTTAAATTCAGCTTTCCAGATTTGATCTGATTTTTAACTAATTTTAAAATGAGTTTTTTTTAATGCTGCTTTGTATTGTATTTTGTGTTTTGTTTTCACCTTTTTTTATCTGTTATGATTTAATGTGTTATGTGTTTTTGTAACCGTAATCAGGGTCCAATTCCCATGAATGCTCATTAGTAGAATATCAACATGGCATTCTTGCTTAAGTCCATTTGAAGCTACTTGTTCTTTTGGTCCCACTATAAACCTGTCTGCTATAGATCTCTGCAGTCAGATTATGTAAGTACATTTGTGGAGATAACACTCTACAATGCTACATTATTCATAACATTTTGGGAAATAAACGAGTTAATCTTTTTTGTACTTTGAAACATAAACTGAACTAAGGCTCTGTACTAGCTTCCTGATCCTGGAGTGCCTACCATCTTGGAAGCGGTGTTTTCCTCAAATGAATGCCACTGTAATAGTGAGTGGTGGGGTGAGTGAAAAGGCTGTGGCAGGACTTCTGGCCCCACTTTGGACATTCTACTTGTGTAGAGTGTCCTTTCATTAATGTATCCTTATATACTGGTTTCAGGAAATTTCCCAGCCATTGTAAGTTGTTAAAATGTTCTTTATCATACCATCCTCCTCAGTTTGGACCACCAGTTCCTCACTCTCCATCTTGCCCTCTGGGTTTGAAAGAGCCAGTCTCAGTCGGAGGGTCATGAAGGGTCGCAGTCCTCGCAAAGTGTAGTGTGATGATGTCTGAATTAGTTCCTCTGCTTCATATTTCTGCTGGTTGAACACATACTGGTAATGGACCGTCAGATTATAGCTGTGGCAACGGGTCACAACATAACCAAAGGGCTCCCACTGCAGTGTCAGCTGCCGAGATCGGATGTCTACAACCTCCACATTTTGAGGGCCATGCACTGGATCTGTGAAACAAATTGATGAAATTCAGATGAGTAGACATGCAAGAGGTGCATCCTTCCAGACTCTTCATGGATAAAGATTTCATAATATTATTGCACTCGAACAACCATTGCTTATAACTTGAAGCATTTCAAAGTACACAGATATTTTGATAACATGGGCAGATCAATTATGTAGAAGAGGTTTGAGGGAGTCACAGGATGATTAGAAGGTCTGCCTCACTGTCTTGCCACACCTGACGATGCACTGGTCAGGCAAAATCTTCACAGAAGAGTATACATGCACACTGGCTCTGTATGCATGATTTATACGCTTGAAAAATAGATGGTACAGATGTGGCTGAAGGCTATATATGTGGCCTCTCTATTCATACATCACATCCATGGAGGTTGGTATGGTGAGAGGGCACAGCTAGCAGATCCCAGGATTCACACATGACTGTCTGAATTGGGGAAGTAAAGTTAGTGGTTGGTGAAGCCAACCACATGCTACATTACCTCTGCTAACTGAGCAAAGAACACCTTTTAAAGTGGCAATTCTCTTATATTTAGCGGTGGGGGGAGCAATACCAATCCCAGCACAGCATCCCTCCAGTGATTGTTGCTGGTATCTGCCTTACCTTTCTTTTTAGATTGTGAGCTCTTTGAGGACAGGGGACCATCTTATTTAAGTATTATTTATTTTTCTAGGTAAAGTGCTTTGAGAACTTTGGTTGAAGAGTAGTATATAAATATCCATAGTAGTAGGAATACATTTAATCAATAGCATTTACATTGACATTTTTAAAAAGAAAAAGCACCCACTTAAGCGAAGACTTTAAAAAGTTCATATTATAAATTGGTATTAGTGATAGAGAGAGAGTGTGTATAAAACACAGCTTCCAGTTCTAATATACCTTTTCCAAAATGTTTCAGATATAATAACTGATATTTATGTCTGCTATCGGAATAAAAATGTATGATAATTACTTCCTCAGCCTAACTGTATTACAGTCACAGAGATGTGCAAGAGTACAAGCATCATGTATATAAACATTATTATTTGATGCCTTTCAATATTATGCAGATGTAAACCTCGAATTATAGTCACCAACTGCTCACTACATTAATGGATATGCATAATATAATGAATGATTCTATAGAAATTTCATTCATAATGTCTCAGTTAGAAGGTGCAACTAAAAAATATTGCTTGCTAATCCCATCCTCTCCTGCAATGAATTTGTAGAAACAGTCCTTTTAAAAAAACTACACAAACAAAATCAAGAGAACCAATAGTTTTTTGTCCTTAAAAGTCCAATGAAGTGTTATTTACTTACTTATTACATTTCTACCCCACTCTTCCTCCGAGGAGCTCAGACATAACATGGTTGCCCTCTCACCATAATAACATGGTTATTTTTATCTTCACAACAACCCTGTGAGGTAGGTTAGGCTGAGAGATACATGACTGGCCCAGAGTCACCCAGTAACTTTCATGGTTGAATAGGGATTCCAACTTGGGTCTTCCTGGTCCTAGTCCAACACTCTAACCACTATGCTGTGCTGGCTCTATGCTGTTAAAAGGACAGTCTAAAAAATGTTGGAGAATAAACAAGCACACCATTTGCTTTTGCTCATGAACAAGGAATGGATACTTTGAACAGCTGATGTACTGTTTCCAGCTGTAAAATAGATGACCATTATATTTACAAGAAGCCTAAACATAGTCATATTTATTTTAAAGCCTTATCTTAACAAATGAAAATTTGACCTGAGATTCTAATCAAGCAAAATAATGGTGCTCCCTTTAAAAGATGTGTGGTTGCTACTCCGCTTCACTGGCAGGGCAACCATCCCTACAAAAGTTTCATACAAGCAGGAATCAAAGCAGTTTGGAAGCAGCTCTTGAAAAGACAAGGAGTTTTACATGGAGTTTAGTGGGGAAGTGTGTGGGGAGGCACTTGAGAGGTCCACCTTTATCACAAAGGAGATACCTAGCATGAGAAGAAGGTGAGTACGACCACACTTGGTTTGGGGGGGGCGGGGGTTGGTCATTTTCCTGGAAGGCAGAGCTTAAAACCTTTAATTAGCAGACAACTGCAGCCAAGACCTAGCTTTCAAGTAAATATGCTCTATATATTCTAAACAGCGAATAAAACTGGTTTTGAAGGTAGAATGCCAGGAGGGGAGGGGGTGCACAGGGTATTGCATCCATGCCTATCTGCTTGAGGGGCAGAAGTTGTGGGTGTGCACTCGGCGCAAAAAACTCCTGGCTCTAGGGGAACATTTGTTCTCTCAGAGCCAAGGTGGCTGACCTGGAGAAGCTCAGAGAGACAGAGAGGTATGTGGATGAGACCCTCAAGGATGTGACAGAGGCATCCCACTTCCAGGCTGACAGCTCCTCCATGAAGAATGGAGGGCATAGGGAAGGAGGACATCAGCCTGAGGAAGAGGGCTCCCTTAGAAGGGACCCCTTCCTTGGGTGATGCGCCCATATCCTCTCACACAGAAGATACTCCTTCGGTGGTTGGGTGCATCCTAGTAGTGGGTCATACAATTGTTAGGGGTATAAAGAGATGAGTTTGTGACCCACGTGTAGACCACATGGTGACTTGCCTGTCTGGTGTGAAGGTTGCAGACATCACAGAGCATCTAGAGGGGCTGTTAGGCAGTGCTGGTGAGCTGTTGTGGTGCACATTGGCACCAACAATATTGGGAAATGTAGTTGGGAGGTCCTGCGAGCCAAATCTAGGCTGCTATGGAGTATATTGAAGCCCAGGATCCTCAGGGAAGCATTCTCTGAAGTGCTACCTGTTCCATGCACAGGGCCAGTGAGACAGATGGAGCTGAGGGGGTCGCACTGTGTGGTGGTGCTGGGAGGAGTAGTTTGGGTTTGTTAGGCACCGGGGTACATTTTGGGACAAGATGGGCCTGTACAAAAGGGATGGGCTCCACTTGAACCAAGATGGAACCAGACTGCTGGAGCTTTTAAAAAAAAAGATAGCAGATCACCTTTTAAAATGACACCTGGAGGATAGCCAACAATTGCTGGGCAGTATCAGGTTTGGCAAATGCCATCTCTTAAAGTTTGAGGGTGTAATTGCTTCAGATAAACCAAATGGGGACAGAGTAGATCAAGGTAAAGAGCAGACAGAAGGATGTGCTAGCTAGTCAAAGAGATCAAATGGCCGTATGAAAGATAGCACACACCAGGTAAGAGATTCAGTGTATAGGTGCTTATATACCAATTCCAGAAGCCTCTGAGCCAAGATGGGTGAGCTGGAGTGCTTGGTTGCTAATGCAAATATACATATAGTGGGTATAATGGAAACATGGGGGAACAGTGAGACTAATGGTGTGCACAAAACTGGTTTACCCTGTTTGGTTCAAATCTAAACTGAACTCGAATTGGACCAGGCATTCTCAGTTTTGCCACCCAAACTAGAACTCCAGCTCAGCTTGAATTTGAGCCTATTTGGGGTTCTAAAGTGTAAACAAACAAGCAAACAAACAAACTTACAGCCAGGTTTGGTTTCCTCTGGGCTGCCGCGGCAGGGGTCTCTGGAGGTTCTGGTTCAGAACCTTCCAGTGGAGGTTCTGCCCCGTTCTTCTATGGGCCAGTTCAACCCATTTTCGGGCCATTTTAGCACCCTCCATGGTTGTGGTGGCCATTTTGGAGGCTGGCCATGCAGATTGTTGGGGTGCATGTATAGCGGCCTCTAAAATGGCCACCACGACCACAAAGAGGGCTGAAATGACCTGAAAATGGGCCGAAACGGCCCATAGAAGACCAGGGGCAGGCCGGCAGGGGGCTACGTTAGCAACCCCAGAGGCCACCAAACCTGGAGAACCAGAGTCCTCATGAAAAATTATGGCTAGCAATACAAGAACTGAAAGGAAATGTATTACTAGGGACCTCCTATCACCCTCTAGATCAAAAAGCTGAGAATGACCTGGAATTGGAAAAGCAAATCAGAGAGGTGTCGAAGAGAGATAGAGCTGTAATAATGAGTGACTTCAATTACCCTCATATAGGCTGGGCAAATTCATGGTGGGTATTGACAGAGGCCAAATTTCTAGACATGCTAAATGACTGTGCCTTAGAACATTAGTCGTGGAAACAACCAGAGAGAAGGTGACCTTGGACTTAATCCTGAGTGGTGCCCAGGACCTGACCATAGTGTGATCCAATTCAGCTTATATGCTAATGCAGCACTGCCAAGGAAGTCCAACACAGATGCGTTTGACTTCAGAAGAGGAGCTTCTCAAAAATGAGGGAACTGCTAAAAAGTAAGCTGAAAGGGAAAGTCAAGAGGGTTATATCACTCCGGAAAGCATGGAACTTCTTTAAAATCACAATAATAGAAGCATAGTTGGCATGTATACCAAGAAGGAGGAAAGGTTCCACAAAGTTCAGGAGGACACTAGAGTGGCTAACAAGTAGAGTCAGGGACACTATAAAAGGGAAGAAGTTCCTTCAGAAAATCAATGTCCTGCCCAAATGAGGACAGAAAGGGACATAAACTCTGACAGAAGAAATGCAAAGAGACAATAAGGGATGCAAAAAGAATGTTTGAGTTGCATATAGCTAGAAGTGTCAACGGGAACAACAACAAAATTGTTCTGATAGAGAATCAGAAGTAGAAAACCTGCCAGGGAGGCAGTTGAACCATTAGATGATGAGGGTATGAAAGGGATTATTAAGGAGGATAAGGAGATTGAGAGGACTGAGAAAAGCCAAATGAGTTTTCTGCATCTTTCTTCACAGTAGAGGATACTGATCATACACCCAGTCCGGAAATGAACTTCTCAGGCTTGGAGGCTGAAGAAATGTCATGAGAGAGAATATTCTAAACTGTCTTGAAAAAATAAAAACTAAGCAATCATCAGGGCCAGATGTACTGAAGAGTACTCCCAAGAGTACTGAAGAAACTCAAATGTGGAATTGCTGATCTCATAGCAAAAATGTGCAACTTTTCCCTTCAGTCAGGCTCTACACCAGAGGACTGGAAAGTAGCTAAGGTAACTCCTATTTTCAAAAAGGGATGGGAAGGCGGGGGCAGGCTGGGAAACAGCAAGCTAGTTAGCTTAACTTCAGTGCCACATAAATGGATTGAAAATATACCAGTATGGCTTCTGCAAGGGCAAGTCATGCCTCACTAAATTGTTGGAGTTTTTTGAGAGTATCAACAAGGTTTTGACCAAGTTTGCCACCAAAGGTTCTAGAATAAACTTAGCAGATAAGGGGACAGGTTCATGTGAGGATTGGTAACTGTTTGAAAGACAGGAAGCAGAGGGGTGGAATAAATGGACAGTTTTGTGAATGGAGGGAAGTAAGAAGTTGGGTCCCCAGGGATCTGCATTGGGACCAGTGATCTTTAACTTATTCATACATGATCTAGAAGTTGAGGTAAGCAGCGAAGTGGCCAAATTTGCAAATGATACTAAACTATTTAGGGTAGTGAAATCCAAAACAGATTGTGAGGAGCTCCAAAAGGATCTTTCCAAACTCGGTGACAGGAGTATGCATGGAACCGGCTAGCCTGGTTCAGTTTGAGTGCGAACGGCACTCGAACCTGACTGGGCCAGTTCGGTTCGGCCCCCCGATCGACTCCCCCCACACCGGTCTGGTTCAGTCTGGGGGGGTTCGCAATTATCTTTTTTAAATAGTACCTTCTAACCCCTTTGGGGGGCTTCCTAATGGCTGTGGAGGAGTGGGTCCGCAAAGGTTTCCCCTCCCCCTGCTGGCTTCATTTATCTCTGCCGTGGCCCATAAAATAATCCTTTTCCTTCAGGCCTCTATTATTCGGTGTGGTGGCCATTTTGCCTGCCGCAGCGCATACTCAAATGGCCTTTGCGAGGCCTGGCACGGCGGTGCTACAGCATCTGGGGCTTTTTAGTTTGGAAAAGATGTGGCTATGGGGAGACATGCTAGATGTGTATAAAATTATTCATTGAATAGAGAGAGTAGTCAGAGAGAAAATTTTATCCCTCTCTCACAACAGTAAAACCAGGGATGATTCCATGAAACTGATGGCCAAGCAGTTTAGGACTGAGAAAAGAAAGTACTTTTTCACACAGCACATAATTAATCTATGGAATTCTCTCCCATAGGATGAGATCATGCCCACTAGCTTAGATGGTTTTAAAAGAGGCTTGGACAAATTAATGGAGAACAGGTCTATCAATGACTACTAGTTTAGTGGCTAAAGGCCACCCCTATCCTCAGAGGCAAGATGCCTCTGAATACCAATTGCAGGGGAGCAACAGCAGGAGAGAGGGCATGCCCTCACCTCTTGCCTGTGGGCTTCTCAGAGGCATCTGGTGGGCCACTGTGCGAAACAGGATGCTGGACTAGATGGGCTTTGGACCTGATCCAGCAGGGCTATTCTAATGTTGTTTTGAATGTTAACAGCTGCAGCTGTTCCAAGCATAGAGATTCTTGGGAAAAGCCACACCTGTGATGTTATATCTTCCAGTCAGGCAGCTTTTAAAGGCAAAGGAGACCTATCCAGATTATCCTGGTGAGAAAACTGGACCTGGGATATTAGTAAGTTTATTGCTTTTGGCATGACTCAGGTTTGCTGGCTCGTTGGGTCTGCTAGAAATATTTCTTCTAACAGAAATATTTCTATTAGCAATATTTCTAATATATTTCTTTAATTTCTTCTAACAAATGGGGTAGGATTCTTCCTCAGCTTTTCCAATCTGCAGACACATCTCAATTCCTCTAAAACAACAGCTGTGCATAGAGGAAGGGAAGACATACTGGAGTCCATCCATCCCAAAACTAAAGCATGATGAGAGGAAGGGGACACCATATGTGGCTTGGAGGTCTAGCGAGCTCTGACTTAGGCATTAAAGCCATTACCATAAGGGGAAAAGTGCAGTTCATTTGTAGATCATGTTTTGGATGTGTGTGGAAACATATTTCCTTACATCCATAAGAGATGGTCAGACACTGTAAGATTTGCGAAAGCCAAAAAGAAGCAGTGTTAGAACAGATCAAGCAACACTCTGAGCTGGGTCTCGCGATCAGTGAGACCCGGCTTAGTACGGTGAGCGGGGAGAGCGGGCTAAGCATACTGGGTATACTGGGGAGACCCCTAGAGCCGGGAGGTGGGTTTTCACTTCTCCTGCGGGGGTCTAATCACAAGTAGCCGGAGCCACGCCATGACTACTCACGATCAGATAGCCCAGGTTTGCGGAGTGCTCGCTCCGCAAACCTGGGCTAAGGGGAGGGGTACTTGAGCGGGTTGCCTGCTCTAGAACCACCAGGCTCGCTGCCGAGCCCAGTGGTTCTCACGATCAGCAAAAATTGGGCTAGGCTCTCCTAGCCTGATTTTTGCTGATCATGAGAATAGCCCTTCTGAGTTGTTTGTCCAAACCTTCAGGGTGGGAGAGAGAGAGAAAACTAGTGCACACTTGACCAGGAATGAATAGGATTTGTAGTTTGAGGCAGAGAGAGGTGTGTCACCCTGTGACATGATCACTCATGAACTACAATTTTTTAGGAGGATTAATCCAGGGTGTGACAGGCTGATGGCCATCAAGGGGGAAAGACAAGCACCATAATAATCAAGTAAATTGAAGTGACAGCTCAGTACTATGGTGGGAGACAGTGTTACTGATATGATGAGGCCCAGAACATATGTGAGTAAATGAGTTAGCTTCAGATTTCCTGTGAGCACAGAAGAATTGATACTAGATCCCAAAGACAATGAGTGGAATGCCACTCATGTAGACACACATACATGTTATACCACCATTTCTGGCTTTAAATAAAAGCTCAAACAAAAGGATGTAGAAGAAGCTAACAGATATCAACCAATCCTCTATTTGTTCAAAGCAGAAAAGGTCTTTAATGGAGAAATGGAGACCTATGTGGGAAATTCGTAGCCTCAAATGGCCTGAGATTAACCTTTGTGAGCAGTTCATCTGAGAAAGAGAGAGAGAGAGAGGCTGGAGAAATACAGCCATTTAGTGGGTGTCTGTCATCTATCTATCTATCTATCTATCTATCTATCTATCTATCTATCTATCTATCCATCTATTTATCTATCTATTCAAATTCTATATTGCCCTTCCGAAAATGGCTCAGGGCAGTTCACACAGAGAAATAAAAAATAAATAAGATAAACAAAGTGGATCCCTGTTCCCAAAGGGCTCACAATCTAAAAAGAAACATAAGATAGACACCAGCAACAGTCACTGGAAGTACTGTGCTCAGAGGCATATCTAGGGAAAATAGCGCCTAGGGCAAGCACTGAAATTGCATCCCCTGTCCAAACATTTGACACTCATCTTTCAGATAACTTCACCATAATAGCAGCTGAAAAATACCAGTCAAGCTCGTTAATCTTTTAATCTTTCAAAAATTATTTAGCAGTGGACGTAGCCAGACCAAAAAATGCTGGAAAACTACAAATTTCAGTATGCTGGGGCTCATGAAATACCCAAATACTATGTGGAGGTGTACTTGGAAAACTAAACAGACGTGCCTGTCTAATTCTCTACTATGCATTGTAGCATCACTATTACATAAGTTTTAAAAATAAATGGAGAATTTAATTATTTTCAGAGTATCTGGGAAAAGTCAAAGGATATGCAGAGTATACTGTGTCACTGCTTGGAATATATTCTAGTATTTCAGAAAGACAGTTAAAATGAGAGAAAGAGAGCAAGAAACACCCACTAACACCCATTAGGGCTTAATACTAAGGATTTCACACTGATTCAAAGACAAACTCACCATTAATAGCCATACTATTAAGATATCACATTTATCACAAGAAGCAAAATAAGAGCAAATGAATACAATCCTAGCTCATAAGCTTCAGCTTACAACAAGCCCTGATTCTCTGTACATAGTGCCAATTTGAATATGTTTACAGTGGGGGGCTTCCTAAAGGCCGTGAGGGGGTCTGCAAAGGTTCCCCCTCCCCCCACTGGCCTCTAGGGCCTCACAGGGACCATATGAGCATGTGCGGTGGCCATTTTTTAAAATAACTTTTTTAAAAAAATGGCTACTGAAAACAAGATGGCCGCTGCAAATGCTCAAATGGCCTCTGCGAGTCCTGGCATGGCCTAGCGCCTCACAGAGGCCATTTGAGCATGCACGGTGGCCATTTTGTTTTTGGTGGCCATTTCTATTTTTTTTTATAATTTTCAAAAATGGCGCCCCCCTTCAAGTGGCGCCCAGGGCACGTGCCCTGCCTGCCCTACCCTAGATACGCCCCTGACTGTGCTGGGGGTGGATAGGGCTAGTTACTTTCCCCCTGCCAAATAAAGAGAATTACTACATTAAAAGGTGCCTCTTTGCCAAGTTAGCAGGGGTATTTAAAATATTTCTATATCCCCCTCCAGTACAATTCTGCTTGGGGCAGCTCACAAGAATGATAAAATGTGTAAGAAAGAAACAGGATTCAATTGAGGGATTACCTAGGTCACGTCTAAGACTGAAATCCTGTGCATACTTGCTGGGGAGTAAGCTGCAATTAACTCAGCAGCAGCACTTCTGAGTAAAATTGCACAGGATTCGATAGTTAATCTCTCAGAACTCTTCCAGATAGTGATTTATTCCACCTTCAATGCAAATTCTGAAGGGAAATGTAACAAGTCATCCACATGATGTTCAAGTACATCATGTACATTTTTAGTGCCATCTGCTGAAAACCCATGAAAAGGCCATATCTTTTTCAAATTAGAGTAAAAGCAATATTGAAAAGACAGTGGCTAACATCCAGAGCAACTGAGTGCAGATGTACCAGGAAGATGCATCCACACTGTGGAGAGCTTCCCCACTATTACTCTGCTTGCTACTCTGCTTGCTGTGTCATAGGTGACATAGGGCACTTTTGGAACCAGATCAGAGGATCAACATTTAGCCCCCCCGCCCCCAACCCGATGCTGTGTAGCTAGGAAAAGGTCTCCGCATCACAGACACATCTCCCTGCTCAAAGCTGTGAGCCACTGTTTTTCATGGATTGTCAATAGCATACTATGAACTTATACTTGAACATCATGTGGATGACTCATTACATCTACTTAAATTTGCTCTGAAGTTGAAATAAATAACCACCTGGAAGAGCCCTTAGTGCCTATGATACTCTAATTCACAAATGGGGCCACAATTAGTCTCCATATACTTGCAAAACAAGAGAAAGCGTCTAGGTCTGAGAGTGTAACTTGAAGATAGGTCTGAGCTTCAACAGCTCATGTTTTAGAAATCAGGCACCTGCTGTGAATCATCCATCACTGTCATGTTTTGTGCAGACTCCCAATCCTCTAGACTAGGCCCAGGGAATTAAGAAACCTGTTATGTTTGAAATAAGGCTCAACATTTCTTCAAAGTTCTATTCTAAGAATCTGCCCAAATGTAACTAAACAATATTAAATCCACATGCTTCAGTTAAACTAGTGCAGTTTTCTCATGCAGAGGCTGATAGCTTTTCCAACCCCATGATTCCTGTAATACTGCAGGAAGCACAACCAAATAAGCATGTAAAGCAATTAATCAGAGAGAGATTCTTAGCATGAAAATTCTGGAAATAAAAGAAAAAGATGAGAACAAAGATCAATCTTTTTTTCCTATTTGACATTAGAAATTGCTCCCCATCCCATCCTTTTATTTATCACAGATGCTTAGCCAACAGGGGTTTACAGAATGTCTTGACATCTGACTAACAGCGGCAATTAAAAGTATGTTTTTCTGTACAGGAGCAACCTCTTGAAGTACAAAAGTAGACCCAGGATTTTCAGGGAGTATCAAGGAAAGTGACAAAAGTGTCACATGATACAAACACCTATCTCCCCATTCTATCCCACTCTGGCTCGGTATGCATGTTCAGGATAGCAGCTAAAACCACTGTTCCCCTGAACAGAAGACAACCACTGTTGCCTTAAGATGTCCAGTTAAGAAAGGGCTGTCCTTCACAACTCATCTTCCAAGTCCACTAGTTATGCACAGCAACCCACAAGGTGATCCTGTTTCTTGCCCTCTCTCTGGGGTTGAAATAAAGAGTATCATTGGTCTCTACTAGTTATTAAGGATGTGAAAACTGTTTCGAGCTCGAAACATTTTGAGTGTTTCAAGCTCAAAACAGAACGCCATTAAAATAAAGGGCCTTTTTCAAGTTAAACAACCAATGTGATTTTGGAGGCCTGTCCCCCACTTGCTGGTTGGATTTCTTGCACTGGCTTCCAATTGGCTTGCAATCTCCTTGTTTCTTGGTTGGCTTGTTATCATACAAATCAGGTGTTGTCATGGGCAACTGTGCCCCCATCATCTGGGGGAAGGCAGGAGGGAAGGGGAGGCCAAAGGAGGGAGTTTCAAAATGTATTTAAGGGGACTTTGGGAGGCAGAGAGACCTTAGTGAGGATTGGGTCCAATTGTTGGACAAGCGGTCTGCTTGCCCAGAGCCTCATCTCATCATTCAGGCCACTGCTGAGATGATAATTTGGACAACCAGCCATTCCAGGTGCTGGGGAATACCAGCTTCTCCTAGCTACTCCTACTGCTTGCCCCCAAATATAAAATATAAAAAGGTGGATGGTGCCCTCCACGTACTAGGCATGCAAGGAGGCCGTGTTGTGGATGCTGTGTGGAGCAGCACCTGTCACCAGCATCACTTGATTACAGATCTATGGACCAGCCTCAGTGAGCTTTATGCTGCTTTCCTGTCCCTCATGGTGCACTAGTGGGGGCAGGAGAGCGAGGGGACATCTGCTGCTGCTGGTGTGGCCAGCCCCTCTCATGCAGCAAAACACAGGTGGAGTGGCTGGTCTTTCTGAAGGCCAACCTCCCTGTGCTGGGCTAACCAGCGCTGGCCATGGAGGGTGAGTGACTCATGGCCACCCCCACCCACTGCAACACCACTGGCAGTTCCAAACCCAAACCAGATGTGTTACAGCCTGCCCGTTAGTGCTGCTGACATATGCAGATACGCACACATGCCACTGCCATGGACCATGATGAGATGGACTGGTGCCCGGATCCATGTGTTCCTGTCAGCTGGGGCTCAGCACCAATCTGAGACCATGGTGTTAAGCAGATGCAGGCAGGCAGTAGTATTGTGGGATATACACTGGTCGCGGAACATTAATGCACCAGCATTGTCTACCACAGATCCCTTGCATGCTAATGCTGCATGTGCAGGCCCCAGAAAACTAGTGTATATGTAATGCCAAGCAGGTGAAATCCCACATGGGCAATTCCTTTTTAGCTCAGCATTCATCATGGACTGCATTCATCATGGACACATGGCTGCTTTCAAAAATGACAGCCACACATCTACCTTATCTGATGTCACATGGTTCCACATTTTCCCAGAGCCTGCTACTGTCATGGAGTTGGGCAGACACAGATCATGATATTAGGCATATTCATCTCTCCTTTTAGCAGTATAATACATTGATTAATGAGATCAAAGGTGGAAAATAGCTATTTTGTATTTCATGTTCATTTCTTTTTCTTCTGTACTGTCTGTGCCGACACAACTTGCAGCTGAGAAATAGAGTTTAATCAGTGGGTATCTACACCATTAATAAACTGTGCTGTGCGTGCCATCCACAGGGTCACAAAAGATGGGCATTGGGGGGGCTCAGAGCAATATGGACATCTTCCACTCAGTTCCTGTCATTAGTGACAGGAACAATTTCTTGCAATTAGGCTCCTGCAGCAGGTAGTTAACCTGAAGGGCAAAGCCTGATTGTCTCAATTTAGCTCTGTTGCTCAGCTGAAGCCTCTCATTCAGAGTGTAGAGCTTTGCAACAAGCTTTGTCTTCCCTCCCCCTCTGCTTGCCTGGCGGTGGGAGACAAAGCAGATAGCTGTTATTAACAGAGCCTAAATCAAAATTCCCAATCCCACAGCTTGCTATAAGCCAGCAATCACGGAAGGGAAATAAAATAATCTTCATCAGTCAAAAGGAGTGACAGAAAATGGGCCACCTTTAACAGTAGCAGAATAATGAGAGTGTTTTCCTTGAGAGAATTTGAGGTCCTGGGTGTAAAGAGAAATCTGGACCTTCAAACAAAAGACAGTGTTATTTTCTATGGAATGTGTGCATACAACATAAAGAATAGGAATGTGCACGGAACCAGAAAAGCCGGTTTGGCTCGAATCCAAACCGGATTGAAGCTGACCTGACCTGGTTCCATGCAAATTTGAACTGAACTGGTTTGAAAAGCTTGAAGGCCTACTGGTAAAAGGGAATCCGGTTAGAAAGGTACTTCTAAGGGACATTTTTACTTCCCTGCTCTACTTTTACAGAAACTCCCCCGCCCCCTCTCCTTTACTGATAAAGGGGTATCTGAGCTGGCTCGGGTCAAACTGGGTCAATTTCAGTTTGATCTTAGACCAAACAGGGCCCGATTTGGTTTGACCTGAATCCTTCAAGCTGAGCTGGCTCGCACAGCCCTAATAAAGAAGCCTGAATTAAGGCACACATTGATTTTTCCTGTCCTTTGTTGTTATATAGTGACTTCCATGTAAAGTAAAGTAAAGTAAAGTGTGCCATCGAGTCGGTGTTGACTCTTGGCGACCCCAGAGCCCTTTGGTTGTCTTTGGTAGAATACAGGAGGGGTTTACCATTGCCATCTCCCGCACAGTATGATATGATACCTTTCAGCATTTTCCTATATTGCTGCTGCCCCATAGTCTGGGAAACATACCAGCGGGGATTCAAACCAGCACCCTCTGGCATTTCCCCACTGCACCATTTGGTGGCTCATGACTTCCATGTACAAGGTGCTTTAAAAAAATTAAATGACAACCCCCTGTAGTGCTAAATGACATTAATGAAAAGAATTAAATGACAGCCCCCTGTAGTACTAATGGACATAAAGGAAACAAGTAGGAAGGGGAGGGAAATTGAGGAATGGGAAAGAGGAGAAGTTGGTGCAAGTATTTCAGTTACACATATTTAAGCTTATTTAGAGTAGGGAATGCAGACTACAGCATTGTGCCAAAGATTTCACTGAAAAATAGGTTTTCAGAATGGATTTGAAAATAGTAACAGAGGAGGCATCACACATGTCTGAAGCACAAATGTCCGCAAGAGCAGCGACTTGAGAGAAGAGGAGACCTCCAAATGGTTGAGGGTGGTGGAACTGAAGGACCAAAGGTCATGGGCAGAAATGTAATGGGATACAAGATCAATTTCTCTGTGTATGTCCTGCCACATTGTTATGTTCACTTCATCCATCTCATTCGTGCTAACTGCTTTCTTTCTAAATGATAGTGTAAATAAATGTTTGAGACTTTGCAACTATCCCCCAAGGATACCCACAGTGCATCTAAAGGGATGTTGCGATAATTCAGTGTATATGCAATGCCTTTGCAATATACCCTGGATATATTCCCTTGATTTAACACAGGAAAAGAAGTGTGATCTTAGCCCTGCAGAATCCAATGGTTCAAAAATCACATTAGAAAAGGAAGTAACATATGATTTGTAATTGCTTATATTGTCTTACAATGCCTATGAATGCCTCTCTCCCCTACCCAAAAATTCTACTTTCACTTCTTCATAGGTCACTGCAGCAACAAGTCAAGACAGAACAGACTAATGTTGTGCATTCAATCTTTGTATCATCCTAGTATTGATAGCTGTGGTGCCCTATTGTAGAGATGCAGCACAGTGAGTTGGCACAACTCCAGCAACAATCACCATCAACCATCATGCAAAGCAGTTTTGTAATACTACAGGGCTGGCATTTTGGCTGCCCCAAACTCTTTACGTTGGTGCAAACATAAAAGGCATTATAGCAGATCTTTTTCTCTGCATAAAATACTGTGGGCTGATTATAGCAGCACACAACTCAGTGTGCTGTTGCAAACACATAGAATCGGCACATAAGACTCTGTAGTACCAAAATTCATGGCAACCTCATTCTTAGAACTGGACTCAAAAAAGTGAAGAATATCTTTGATTAAAATCAGTGTTTTTCTTTCTTGTCCAAATAGTCAGTATGCCATGCTATGCAAACATTTCCAATTTTATATTAAACACAATCCTAGAAGATTCCAACAAGAGTACAGAATGTGGACAACCATTAATTAAGTGGTAACTTTCCACTATGTGGATATAACCAGCCACTTAACCAGCCAGTCATCAGTAATGTCTTGCTAAAAGATAGATGGAAATCTTATCATGCTCCTGCACTGGTTAGAAAATCCAAGGCATAGGAGAGGTAGTAACAGTCTTCTGACCATCTGGCAAGACAAGACAGATGGCAACTTGAGACTTTCTATCTATCTATCTATCTATCTATCTATCTATCTATCTATCTATCTATCTATCAAATTTGTACACCACCCCAAACTTTCATCTCTGGGTGGTTAACAATAACATAAAACAAGTTAAAAATATATACAAAACTAAGAACAATTTAACAATTTAAAAATAAACCAGAAATTAAAACCTAAAAATTTAGGAAGATGAGAAAGCTTGGGCGAAAAGATGGGTTTTCAAGTGTTTTTTTGAAAATTTCCAGAGATAGGGAGGATTGTATCTCAGCAGGGAGTGCATTCCACAATCTTGGGGCAGTGACTGAGAAGGCCCGTCTCTGTGTAGCCACCAAATGAGTTGGCGGTAACTGGAGACGGACCTCCTCAGATGACCTCAATGGGCGGTGGGGCTCGTAGTGAAGAAGATGCTCTCTTAAATACCCAGGGCCTAAGCTGTTTAGGGCTTTATAAGTTATAACTAGCACATTGTATTTTGTCCGGAAACCTACTGGCAGCCAGTCTAGCCACTAAAGGAGTAACTTGGTCTCTTCAAGATGACCGAGAGACCAACCCAGCAGCCGCATTCTGAAACATCTGAAGTTTCCAGACTATGTGCAAAGGCAGCCCCACATAGAGCACATTACAGAAGTCAAGTCTAGAAGTTACCAGCCGATGTACCACTATTTTGAGGTCATTGATCTCGAGAAACGGGCGCAGCTGGCATATCAGCCGGAGCTGATAGAAAGCACCCCTGGCCACTGCCTCAACCTGAGAAACCAGGGAGAGGTGTGGATCCAGAAGTACTTCCAGACTGCGAACATGTTCCATTTGGGGAAGTGAGACCTCGTCTAGAACAGGTAGATCAAAATAGTCTCTAGAGTTCTGACCCCGCATAATAAGTACCTCCACCTTATCTGGATTCAGCTTCAGTTTATTCTCCCTCAGATCTCGAAGAGCAACCATCTCCAATTGACATCATCTGGAATCTATCCAAGAGGTAGGAGCGGAATCACTGTAAAACAGTGCCTCCCACTCTCAACACCCTCAGACGTTCCAGAAGAATGCTATGGTTGTTAGTATCGAAAGCCACCGAGAGATCTAAAAGGACCAACAGAGTCACACTTCCTCTGTCAATTCCCAATTGGAGATCATTCATCAGGCCGACCAAGGCAGTCTCCACCCCATAGCCTGCCTGAAAACGAGTTTGAAGTGGGTCTAGATATGACAGCCAGCATGGTGTAGTGGTTAGAGTGCTGGACTAGGACCGAGGAGACCCGAGTTCAAATCCCCATTCAGCCATGATACTAGCTGGGTGACTCTGGGCCAGTCACTTCTCTCTCAGCCTAGCCTACTTCACAGGGTTGTTGTGAAAGAGAAACTTAAGTATGTAGTACACTGCTCTGGGCTCCTTGGAGGAAGAGCGGGATATAAATGTAATAATAATAGATAATCAGTTTCCTCCAAGACCACCAGGAGCTGAGAGCTGAGACCACCCTGGAGCTGAGAACTGAGACCACCTTCTCAATTACCTTACCCAGCCATGGGAGGTTGGAAACAGAACTTTAATTGCTCAGCTCTGAGGGATCTAATGCAGGCTTATTTAGAAGAGGTCTAATGATTGCCTCCTCAAGACAAGGAGGCATCCTGCCCTCCCTCAGAGAAGCATGAGAAGGAGGCATCCTGCCCTCCCTCAGAGGAGACTTGATAAATGGCTATTTGCATATTATTCATTCATTCATTCATTCATTCATTCATTCGCTTCTATACTGCCCTTCAAAAATGGCTCATGGCAGTTTACATGGAGAAATAACAAACAAATTTATTGAATTTATATACTGCCTAGTATAAAAATCTTGAGGTGGTGCACAGAATTAAAACATAAAATATAACACATTTAAAATCCATAAGATAAAAATTAGATAAAAACATGTTAAAAACACATTAAAATTTAAAAAAAGTTCATACACCCTATGAACATGGTTCTAAGTCAGGGCTGCACAACTTCAACTTCCTTGAAGATGTTAGACTACAATTCCCATCATTCCTGACCACTGGCAATTGTGGCTGGAGACTATGGGGACTGGAGTCTGACAATAGCTGGAGGGTTGAAGTTGTGCAAACCTGTTCTCAGTGAAAATACTAGATGCCATGACTGAAGTGGGAGCTATTATCTAACAGCCTTTCTACGCTTTGGCTGTGTTCTCACAGTTACGATGATCCTGGTTAAAGAATTGCTGAGTCCCCAGGGCTGGTTGTGAGAATGCGGATTTTCCAGGCAATCCTGGCCAAACCACTGTGGTCAGATCTTGGTTATTTATCCTGGTTAAATGTGGTTTAACCACAGCAGTTTGACCAGGATTGCCTGGGAAATCTGTGTTCGCAAAACCAGCATCATGCGGCTCAGCAATCCTGGTTGTTTCTTTAACCAGGATCACCATGATTTTGAGAATGCAGTCTCAAACTTCCAGGTGCTAACTCCTTGCTTTCCATGGTCTGTCTAGGGCAGGACTGCACAACTTTGGCCCTCCAGCTGTTTCTAGACTACAACTCCCAGCATTCCCAGCCACAGTGGCCAAGAGTCTGGGATGAAGGAAGTTGTAATCCAACATCTGCAGGAGGGCTAAAGTTGTGCAGCCCCAGTCGAGGGTGATATGTTCCAACCAATAGCATTGCATGCTGCTTTTAAGAGGGGAACCTATGGCACCCTTCTCTCTCTCTCCACAAAGGAAATAGATAATGTATCAGTTGCCACTCTTGCAAACAGAGCGATTCCTGGGAGGATCTTGGCTGGCTCACCATAACAGTTTCTTGGGGCATTGCAGTGAGAATTATAACCACTCAGGTGTAGGAGTGATTGCGTATTACTGTCATGTTACTTTAAAAATTGGGAAATATTTCAGTAACAGCCGTTTCAGACCCATGTGATAGTGCTCTTCATTTTAAGGCATGGAAGGCCAGTGGTGGCCACTATGAACCCTAAGTGTGGCCTTCTGACTAGTTATTGGGCCTCTGTGGAATAATCTGCACAGTCCACCTGTACCTTGCAGAGATTACCATTTCCACAGTGCAGTGCTGCACTTTGCCCAGCGCTGGGGGCTCCTTTAGGGGGGGGACATGGAGCCCTCTTGAGCCGTTGAACCATCTCGGAAGCCATGCACAGAGTCCTGGAAAGGGTTGCCCTTCCCAGTGCTTTCCCCACAGAGCCCTTAAGAGAGGTCTCTGTCTCTCTTGAAGGGCCCTCCCAGCACTGAAAAGCACATTTCAGCCCTGTCGGAAACAGCTTTCACTTTGGAAGGTTTTATCTTTCTTTCCCCTGCTTGAAAAAAATAGTAAAGAGCATTGCCATGTGATGAATTAAAGTTCTGCAGCAGCATGTTCATCTTCTTCAGTAATGTTCTGAAAACATGCAACTGGTTCATGCAAGCCTTGGTTACTGGACACACTATGCAAGAAGTGGCACAGAGGAGTAAAACTGTGGCTCATGTGCAAATTTCACCATGTAAAATATATGCAGGTTGAGGCGGACATGGATACTTGCCTGCAGAGTCATTCAGCTATTTTTTTTTTTGTAGCCAGCAAATCATGCATAGACCTCAGCTCATCCATGACATTGTATTCTTTGGTACAGGGAAGCATTTCAGAGCCCAGGATTTGCACCCATCCTCTACTGTGCATAGAGCCAACACACTGGGCTGTGTAAACAAGTTGTTATTTACAAAGAACTAAACCTACTAGACACTTTTCACACCTTTGATATACTGACTATAGATTGATTTAAAAATAAAAAACCTGAAAATATATTCTCTCTCTCTTTCTCTTTTTCTCAGCTTGTTCTTGGAGAAAATAACTCATTACCATGTTGTAATAAGCAAACAGGGGTTATATAATATATTCCATCAAATACAGGAGGAACTACAGAACTCCGGGTAATGAAACCAGAGCAGAACTGATTTTTAAGATGCTCAAACTGCAGGAGGAATTGAAAAAGACAAGAGACCAAGACCATAGTGGGTTTTTTGTTTGTTTAAAGAAAGGCTATAGAATGTTTTAAAATGGTTTGTGCTGAAAGGAAATCAGACTTGAAACAAATTAAGAATTTTCTAAATTATATTGGATTCAGATTTCACAGCAGAATATTGTTGTAGAAAAAGGAGCAATCAATGCCAACATTTATTTAAAAAGCCCACTGTTCACATCAGTTTACTGCATTCATTTCACCAGGTGTGTTGAACTTGGGTGGTGGGTTTTTTTATATAAGTAGGAGGCATGGATAAGGTATATGCTGTGTTTGAGCAATGGATAAGCTATGCTTTTATACACTCGTTGTGCTAGATCCAGAGTATGTTACAGGGGGCATAAAGTGGATTCCTAAGCACCCCCTGATGCTGCACTGAATGATGGTGCAAGCAACTATTTGCCACAATGTGGAAAACTGCAGTAGTGCTGCTTGCACACCTGCTCGTTCAGAGCACCACTGCGGCTGCTTAGGAATGTGCAGTAGCCCCAGAGAGTCCCATTACAGAGAGGCAACACTGTGCATCATGTGGGCCAGTATCTTCTATTGCACCAACATTTTCTGCCATAGCATTGAGAGACACCCTGGCCCTGCCTGCAAGCTTCAGGAATGTTAAGGGCATGGGTGGTCAGAATGTGATGGTGGAGATGCACATAGAAAGTTGTTCTATACAGTTGTTCTTCCTGAGGACCTAAACCACTCATTTGTGTCATGCTATGGAGACTGTAATGTGCTCCTGATCTTGGGGTGTGCATGTGTGTTTGTGTGTGTGAGAGAGAAAGAGAGAGAACGTGAGTGTGCATTTGCAATATGGTAAACAATGGATTATTTTATGTACTTCCTTAAGATAGGAAGTTTCATGATTATATGGATTTTTGTTGTTGCTGCAGCTGCTGTTTTACTAACTATAGCCCAAATGTGGAAACAAACTAAAAATGTATAGTTTAATTTCCCATCTGTCTCATATTAAAGCTGCAAGGTTAAGTAAAAATGGCTTTAGCTATTGCTTTCTCCCAGCCCAAGTAGGCTGTGGAAACTAGAAAATCCTAGTTACATATTATCTACAAACAGTTTAATCACCAACCTGAAATGTCTTCCTGTATAAATATTATGAATGAGCAAAATTTTGCTGACCTGTTAGTGACTATTGAACTTGGTTTTAATTATTCAGCTGTTGTAATAATGTTATGCTATTCCATTTTATAGTATTACTTCGAACAGTCACACATTAAAAATACATTACAGTACCACTACTAACAACATGTCAAGATCCACAGGCATGGTGAATTCTGAACTCAAAACTGGCAGCTTCCAGGAAAAACTATCCCACACAGCTGCAATATCACTTTGTCTGAGAATGAGAACGGAACTGCAGGTTCTGAGCACAAGTAACAATCCACCCCAATTTCATGAATGTTCCTTTGTCAGGCTTTGTTCTGAGCAATTAGATTGTGGTGTGTGAAAAACCCTGCCCTCCCTGTTTTATGATTATCATCCCACATTCTAAAGTTATTCTCTCATTCATCTGTTCCTAGTTCCCTCTCCTCAGCATGTTCCTTGCTTTGTTCACTGCCTGCTAGATTCATATTTAGATGGAATCATCTCCTGGCTTTAAACCACATGCACATCTGGTTTCAGATCTCCTTTAACACCAATAGCTCTGTTTCTCCAGAGGACAACCTTACCTTTTCCTTCATCATGACACAGCTGTACCTGTGACATAGTACCTGGTTTAACACCTGACACCTATACGAATCAGCTTGTCTGGATTTAAGTCAAATATAAGACTACCATCTCCTTTGAATTCTTGCGAAGAGGCTTCAGGAACCCATAGCCAAAATTGCACATGTTGGGGTGGAATTTAAATGAAGTGAGTTCAAACACACACTTCAGTACTTATGTGCCCACTTTAAAATACCTCTATAATCCCTGATGTTCCTGTCTTAGCAGTTCAAGCAAATTATTACAAATACCTAATTCTGACCAACAGCTGTCTTTTGTCCACATGCCCTATGCAGGCATGTCAGATTGACAGACCACTGTGTTCAACACTGCAGTTTAGCACATCTTTTTGAAACATACCTGCTGCATCACATCAGAATTACATTTCTTATTCCTAACAATGAACTGCATTTGCCATTTTGTCACCCACTCACCCAGTTTGAAGAGATCCTTTTGAAGCTTCTCACAATCTGTTTTGGATTTCACAGCCCTAAATAATTTAGTATCATTTGCAAATTTGTTCACTTCACGGCTTACCCCAACTTCTAGATCATTTATGAATAAGTTAAAGACCACTGGTCCCAATGCAGATCACTGAGGAATCAACTTCTTACTTCCCTCCATTGTGAAAACTGTCCATTTATTCCTAACCTCTGTTTCCTGTCCTTCACCAATTACCAATCCATACATGAAACTGACCCCTTATCCCATGACTGCTATGTTTACTCAAGAGCCTTTGTTGAGGAACACTGTCAAAAACCTTTTGAAAATCCGAGTATACTATGTCAACTGGATCACCTTTATCCACATGTCTGTTGACAGCCTCAAAGAACTCCAAAACGTTAGTGAGGCTAGACCTGCTTTTGCAGAAGCCACACTGGTTCTCCTCCAGCAAGGCCTATTCTTCCATATGCTTTGTCATTAAATATGCTTTCCATCAATTTACCTGGCAAATCAATTTACCCGGTGCAGAAGTTAACTAGCCTGTAGATTCCCCTGGATCCCATTTTGAAAATCTGAGTTACATTAGCTACTTTCCAGTCCTCTGATACAGAGCCTGATTGTAGAGACTAGTTACGTATGTTTGCTCTGAGATCACATCCACAGATCACATCCTGTGGAGTGATGAATGGTTCAGTTGAATCAAGCCTGCACAACATAAGGCCCGGGGGCCGGATTCGGCCCGCAGGGATTTTTTTACTGGTCCGCAGTTCTCCTGCAGCAACACAGGAGCTGGAAACTGCCTTATAGCATCATCCTAGGCAAGTTTTCTCAGAAAGATGTTCCATGGTGTATCCAGTGAGGCTTACTCCCATGTAAGCATGCTGAGGAGTGCAACCTTAAAACAACAACCATTTAGGGAGAGGAGAGGACTTGGCATTTGTTTGGGGCTGGCAGGCCTTCCAGGGGCCCCACTGATTGAGCAGGGACAGGACCTATTTTCTGGCCACTATCCTTGGTTAAAACTATGAGTCCATTGATAGCAGGAATAGATCCACAAGTAACTAATAACATTTTTAATTTTAATGCAATAATGTGCTAAAAATTGACCTCGGCCCCTGCACGCCAAGCTGTGGATGGTTCCATCCCACTAGGGCATTTGAGTTGTGCAGCCCTGAGTTGAATGAATCTGGGGATGTAACAAATATTCTCACATTTAAATTTCTGAGAAATTCAGCAGCGTTACTTAGTTAATATTTATTTATTATTTATTACATTTATAGATATTGGGTTCTGAAACCCCTGGAGAGGGTGTCACTTCGGAATCCCACAAATTTTTAAGGGAAAACAACTGGATTTGGACCTCAGGGAATCTTTTTTACTTCCCGGTGTAATGAAATGTTTACTCCTGCAGACATGAACATCACATCTCCTCCCCTTGTCAACAACAAAACATCAACACTTTCTTCATCCTGCTAGACTAAAGACTGTGTTTTGGAAAAAGGAAAAAAAGCAATGAAATGCCAATGCTACTTGACCTTAACTGCTGTGTGAGGCACACAAGCATTCTTCTTTTCAGTGACAGGTTTGCTGGTGGTAAAGAAAAAGTATCACCACAGAAAACAAAGATAGGCACTGGCTAAAGGCACAAGAATGGTGACTTCATAAAAGCAATGGATTTTACTAGCAAGCATGATCTGTATGGCTATAAATAAGTAGTAATTGGAGGAAGTGAAGTCTCCGAAAGACAAGACAAAGGTCCTTGGATGCCAAAATGCACATAGAAGAAGTTGTTAGGGGCTCATTGTTTGTGGGATCCAGCAAGGCACAGCAATAGAAAGGAATCGGAAAAGCAGAAGTGGGTAGGAGGTACAGTAAGCAAGTAGGACAAGCATATATCTATAAAGAGGCAAATGCGGTGTGGAGTCTGGAAGAGAGAAGCTGATTGGCTCTCCTGGGTTGTAAACATTTACCACAGGGACTTGCCATTATGCTTTAAATCTCCAGCTGCATTCCACCCAGCCTACTGCTCAGCTGTACTAAAGGGCCTGACACAAGGGCCCTCAGCTTGAGCCTCATGGTTCAACAGCAACCTTGGTAGATCATGCTAATTCTATCTTATTTCCTGGAGTGGCACTTTCCACAAGACAAGGCAATAGCCAGGCATTTATATTAAATGCCTGGTGCAACAAACTGATGGAAGTGCAACAAACTGATGGTGCAACAAACTGATGGAAGAAAGTCTGTCAATGGCTATTGGTTATAATGGTGATATGAAGCTTCTATGTCTAGACACATTATGCCACCGGATACAGTTTTCTGGGAGGACAACAGTGGTATATATCTGTTGCCTTCAAGCACTGCTTGTGGGCCTCTTGGATGCATCTGATTGGCCACTGTGGAAAGCAAGATGCTGGACTAGAGGAACCCTAGTGTAATTCAGCAAATATCTTCTGATTTTCTTAGTTTTTGTTATGCACTACAACATGGAAAGCATACAAAGCATCCTATGAGAGTGCACCCTATCTTTCATGTAAATACATTTCAGACTGGGTGTTATAAAAAAAGTACACTTTTTGGATGTTTCCCTGCCTACATGTATTAGTACTTTGTTAACCCAGTTACACTACAGTCCTATTATGCAAAGTTTAATAATAGATCAATCCTTTTCATACCTAACATTATACTGTTCTCTAACTACATAACAAAAGGAACAATTAAAAATAAACCAGCAACCAGCAACAATAAAAGATTATAACTGACTTTATTAAAAGTATATCCATCACACATCCAGAGAACCTGCTGTTATTTCAAAGCTGAGAATGCAATATACATTATTAACTATTCTGAGCACTAATTATAAAAGGGTGATTAATTTGTTAATATAAATGGGACAACATGGCAGGGAGATTTCTCAGTTTTCAGGAAGCAAAGGGTAAAATATGATTGCCTGCCACATAAAACAAACAAACAAACAACATTGCCTCATCAATATTTGGGATTCATTCCACTTCCAATAACAAGGGTGAGTATGGTGGATTTGATTTGACTCAGATATAACCTCTAGACTGTGAAACACACAATTCAAACACACAAATATGCATAATGAGGCACTGGAATGAAGGTTGTGGAAACAGCCGCTTACACAGAGGCACTTCTTCATAATTGCTGTTGTGTTGAATTATACAGGGGAAAACAACAACAAAAAGCAAAGGATTGTTTCTGTTGATAAGTGTTTCTCTTTCATAGCAATGGCTTTGTTCTCCCTGTTGTGCAATCTGCATGGACAAAGAATTTGTTTTTCTGTCAGTCTAATTCATGGTAAACACAAATAAAAAGGATTTTCTTCCACAGCTCCTGCCAGGCTGGCACTATGTACATGCCTTGCTCAGCTTTCTCTGAATGAAAAGCAGGTCCTTTTCTTAGCTGGCATACCCGCATGATGAACCTAACCAATAGGGAAATGCACATACCAAATGGAGAAACTCTAGAAGATATAGCCCCTTTGATCAACCATGCTAAAGGGAATTTCTATACAGTAGGGCCACATAATGGTGCAGTGGGGAAATGACCTGACTAGCAAGCCAGAGCTTGCTGGTTCGAATTCCCTCTGGAAACACCTTTATTGGGCAGCAGCGATATAGGAAGATGCTGAAAGGCATCATCTCATACTGCGCAGGAGGAGGCAATGGTAAACCCCTCCTGTAGACTATCAAAGACAACCACTGGGCTCTGTGATCGCCAGGAGTCGACACTGACTTGACAGCACACTATACCTTTACCTAGGGCCTTTCACACGGCCATATGGGGTGGTTGTGTTGCGGGGTTAGAGAGTTCGTACCCCAGTAGCAATAGATGATCAGAACCTCTGTTTGCATTAGCAAACCCAGGAAACACAACGTAAGTAAGCCACATTTATTTATTTATTTATTTAACATATTTGTATAATGCCCAAAATGCAAGTGTCTGGGCAGTTTACAACAAAACAATACAAACAACAAATAAAAAGAATAAAACATTATAACAATTTAAAATTCACAACGTTAAAACTATTAAAAATCAAACAATTCAAACAGTATCTAATTAAAAGCCTGAGTGAACAAATGTATCTTGGCTGCCTTTTAAAAAGTTGTAAGCGATGGGGAACTATCTTCTTCCCTCAGGGATTCTCACCGTTGGGTCCCCAGATGTTCTTGGACTTCAACTCCCAGAATCCCCAACCAAAGGCCATTGGGGCTGGGGATTATGGGAGCTGAAGTCCAATAACATCTGGGGACCCAACGTTGAGAATCCCTGCAGCTGTGCTCGGGCAGAGAACTCCAGATCACCGCGCAGCTGTTTTCACCAAGCGCTCACCCCGCAGCTGACGCTGGTGCGACCTTCCTCCCCCCCCGCGCCAATCCTCACTGCACCGTGCGAATCCTTCCTCTTAACTGTTTCCCGTTGTACAGCGTGGGATGGCATGCAGGTGGAGGGGGAAAGGTGAACGGAACCCCCCGCCCCGCCTTCCTCTCCCCCCGCCATCGTTCGAAGTGGAACCATGCCGCTCCGTCCTTTCTCCGCTACGCTGCGCCCCAATGGCAAGCCTGGAGGGGAAGGGAAGACGCTGCTGGGGAGCCCCTCCGTTCCTTCCTCAGCCACTCCCGTGTGAGGGAGAAAGAGGGAGGCAGAAAGGATTGAAGCGGAGAGTCGGAAGGAGAAGGAAGGTGGCTGGAGGGACTCCTGAAATCTCCGGGCGTCTGGCGCCCAATTCACAAAGCAGCAGCCCTATTTTCTTTTTTCTACTTTCCCGGCGCCTCTCACTCAGTTCTCTCCCCTTGCACTGGCAGCACCTTCCTCCGCCCTCAGGGTGCGGCTGGACGGGATGGGCAAGTGGGGTTTTATAAAGGGGGAGCCAGAGGGAGGCCGTTTCTTGTTGCAGCGACGTGGCCTGTGCCGAGATAACGGCAGCGTGGGGAGGTGGCTGCACTTCCTGGAGCTGGTCACCAAAGCAGCAGCAGGCAGCGGGGCGACCCAGCAACTCTAGTGGGATCATCGCCCGTGCTAGAAGCAGCGACCCTGTCCATGGGTGCTCCTTTGACTGGGCTTCCTCTCTCTTCTGGCATCCTCATGGCTCTCCAGAATTCCCTCCCCGTCACTCAGGCCCTGACTGCTTTGTTGGTTAAGGTGCCTTCCCCACAGGAGGAGTGAATGGAATGAGTGGTGGCTAAGGGGGTGGGGAGAGGGGTTCTGCTTTTCTTGGACATGATGTTGTTTTGGTGTTGAAGCTGAGCTCTTACAATTCCATAAAGACAAGATTTCTTTTCTCTTAGCTTTTCTGAAAGTAGCGTCTTCTTGATATAGTGATTGGTTTTGACCTGTGCATTAGGCTCCTGCTTGTTGTACTATATTATCTTCTCTGCCACTTATCAACTTTTGATAATTCTTGGGGAATAGTACTAGACTCCCTCAGTAGACAAGATCTGGAATATATTCATAGCTATTTTCATTACTTAAACATGGGTCTTTAAAAGAGTCTTCTCTTTTTCAGAAAAATTCTGAACATATTTTAACTATTATTGAGATCATTGAGTGTTAAAACTCTGCTGAGAACAATAGTTAAAATATGATATTCAGAATTTTTCTGAAAAAGAAAAAACTCTATTGAAGATTCATGTTTAAGTAATGAAAACAGTTATAAATATATTTCCAAGTTAATTAATTGAAGGTTTTTGTTCTGTATTTGATCCAGTTATTCCAGATCTTGTCTACTGAGGGAATCTAGCACTATACCCCAAGAAAAATCAAATTTTGATAAGTGGTAGAGAATATAATAGAGTACAGCAAGTAGGAGCATAACACACAGGTCAAAACCAAGCACTATATCAAGAAGACACAACTTTCAGAAAAGTTCAGACAATAAATTTTGTCTTTATGGAATATTAAAAGCTCAGCTTAAAACCAAAACATACTTATTTTAGCATACTTAGTTTAGCACTATGACGCTATACATCCCAATTTTCTAAATAGAATAAATATTATGTTATATTATAATTTTGTAAATAGAACAGAATTGCAAAATATACTACTTTGCTTCAGTATTTGTGTGTGTATGCATGTTATATCTATAGTGGCACATAATAATGCATATATGTGCACACCTCCCTGATACTGCTACCCAGAACCAACCTCATTCTGCTCACTGATGAAAAAAATTAGAGGGGACACTGATGGGGAGGCTCTTATTTCAGCAGGAGGCGGATTCCAAAGCCTCGGGAGAGCAATGGAGAAGGCCCATGAGGCCTCCATTGATAAAATCAGGAGTTGGAAGCATAGAGAGTCCTCCAAAGGCCTTCCTAGCATGCTTTGCACTACCAGAAGTGGCCCTCTGATTGGCCAAGAAGGGGCAAGAGGCAGGCCCAGCCATGCTGAAGTTGATGCAAGTATAGGATTATAGAGTGTGCTTTGCAGAGCGGCACATCCACAAATGGCAGCCCCTAAAGCCACAGCTCTCTATTATTCCCAGGCCAGCTGGTGATAGAAAAGATGAATGGATCCACATGACCAGAAAAGCAAGGCAGGAGAATTATCATCTCCTCTAACCTTGGTTAAGAGCAGATTACAAAAGCTGGGCTACTCTAATTTGAGCAAGCTGGGTTGGAGGGATTTTCATGAGTTTACACAAACCTGCAAACCAGGGACGAGGTCTACTAACCTGATGTTGATGTTTATGTGAGCAGGCTTATTACATGGCAGCAAACCGGGACTTGCTATGGATTATACAGTAAATGGGGACCTACAGCCAGCTGGAACATAGGAAGCTGCCTTAAACTGAGCCACACCATTGGTCCATCTATTCAGTATTTCCGACACTGACTGGCAACAGTTCTCCAGGTATCATTCAGAGGTCTTTACTAGCCCTACCTGGAGGATGCCAAGGATTGTGACCTTTTGCATGCAAGACATTTACTCTATCACTGAGCTACAGCCCTTCTCAAGTACTCTGGATCCATTACATGAACTCTCATTACATTTGTAGGTGCACATTTAAAACATCTTAGATGTACACTAATATGTACACTGTAGTAGCCTTTATTACTACACAACAGTGGACAGGCAAACATCTATACTGCACTCAATTAAGGCATATATTGCAAGCAGTGAGAGTCACTTTTACCTCACTGGTGGGTGCCTGCACTTCTTCAGGATGGCCTACTTTGCACTTTGAGAACCTATCTAATTAGGCTGAAACTCAGCACAGTTTTTCATTTTCACTTAACATCACCACGTATTCAAACAACCAATGTACGTAAATGGGCAATTGGGTTTTTATACACACAGATTAGATAGGCTAATGATAATGCATTTTTGCATAAACAGTTTTGCATTCCAAACTTTAATGTTCATCAAGTGATTTAAAATATTCATAATGTGGGGCATTACTAGTAACAATCAGACAAGGGATGCCTTTTTATATGATTTTCATATTTGCAGTGTCCATTTAAAGAAGTTGCTGACAAGAGTTTTCTGCCACTATTATGTCAGCAGTTTCCAGCTGATAAATATTTGTGCAGCCACAGCTTGCAATGAACAAGAACACCACAATCCTGGGGAAAGGATGATTATGTCAAACAGCTAATGCAAATAAGAAAATAGGGAAAACTGCTTACATAAATTACATACAGGCCTCCTTTATCACAAATATAAACACTCCCAAAGAGGGAACAAAGCCAGTGATTATTGGTTTCATTAATTAACAGACAGGGACATGATCTTATTGAAGCTGTTGCTGTAGGGGTTATTCCTCTGTGGTGTGTATTAGCATTATTTCTTTTCCTCAAAAGTGCTGACTCAAACTTTAATGCTAATAACCTTTTTGTTCCTTTTTAAAACAATTGTACTACATAGCATTTACTGTACATAGTAAGGGGATGGATCTACCTTCCCTCTAGACAACAGTCATTTCTTCTTTGAGCATGCCACTGCACACCCACACAATCCATGCTGTTCCTAGCAGTGCAGGTCGCTAGAGGACGGGACAATAGGACCCGGCTTCCGGAAGTGCCAAAATTCATTATGCAATGAGCACAGTGCATTGGGGGATTCTCCCAGGAATCAGGCACTCTAGGTGCCCGAATATGTTTCTGCTCGGGCTATGTGCAGCACAAGCATACACACAGCCCCAGCACAGGGGGTAAGGGTTCACTTTCACCCTTAACTCTGGCTAAAGGCCAGGGTTAAAAGTTGGGCTACTTGCGAGGGCAGCACTGGGATTGGACTCGATCACGGCAGTGCACATTGGTAGCCAAACCCAGGCTGGGCTGCCCTAGCCTGGGTTTGGCTGCTCGTGTGCATAGTGCTTTTTCGGGCTATAGCTCCAAGGCACAGTGACAAAAAGCAGAAGCTGTGACCATAAAGTCCCTCTTATCTCGGCCACAAACTCACTTAGATCACTTCTTGAAGGACAAGTCTATCAATGGCTACCAGTCTTGGTGGCTATAGGCTACTTCCAGAGGTTCATGGCTATAGGTTACCTCCAGGCTCAGAGGCAGGAGACTTCTGAATACAGTTGCAGGCAAGGGAGCCACAGTGAGAAAGGGGGCATGGTTGTGGGCATCCAAGAAGCATCCCCTGGTTGAGCCACTGAGGGAAACAGGACACTGGACTAGATAGGCCTTGGGCCTAATCAAGCAAGGTTCTTCCTGTGTTCTTATGTTCACTTTAGGTAAGCCACTATCTCTCAACTTCAGTGTTCCCTTCCCAATCCCCACCTGTAATATATGGATAATGATATTCCCTACCTTATGTGGTTGGTGTCATGGATTACTGAGTTAAAATATGTGAAGAAATTTCAACAATTTCAACAGGAGAAAGTGCTAAATAAATGCTACAAAGCAGGGGCGTAGCAAGGTTGGAGGGGGCCCAGAGACAAGATTTTTAAATGGGCCCCTCGCTGATATACACACACAGACACACTTCACAATATATCGTGCACTCACACTCACATCCCCATTATGAATACGCTGAATATCTAGTTCACATTGAATCTAGGTGGCTATAGGCTACTTCCAGAGGCTATAGGCTACTTCTCTGCTCCTGCCGATCTCCAAGAGACTCAACATAATTCATAGGGGGTGCAACATGGGTGGGTGGGGAGTCATGTGATGTGCCTCTGGGGGGCCCCTCAAGGCAGTGGGGCCCCAAGACGACTGCCTCCCCTTGCCTAATAGTAGTTACGCCCCTGCTACAAAGTATTGTTAAAAATAAACAAATGATAAATTCTTTGTCATTATAGTACACAAACTTTCAAAAATGCTCTTCTAACTGTCCATATGGTGGACATCTGCCTATGGGTTCCATATGAAATAATCTGTGAATTCTGGGTTCAGGTCCACAGGCAGAGTGCAGGAAAACCTAGTGGATTCTATAACTGCTATTTTGCGTATTTGTGGGTTTCTAATTGACACCCCATTTCAGTATCCATGGATATTAAAGGATTAAAACCCACATATCTGTGGTTCCTAAAGCACCAGAAGTGACACTTTTGCCCTCCATTTTGTCACCAATAGACATTTTGTGGCTAGTTTATTTAAAAAACAAGCATTTCCTCCCATGATTTTTCACAGTTTTGGGGCACATTTCGTGGCTTGCGGGGCACTGCTGGGCACAAGGGAGACACAAGGAGACCCCGCAGAGCATGGTATAGTACCTTTCTCCACTTTGGGGGGGGGGCATTTTTCAGCTCTCATTTAAAAACAAGCATTTTCCATTTTAACAGTTTGGGGGGCATTTTGTGGTTTGGGAGAGCATTGCTGGGCACAAGGAGACCCCGCAAAGCACACTATAGTAGTATTTTTTTTGATTTAAAAAAAACATGTTAGTGTATTCTTGAATGTAGCTCCATTTCAAATAGGCACACTGCCTCGTTACTTGCAGTTTCATTACTTGTGGTAGTAGGCAAGGAACGGAACCCCTGCGAGTAACAAGGTTGGCCTGTACTTCCAAGGGTGTCTGCTGTGCAGACTTCATCAAAACAACACTGAGGTGTCTTCTTGCCCTGCAACGCATTGCTTAGAGAGTGATTAACTAAAATCTGGAGAGTTGCAGAAATCTCAAAAATAATTTGAGATAATTATTGCAATAAATATATTGGAAAATAATGAAATATATACGTTGTGAAAGCATATTTTAAATCACAGTCCTTCTTTTAAGACCAAGCATGTTTTGTTGAAAACCCAGAAGCTTTCTTGAGAAATGTAATTGATTAATTGCCTTCCCAGAAAATGGCTCGCTTGTAAGTGATTCTAAATGCCTCTAATGCCTGTAATCTTTCTGTGGTCACATGGCAAGGAATGCATTATTGAACGTTTCTATTACCAGGGCACGCTCTGAGTTAGTGCAGGATGCAACATTCAACATAGTATAGGAGGCGTGGATTTGTGCATTACTCATTACTCATTACTCACACTGGGAGCTGCAAGCCCCATTTGCACTGGAAAGCAGAATAAAAAATTTAAATTATTTAATGACTACAAGCCTTAGTACAAGGCTGATAACACATTACATCTACATTTCCCACTTAGCAAACTCAAACAGGCCTTTAGTTGTTAATGGTGACAAAAGCAAGTGAGTGAGTGAGACTGGTGTGAAATAGTTTTTCAACAGTGGTTGTAATTTACCAAGGTTTTGGTGGTGGCATCCCAGTTAAGGGATTCTGTCCCCAAGGAAATTTTCCTGGCAACATGCTGGAAATCTTTTAGTGTCAAGTGATTTTTTTAAAAAAAATAAAATTTCCCAAGACTTTTAGAGTTCTGATTTTATTTTGTTCTGTCCTGGCTTTTCTGTATGCTGTACTCTTTTGCTGTATTTATTTATTATTGTTTGTAGCTTTTGGTGCTTTTGTTTATTGAAATATTAAAATCCATTTTTTGATATAGATTTCTTATTTTTTCTGCTGTGTGTGTCTGTGTTTAAAAGTAAAATATTAATTTAAAGAACAACAATTTATATACCGCTTTTCATCAAAAGTTTCCAAAGTGGTTTACATAGAGAACCACAATTCCTTCTAATACCAAACTTGGGTGATCCCCCCCCAATCTGGTGTCTATTAGTTTTGAAACTATGTGTCCCAACACTAAGGTAGCGGTTTCTGCATACTTGGGAGACTGTCTAGGTATGTAGAAGTATATTAGTTCGATAATTAAAGAACATAGCTTAATGTGAGCTTCTAGGACCCACAAAACATTAAGAACAACTGAGTTATAGGGATGTTGAGGATGCCAGTTGAAAGGGAAGGAAATAAAAAGAAGAAGGAAATGGGCACGCTTTAGCCTTTAACAGCTTATAGCAAGTAACCTGGAGGGATTAGGGTCAAGGCATGTGCACCATGAATTATTATTTTTTTAAAACCCTCTCTTATTCACAGTACAGTATATGGAAAGATTTCAGAAGGTGTGCAAGGAAAAAAATACACTTTTCCAGAGCCTCCCTCCCCCCAAATTAGAAAGTGTTCAAGTTTGGGTTGGTCACCCTTTGAGTACTAAACTGCATAGTGAAGAAAATTCCAGGAGAGTGAGAAATAAAATTGAACCATTTTAAAATTTTCCCTTCACCAGTCTGTGAGCTCCAAACCGTGCCACATTGCTCATACTCTAGGACAGTGGTGGGCAAATTCAGTCTCCAGTTGTTGGTCAGCTGTGGCCAAGCTACCAGAGATTGCTTGGCCACAGTTACTCATGCTCTGGTAACCTCTTGCTTAGATTACTGCAGTGCATTGTACATGGGGCTGCCTTTGAAAATGGTCCAGAAACTGCAGCTGCCACAAAATAGGGCTGCAAGATTATTAACTGGGAATGGACGTTTTGAGCATATTATGCCAGTGCTTTGTAGGCTTGCCAGATGGCCACTTTTACCCCATATTCCCAACTATTTTGAGCCCCCTTCAACTATTTCCAAGCTGGGGAGGGTGTCCGGAGTTCTTTAAGCTGCTGAAAAATAATTTCCTTTTCTGGCACGATCTTTCCTCCAGTTAGCAAAAGGTGAGGGGATTTGACCAGCAGAGTTTGTGTGTTCTGTGGCTGTCAGGCATTGCTGTTGATAATCGCATAATCTCCTCCTATAAGGAGAATTATGCGACGATCAACAGCTTAAACCTGGCAGCCGCAGCAGGACTGAAACTTATTTTACGAAGCGATCTGGGCTGAACAGAAAGACCCAGTAAAGCAAATTACTGTTTTGCTGCCTGCAAGCATGCTAAAGAGGCAGCTGTTTCACTTTAGGGGTGGGATTGTCTCCACTGAGGATGGCTCTCCTGTTCTTGACTGGGTAAGGAGAAAACTAAAATGTCTATCACTGAAGTATTTAGAGTGGCATTAAGTCAGTTTTTAAAAGGTGATTTGCTTTGCTGCAGAGCAACCCTAAACATGGTTATTCAGAAGTAAGCTCCATTCAGCATCAAGTTCATTTGAAGAAGTGTGGTAAGAATATAGGAACATAGGAAGCTGCCTTCTACCGAGTCAGATCATTGGTCCATCTTGCTCAGTATTGTCTACCCAGACTGGCAGCGGCTTCTTCAAGGTTGCAGCAGGCCTATCTTGGAGATGCTAGGGAGGGAACTTGGAACCGAATGCATGCAAGCATGCAGGTCTTTTCCCAAAACAGCCCCATCACCTGAGGGGAAAATCTTACCAAGCTCACAAGTACTCTCCCATTTAATGTATTATGTCTTTTTACTTCATGTTTTAATACTGTGTTGTGAGCCGCCCAGAGAACCATTTGTTATGGGGCAGCCAACAAATAACATTAATTATTAATTATTATTTTTATTGAACTACAAATTGTGGCTGGAGATGATGGGAGTTGTAGTTCAACTACAACCATAGGGCCGGGTTTGCCCACCGCTGCTCTAGAATAACTGGAACCTAGAACATGAACACTCCTGTGAGGGTCCAGGAAAATACTGCAGAATACAAATACACAGTGCTGTCTCAAGGGGTTGTGGCGCCCTTGGCCAATTTTGCTCCGGTGCCCCACCTCTTTTAATATCGTTAAAAACCATACATTTTTATGCGTTGTTGTTTACTTCATTCAGTACATTTTAATAAAATATTAAAATGTATTTTTAGTAACTTCCAGGCATCAGGTTCTATGTAGCAGGCGTCAATTACAGAATTCCCCCCCTCAGTCTACCTGAACTCACTCATAAGAACAGCCCTGCTGGATCAGGCCCAAGGCTTATCTAGTCCAGCATCCTGTTTCACACAGTGGTCCACAAGATCCCTCTGGGAAGCCCTCAGGCAAGTGGTGAGGACATGCCCCCTTTCCTGTTGTTGCTCCCCTGCAACTGGTATTAAGAGGCATCGTGCCTGAGGCTGGAGGTGGCCTATAGACTAGTAGCCATTGATAACTAGCCATCTAATCTGTATAGTCAATCAGTCAGTCACCTTTATTTCGGTCTTACACCAGCATAAAATATTCTGTATAGAGGTATAGATATAGCCATCTTTTTTTTTTAATGACAAGTAGCCATACTATTCTAGTAGCCATATATTCTGCAGGCCACCCAAGGATCTACTATAGATTGCATATAAAAAATAGCTTTTGCAAGTGCCAATAGCGACCAGGGTTCTACTAGCTGATAACATTCTTATGCCAAAGAAGATGTCTTAATTTGCCTTTTGTGCAGTGATTAGGACTCAAAGTTGCCTAAAAACTATACACTACTGTCTGACTAGGAAGTTCTTCCACTGCAAACAATGACACTTAATTTAAGGTAATTAAAAATAGATATGTCTGAGATGCTGATTTTTTGTGTGTTGGAATGGAGTGTCCACCAGTTCTGGATTTTATAAACCCTTTAGTGTCCTAGTAGATATGGGGAAGTAAGAATTTTGGAGAATAGGAGCTCAAGCCACAAGTACTTACTACTACTACTTACTATTACTACTACAGTGAACATTTATATACCGTTTTTCAATCAACATTCTCAAAGTGGTCTCAGACATGATGGAATTACAAACTGTCCCTTGGGGCAGGTGGACCAAAGAAGCAGGCGGGGGTCGCTTGGCCTGCCTATGCTTTGAGGACCAACATGGATATTGCTTTTTGAAGACCAACATGGATATGCACATTTAGACAACCTGCATTTGTTTCCTGCTTTCCCACCTTGAAAAGCTTGCAGTAGATCCTAATTGTGACTAATATTATTAAAGAAAGTAGCTGAGGAGTATGGGGGTAGGAGAGGTATGTGTATATATGCCTATGTACACCTTTGGATCAAGAGCTCTGCTTTAGGCAAACAGGAAGTTGCTGCACTCCACTCTATTGCCAGGACCTTGGTGCCCTCCTGAGATAATTCCAAGCATATTTGAGGGCAACCAATTCTAATTTTGATGCTTTAATTCTAATTTTGACTTTTTTTTAAAAAAAAAAAGACTACAAAATAATGCAGTTTAGTTGCGGGAGTGGGAGGGAGAAATATTTAATTTTCAGTTTTGCACTTTGTACCCCTTTGCAAATAGTGAAGTCACCCTCAGAAATTTTGGCCTGTTTTATTACTTTGCAAGCATTTAAGAACAGACAATATGCAAATGATTTATGCATGAGCATAAGCACTGAGCAAAAAGGTTTTTTGAGAAAAACCATATAGGTGTAGAGAACCTTTTTTTTATATTATTGGCAGGAACTTACTGCTTTGTGGACTTTTTTGTTTAGAAGGGGTGTGTGTGTGTGTGTGTGTGTGTGTTGTGTGTGTGTGTGTAAAGAAAGGAAAGGCAGAGGTGTGAGAAAATCCAATCAAACCAGTTTGAAATTAGCAAACAATCCAGGATCCTCCACTCTTCCTCACCCCTCAAGTCCTGTGAAACATGCTGGGAGCAAGGAACATTTTTGATAACTTGTTTGGTTTGAACACAATTGAATATATTGTTAACAACCACCACAGACCAGAAAACAACAACAACGAACCAATAACCACCCCCACCCCCAAACTCCTCCCCCCTTACTTCCTCCACATTCCTTTCCACACAGGAGAAAACTCATTTCAAGTTCCAGGGGAAGACCACTCAGAGGGCCAATAGGCTACGTGAAGACTGATGCAACAGAAAGCATACAAGTTAACTGTTTCTGTTCCTGCTGCCTTCAGTCAGGGAAATGTGAGAAGGAGAGGCTAGGCTTTGAAAGCAAGCCAACAGAAGTTTAAAGTAAAGAAAGGAAGAAACAGAAGCAGAGCAAGTTAAGAAAAAAGCAAAATGGTAATAATCTCCCACCTCTTTCTTTTCCCACCTCTCCTGTGCTTCCCTTTCTGCTCCTTATTGAAGGTGTGCTTGCTCCCTACAGATCTCTCCTCCCTGCTCTGCACTATCATCGTGCAAATATGCACTAAGGAGGTGCATGTGTCTACTCAGGATTCAAATATGACTGACTGTGGTCGGTGAGACCACTGCCCACATTCGTTAAAAAAAAAATTTACATGCACTCTGACTACCTCTTGAGACATAAAAATGTGAACTGCACTAGCACAAAGCAGTACAAATTGGCAGTGCCCCAACACCTGCATAGAAGAGCTGCTGCTGGATGGATCTGCAGCTGTTGCAGTGCAGCCTGGGGCAAGACTACTTGACTGCCGTCTGGCTGCTAAAAACAGCTGTGGTGGGATCACAACACAGTGGCGCCACTAAGCTTCGGCACCTATGGCCAGTGCCATTTTGACCACTGCCTTAAGCCAGACCTGCAAATACAGCACTGTGCCTTTTAGAGATGCATTAGCAAAAAAATCATCAGGGGAATCACAACCAAGTGATTGGGGAAGCTGCACCTGTTGGAATTCTGCCTGGCTGCATCCTTCTCTAGGCCAGTGTCCTTCTCTAGGCCATATTGCATCCATATTCTCTAGGTCATAATGCATCCTTCTCTAGGTCATATTGGAAGACCAATACAAAGTGTAGGTGAATGGAGCTTCAACTGTTAAAGCCAACATAATATATGAGTCTGTACAAAGTCTTTACAGCTTACTTTGCATGAAAGTTAAGAAGGGCACCTTTACTTCAAATTTTCATGCTTTTTAAAGCACAAGTGAAAACTGAAAGCAGCTTAACTCTCACCTTCAACTGATGTTTTTTGGATTACTGAATGACAATAAAGAATGGAGTGCCTCTCAACCAAGAATCTCTCTCCCAACTGTGTAAGTCCATTATCACACATCTGGGAACAAAAGTTAGATCATCCAGACAAGATACTGAGCCCATTCTCATAACATGAGCTACCCAGGCAGCTTGTGTTGTCTGAGTCACTGGGAGGCCTCCAAACCCAGCTGTTCCAGACCAATACAAAGTAATCCAGATCAGCTACCTGGGTAAAAAGTAAGGTAGGAGGAAAACAGAGCCTGTCCTGCCTCACCTTTTGGTAATTTGTGTGGCCACCGCTTACAAAGCTGCTCCCGGGCAACCGGTGGCCATTGTAATCACAGAGTTGGGGAGACAGAGCTGCTGCAATACTGAAGGCAGCAACTCCACTGCTTGCACAGTGCAATGTTGAATCCTGGAGGGCCAAATGTGAGTTTCCCCCCTCCCCATCTGGATTCCAGAGGTTGCCACTGCACCAGTCATGTGGGCACATGAGTAATAGAGCCCAGAGGAGGCGCCAGTCATCTGAGGAAAGGCAGTTAGGACCCTGCCTTCCCCCAAAGCCAACCCACTTTGGTGATGAGAATGACCTTACTGTAAGTAAATCCTTTACAACAGTCTTTGACTGTTAATATAACATAGTGGTAATATAATGCCAGATCAGGGCCAGACTGGGGGCACTGTGAGGGCGGTGGAATGTATGTGGGGAGGGCGACGGGTTTTGAGCAGAATAGGTACTTAATAGCAATAGCACTTACAATAGCAATAGCACTTACATTTATATACCGCTTTACAGCCGGAGCTCTCTAAGCGGTTTACAATGATTTAGCATATTGCCCCCAACATTCTGGGTACTCATTTTACCGACCTCGGAAGGATGGAAGGATGGAAGGCCCCTGGTCAGGATTGAACTTGTAACCTTCTGGTTACAGGGCGGCAGTTTTACCACTGCGCCACCAGGGGCTCTTAAGGGTGAGAGTATTCACTGCAACCAAGTGTGGCGGGGCGCAGGGGCACCCTGTGGGTGGGGCACACCATGAATATGCCCAGTTGCCTTGCGAGCCAGTCTGAGCCTGCGCCAGATGTGATTTAACAGCAGGGAATATAAATCATATATATATCAGTATAATATGTATTGGCAGTATAACAGTGAAGAACTTCCATCTTAAAAATAACCATAGAATGAAATATAACCAATTAAATTCAATAGTTCATTGCTCAGTTCACCTCATTATAGATTGGCGGAGTCCTTTTGTTAATTCATGACACACTCTGCTAGCCATTGTGCAAAATTTTGCCAATGAGTAAGTTATCACTGGTTGCTAATCTGATAATAAAAATGACACATAAAATTCTTCTGAATGACCTGGCAACTGTGAGAGAAATGGGTTAATTAGTTTACTGCAAAATTGGTTATAGAAGCTGCAGTATAACAACACAGGTACTACTATCTCTACCTTTCTTGCACCACGGGGCAGAGACATTCATTATATGACACTTTATTAAAGCTGCCCTCCAAAAGTGATGATGGGAGCATATTAAATCTGGCCACAGAGAACAGTCTTTGGTGTTTAGGTACTTCTAGCATAAAGAAATACTCAGCTTGGCACCAATGTTGAGTCAGTCTCCATGACTTAATCTGTTCAGGGTCTAGCCCAAGATCTTGTTGATGTGCTACATCTAATATACACTGTTTTAACATATTCCTGGCCCCTTCATAGCCCATAGATATCAAGATTTCAAATGAGAGCTCATAAGTAAAGAGCTTTTCCATCAGAGATCATTTCCATGATAACTGAAAGCTGTCAAGATGTTAGAGGGGCCAGTCCTCCAGGGGGAAAAAAAAAGATTTTAATCCAAGAGTCCAGGCACGCTGTCTGCAATCCTGCCTCCAAATGCAATGCTGCATTAGGGACACATCTAGCCACCTGCAAAACTGATCTAAAAATTTTGATTGGATAGTCTCTAATGGGGCACAGGTGACATGGGGGCCCAACTGGGCTCCATAGAGATGCTGTTATAGAGATTTGGCCTTAAAATGTTTGATGGCCACAGGAACATAATATCCTCTTCTAGTACAGAAGTACCTCAGAATAGCAGCCACACTTCTTTGAGCTGAGTGAGCTGGATTGTCAATCTGGGCCTTCTTTCTCCAGAAGTGTGAAAAACCACACCCAGGTATTTTGCATTTGACCTATTCAAGATCATTACCAGAGATACTCCACTTCAAGATCCTGGGTCTTTTAGCAAAGACCAGGATCTTTGTTTTCTGGTAGTTAATCATAAGGCCCACACAGTACTGAGCAGGAGCCTTTAATGCTCTCCTTAACCCAATTGAAGTCTGCAGTAGAATCACCACATTGTCGGTGTAGAAAAGGTATAGGAGAACCTCTTTAATCACAGACCCAGCACCCACATCCTTCCGTCCTCCCCACAGGGTTCACTGAAGCTGGACGCTGTGACTGAGGTGACGATGAGTGGAGCAGCTGCATATAGTGGCTGGGGGTGGGGTTCCCACCCAAAGCAGGATAATTGAGCTTGTTAGATTCCGACGAGGTCTCTGTGCAGGCACATAGCCCCATTTGTGTAGAAGTATAGATGACCACTAGAAGAACCAAAGTTACAGGTGAGTAACCTATAGTTCTCCTGTATTGGTAAATACCTGTCTGCCAATCCTGGAGGATGAAATTCTGATTTGTCCATATACTCAACTAAGGAATTTACAGGTTGAACAATGTGGGGGCAGGTATATATCCTTGCTTAACTCCATTACGTATAGGAACAGAACTGGTTAAATGGCCATCTGAGTTGCAGCGCTCACAAGCATACTGTATATAATCATACAACTTCCTGATAAGGAGAAGCAATTGCTTATCATCTGAAAAGTCCTCTAACTTCCTCCACAGAATGTTTCTGGAAATGAGGTTGAATGCAAATGTAAAATCTATGAAGGCTGAATATAGGGAGGATTGGGGCTTGCGAATATATTTCTCCAACATGTGCTGTAAAACTAGCTCATGGTGAAGCAGCCAGCTCTAAAACTAGCCTGCTCTTCCACCAGAATGCTATCTTGTTCTAGCTAGTCCTGGATTTTCATATATAGATGCCTAGCATATAGCTTACTTACTATGCTAAGGAGGTTAATTGGTTGACAATTGGCAGGGTTGCTTCCCCCGCCCCCCGCCTTTTAAAAAAATTGGTACAATAATGGCCAAATCCCAATCATGGGGAATCTGCACAGTCATGGGGAATCTATATATAGTGAAAAGGGAAGCCAAAACAGGTGCCCACCATTCACTATCAACCTTAATTAATTTGACAGGGATGTACTCACATACTGGGGCTTTACGAGCTTTCAATTATGTTATCAACTTCCTAACCTCATCCACTCCCACAACATGCCGGTCTGGAAGAGAGTCCTAATTGTGTAGGATTTCCATCCTGATTCACATATACTGCTCTAAAATGGGCTTCCTGAGCCTCAACTGGGATATGACAATCTAACTTGGAGATTGTATGTATGTATGTATGTATGTATGTATGTATGTATGTATGTATTTTGCAAATTTATCAACTGCCTTAGATTTCCTTAGACCCGAGGCAGTTTACATAAATTAAAACAATGAAGACAAGAGAAAGGGGGGGGGGAGGGGGAGAGAAAGAAAAGGAAAAAAGAAAAAGAACCTCCCCCCACCCACCACAAACACACACACATGCATTAAAAACTAAAAACCTGGCAAAATAGATAGGTTTTCAGGAGCTTCATAAAGGACAGAAGAGAGGGGACATAACAAATTTCAGGAGGCAGAGTGTTCCATAAGGGGTGGGCTGCAACAGAGAAGGCCCTCCCATGATCCAGGGCCCCACATCTCTCCCCTGGGCCCAGAACTCTGAGAAGGCTCACCTGAGACGACCTCAAAGGGCCGGTTGAAGTTGGACGAGAGAGGCTGTCCTGAAGGTACACAGGTGCCAAACCCTGAAGAGTTTTATAGGTGATAACCAGCACCTTGAATTGGACCCGGAAGTGAACTGTCAGCCAATGCAGCGACCTCAGCAAAGGTGAAACATGATCATATTTTCTGCTGCCCATAAGCAGCCAGACTGTGGCATTATGGGTCAGCTGAAGCTTCTGAGTTGTCTTCAAAGGCAACCCCAGGAAGAGCGCATTGCACCAAGAGGTGACGAGGGCATGAGTTACGGTTGCCAGGGCCTGCTGGTCAAGTTAAGGCCACAGTTGGTGCACCAGACGAAGCTGGGCAAAGGCTCTCCTGGCCACAGCTTCCACCTGCTGTTCCAGCAGGAGCCATGAGTCCAAGATAACCCCCAAATCGCGAGCCTGCCCTTTCAAGGGGAGCATGACCCCATCAAGGGAAACACTTGAAACCGGAACCTGGCCAGATCGAGAACTGAACAAGAGCAGCTCTGTCTTGGAGAGATTAATCCTGAGTTTATTTTGGCCCATCCAAGCCTCCAGACACTGGATCAACGCATTCACAGCATCCCCAGATCAGCCCAGGGTGGCAATGTACAATTGGGTATCATCAGCATACTGATGATACCTCACCCCAAACTAATGGATGATCTCATCAGCGGCTTCATTTAGATGTTTAAAAGCATGGGAGCGAGAACTGAGCCCTGCGGCACTCCTCCAGTTTGCACTGGAGGGCACTCCCCTCCAATGCAAACTGTTTGAAACTGTCCACTAAGGTAGGAACGGAACCAACACTACACTGTGCCCCTGATTTTCAATCCCCGCAGATGATCTTGAAGGATACCATGGTCGATGGTATCAAAAGCTGCTGAGAGATCTAACAGAAACGAGAGGCACGATCCCTTCATCAAAGCTCCAACAGAGCAACCAATGCCATTTCCGTGGTGTGTCGTGGCCTAAACCCCGACTGTAAAGGGTCAAGGAAATCCATTTCATTTAGGATTCTCTGTAGTTGAGCAGCAACAACTTTCTCCAAAAACTTCCCCAAAAAGGGAAAGTTGGAGATAAGTCTAAAATTATCTAATATCTCTGGGCCCAGAGAAGAAGACTTCAGGAGAGGGTGGATCACTGCTTCTTTCAAAGCTAGAGGAACCTCTCCCTCCCTGAGTGATGAATTCACTAGCTCCTGGACCCAGGACCTCATACATACCCCGGCCAAACAAATCAAACAGGAGGGCAAGGATCAAGTAAACAAGAAGTCGTACTGATACCACAGAGAACCCTATCCACATCATCAGCCTCCACAAGCTCAAATGTATCCCTAATGACATCACATTACTTCTGTCACCTCAATGGACACAGCACAATCAAAGTCCAACTCAGAGCAGAGACGGGCAACCTTATCGGCAAAGAATTTGGCAAAAATGTCACAGTGGCCCTTTGGAAGGTCTTCCTTCTCCTGTTTTCCCAAAAGGGTATGGGTGATCCAAAATAATGCCGCTGGACGGGATTCCGCCAATGCAATGATTGCAGAGAAATAAGCAGACTTCGCCACTCTCATTGCGATGGTATACTCCTGGACATAGGAATGCAACCATGTTTGATGGTCTTCACTCCCAGTTTTCCTCCAGTGCTCTAGGCATCTTTTACCCTGTTTCATGACCCTTAGCTCCTCTGAAAACCAAGGGGCATGAGACCCACAGACCGACAGGATAATCTGCTGTAATTCACCAAAGGAGGCCATATCATTTTTTTCTTGCTGAAAGTATTAATTGTTTCCACATAGCTTCTCTTTTTTAATTCTTAAGCAAGGTTTTATATGCCTTTTCTTTGCTAATATCACCTGTGAAGAATTTAAAGTTGAGTTAGCTTTGTACGGTTTATAGCACAAAATAAGTGCTTTCCTGGCATTAATACACTCGTGATCAAACCATCTCTTAGATCTAGGTTGGGGATTTTGATGACTATTAAAAAAAATAGCAAACTCTCCTTCAACTTCTGAGTAAGCATATTATCCTATATAATAAAGTGCCTGGCATGTCCGTCCGTGTCTGTAAGGCTGGTGTCTGCGTCCGTGTCTCCCTCGGCTGTTCTGGGCATGTGCAGCGCACATGCCCAGAACAGCCAAGGGAGATACGACCACCGGCACCAGACGGCCATGTTGGCCGGTTGGTCGGGCCAGCCGCGGAAAGGCCAGAGGCGGCCATGGGGAGGGCAGAGGTGGCAGCGGCGGGTCCAGCCCGGCCGCGGGGAGAGGAGAGGTGGCGGCGGCAGGTCTGGCCCGCCCGCCGAAAAAAACAGGGGCGGCAGCGGCGGAGGGAAGCTGGCTGAGGCAGCGGCGGAGCCGTGGCCTCGGCCAGAGAACGCATTGTGGCCAAGGCGGCGGTGGAGCCATGGCCTTGGCCAGAGAACCTGGAATGGCCGAGGCGGCGGCAGAGCCGCAGCCTCAGCCAGAGCAGGTGATTCACCCAGCCAGGAGGGCCTCGGCGGCCTGCCCGGCCCAGAAAGGGAAGGCCAGCGGTGGCGGGAGCTCTGGCTCTGGGGAGGGCTCTGGGGAGGGGAGGGGAGGGGAGGGGCCTTGCGCGTGGGCGGCAAGCGCGAGTTGTCTCCTTCACTTCACCCTCCAGCGCAGCCTTCACGTGGCAAGAGAGAGGCAGAAAGAGAGAATCTCCCTCCTCGCCCCTTCCCCGCCTAGACAGGCAGGTAGCGGGTGGAGGCGGCGACGGCGACGAATGTCGCCGCAAGGTGGGGTAACCATCGCAATGCAGGGAGTGCTGGAAAAGGGGAACTTGGAAGGGGGATCCCTTTGCCAGTTCCGGGCAGCGGGTGGGTTTGTCTGTTTGCCAGCGCGTAAATGGCCTATAATGTATTGTTGTAGGGTCATAATCTCGCAACTGCCCTTCAAGGTGGGTTAGGTTGGAAGAGCCACCGGCCCTGTGAATCAGCCTCCTGGCCAAGCAGGGATTTCAGCAAGTCCGGCAGGTCCTGCTCCTTCCTCCCCACACCGCCTCTCCTTTGGGAGGGCCTCCGTATCTCGCTGCTGCTGCCTCTCTCTCTCTCTCTGTCTGTCTTGCACACGCCCCCTTAGACCGACTCCCCACGCCCCCTCCTAGCACCCGTTATTTACTTAAGAGGGAGTGGGGCAGGGTGGAGCAGGAGGGGCAAGAGGGAGTGGGGCAGGGGGAGGGGGAAGGGCAAGAGGGAGTGGGGCAGGGGGGAGGAGGAGGGGCAAGAGGGAGTGGGGCAGTGGGGAGGGGGAAAGGCAAGAGGGAGTGGGGCAGGGGGGAGGGGAAAGAGGGAGAGAGGGGGAAGGGCAAGATGCGGGACGCAATAGTGGTCTACTAGCGCCCATTAATTTAACGGGCTTAAAGTTACTAGTAGTTAATAATAATTGAGTCTTCCAGGCTGCAATATTGAAGCACACAAGAACTGGAAAACATCTGATTTAAGCAGTTCAGAAGTAGAATTATTCAACTGGTTCATCCATCTGATCCTAGTAGCTCTACAATCGGCTTGAGTTCTTGGCTGGAATACAGACGGCATGTGACTACCATCCAAGGGATTTTAGTTTCAAGACGAGTGGGGAAAGGTCACTTTGAAGTCGACACTCAACCTCTAGATGTTCAACATAATTTAATGTATTATTGTACTCATAACGTATTTTGAGTGATCAGAAAATAATCCATTGTACTTTAGTTTAGTCCATCCCAATGGGTAAAATTCTCCAGTGCTATCATCCTCTATGGTGTGCTTACTGTATGTTTCTGCTAAGAAGGAACCCCACAACCCCATTTCCCCCCTAGAAATTAAGCACTGAGTGGAGAATATTATTATTTTCTTTTATTCATTAATTTTTTACATTTTTATATCCCACTCTTCCTCCAAGGAGCCCAGAGCAGTGTACTACATACTTAAGTTTCTCCTCACAACAACCCTGTGAAGTAGGTTAGGCTGAGAGAGAAGTGACTGGCCCAGAGTCACCCATCAAGTATCATGGCTGAATGGAGATTTGAACTCGGGTCTCTCCGGTCCTAGTCCAGCACTCTAACCACTACACCACGCTGGTGTGATGCAGTGATACCACAGCATAATGGATTGTGTAAATGAAGGTTGAAGAAAGGTAGGGTGCATCTCTCTGTGTCGGTGAGAGAGATAGACAAATAGTGAGATACTTTGGCTCACTTCCATTTTGCTATGGCATTATAGCAACAAGGCTGCAAGCAAGCATATGACCATCCATGTGCAAATAACAGCCAGAGTTTTTAATAGAATTAGGCAGCTGAGCTCATTTCCACCCCATTAGGATCAGTATATGAGACAAGGCCACTGAAGAAAAGCAAGCACAAAAGATTAGTTTTCCTCCTCACTGCTTTAAGTGATGCTCTGAGCTCCAAATACAGAAAGTGATGCTGTCCAGGGAAACTGCAGAACCCAAAGAGAGTGCAGGAAAATCTATGGCATGCAAATTCCTTCAAAGCACCATTTTCATGCTAGCACTTCCCTAACAAAAGTTTTATACTATTGGTGCTTTACAGAGAAGAGAAGGAGAAGGAATACTGCAGAGAAAGCAATGTCTGTTTGAGACTTTTTCCCGAACAGATGTAGAGCAGCTTATGGCTGCAAAGCTTTGGTGATTCACCCACAGCTGTGATATTGTTCATATGCAGCCTGGGATGCCCTTGCAGATGTCTGTGAAAGTGTCTTCTAATTTCCCCCCTTGTGAAGGGAATAAGTAGCAAACTGCAAATTTTGTATGTATTATTTCTCTGTGTAAACCACTTTGGAAACTTTTGTTGAAAATCAGTATATAAATATGTTGTTGTTGTTGTTGTTGTTGTATGGGTATATACGGTATGCACATGTTTTGTATGGGGAAAGGAAGAACTTTGCAGATCTTGCGGATGGTTCTTTGCTGTTAATGGTTTTCTCTCTGCTCACGGCATACAGTGACAGAGCAGAAGTGGTGAACAAGTTTAGCGGATTTAAACAGCAGCATCCCATGACCATTTGTCTCAGAAGTGGCCGCCCAGAGATGTAAGTTTGGGCAGGGTATAAATTTGATAAATAAATAAATAAAATAAAATAAGTGCTGAAAACTTTGGGTCAGTACAGATGCCAAAGGGAACCAAGATTAAAGCTTGGCTTCATGTGACATCCCAGAGCCTCAGGATCATACACTCCCTCTACCTCTGCCCGTGCAAGTTCTACTTCCAGTTGTAGTTAGAAAGCAGCTATAAAAAACCCCAAGCACTCATGGCATCCATACCAAATGATCCTGATTGATTCCTTTCAAAGTTACAAAATAAAACCATATATTGAAGTTGAGGTTCACTGCTCTGTGGCTCCATTGCATTACATTCAGACACTGTGAAGGCAAGAAATTCTGATAGGTGGGTGAAGTCAACCCTCCATGGAGGAACCACAGGGGGGATGGCTTCCTCCTAACCCTCAGTTTCTCCTCCCCCCGAGTCTGAATAAATCTCAATTCAATGTAATGGAGCTCCAATGCTCTACTGTACTGATCTGGGGCAAAATTCAAATCCTACAAGTGCTAAAACTAAGGAGGATGGAAAGCAAGCTACGGATGGCAACCCCAAAGGGGGGGGGGACTTGTCATAGCATTTTGACTCTGCCTTAGTTCAATGCAATGGAGCAACTTTGCTTCATTACATTAAACTGGAGAGATGGGTCATTTCTAGACTTTAGATTAACTGAATCTGAGATATTCTAAATGATCTGAGATCTTCCAAATATTTTTGAGTTAATCTGAGGTGAACATGGGCGAGCTCACCCATTTCTCCTGAAATGTCTTTGTTAAATGAACTGTATAGTACTCAGCAAGTCAAACATTTTGGTAAATGCCAAACATCAGCATACTGCAATTAAAACAAAAAATTATGAATGTTTATTTCAGAATATTTTCCTTTCATGAAGACAGCATCCAGTCTGAAGAGCAAGGGCATATATTACGGAAGTAGACACATCCTTCCCTAATATGTGAGAAGTATATACATACACAGGGCTGCAGAAGAACTGAGACAAGTAAAAAATGTTGACCAACAAGTGAGAAAATTGTCCCATCCTTGTGTGGGTTGTCTTCCCCGCCACCGCTGCCTTTTCCCCACCGATAACAGCCCTACTTGGAGATAGGCAACAGCTATGTTTGTGCCTTGATAATGGCATCAGGGTGCATGCATGCCCATCACCATTTCCAATAGACTCTTGCCTCAGTCAGAGTGGGAGAGCCAATTTTCCTGCTCTAATGCAGCAGTAGTGGGGAAAGCAGGGGTGAGGAGAAAGGCGGCAGAGCAGGGCTACTCTCCTGCCCCATATGAAGCGACAGGACTTCATACAGGAGCAGCTGCATGAGTACGACGGCACATGCATGCCACAAATTCTGCTGGCCAAAGGCAACATCTTCAACATGACCAAAGGCAGCAAGTTCTATGAGCCCAGTAAGGAGGAGAAGGGAGGGAGTGCCTTGTTGCCCTGGGGGTGCTTGCTTCCACTGCCAGTGTCCAAATGGAGGAGAGGCCAGGGTGTGGATGCCTTGGCCTGTCTGGGGTTGTTCCTGTTGGGGGTAATTACTTTTATAGAAGAGTATTTCAGGAGCTAACTCACTCCCATTACAGCAGAAGTTAACAGAGTCTTAGAGGCAACAGCTTGTAAATGATAAGCATGGAGATTCATAAACTAATCTACTTTATTCAGAAGTCCATGATGATAGGAAATACCTATATCTCACCACTTTCTACATGTTGGTCATAGAGAGACCTATAGAAGCACAGTGCTCAGAGAGAAAGCTAGAAGCATTCTGGGAAGGAGGAGAAGGAGGTCACTCTCAGGAAGTTCCTGAGTACTTTCTATCAATAGAAGTGTCATAGAGGCAGAGATAAACAGGAAAGAGAAGGAGACCATAACAAACTATCCCAATGCCCCAGTGGTCATTAGGGTTATTGGTGCAAAAGGTCGATGCCATCTGGAGCTAGGGATGTGCACAAAACCAGTTTGCCCGGTTCAGTTCAAATTTGAACCAGGTTAGAACCAGGAGGGGGAGGTTCGGTTTTGGTTTTGCTTGAACCTCCCCCTGGTTCAGTTTGAATTTGAACTGTTTTGAACTGGTTCAAACCTCCAAAAGTGGGTGGGGTGGTAGCTGGCATCCATGGGTACCTACTACCCAAACCTCAAAGCAATTGGACATTTGTACGATTTTTTATGAATTTTTGAAATTTATTTATTTTCCCTCATAGGGTATAATGGGACTCAAACCAGCCCATTATTCTATGTTGTGGAGGACCCATGGGTGTCAAAAACCACCCAAACCACAAAGCAATCGGACACCCCTACAATTTTTTAATGAATATTTGAAATATTTTAAATTATTTTTCTCATAGGGTATAATAGGACCCGAACCAGCCCATTATTCCCTATTGTGGAGCACCTAGGGGCACAAAAGTGGGGTGGTTGGTAGGCACCCAGGAGTGTCTACAACCCACAAAATCCCAAGGCAATCGGACACTCCTCTGATTACTGGTGAATTTTAAAAGTATTTTTGAATTCCTCATAGGGAATAATGAGGATTGCAGCAAATGTATAGCTTCACGTTGGGGGGAAAGGGGTGTCCTAGAGCAGAGTTTGGTGGGTGGTAGTGCCCAAGGGGGGCAAGGAAGCTATCAGAATTATTTGAAAGGAATTGGGCAAAGGGCTGATTTTTAAGTGATTTTTGAAGTTTACATGTCTTTAAGGTTAGCAGATGAGAGTGGATTCATGGTTTGTCACTGAAAATCTAATATGCTATCAAAGAATCTACACTCAGAACACCTCAGAAACAATAAAACCCAGTACCCCATGGGTTAGAACCCATGGGGGTGGTTGGCACCCTTGCTTTGGGCCACCCCAGCACCCCCCCCCCAGTGCAGTAATGGGGCTGCTGAAACCTCCATTCTTCCCTATGGAGAAAAACCTTAAAGCCACTTGTGGGGTGCTGGGGTGGCCTAGAGTGAGTGGTGGTCTAATGCACAGAGGGCAACAGTCACTGGAGGTACTGTGCTGGGGGTGGATAGGGCCAGTTACTCTTCCCCTGCTAAATAAAGAGTTTACTCAAAAGTAAGATTCTTTGTGTTCGAATTGACTTGCTCCCAGGTAAGTATACATAGGATTTAAATTGTAGAACAGGGTAGGCAACCTTGGCTCTCCAGATTTTGTTGAACTATAATTTTCATCATCTGCAAACACAATTTATTGGCTGGAAAGTCAACGTTGCCTACCCCTGCTTTAGAATATGTGATAGCTCTTTTATCCTTTACATATTATTCATACACACATTGGGGTGATTCTCACAATCGCAGGGGGGAGGGAGGCTGCTTTTAATTCACCTTCCCCCCCCCAGTCACCTGAATTCTTCTCTTGGGAGACGGGTGCTCCTAGAGGAGCAGCACTGCTCCAGAGCCCAGGACAATGCATTCCGGCCTCCAAAGATCCCACAATGCATTGTGTGCTTCCTGGCAGTTCTTACAGGCAGCCAAGTCTTGGCTGCTCTTAAGAACAGTCTCATAGTTTCCTTTAGGATGACTACATTTCTCTTAGAAGGCAGTGCTCTTTCAGGCTGCAGATCATAGAAGGGTAAAGCAAATCATTCATGCTTTATTGATTGATTTTATCCCATGAAATGGTTTAAAACTTTTTATTATGTGAAATTGTTTTTATTCTGTTTTATATTTGTTGTGTTTTAAATTGTGTGCACCACCTAGAGATAAACATATCAGGTGATATATAAATATGATGAACATATAAATACATACATAGAAACAAATTTGAAAGGTATAGGAACCTTTGTTTTGCCACTGTTCCTTAATGTAAGTTCCTCCACAACAAAAGTGGAGGAAATGTTTTGTTCATTACAAAACATTGTAATGAACACCTAACAGCTTTGGGAAGGAACAAGTAACGGTATACTTATGAGACTCATGTTTTTCTGCAAGAGCCATTTCGTTGATTTGTCTTGTTGACTCTGTTTGGGATTGCTAAATTACTTTTATCCACAGAGATAAAGCGATGCTGCGTCACTTCAAAAGTAGCAGAGAAACCACCATGTTTCAATTTATCTTTTAAATCTGCATAACATGTATTGCTGAATTTATTTTCAAGATAGCAGTAAGAAAACAACAGTAGAAGTTAATTTCTGTTGTCTGTGAGCAAATGTTCGCCTATCCAGCTAATTTGTCTGAAACATAGCAGACAATTAGGGATGAGAAGAACCTCTTGATACAACTCCAGAAAGCAGTGTCAGGTATGAATCAATTTCAATCCACCACCACTCTAGAACTGTGGATCCACACCAATTAGAACCTGTGGTTCCAGCCACAGATTCATAGAATGTGCCCTTGCTAACTGGGCAAAGAGGCACCTTTCTAATGTGGTGATTCTCTTTATTTAGCAGGGGGAGAGCAATCCACCCCCAGCACAGTACCCCTTCAGTGACTGTTGCTGGTGTCTATCTTATGTTTCTTTTTAGATTGTGAGCCCACTGGGGACAGGGATCCATCTTATTCATTCATTTCTTTATGTAAACCACTTTGGAAACTTTAGTTGAAAAGTGGTACATAAATATCTGTTGTTGATGATGATAGAATTTTAGAGTTGGGCATAGGACCTTGAAGGTCCAACCCTCTGCCTCAGTGCAGGAAAATGCTGCAGCATTCCTGGGGAAAGTCTTCCTGCTTCCCAGTGTGTGCTGCACAAGCAGTGGAGTGGCTGCTCTCAGTAGAGCAGCTGCTCTGCTCTGCATGGCCACTCTTCCCGCCCCTGCCCGGCTCACTGGCTAAACTGGTGATGGGCCATGCGGAAGCCCAGCTACCTGGCAGTGATTGCACACATAATCGCCTGCCGAGGTAGAATGAACTGTTGGTTTCTTCTACCCCGGATAGAGGCTACCCGGGTCTGGAGCACCCGAGAGTGGAGGGCCCCAAGTGCTCATGTCATGAGAACAGCTTCAATATATATTTAGAATTATAGCAGGAATGTGAAGGCAAATATACATTGCATTGACACTTGAACATCTTTGCATAACCATTATACAGCTATTGTCACTCTTAAAGCTCAAGCACTCACGTGCTCTTAAGGAAAATTGCAAAATGGCATGCCCAAATGCCAGACACTTTCCATCATTCATTTAATTTCCTTCGCCTTCTCTAAGAAGCTCTATTTGAATATCCACGCACATTTCATGTTGAATGTGTCGCATGCTACGCACAGCTGAACAGATCTCAAAAGCATTAATATACAAAGAAAAGAACATCTGAAAACCTACAAGGAAACATGAAAGCAACCAAATGGAAGGCTTTACTCCTGGGATGGAATTGAGACTGTTAAATAAAGTATGAAATCACCTGGAATCAAACCCACTACTCTCATTTAGCATAAAGTTGCTTTACAAACTCTGCAATCATTTATTTAGAAAAAGGGCCATGGAAATCTGCACAAGCCTTCATATAAGACTTACTACTTTGGACTAGATAATAGTTCATCATGTTTACCATTTTATTTTTGACAGTGACTGACAATGCCAATTTGATGGTGATATCCCACCAGTATTTGATAGTCAGAAAGCTATGGTCTCAAAACACAACTAGTAGATGTGGAGAGAACTATTCCCCTCCTAACTTCATTCCTTATTCAATCTTTTTAAAATTACTTCAGTGCTATAAAAAGTCCTGAAGTAATTAATTATGTGGTGCTGTCCATGGTTTCTCTTACTGTGGAACAGGAGAACATATTCCAGAGTAAGGATTCCTGTTTCAGAATAAGAGAAACTGTGAATGCCACCCAATATAACTGTTATCCAGTTATATGTTGTGTGAAGAAATGCATTCTAAAGTTTGATGCCTTTTATTCATTGGATGATCCTGAATTATTATTTAATGGTAAAAAAAACCAAAACCCTTCCAGTTTAAGAGTTAAGGCTGAGTATAGCCTGAGTACAGGCTGAGTATAGCCTGAGTTAAGGCTATCTCATTTTGGCTCAAGCTCCACAAAACCAGGAAATTGGAAGACCATGTGCCACATGATCAGTAATAAAATTGTGCAATGTCACCAGTTGTCCTTGCTTACAACTTGCCCTCAGGGCAACTTTTTCTTTGTCTTTGTGGTCCAACTTAAGATGGGGAAGATGTAGTGCCTGGCACCAGCAACAATGTCCCACATTGTCCATGTTGGTGCATCTGCAAACAAGCACAATTTTAGACATTGCACTATATGTAGATCATGTGGCATGTCTGTTAAGGCATCAGCTTTAGGTTCCAAATTCCCAGCTTTATGAAGCTTGAGCCAAAATGAGATAGCCTTAACTCTGATCTTAAGCCAGCAGGGGCTTTTTTACCATTACATTTCCATGGTTCATGAAAAGGACATTTGCCATTACAGTGTATTCTCCACAATGTAACATTATTCATTCATTCATTCAACTTCTATACCGCCCAAACTTTCGTCTCTGGGCGGTTAACATAAAAACAATTAAAACACATATAAAAGTTAAAACAATGCAACAATTTAAAAACAGCCATAAAATTAAAAACAGACAGTTTTTAAAAGCTGGGAAAGCTTGAGTGAAAAGATGGGTTTTCAGGCGTTTTTTAAAAACTGCCAGAGATTGGGAGGATTGTATCTCATCAGGGAGCGCATTCCACAATCTCAGGGCAGTGACCAAGAAGGCCCATCTCTGTGTAGCCACCAAACGAGTTGGTGGTAGCTGGAGATGGTCCTCCTCAGATGACCTCAATGGGCGGTGTGGGTCATAGTGAAGAAGACGCTCTCTTAAATACCCAGGGCCTAAGCCATTTAGGGCTTTGTAAGTTATAACTAGCACTTTGTATTTTGCCCAGAAATCTATTGGCAGCCAGTGAAGCACCATCAGCAGAGGCGTAATGTGGTCTCTCTGAGATGACCTAGAAACCAGCCTGGCTGCCGCATTCTGAACCAACTGGAGTTTCCGGACTACATACAAAGGCAGCCCCACGTAGAGTGCTTTACAAAAGTCAAGTCTGGAGGTTACCAACAAATGTACCACTGTTCTGAGGTCATTGATCTCAAGAAACGGGCGCAGCTGGCATATCAGCCGAAGCTGATAGAAAGCACCTCTGTCCACCACCTCAACCTGAGAAATCAAGGAGAGGTGTGAATCCAGAAGTACTCCCAGACTGCGAACCTGTTCTCTTTGGGGAAGTGTGACCCCATCTAGAACAGGTAGATCAATATGGTCTCTGGAGTTCTGAGCCCGCACAATAATCTTATCTGGATTCAGCTTTAGTTTATTCTCCCTCATCCAGCCCATTACTGCTTCCAGGCAGGCATTTAGGGAGGATATGCCAGCTCCTGAAGAGGTTGACATGGAGAAGTAGATCTGGGTGTCATCAGCATACTGGTAACACCCGGCTCCAAATCCCTTATGCTCTTTCCCAGCGGTTTCATGTAGATGTTAAAAAGCATTGGAGAAAGTACGGAGCCTTGACGGACGCCATACTTAAGCTCAGATCCCGAAGAGCAACAGTCTCCTATCGACACCATCTGGAACCTGTCTGAGAGGTAGGAGCGGAACCACTGTAAAACAGTGCCTCCCACCCCCAACACCCTCAGACGTTCCAGAAGGATACTATGGCCGATAGTTTCAAAAGCCGCCAAGAGATCCAAAAGGACCAACAGAGTCACACTTTCTCTGTCAATTCCCAATTGGAGATCATCCATCAGGCCGACCAAGGCAGTCTCCATCCCATAGCCCGCCCAAAAACCAGTTTGAAATGGGTCTCGATAATCAGTTTCCTCCAAGACCGCCTGGAGCTGAGAGGCCACCACCCTCTCAATTACCTTGCCCAGCCATGGGAGGTTGCCATTTACTAGCCAGGACTAGCCATCTAGTACTTATTTTAAAGAAATAGTGAACAGCATTATATTTTATATATGTCTTAAACAGTTGTAGTATATTCTGCATTATAGTGGAGTCTGACAATCATCATTGTGATATACTACAAGATGTACAACAGTAGCTTGAAGGGTGCACATGGAATGATGGAAAGTGTAGTCCTTCCCAGCACTTTCACATAGATCTCTGGGGGGAAGGTGCTTGGGAGGACTATACTTCCCAGCATTCTGTGTGTGCCTTCCAAGACAATGCTGAGGCTTGACAGTATTCTGTTACTCTTAAAGCCCCACTCCGGTGCTGGGGAAAAAATATTTGAAAAATACTGAAGATCATTGGCCTATGGCGTTTTCCCACACACACGCACATGCACACAACAACAAACAAACTTTCCCTCCTTCCCAAGGAGTAAGGAGAGAGAAATTAGGGAGTTGAGAATGGCTGAAGAGGATTTTGTAAATAGGTGGCAAACAGTAGGGCTGTGCAATCGTATCCATCCAACATGCATATTAGATCAATATCACCACTATTGGGTATTTTTGGCAGGATTTCTGATACAACAGTGGGAAGTACTGATAGAATTCTGACTAAAATCCCTGCTGTCCCATCAGGAATCCTGCCACTTCCAATAAATATCAGGAAAACAATAGTCCCCCTTGCTTGCAGAGACTTCCTCTCCAAGCTAGCTCAGTGCTGGTTTTTCAGGACTGCACTTCTGAAATTGAGGGGTGGGAGGGGCAAAAGGATCCCCCCCAAAATTCTGAGGAGTTATTGTTGCCTCCCACCCCCACGCTCCACCCCCCCACCCCTACGCTCCACGATTTCAGGGATGTGATCTTTAAAAACAAGCCATTAACTGGCTTGAAGAGAAAGTTTTCCCAGTGGGTGCTTGCTGGGGGGTTACCTTGCCCCCCCCAACCCTGATTTCATGGGAGCAGCTCTTAAAAACCCAGTCTAGAGCTGACTTGGAGACAAAATGTCCCTTTGCTCTGTCTCGATGTGTATCCTTGCTCTGTCTTGATGTACCCCTCTGTTATTGAAAGGCTATGCTAATGTAGCCCATGCATTTTGGCCAACTGCAATGTAGTTTGTAAATTGATACAGGCACACTGTTGCTCAAGAAACCATGCTAGGCATTAATCAGCTGGCATTTTTGAATGGATGGGGAATGAGAACCCAATGGATACAGGAAATATTGCTTTTATTCCACAAAATGCCTTTGCTGTGTGTTCTGTTCTGCTTTAAGCATTTCAATTACTGTTATAGATTAATCAATTATACCCAAACCAAATGTGAAAAACATGCATTGACACACTGTAACAGTTTGCTGTCAGAATCCGTGAGAAGACTACAAAATTGGTTTAGCTTCCTGCAGGAACAGTGGTCACATTGTCAGCATTGATGACATAACCAAAAATATGCAAATCTAGTAGCCTAATAATAAAGATGAATGAGCTTTCCTCTTCCATCCCAAAGGGGAAATTGTTTTGATCTACAGGAATTAGAGCATGCAGACACATGGATGTCTCATATTGATGGTATCCCAGAACTGAAAGGAACAGAGAATGTGGCAAGGGTGGATTAGGGGAAAATGGGAGGATAGATAGACCTACAGAAAAATTAAGTACAGGGCTAATATTTCTCTGAAGCTTATTTCCATATTTAAAATATGACAAAGCCTGCTTCTCAAGGGATGGTTTTGAAAAGTGAAAGCTGCATGTGGCAACCAGTGGCTGTAGATGTGTCTTGTGTTTCCACCTTTATAAAAGGAAATTAATACTAAGGCAGAAATAACTATAAATCATCCTCACTGGGCCCCATCAGCTGAAATACTAGCCTTTACATGAGAATGCATTTTGGCATTTCCAAGCCGATATTTCAAATGCAATAAAAAAGGCAGTTCTGCCAGTAAATCCAGGTTTGCTAATTGCATATGAAGAGAAAAGAGAGGGCAGAAACATTGCTTGCAGCCTGCTATTCCCATTAAGAAATAATGACAATGTTCAGAACCATTCTGTTTAAAACTCAACTCTGCATTTGTCACCACACTCAAACCCAGTGGGAAGGCAAAGCACACGATTCAAGCATGTCAATTATGGATGCTTGCCAGGCAGGTAGTCGGCACTTTAGGCTTGATCCAGTGAGAAAGTTCCTTTGAAGCCTTGCATACAAGGCTTTAAATTACAAGGCTGTTATTAATACAAGCGTAGTCGGACATAGCTGGTTACAGAGGTTGCACACATTAGCTTTGGAGACAGGTTCTTAGTACCTTGCATTAGCTGTGCTCTCATTTTTTTCTAAACCCCAATCCTTTATGGTTTTTTTTTTTTTTAAGCAAGACAAGAAAAAAACAGAAAGGAAAATGCCAATACAGCCAATTCTTAAAACCTGGCCTGATAGGAATATGAATGACAGCACCGTTCTTGATATATTACACCACAAATATATAAGCACGAGGAGGACATTTTCTTTGAGCTGTGAGACCCACATGTTCATAGCAGTCAGAAATTACTGACAGTGGGTGGGGTGAAAAATGAAGTGGAGCAAATCTCCAGGGTAAGTAGATGAGCGATATTCTTTACCAAAGCTACTGTACAGGGCGGTATTATTCCTGACATCTGAAAATGTGTCCTTCACCCAATACATTTTCCCAAGAGACTACCGTCTTCTAACTAAAAACAAATGCAAAGCTGTGTTTTGCTCCATGTTCAGAGGAAAGTTAACTGAAGTCTTCAGATAAGGCGTGTAGACACCCCTTTGCCCAAGCTGGGAGTTCTTCGCACATGGCTTCATGCTGTGCGGTAAATGTTGAGCGAAACCACTTCAAATTACACTCACGCCATTGAGGTAAGCAGTCCCTCCCCTCTGCCCTTGGGTTTTGTTTTGGTGCAAGTTCACATCACATGCCTCTGTGTTTTCCTTCTAGCCAATGGGGGGAGAGATATATTCTCTAAGACATACCTGTAGGTAATCCCACATGTGGCAGCTCTCATGAGAGTTCACAGAGCTGCCGGATCGCCATGGGACGGACTAGAGAATGAATATGGTGGTGGTGGCCAGCAGACCGAAGAAAATGGTGGCGGGTGGCCAAGTGGCTGCAATCAGCGGCTAGATGACCATGGCCAGCAGGTAGGCAGGTGGCTGGCCAGCTGGCAGGTGGGCAGCCAGAAAGTGGGGGTGGGTGTGCAGATGCTGCAAAAGGAGATGAGGGCAGGGGGTGGGCAGGGAATAAGAAGGTGGTGGTGGCGGGAGGGGAGAGAAGACAGGTGGGAGTAGGCAGGCAAAAAAGTGATGGCCAGGGAGTGTGAGGAGAAGGCAGAGGCGAACTAGGGGTGCAGATGATCTATGCCGGATCAGCTAGTATATATATATTTCTAAAGAGCTATATCTGCATTTCTAAAGAGAGTATCCCTCTTATCATGCTAATAATTCTACATCAGTGCCTCTCCCTATTTGCTCTGGCATTTTCAGAAAATGTAGCTTAAAACCAGAATTATAAAAACTTGGAAATACACTGAGATAAGCAAGAATTCACAAGACAAAGCCCGATTTGTGTGTGGAGTGCTTCCAAAGATCTTGAAGGGACTTTGGGGTAAGTTTGGCTGGTGTGTAAATGCACACACTCCATTCTGAAGGAGATTCGGAGTAACAGCCCTATCTGTAAAGCATCCTGGAAACACGAGCTTCAAACTCCAGCAAGGGAGCCTGATACCCTTAAGCCAGATGGCAGTGCTATTTTTTGTGAAGTACCAATGAAGAAATGATTTCTACTGGGATTATTAGTCTAGAAAACCAAGAACTATAGAGGCTTTAAGATTATTACTCATTTTATCCTACACTGCTAACCCAAACGGGCTCTCAAAGAGCCCGTGATGGCCAGTTTTACCATCTTCCTTGAAGTTGAAATGTTTCTACACAACGCACTGCAAACATACATTTGTATTGTCTCTCTGTGCTATTCTTTGTCCGAGGAGGTTACCTTGGAGATATACTATTCTTGAATGGGCAAACATCTCTGTTAGGTGCCCTTACGACTTTTAGTAGAGGGATATTTACATCATCATATAAATTGAAGTGGGGGGAGTTGTCATGCTTGTGGCTTTTCAATTACAGTACATACATAAGATCACAGAACAGATACTTGAGGGTGAGCTGTTAGTTGTTGTGCAATTGTCCTGTTATGGTAGGTACCATGAAACAAACTATGAAATCTTCTTTGCTAAACATGAATACATTTCAGTTTGTTTGCATGCATTTGTTCATTCAGTACTTATTTTGTATTTCATTTGTTCTCTTTTTGTATCTGAGTACAAATTGCGGGCAATTTCCATCTACTTCTATGAGTTTTATTTTGCATTCAGAAAACAGAATCTTGCATGCACATCATACTATGAACAAAATTATGTGAACAAAGTGCACACTAGAATACATGAGTATGTAAACCAAGACAGAAATCTTACTTTCCTCCCTGAGTGTCTAAGCTGGTCTTTGGCTCAATGATACCCAGACACAGATAGGACTGTGTAACAAAAAGCAACACTGAAGCCAAACTCCTTACTCCAGATGTCTCTCCTGTGTTCTCCATCCTTCAACAACTGTGGCTACCAGACATCTCCTGTGCTCTCTGATGAGTTGGACCTTCCTTTAGCTTCTCATGAAACCTCAGTATTGAATAAGGAAGAAGTTTATTCCATTTGAATTCTCCTCCATCCTCCCGAAGCAAGTCTCCACTTCACTGGTTCAGATTTTTCCTTCCCATCCTGAGTCTCAATGGTAGACCATGAATGCCCAGTGCCTTGCAAGGGGGTCTTCATGAGGCATCCAGATTTTGCTGCTCCTGCTACTGGCTTGTCTTGGTAATGATGTCATCCACAGGAGATGTTTGGCTTACTCTTTCTGCTCCACCCTCATCTGGTTGCCAGGGTGATAGGGACACCTAGGTTCATCACTTCTCCTTGTCAACCCCTGGAGGATTCTACTACTGTCAAGGTGGGTTAGATGATGGGTATCCTGGCCATCCCCAGAAACTGAACTTATTTAATAGAAGTCCTAGTGAAATTGTATAGAATACTATCAGAATATCTACTAATATGCACATAAAATTTCTGCCTCAGAACAATTGACACTTAACCTTTGTTCAAGGAAGAAATGTAAGCACCATTGATACCGATATGCAGTTGAAATTTTATGGAAACTGTAGTGCCCTAAAAGCAATGCCATTGTTTAGAGGTTAATCATCATGCTGCTCCAAGAAGCAGTTATTTTTTTTAATGTCACTCAGAAATCAGCATGGTGTATGCATCGTTCATTGAAACAATCAAAGGAATGCATTCCAGTCAACATCATTCATCAATGTCAACTACAGAAGCAATTATATTTCATCCAACAAAAAATACACAGTTGACAGGCATCATATCCTAGATGACAAGCAGAACTATCTTCTGTAACTATATGTCAGTCTTGTCCTGGCTGGGACAGGCTTGTTTATGGGCATCACTGACTGAAAGGAAAGAAGGAAATTCATATATTAAAAAATTCTAATTGCAAAAACTGCTCATCCCAAGCAAAAGTCAGAAGTTCTCTCCCTGTCCTTGCATATTAAAAGTGACAGAGGGGGAAACTGGGGCATGCCGGCTGGTCATGCCACTGCTGCAAACATGGCCACACCCCTGAGAATCCACGCATTTGACGTTTGTCTGAAAAAGGCAGCACTGAATATGGGCAACGATTTGCAAACCCAAAACTCCCTGGAATGGGGATATGCTTGGTCACTCTCACACAGGAAGCAATCCGTGCTTCTGTGTGATATAACAGTCACCTGTGCTTCCAGGTGATATAACAGTCTGGAAATTTTTCACATGGGGCTTTTAAAGCCCTTTAACTCATATTTGGAGTTAACTCTGGAATGGAGGGGGTGAGTTCACATATTGGCCAGATTTACCCCAAAGTCCCTGGGGAGTTTGTGTGTGAAGTCCCTGGGGAGCAGTTCACACACAATTTGGGGTTTTCACAGTGCGTTAGAGTGTAGCCCAATTTATGCCTAGGGTTAAACAAGTCCACTATTTGCGTCGTTTTTTTGGGACAACTTCGAGTTTGCAGTAAAGCCTTCCAGTATACTCGCAGGAAAGCCTGCTGTGTGTAAAAGTCCCTGCTGTAACACATGCACACACCATCCAAAAACAAAGGAACAATACTTCCCTCTCCAGAACTATTTTTTTTTTGGTATGGCAATGTATGCAGAGTTAATCAACGTATGATTGTTTTAACTGGGCAATGACCCCAATTAAAGATAGATACAGTCAAATATTCTGTTTAAGAAAAACAAGACCAACTCTCATAATCTTGTTGGTCTATCACTGTGCCTCTCTAGGCATGGCTTGGAGAAGTCAGAAAATGCTGGAACACTTCCTTAAGCTTACCTTGAAGCACCACATTCTTGCTTTAGGGTCTGACTGCTATAGCAGGAATACAGTGATCAATTAGTCACTTAGACATTCAACTCCCCAGTTGCAGGGGAGCAACAGCGGAAGAGGGGGCATGTCTTGATCTCTTGCCTGTGGGCTTCCCAGAGGCCTTCATTTGGCCACTGTTGGAAACACAATACTGGTTTAGATAGGATACTGGATTAGACAGCGCTGATCCAGCAGGGCTATTTTAATGTAACTGTTTCTTTGATTTGCATTGGAGAAGAAATAAAAGTATTTCTAGAACTATGATATTAGTGCTAGGCTGTCGAACCTCCTTGTGGTGGTATTGAAACTCCTTGTGGTGGTTGCACCTCCTTGTGGTATCAGAAACTCCTGATGTGTATGTATTAATTCTTTAGTATGTAAATAAACTATGTTAAATTCATCTCAGAAGAAGTAAAGTTTTGTTCAATTGTGAAGACTGGAGGAACCGGGAGTTCAGTTATAACAGAGTTGCAGAAAGAGTTACAGTAAGATTAATGAAATCTCTTGTATACAATTTTCCTAGTGTAAACAGTACTTATCTCTGGTACTGGATGACATCCTACAATATATCAGAACTCTGTAGTTTGTGTCAGAATGCTTCACCCTGCACCAGTCCATGCTCCATCCATATGCCTGATAGGAAGAACTGCAGCACTAATAGGGCTATTCATTCTGGAGAGCCGCTTCCCACTGCTACAGATGGCCAGATCTCTCTTTTTCCATTCCATCCTAATTTCACATTGAAACCATTTCTTGTGAAGATTTGTTACTCTCTTCCACTAAAAATCCTTGTGTTTTTCCCCCATCACACACAGACACACACACTTTAAATGTATATCCCCGCCACCCGCCCAGTATTTTCACATCTTTCCCATTCAAACAGCTGGTGTGATAATATGTTGGAAATTTTTACCTTGCTCAGAATATAAACTTGTCTAATCCATAAAGCTCAGCTGCTTTACTAACCAGGTGGCATTTAACCCCCCTCCCCATTCTTGCTCAGCTCAGTGTCTCTAACTGCAGGGACCCTGGGAAAGGCAGTCATCCTAGAGCACCTAAATTTTTAGTATGGGTGTCAGGCTTCCCAGAAATTCTATCATGCCCAGCTAGGAATGATGGGAGTTGTGATAAAAGACCATTTGGAGTGCCTTGAATTGGCCACCATTCCTAGAAGTCCCAGACCTCCTTGCTCCTGGAATACTGTCATGACCATAAAATGTGAAAACAGAGTTTGAAAACTGGAAGCAGTTTCCAAAAGGAAACAGGTCAAAAGTTCTCACCTCATGGACTGTCTTTCCAGGAACCATTGGGTGAGTGGAGGATTGTTGTTTTTTCAAACTGTCAGTTCATATATTTGAGGAGAAGGTAGACATGCAAGACAAGTGAGTGCTGGGAAGGCCTGCTTCAATAATGTCAGGTGTACCATTAAAGCTGTATGAACTGAATTACTGCTGCAGCTTCCAAAGTTGCCCTAAACACATTGTCTAAATTACTCATTAACAAGGGGGGTTGGTTGTTTTCCTTATATTTATGTATAAACTCCATTTTGCAAGTGCAACATAAACACTTCAGACAGGAAATGCTGAGGCGATTAATTTCTCAGGTGGTTTAAAGCAATTAATCTTCAACCTCATGCCTTATAGCGCCACCTGAGGCAACTATAATCACCTACAAGAACATTGCCTGATGTGTCTTATTGCTTAATTATCAAAGTGAGATGCTCATATTTAATTAGGCATTTAATCATAAATATACACATTTCTAAACATTATAGCTCCCCAAAATTTCTCAGAGAAGTTAGATCATTTATCATTTCTTTATTGCTTTCTTCAGAGCAGAACAATTTAGCTCTGTTAGGTGATTCTAGTAAGATGAGCAATTAGATAATCATGTCCCAAAGTTCCATATATTAATTGGGGAAATAATGAGGCTCCTAACTCAGTCTTTACCCCCACTCTGTATTGACTATCCGTCACTGAGCCTAGCTGAAAACATCAGGAACCACAGTAGTTCTGGAAGCAGTTGAAGTTCAAGCACGGGCACAGGGACTGCAATGTCTATTATCCTCATATATAAAGTCATGTATGCTGGAGGGTCATGCCCCTGCTGCCTACATGCCCTACTTGGTCACAACTTTGAGTCATAGCATTTGTCTGAAAAAGGCAGCACTGAGAATGGGAAACAATTTACAAACCCAAAACCTCCTGGAGTGGGGATATTTATGTAACATATTTTTATACCACCAAAAACTTACTTCTATGCTTAGTCACTCTGACACAGGAAGCAATCCCTCTTCTAATATTTAGAATGTCTGCATATATATTTCTCTAAGATGTACCTGTTGCTAATCCCATGTGTGGCAGCTCTTGCGAGATCTCACGAGCGAACTGCTGGCAGGTAGAAAGGAAAGTGCTGCTGCTGATGGACAGGCTTGCAGGTAAGGTGGGAAAGATAGCTGGGGGGGCGGGGAACAGAGGTGGTGGCGGGTGGGTGCAGGTGGACAGGGGAAGAAAACAGCAGCGACAGAGGTGGGCGGGCAAGAAAAACGATGGTGGTGGTGGCAGCGGGCAGGTGGGGAGGGAAAGAAAATGGTGGCAGGCAGACAAGAAAACAGCAGCAATAAGGGACAGGGAGAGAAAGAAAATGGTGGTGGGTGGGCGGGAAGGAGGGGGAGAACTATAGGCTCTGCACCCGGCCCAGCTAGTATTTATTTATTTTGCTACGGCCACATTCTCATGACTGATTGACATTAGTGTGATTGTGTGAACAGATGCACGGTGGCAATCCCAGCTAAGTTCCAGGATATCCAATCTAGGATCAGATCTGGGGTAGTCATCTGCCTGGATGCACTGACCAGGATCCACTGCTCATGAGAACCCATGCCTCTCACTGATCCTGGTTACCTGCATGTGCCACACCCTTATCTACACATCTACTATATTCACCATTGGTCAGAGGGGACCATGCCTGCTGACACTCTAGCCTCCACACTCTATGTCCATGCAGCCAGAACAGTTTCGGCTGTACCCTGCCTGGCAAGACACCAAATTATCCATACCTACGTGCTCCACTCAAACCTGTCCCAACATCCACACCTCTGCCCCTTTAAGCCACAGCACAGCATGTCATGGCCAACAATGCAGGGACAGCAGCCCCACAGTCAGATGCCACTCCACTGACAGCAGGGAGAACTGGTCACTCATGTGGCAGCGGCCAGGTCCAATGCCTATGGGATCAGTGCTGTAGGATGCTACACTTGGGGGTGACAGGAGGTGTGTGTGTGTGTGCACGCACGCGCGCTCGGGCAACATGTGAGAAGGAAGAGACAGGGATGGGAAAAGTTGCACAGATGCCCCATGGATGCCCCTTGACCAAGGAGTTGTTGTCCCCCCCCCCTTTTTTAACCAGTGGGAATCAGGGGTCAAAGCCCCCTCCAAAAGCTGTACTACCTGTTTGGGTGCTGTAGGTGATACCAGTGAGTTAGGGGCCAGTTCATTTTCTGGAGCAGGGAGGAGATGCCCAGTTAATAGAGAGGGGGAAATTGATGAGTGGACTGCTAAACCACCTGGAAAGCAATGGGTCCCTGAGGTGAAACAACTGTAAACATAAATAGCTTTAACACAAAGTGACCTTCCACATTATGAAGTCTGGAAGCCTGCAAAGGTGGTAGGTTCTCAGCTGCAACATTTGCCAGATAAATTATGGGTGTTATGTCGAAGAAAACAATAAATCCATACAAAAGAAACTCAATATTGACAGAAAGCCACTTCCAGGGTACTGTGTTTGACTTATTTCATGAAAAGAATTTTGGAAACTGTAATTTGAATGTTGCAGTGCATTATTTTCTATCACTTAGGAAACAAATATGTATATGTTTGAATGCCACAAATATTTACATTTTCAGTATTATATAAACCCTGTCCATAAATAATATATTATTTCTCATAATGTTGAAGCCCACTATATACTAGCAAAGCTTTTAGTTCTGATATAGAATTTGTAAAAGATGTATTATATCTGACAAAAAAAAATTATTTTGAGGATTTGATCTAGTATTAGTACATATGAGGTATGTGGCTGAAAGCAGTACAAACATTTGAGAAAATAGTTACTGTATGTATAAACAGGTACACTACAAGGATGTGCCAGAATCTAAGCTATCTATAAGCCACCTGTGGAGTTTTGTTACTGATGTGTTAGGAGAGTTTCCCATAACATAATGGAATGCGATGTGAGCCTTTGCAAACATCTGCTATTCTAAATAAGCTGGAAGGAAAACAGTTGGGAAAGCACTGATGATCCATTGCCCAGGGAACCAAAAACTGTAGCCAGTCCCAAACATTATTTCACAATTTGAATTTCAGTTTTAGTTGAATCATATGTAAAGCTGAGATTCTAACAATTGACTGAAAGATAAGAGAGAGAAGGAAATGGCTCAGAGACAAAGAAGTGACAGCGAAGATAAAATGATGCATGAAATGATGGATGATTGAATTCTGAGCCCCTGTCTTTCCTCCAAATGGTTTACAGATGAGATATTAGTAACAACAGTGTACAAGACAAAGTGAGGCATGCCCAGTCCCTACATGTATTAAAAACCATGCATCACAGTACTGCTATTGGAATATATTGTTTTAAGCCATACAATTCACATTCGGGATTTGGAGTGACTTGAATGCTTCACTTTTGTTATACTTTAGAAATTGCTAGGGATGTGCATGAGCCTGTTTGGTGTCTCCTTTGGGAAGCACCAAACCAGCTCGGCAGGGTGGAGAGTAGTACTCTTAAGAAGCAAGGAAGCAGGTCCTTACCTATGGGGAGGTTGAGTCGGCTCACACTCAAACTGGCACAGCTTGAGGGTTCACCTTCAAGCCAGACTGGGCCGAGTTTGGCTTGAGATTGAGCCGAACCTGCTGGTCTGGTCCAGGGTCAATTCTCTTTATTTTACCAACAAAAAAATGGTGGATTTACTGCCATCGCAGGTCTTTAGTGGATGTTGCCATGGCTGCAGGGGGTTTCATGAGTTTCCCCTTTCCACGATGCTTCCCACCAGTCTCAAATGGCCCATTTGGGGCCTCTCTGAGCTGGTGGAGGCCATTTTGGAAGCTGCTTCATATGTCCACTGGCTATCAGTGTGGCCAGATCACCCATGCAGATGGCCAGTGCGCATACATGGCGGCCTCCAAAATGGCCACCACCAGTGCAGAGAAGTGTGTACAGAACTCCAATGTGTACAGAATTGGACTGGACCAGGTTCAGTTCGAGTCCAGTTCTACTCGAACTGAACAGAGTTTTTCAGGTTTGTGCACACCCCTAGCCTGACATCTATATGGCAATTTAGCATAATTGTAATTTTGCCCCTGTACCCTCCTCCTTCATAATTCCCTGTCTGAAAGACTGATGAAGACTTTGTGACCAAAGAATCAGAAAGGGGAAGTGATGACTGCTTAACAATTAGTGTTGAACCACTAAGGCCAAAGACCTCAGTTAAGAGAGAATGACAACAACTTATCAGATCTGGAGTGCAGAAGATAAGACACTGTTTATGTCGACAGAATGAGAGAAGAACATCTGAAGACCCAATTCCAGATAGGTGGCATTAGAGTTGTCATAACTATAAATTTTGATGGATGTGAAGGCTGACCCCAAGAGCAGTCACGGTCTAAAGTGGATGGATAAAAAACGAAGACTCTAGACTCAACTCTCAGAGGGCAGGCCCAGAAGATACATCAGAAGCTGGAAACGTGCCAGGGAGGCGGTTGTCTAATGGTCCATTAGACAATGAGGGAATGAAAGGGATTATTAAGGAGGATATGGAGGTTGCAGAGAAGCTAAATGAGTTCTTTGCATCCATCTTCATGGCAGAGGATACTGAGCATATACCTGTTCCTGAACCAGTTTCCATAACATAATGGATTTTGAGGATGGAGGCTAAAGAACTGAGTCCGATAGAAGTGAAAAGAGATGATGTTCTAAACTGTCTGGAAGAACTGAAAACTAACAAATCGCCAGGGCCGGATGGCATCCACCCAAGAGTCCTCAAAGAACTCAAATATGAAATTGCCAACCTCCTTGCTAAAATATATAACTTATCCCTGCAATCAGGCTCTGTACCAGAGGACTGGAATGTAGCCAGTGTAACACCAATTTTAAAAAAGGGATCCAGGGGCGATCTGGGAAATTACAGGCCGGTTAGCTTAACATTCATTCCCGGCAAAATGATGGAAAGTATCCTCAAGGATAAAATTGTATAGCACATAGAACAGGCCCTGCTGGGAGAGAACCAGCATGGCTTGCACAAAGGTAAATCTTGCCTCACCAACCTTTTGGACTTCTTTGAGAGTGTCACAAGTGTGTGGATCAAGGTGATCCAGTTGACATAGTCTACCTGGACTTCCAAAAAGCTTTTGACAAAGTTCCTCATCAAAGGCTCTTGAAAAAAACTTGGCAGTCATGGGATAAGCGGACAAGTACAGGTGTGAATTGCTAACTGGTTGAAGAACAGGAAACAGAGGGTAGGTATAAATGGAGAGTTTTCACAATGGAAGTATGTAAGAAGTGGGGTCCCCCAGGGATCTCTACTAGGACCGGTGCTTTTTAATTTATTCATAAATGATATAGAAGTAGGGGTAAGCAGCGAGGTGGCCAAATTTGCAGATGATACCAAACTCTTCTGGGTAGTGAAATCCAAAACTGATTGTGAGGAGCTCCAAAAGGATCTCTCAAAACCTGGTGAGTAGGTGACAAAATGGAAAATGTGGTTCAGTGTTGGCAAGTGTAAAGTGATGCACAATGGGACGAAGAACCCCAACTTCAAGTATATGCTGATGGGATCTGAGCTGTCAGTGACTGACCAGGAGAGGGATCTTGGGGTCGTGGTGGAAACCTCGTTGAAAGTGTCAACTCAACGTGGATCTGCAGTGGATTTGTGTTTCCTCACAAATCTACTGGGTAGATACCTCTCAACTCTCACTTTGAGGAGGGGCATACTGATCTGTGGAAACACTGACATATAGGCCGGTTAGGTAAGACTCTTCTCAGGGAACTAGCCCCACACCTTTCTAAAATAAAAATAAAAAATAAAAATCTAAAATAAAAATAAATTAGGGTTGGTTGGTGAAGTCTCCAGGTAAAAGGATAGGTAAATCTCCTCTGCCATGAGGAGTAGGCCACTTGAGCCTATTGTGCAGATACTATAGTTCAACCAACAAGCTGGCAAGCTCCTCCATGCCCTTATACAGGCAGGCAAGCCTCCCCCACCATATGGAGTCAGTCCAGACCAGAGAGCAAGGACCAAGGCCAGTCATTTGGGAATCAGTGAAGTCTGTGGCTGTAGTCTGATGTCCATCTAGTGAAGCCTGGCTATAGTCCAGTGACACATTGATGAAGCCCCTGGCTACAGTCTGATAAAGGAATAATCCCTTGGAAGTAAAAAGGTGAAGGCAAAACCGCCTTGTACATAATAAGATGCTTAAAGTGTACAAAAGGTGATTGTATGGAAAGCCAATTCTAGAAGGGCACTTTCACTTATATTAGGAATGATCAGATAATATGGGTTCACTCTCCGTTCATTCCACTTCTGTATTTTACTATGTGGCAGCATGGATAGTTTTGCTGTAGCTTTCAGTTCTTTTGGTTCTATTTGCATCTTGTTTCCCCAATATGTTAACAATGTGCATATGCATATTGATAAAATACTCCCAAAGTATCTTGATGTCCTCATCGTCATGGTTCTAAATAATCTTTGTATGGTGGTTTGTGACTGCACATATGCACTTCTGTGAACTGATAAAACAAACAGTATATGAAATACCTGATACCACTATGCATACTGTCACACACACAAGATTGATTTTTGCCATATTTTGTCAAGGCAAATCAGTAATGCTGCGGGATACACAAACAAACTGAACAAACTCTAAGCTGCAGCCATTGTGAATACATGGTACTCTGTTTAAAAAAAGAAAACAGTTCAGAATTTGTTTTTAAATGGAGAATTGGAATTCCAGTGTATCATTTCAACTTTAGACAAATATCAAGTAATCAGGAACTCTGGGGCAACTTTTGGGCAAGAAGAAATTTGGAAGCATTTCTAACTTATGCAACATTGGTATGGCACCTGGAATCCTGGGAAATGCAATTTTCTGAGGGTATCTGTCCTGGCATCCTTAGCATAGACACCAAGGACATAAGAACAGCCCTGCTGGATCAGGCCGAAGGCCCATCTAGTCCAGCATCCTGTTTTGCACAGTGGCCCACGAGATGCCACTGGAAGCCACAGACAGGAGTTGAAGGTGTGCCCTCTCACCTGCCATTACTCCCCTGCAACTGGACCTTGGACAAAATACAAGTTCCAGCACTCCTGGCACCTGAGATGCTGTTGAGCAGCGTTTCAGATACGAGGGCGGTGGGATGGCACAAAGAGTGGAGAGTAATGGAGGAGATAGTAGGGAAGTGGAGGGGGGAGCAGAAAGGCCTCCCTCTGCTGCTACAGGTGGGTGGGTTGGTTGGAGTGGAAAGGAGCAGTCCTCCTTTTGCTTGGGTTAAAATCTGAGCTGCACAGGAGGGCTATAATGCTTGCCACATATTGAAGGCAAATATTATCAGTTGCCAAGGTTCATATTAAAACCAAGGCATTAAGAACTAGTGACAACACTATTGTCCTTTCATTCTTGATCCCTATGCTTTGCATTGTATCTTGTCTACAAACATATTGGTTTCATGCCATTTTAGATGCCATGGCTTGTCAACTAAATCCTAGGAATCTTAGGGCAAATGAGATCCTAGAAAATTATCAGCTCCAGTTCCCATGACTCCCTGGGAAGAGCGAGTAAGTTGAAATCTATAATGTGGATTTGTCCTTGGAGAAACTCTCCAGCTTCTCCTACTATAATCTTTCAGCCTGTTAACCATATCCTCACACAGTGCACCAGAGTGGCACTGCACCTGGAATTAATCAATATAAATTTTAAAGATTTTGAAGAAATATTGTATCAGAAAAGTTTCATTTTATTCTGATACTAGGATTCTCACATATACTATAGTTGCATAGTCCTTATCTTCTATATTTATCTCATCTAAATGTGCAGTCCCTAGGAAAAAGGCTTTGCCACTATTCAAAGCATTCAGTGTTCTGGCCTTGTGAATTTAAGTGACCTCATATCTTTGTAGATCAACCAGGAGCACAATGGAAAGACTTCTGGTGACCCACTGAGATAACTGGAGAGCTCCAGGTCATGAGTTTTCGCTATAGAGATTTTTGAATTTGCAACTCTGTTCTTTTTGGGGGTCCAAAGGGAGCTGAAAAAAAAACATGCTGAAATGTTTCACATGAGGCAAAATAGAATCCAAGAATTAGCTGTTATATTCTCTCCAAGACTTTTTTTATTATTGTTTTTTTTATTATTGTTGTTTTTATTATTGTTGTTTTAAACCATCATAACTACCTTCTTCTTAAACAATGGAAGGTATTTTATTAGAAGATACAGGGAATTCAATAGTCCAACAATCACTCTATCAATCTATCTATCTAATTCCCTAAGGCATACCTATGGCTAATGCTGTGCGTGACAACTCTCACACGAGTTCGTGAGCAGAACCACCATGGTGACTGGGCAGTGGGGATTCCATATGCAGATAGGGAGGAGGAACCTGTGATGGTTAAGGTCAGTTGGAATGCAACTGTTACTGGTTGGAAGATGTTCTTGATTGTAGAGTAGAGGAATCCATATATAAAAAAGGATAGTGGGGAGGGGTCTGGAAAGAGAGGGGTCATGAGGGAGGAAAGAGCCCCTTCAGGAGACAGAGACTGCCGTTGTGTGAATTAGATGAGGAAACAAGATGAACAAGATCTGTTAACTCAGGAAGGGGGAGAGAGAGAGAAAAGAAGGGAGAGGAAGAAAGACAGAGGGGAAGAGCAAGTGGAGGAGAGAGAAAGAGAGAAAAAGAAGGGAGGGGAAGAGAAAAAGAGGGAAGGGCGAGGGATGGGCCTGGGCCTGTCAGTGGCCTGAGGGGAACGAGCAGCCATGACAGCACCTATGGGCAGCAAGGAAGGGCCCAGTCAACCACTGCTGCTGTTTGGGGCAAGGAGGCAAGGGACAGGCCCAGGCCTGTCAGTAGCCTAAAGGGAACGAGTGGACATGGCAGTGACTGCAGTGAGGAAGGACCCAGTCAACCACTGCTGCTCCTCCGGTGGGGAGGAGCAGGAGCGGGGCTTGGGTGAGGGTGGGTCCCTGGAGATAGGGGGCTGCAGCTTGGCCAACAGGTGCCAGCAACGATGCAGACACGACCAAGAGGGGTGAAGGGGATGGAGTAAAGGCATGGAGGAGTGACCAAGAGGGGTGAGGGGGATGGAAGCAACAAAATGGAGGAGGAGGTGCAGGAGTGCAGCTCAGGTGAGAGTGGAGAGATCTCTGAGGTGAGTGGGGCTGAGGCAGGGGGTGAGGGGAGCAATCAAGTACTAGCATGCAGATGCTCTGCATGTGTTAAGCTAGTTATTATTATAATCCTAGAGTTCCCTTTTTTGAGCTATCTAATGGTGCAGCAGGGAAATGACTTGCCTAGCGAGAAAGAGGTTGCTGGTTCGAATCCCCACTGGTATGCTTCCCAGAATTTGGGAAACACCTATATCAGGCAGCAGTGATATGGGAAGGTACTGAAAGGCATCATCTCACACTGCGCGGGAGGAGGCAATGGTAAACCCCTCCTTTATTATACCAAAGAAAACCACATAGCTCTGTGGTCGCCAGGAGTAGAGACGGACTCGAGGGCACAACTTTACCTTTAGAGTTCCTTTACAAGATTATCCCTTTCTCATTCTGAATTATTTGGTTTTCAGCTACTGCTTAGTCCTCTACTGATTATGTTCAGGTCTTCTCTGCTGCTGAAATATTTTATTGTTTAATTTGTGTTGTTTTATTTGGTGGGTTCCGCTTTCTAAATATAATTACTTTAATATTTAATCTACAAATAAACATAAGTAGAATTAGTAGAAGAGATTTCAGCAGAATCTCTTATAATTCTTAAAACTATGTGTTAGGAAATGCAGTCAAACTAACTGTACTTACTCTAAAATTATGTTGAGTTTAAAAGGATAAATCTGTAGTAAATGGCTTCCAGACAGGCCATTTTCATAATGTGGAATTCAGGTCAAATTCACAAAAATGTCTCGGAAGAGCTCAGTGACTTACTGGAATACACAAATTGCTGACTAAACATTATGCTCCTGTCACTAAAACCAAGGAGTCATCAGTGGCAGCTCTGATATATGCAGGACTCTGAAGTAGGGTGTGAAGGCCATGATGAAGTAAACTTGCTGGAGCCTGGGTGTGGGACCTCCTGGGAACCCTTTAGATTCTGCCTTGATTTTCATGGAAGAAAGGTAGGTTGTAAACAAACAAATGAATGAAATAAAATATGTAGAGCACAGTAGAGTTGGGCATCACACTAGAGTTGGGCAGAAGCCTTGGGACACTGACAGAAATCAAGTATTCCATTGGGCAATGCCAAATGCTAAAGGGACCTGTAAAGGCATAGCTCCTCCATAGAGTCAGACCATCCTCTCCTGTTTTCAGGACCCAGACAGTGGATCTTTCCCAAGGAAATGCACTACACAGAGCAGGAAGAATCAAAGTTCTCCTGCAAATCATACATACACATATATCCTTGCAGATTTTTTGCTATTAATAGTGCCAGTCTAAAACTCCCCTTCCCATTTCCTCTGTTAGTTTCGTGGGGGGCAAAAATAGGGGGAGTCTAATCATTTTTGTGAGGGGAGGGACAAAATTTTTGATAATATTCAGGATGGGGTGCTTATGTGCTGTGGGAGTAGCCATGTTCTTGTATCTGAGGGGGAAAATGCTGCCTCCTATGCAGAAGGAAACAGCAGTGTTAGAAATGCTGCTTGCCACCCCAGTGGTTGGCTCCTACTAGCCACCATTTCCCTTTCAAAAATTAATGACACTAGGTCATGGCATTGCATCATTACACGGTGCATTCCCGAGGAAGGAGCATGATGCCCCCCTTTAGGTAGTGGGGACAGCTACACGCTCCCCCCCCCACACACCCAGGAATGTACTCAGTAATGATTATTGTTGTTATTATAATAATTATTATTATTACATTTATATCCCGCTCTTCCTCCAAGGAGCCCAGAACGGTGTACTACATACTTGAGTTTCTCTTTCACAACAACCCTGTGAAGTAGGTTAGGCTGAGAGAGACGTGACTGGCCCAGAGTCACCCAGCTAGTTTAATGGTTAAGTAGTGTCATTCTCCAGGGCATTTTGGAAAGGAAATGTCAGGAAGTGTCAGTTCTAGTGCTCCTGATATGGCCTGCACAGATTGTGGCTTTTTCACTCAAGTACAAGAAAAATTCTGTTACTACAGAGAAGTTACACACCATACCTCCACAATTAATGAAACTTTTTTTCCCCAGACACAAAGGTGATGTGGTTTTGAATCCCAAACACCTCAAAATTACTGAATTTCTGATGAAAGTGCCGGGGACTTATATGTTCAGGCCCAAACTAGAGAATACTTTCCAGTATTCCCAAATTAAAACAAATTATATGAATGCTACTACATCCCCAGGGTGTTACAAGAATACTGCTGGCAATCTATTAAAAAGAAGTAATACATTGTCGGTCCCAAGAATAAGACAGTTTTGAACATCTCTCATACAGGAGTTTTATTAATGCACATCTGACTAAGACTAAGTAAAGTTTGGGCCACAGTGCTTGGAGAAAGTTACTGGGTTTTAATCATAATTCCCTGTTTGCCCAATTGGTAATCAGGTAATTCAGCAATCTGCTCTTTTAAAATAGGCCAGAAAATATACCAATCAGTATATAAGAGCTAGAAAAAGAGAGAAAGTGCTGTAATGTGCAACAGAGGCCAGAAAAATAACCCTACAGTGTGCAAGTTCATTTTTTGGAAATACTATATCTTCCATTATTCTAGTTAGGCAGATGCAACCCATCTCTGTCTGCTATTTTCTCCACAATTCAGGCTCCTTTTGTGGGGGGGGGGTCATGCCTAGGTTTTATTTATTTATTTATTGTCTTAAAGGGATGCGACATCTATCTATTTTAAGGAACAGAATAAAACACTCTGGGGTAAAATGGATGGAAGAGGTAGATTCAGAATAATGGGCTCATCTTCCATCATTTCAAGAGGAGCAAAGAAACAAACTACATTTTCCATTTAGCACACTCTCTGAATTCCATTAAAGGTGTTAAATGAATAGAACAGCTTCAGGGTAAGACGACAGTAAAACAAATGGAAATGTCTACTTCATATAAGAAGCAAAGTATTTTTTTAAAAAAATCAAAATAGAAAAATACTTGCATTGCAGGACAGTCCACACACAAAAAATCTAATATGTATCACTTTATTTACATGTTGGTTTCAAATCTTACATTTCAGCCTCTTTCTCCCCAGAGTGCCTTTAACCAAGCTTTTTAAAAACCAAAACCTATCTCCCCTCTTTTTTTTTTTAAAGTAACTTCACATCACTGTGCGTTAAAACAGCCATAGTTCAAAATACCCATGTTCTGTCAATAGGATATTTATTTACTTATTTATTTGTATTTACTGTAATCATACCCTTCATTCTAAGACCTCAGGGTGGTCAAAACAAGATAAAAAATAATACAATAAAAACATAAAAACAGAGCAAATGCAGCTAATAAATTTAAAAGAGCAAGCGAGAGCTCATTGGCCAAAAGCCTGAATAAAAAGGGCATATAAATATAAAATAAATAAAAAGGTTACTAGCTGATAACCCAGAGATTTGCTCTGTCCCTTTTAAACCAAGGCTTTTTGACCTTCTTAAAAAGGTATCATACATACATATTTTTATTTACGGTCCATGTCCAAAACAAAAAGGTATCAATTTTGCAAGTAACTTTGCTGCTAGAATTGCCTGCAGTGCACAGGAGTAAGCAGCTTGCACTCTTCCTGCAGTGACGGAGAAGCTTCTTTGGCTACTGCTGCATCCCGATTGCTCCTTTGCTCTGCACCTCCTCCCAAAAGGTGTGCTTCTTTCAAACTGCCAGGTTACTGTACAGTACACCTTGCCACTGGAGTCGGGCGTACCATCCATTAGGCAAGGGGGAACAGTTATCTCCTGGCCCGCTGCCTCAAAGGGCCGCCCAGAGACCAGTCATGCACACCTGTCCCCTGCGGCTGTGGCGCACGCACAACTGCAGATGGCCACCTGGGTGAGCCATGCAATGGCTGGAGGCCTTGGTGCAGTAAGGACAGCGATGAGGGGGCTTTCCCTTGCCTACAAGGCAAGACCTGAGCATCTGTGCCTGTGCATTCTCTCTCTTGCAGTCCACGTGGGGCGGGTGGGTCAGCAGCTGTCTGCCTTCCTGGTGTGTGCCATGAACAGCAGGGAGGCATGCATGGGAAGCTAAGCAGCGGTGATGTCAGTTGGCCCGGCCAGTGGCACTACCAAAACCCCTGCTAACCCCGGCTAACTTGGCAATGAGGCACCTTTTAATGTGGTGATTCTCTTTATTTAACAGGGGGAGAGTAACTGGCCCTATCCACCCCCAGCACAGTACCTCCAGTGACTGTTGCTGGTGTCTATCTTATGTTTCTTTTAGATTGTGAGCCCTTTGGGGACAGGGATCCATCTTATTTGTTTGTTATTTCTCTGTGTAAACCACCCTGAGCCATTTTTTGGAAGGGCAGTATAGCAATCGAATAAACAAACAAACAAATAAATAAATACCAAAAACAAACTTGAACTAAGGACCTGGAGGAGACGAAGAGGAGAAGCTCCAGAACAAGCAGGGTAGGGACTGTTGCAGCGGTTGGCCATTACAGCCTAGTCTCCACACTCTACCGCTTGAGCCACTCTTCCTTTCCTGTGTCTCTAGTAGCTATTAGCAAGCACCAAAGTTGCATGAGAAAACTCTCCAGAAATCCCATGTAGGTTTGGCAGTATTAGACAGGACTCTTGGAGGAAGTAAGCACGGGACAGTGAGGTGGGAGAAGGGGGGTGTCACAGGAGTCAAATTATTTTAATTGCAATCACTGTAATTTGAGCCAAGAGTAATCTTAATTGAGTTAAGAGTACCATGGACATTTCCTCCTCTGCAAGAGTTGCTTTTCTTTTCCTGTTAAAGGCATTGGAGACCTACTGGGGAGGGTGGACATGTTGCGCCCTGGAGAACAACAATCCCATGGACTTGTTATCATGAACAAGATATGTAAAGAAATGATTACATCTCATCTATGGATGTGCAAAGTGCTTTCCTTCCCTCGACATGGCTATCCCCCCCTCAAGGGTCTGGAATTAGGGGGTAGCGTACCCATATTAGAGGGGTGTGATGCGCGCAAAATTCTAGCTCCAGACTTTAAAAAAAAATTAATCATAACAAGAAAATGGTTGGCACAGATGAACAGTCCTTGTGACCCAACACTCAGTTTCCTACAGTGCTAGCTGGTTGCTTCTGTGGAACTTAAAAGCTGGCCACAAAAGTAATAGCCCTCCCTGGTGTTTGTCCCTAGCTTCTGGCTTTCCAAGGTATACTGCCTCTATACAAGGCAGTTTATTTAGCTTTCAACAATGATATTAAATTAGGCAGAGGCCTCTCCCAGTCCTACTACATAAAAAGGATGTTGGGCCAAAAAATCAAAGGATATGTTGCAGTATCCATGAGGTCTTGGTTATTTTAAGAGCAGGAAGAGAGAAGTGGGCCATTGCAGAGGGAGCAAAGGAGGGAGGAATTTAGTACAAAGGATGCCAGGGATTGGTGAGAAAGGAGGGTGGTTTGAGTGGTTCTAAGTGACAAGTGAAAAACAGCAGGCAGAGCTGAGCAAGGATTGAGCCTGGAGAATAGAGGAATGGTAGGAAGGGTACCAGGGCTAGGGAGTTTGTTAAGGGTAGTAACAGTCAGCAGGAATAAATCTTTAAACTTCATGTAGCTAGAGCTGCAATGTGTCTACAGTCTATGGTTGGTGTTGCACCCTTTTACAGATAGGAAGCAAAGGCTGAGAATTAATTAATTGTCCAGCATGATTCAATGAGGCTTGTCTGGATGAGACTTTCCTGACCACATTAGCTTTATCCCAGGTTTTACCTGTTTGCTATATTTTCCAGGACCTCTTTATTCTCTAAAAACAATGAAGAGTCTTGTGACATCTTAAAGACTAACACGTGTATTATAGCACAAGTTTTTATGGAGTACAGTCCTCATCCTTGGATACATGAAGTATAATCTCAGACAGGTGAAGTATAATCTCAGACTGGGGGGGCAGGGAGTGAAAATGGTGGAATGGCTTTATAATGACCTTATTCATTTATTGCTTAATTACCAGACAATGCTTTAGGGACATGTTTACCATGCAAACAATAACTGCCCCCCCTTATGGTATAACTAATACAGTTGGTGCCTTTAGATAGCTGGAACTTGCAAGTTATACAGTTGGTGCCATCAAAAAGCTGGAACTTGCAAGTTATGGAACTATATGTGCAATTATTAAAGTTCTTCATTGCTACTGTTGTATTAGTTGGTTCTGCTGTTATTTACACCTTGTAACTGTAGTTGGGATAGTTAGCAGGAGAAGGAGAGGAAGGCAGTGAGGGGCCCATTTTAAAATCTTGTCTCCGGGCTCACTCCAACCTTGGTATGCCCTTACCACCCGTGCTCTGTAAACAGCCAGGGGGCAATGATGAGCCCCAAGGGATCCTTGGTGAGGATTAGTGCTCCAGGCCCTGTGGAGGACCAAACCCAAGGAGCCAGAGTCAGGCAGACTGCTCTGGAGAAGCCTGAAACAAAGGCAAGCAGGGGTAGCCCTTTCACAAGAAAGGGTGAGCCTTCGGCAGCGGATTATGGAGAGACCAGCAAGTTGGCAAAATGTGCACACCACTGCCATCACAGCAGCTCTTCAAGACCCATCTGACTCTTGGAAGCATTGCGACCATCACCTTAGCTCAAACCCCTTGGAAAGCTTGCAAAAAGCATGAGGATAAAAGAAGCAGCAGCAAACTCACAAGGGTCAGTCTTAAAGTGGGGGTAGCCTTCTCCAAGGTTGTGGGACAAGACAGCATTTGGTGCCTTGCCTCAGGCTCTACGATACTTTGGGTCACCCCTGAGGAGATCACAGGGAGTGTGTTGCTATAACCATCCTTGTTCTTCTTTCACATATTCTGAGGCATATACCCCAGAGAAGACGGGAGTCAAGGGTGCCAACATTCCAGTGTTGCAATATCTGTTGTGTTTTAATGTATTATGAAATCTGATTTTACTCTGTGTTGAGATATTTCTGATTCTTTGAGATGCTATTATCCACTTTTTATTTTAATTTGAAGCAGTTCTTACAGATTGTGGCTGCACAATGTTTAGTGAAGAAACTCTCAGCTCTTCTGTAAACCAGGGATATCAAGATTTAGGATAATTGGTGTGATCTATCAGGAACTTGTCGTCCCCAAGTCAAAGTAAAATAAATGGGAGATGCAAAAGAGCAAGTGCTTTTATAGAAAAGGTTCACTGGATTGTGTGACAAATGGAACTTAACTGGCATTATAAGAACATTATTACAATTTATACATTGTTTAAAACTATGCACTGTACAAAATGTAAATGAGACAATTCTTGCCTGCAGTCCCAGAACCTAATACTGTATAGGCAGAAAATAAGGAAAGGGAAGGAGGAGGAAACTGAAGAAGGGGAAATTTCAGTCGTGATTACCTGACTGGCTAAATGCTGGTTAACTGGAACAGTTTGACAAGGATTGCCTTGAAATTCTGGGTTCTCATGATCAGCTCCACAGAGCTCACTAATCCATAAACTTTTAACCAGATTCCTTGTGATTATGTGTAGCCACAAGAAAATATGCAAAATCTTACAGGCTGGAAAGAGCAAGGTGGAGCTATATCCAAAGGCCTACTAACATAGAAAACCTGGAGCTGAAAAATATTAATGTACCAATGAAAGATATCCCCCTCCTTAGCTCTTCAATAGCTCCAAGCTCCTAACAGACTCTTAAAGGGGTGGGGTAGTGAATGTTTATCCAATAGTACGCTTTGGTGACATAGCAAAAAAAAACCTTCATTTTATTCAATGCTATCTGTGGCTAGAGAAACAGTGAAAATGTGACAGGTGATAGATACTACAGTCAATGAAGAATCAGCTCAAGGCTCAAAGTATGGTTTCAGTCCTGAGAAACCTTATCTTTCCTAACTGAAGTTTAACAGAAGGCAGGGATATGACTGGAACCTCTGGACTGCAGGTATATTGCACCTTCATATCTGAGGAAGGCTTGGAAATGTCTGAATGTCAATCTCCACTTCTTTTAACGGTATGCTCTCTAATACCATCTTAATATCCGAGGGTTCAGTCACATCTGTGATTGTTCAATGAATCATAATTTCAAAAGTGCCAAGCTTTAAAATGTTTGGGAGGCCAGTTTAGCACTCTACTGGATTCTCCATATACCTGTCCTAAGAATGTATGTCCGTATTTAGAGGTTGCATTGCATTGAGTACAAAACCAGAACTCTATATTTTAAGCCTACTCCATAGAACAAAAAGAAACCATTAATGAAACCATTAATGAACCAGTAGCTGAGTGAAAAGTGGGAAAGTAGGTATTCAAGGTTGGCCCACTAATCACACTTGGTGAAAGCCACTTCAAGTGGTAGATTGCAAGGGATGGTAAAAATGGGAAGGCATTTCAAGCCAACCTTTGGTGATCCATCAGGGGAGTGAGAGTGATTGTTGGGGGATGGAGAGATTGCAGTGGTGGGGATTATTTTGGGGAGGTTGGAGAAATTTGGCTGGAGGAGAATTTGGAGGAGAATTGGTATGTAGTGTGCTCTGCACATTCTGGCTGGGGCAATAAGGATGGAGAGAACTTGGCATGTGCACTGTGCACACTGCAAGTAAGATCAAGATGAGGGTGAATAGAAATTGGTACATGGCATGCTCTGTGTGCCAAGGGTGCACTTGGGGAAATCGGGATGAAGAAGGAAATTGGTGTGTGGGCTGTGCTGTGGGAATGGGAGGCAATGGCCAAGCCACCACCTCAGGTTTACCATGCTACCTCAGACTCATGGGTGGGTGCGGGGTGTGGAGAGGCTGAACTGGGCTCTGGACGTAGTCTACAAATAACCTCTTTGATTTGACTTTAAGATGATATAAAAGTAGATCGTATTCTTGATGGCATGTTTTAAAGAACCTTTTGCTTTCTCCAGTTTATTTTCTTCCATCATTTGGACAACCATTTTCTCATTTTAAAAGCAAAGCAAAACAAACAACAACAACACTCAATAGCATACTTATACACTTATGAAAAGCTACACTGGATAGAGCAGACAAAGTCAGGGTAAAGGACCACTAGAACTGCAAAGCAGTGGTTGGGATGTGACAGTCTAGGCATTAATCTTCCCATGTTTCCAGTAGTGGAATTCTTCCTTTCCAGAATTCTGTTTTCCGGAAATTCCTTTCCAGAATTTATATGTCCTCCTTGTATCAGACAGTCCAGGAAAATTATTCATGCTTGGATTCTCTAGCATAATACCCTTTTTCTTTTTACAATAACTGCCACAAAGAAGATCCCACAATTGGAAACAGAATTTATAGCAGCCTGTACTATGCTTGCCAAGGACTATAGCGATGAATCAGATTTTTCCCACTGTATATCTTCAGAATTGTCTGGTTACTTTAAAAAGAGGGAATGATGAAAAACATTCATAGTGTCAGCCTATTGAATACCCAGTGTTTTGGGAACAAATAGGATCAGAAGGTTCAATTAGATTCCTGCCAGACTATGGCAGAATTAAGGTGGCATGACTGGCAAGTTAATAAAGAAATCCATGGAATTCAGAGGATTATTTAGCTTTTTTACTTCTCTCTCTGTGTGGTACTTCCCCACCATGTTAGGGTAGGCAGGGTGATAGCATATTGTCAGTGCTGAGCTGTAGGCAACTAGATAGAGCCAATCCTAGGATCACAGGCTGGTACTTGTGCCTGTTCTGGATGGGGTCACGCTTCCCCAGAAGGAACAGATAAGCAGTGTGGGGGTGCTTCTGGACACAAACCTCTCTCTGTTGTCCCAGGTTGAGTCAGTGGCCAGAGGTGCCTTTTATCAGCTTCGGCTGATACATCAACTGTGCCAACTTCTTGAAATAAATGACCTCAGAACAATAGTACATCTGCTGGTCACCTCCAGACTTGATTACTGCAATGTGCTCTATGTGGGGCTGACTTTGTATGTAGTCTGGAAACTGCATTTGGTCCAGAATGCAGCAACCAGGTTGGTTTCTGGATCATCTTGGAGAGACCATATAACTCCTGTCTTAAAAGATCTACACTGGCTGCTGATAAGTTTCTGGGCAAAATACAAGGTTTGGGTTATAACCTATAAAGCCCTAAACAGCTTGTGCCCTGGGTATTTAAGAGAACGCTTTCTTCGCTATGAACCACACTGCCCATTGAGATCATCTGGAGAGGTTCATCTGCAGTTGCCACTGGCTCATCTGGTGACTACTCAGCCTTCTGCATTGCTGCCCTGAGGCTTTGGAACACACTACCTGCTGAAATAAGAGCTTCCCCATCTCTTGCAACTTTTAAAAAGGCAGACAAGATGCATTTGTTCACCCAGACTTTTAATCAGGTATTGCTTTGATTGTGTTGTTAATAGTTTTAATATTTTAAATTTAAATTGTTGTAATTTTTAAATCTTTTTAGCTGTTGTTTTTATTGTTTTGTTGTAAACTGCCCAGAGACTTGCGTTTTGGGCGGTATACAAATACGTCAAACAAACAAACAAATAAATAAAGCATTTTATAGTCTTTACAGCTGTTAAGATTAAAGAATCTTACCCATTTTACCCTCATTACACTAATTCTGTCATAGGTTAACTGTACCTGTATAACTTATAAGCTTTTAGTCTCTATACTTGTTCTATATTTGTTCTTTTCTATACTTGTTCTATACTTTCTATACTTGTTCTATACTTGTTCTTTTAGTCTATATACGTGTTCTGGATGGGGGTCACACTTCCCCAGAAGGAATAGGTATGCAGTTTGGGGGTGCTTCTGGACATAAAACTCTCCCTGGTGTCCCAGTCTGAGGCAATGGCCAGAGGTGCCTTTTATCAGCTTTGGCTGATACGCCAGCTGTGTCGATTTCTTGAGATAAATGATCTCAGAACAGTAGTATATCTCCTGGTCACCTCCAGATTTGACTACTACAATGAGCTCTATGTGGGGCTTCCTTTGTATGTAATCCGGAAACTGCAGTTAGTCCAGAATGCAGCGGCCAGATTGGTCTCTGAATCATCTCGGAGAGACCATATCACTCCTATCTTAAAACATCTACACTGGCTGCCAGTAAGTTTCCGGGCAGAGTACAAGGTTTTGGTTATAATCTATAAAGCCCTAAATAGCTTGGTCCTGGGTATTTAAGAGAATGTCTTCTTCGCTATGAACCGCACCGCCCATTGAGTCTTCTGGAGAGGTTCATCTGCAGTTGCCACCAGCTCATCTGGTAGTCAAAGACCATAATAAAGTTTGATTTGATTTGATTTGATTTGATTTGATTTGATTTATGAGCTATTAAGACTTTTCTCTTTTGACAAGCCTGAGGGGCACTTGCCCTGGGGACAACATGATGTAGGGTACAATTTGGGCATGGCAGCACAGGAACCCTCCAATTATCATGGCTACAGCAGCTGTTCCTGCTACAAGCTAGCAACCTGTTTGACATCCGGTTCCTGTGTCCAGCAGCTGAATCAAGGAGGAGAAGCTCCTCCTGACAGCACCAACAGCTAAAGGGAGAAAGGTCAAGGAACAACAAGAAATATTTATATACTGCTTTTCAACAAAAGTTTCCAAAGCTGTTTACATAGAGAAATAAGAAAGAAAGAAAGAAAGAAAGAAAGAAAGAAAGAAAGAAAGAAAGAAAGAAAGAAAGAAAGAAAGGATCCCTGTCCCCGAAGGGCTCACAATCGAAAATGAAGAGGTGGTTCTGCAGAAAGCAGACCAGCAGAGACTTGCTACTATGCAGGGCAACACACATGCAAGCTACAGGCACCTGCCTGCCTACCAAAACCATGGCTGGGAAGATTGATAAGACAAAGAGGGAGCAGCATTGCTGCAGAGCATGCTCACGGTTTCAAGGCAGCAGGTGGGGCTGTGCAATAGGCACATTCTGCTGGATGCCCATGGTATTTGTGGGATGTGGGGGTGCAATGTGCAGTGTCTCCTCATGTTGGGGGAATTGGGAGCACAGGCAGCAAATGTTACTCATAATTTCAGCACCCCTCACTTCCTTCCCTTTCTCTGCCCTGCTGCTGATAGAGTTGCTCAACCAGCAGCAAGGACAACCTGGAGTTGGATCAGATTGGATGGCCACCCAGCACTACTATCTATATATTTAATTCTCCTAAACGTACCTGTCAGTAATCCCATGTGTGGGAGCTCTTGTGAGAGCAGCTGCCTGGGGATAGCGATGGGAGGAGGAGGTGGGCCGGCTTTCCAGCTGGTCCTCAAACCAGAAAGCATGGGGTGGTGAGGAGAGGAGGCGGGCTGTCCAGCCAGCCCGCCAGAAAGTGTGGGAGGGTGAGAAGTGAGGGGAAGGGGAGCGGCCAGCCAGAAAGCCGGGCATGCTGGCGTGGTGGTGGTGGGGGACAGCAGTGATGGGCGGGCCAGCCGGAGGCGCAGATGCTCTGTGTCCAGCCCAGCTAGTTTCTTTCTTGTTGCCTCTTCTCTGTGCGTACATTGCTTTAGTTGGAGGGGCTTTAATAAAACTTAATATTTTCTTGTTCTGCTTCATTCAACTGATTCTGCAGTGCAATCTGCATTGCGCTATGGTGCAGTCCTGTCTACTGAGAAATAAGACCCACTGAGTTCAATTGAACTTACTCCCAGGTAAATGTGCATAGGGTTGCGTCTTCAAGTGTACCTTTCATACTCTGCCAAAAAATCTCATTCCCCTACATAGTTATCTTCAGATACACCTTTTATCCAATTTTTGTCACTAATTAAAATAGAGAACTCACAACTATGTTTGTTTTTTAAGGAGCTCCATGTTTGACACTGAGCAAGGAGAATACAGAAATTGTTTTAAGACACATAGGAGTCATCCATGTCAGAATTATGACATGATATCTATAGGATGATATTCCTTTGTATTAATAATTAACATTGTTTAATTCTTGCATGAAGCTAAAAACACACTGAACAAACATCTATTTAAATATGCAAATAAAAGGATTACGATTCCAAGTTTGCCTTACTCCTAAGTACTTCTGTCATTGAGAAGAATCTGGTGATTGTTGAAACACTCTTCATAGTGAAAGATATGGAATAAAAATAGAGATTCAAGTATCCCTTAGAAGTATAAATGTCTAGTTTAATAAAAGGCTGGCTTGGTCAATTCTCCAACCAACCCAATTCAAATGCACAGAGAAGTGCATGAACATATGTCTCTCCCCTACCAAGTCCCATTGAACATTGAAGGGCAGTTTGGATTAATCCCCCTCACACAATTAGGTGATGGTGTCCCAGGTGGCAGGTACACACATGTGTGCAATGAAAAATCCTTGTGGCACACAAGGACCAGCAGTGTGTGTGTGTGTGTATTTTAATGAAAGAAGTCTTGATTACAGAAAGTACAGACTGCTTCATATTCTCCTGCTGCTTGTTGGTTGTCTGCCTTGCCTCTAGTCTAGGACTGAACTAAAAATGTAACTAATCTAGAACCTGGCATGGATAAAGGAATGGATTCACTAGAAATACAACACCTACACTCCTCCTGCATGTGTTGAATTAGGCCAGCCAGAGTATCATACAAACTGACCCAAAGTATGTAATTTTTACTTCAGACATGCATTCTCTGGGATTTATGAATGTATACAGTGATTGATAATTGTGTAATCTTTATTTGCACACGTATGTGTTCTCAGCTCAAAAATATTATGGCATATTAGATATTATTAAAATACATAAGGCACTTGTTTTATAAAAACAAAAACCTAAAATCTCATACATAAATGGGAGGCATAACTCTGCATATCTGCCCCTCATGCAATTCTGGGTAGGGATGTGCAGAAACGTTTCGGCGGGGAGGGGAGTGCTACATTTAAGCAGGAGTAGAACAGGTCCTTACCTGTTCCTCCGCCACCCCGCCTCTTTTCTGGGCATGGCACTGTGCTGCTCAGAACTCCCTGCATGTCTTCACCCAGCAGCCAGCATGCAGTGGCAGGATGCACATGGCACCACACGTGTATGTTGGCCATTTGCATCCCACCTCCATGCACAAGATGTTGGGTGAAGCCCAGCAGCTGCACATGGACTTCTGAGCAGCACAGTGCTACACCAGGAAGAGCAGCAGTGATGCTACAATGCATAGTAGAGAATTAGACAGGCACTTCTGCTAAGTTTTCCAAGTACACCTCCACATAGTATTTGGGTATTTCATGAGCCCCAACATACTGAAATTTTTAGTTTTCCAGCATTTTTTGGTCTGGCTACATCCACTGCTAAATAGTTTTTTAAATATTAAAAGTTTAATGAGCTTGACTTGTATTTTTCAGCTGATATAATGGTAAAGTTATCTGAAAAATGGGTGTCAGATGTTTGGACAGGGGGCGCTATTTCAGTGTTTGCCCTAGGCGCTATTTTCCCTAGATACGCCTCCGGGTATCACTCCCCGCCGAATCAATTTTGCACACCCCTGATTCTGGGCAGATAATCAGCTGGTCCCAGCATGGATAAGTTTATATTTAATTGCTGGCTTTTTGTTTTAATCCCGGTTATGTGGGGTTATTGATATTGGTGAGATGTTAATGGTATTTTACTTTCACTGTAATTGTAACCAACTCAACAATTGTTAGAACAATTGTTGAATTGTCTCGGAGTTAACAAGGTCTGTGTTCCTGATATACTAAAAAAACAAGATCTTGCAAAGCAAAGCTGAATAACTAATGCTGATTCCCATGCAAAAAGATTTAATGCCGGTAATCTTTAGGTTGTAACCAGATATTCCCTTTCCAGATAAACAGAAATAGAATTTAAATATGTCTTTATTGCCTCTGTGCCATGATGGTATATTTTTCAGTCATTCCCTTGTGTAGGTCTGCTTGAACACTGGCTTGTGGAGCGCTAGTTGTACAGCGACTGCATAAAGAATGCCTGTAAACCTTACTGAAGCTATTTACAAAAACATCAAATCAAATCAAATCTGATGCTAGAAATCAGTGCTGCTTCCCCTCTCATCTCACATCCTGAAGTCTCCATATGTTTTTGATCTTGGAAGCTCTGTAGCAAAACCCTACCAGCAGTCTTCTTGTGTACAAAGCAATTTTGTAAGTATGTGGCTTTCTCATGCAAGTTTCAGTAACAGTACAGTCCTAACAATGGGTTACATGGAAGTAAATACTACTGATTACCATTCCCATGCTGCTGCAGGTGTTTAAAACAATGTCTGCAATGTTGCCCAAGAGCACTCTTGCACTAATACATAAAATATGCAATTGCACTTCTATGGTGATATGGTCATTCTTTCCAATGTCCATAGCACACTGTAAGCTTCTAGATGGCTGAGAACTGTCCATGTTACTCTGCATGGAATGTCAGTGAGTCACTGGAATCCCCAAAGAGTTCAGTGGGGATTATTATTCTCCAATAAAAATTCATTAATCCCGTGGTACAATGGAGATTATAATTATTATTTAAATCATACCATCAGTGTACATGGTGCCATATAGAATTACACAGGCAACACAGACAGGTTCCTGCTCCCAAGGAATTTGTAAAACAGAGAGTGAGGAATTGCCAAAGAGGGAGATACAGGCAAAAGTAGGAGGAAGAGAAATGTGCTCAAATTATATGATTGCACATATTTAAACCTTGCCCAGGGTGCAATGGACCTCCTATCAGTGGAAGAGCTGGAGCAATGGAGATCATGGGTGGGCATGTAATGAGAAGTAAGGGCTTGGCATGAAAGAAAGCACAAATTGTTTTAGAAGAAAGGGCAATAAATTTGTGCTGAATATGGAAGAGGACAGGAAGCTAGGGAAGAGTACTGAGGAGGGTTGCCATGTGGTCAAACTAACATAATTGATTAACAGTTTTGGATAGAGGTAAGAAGACTCAGCTGTGGATGAGAAAGACTAGAGAGAAGAAATAGTCAAGGCAAAGTATAACCAGAATTGTAGCCAAGAGGACAGACTATACGCATGCATGAATAACAGCATATACACCTTTGTTGCTCCTATCTGTGTGCTGCCTTAATCCTGACATGCATATAAAATGGTTTTGAGTTTTCCTTTATGTTTATTTTCCCATTTAAAGCTTGAAGAAAAAGAAATAAAAGAAGTCAAATACCACTTACTGGCGTCCTATAGATTTTAATAACAAGAATTCATGCAGTAATAACAAGATTTTTAAGTAACTGTAAAATGTTTAATATAGAATTCTATTCCTGCTCCAGATTTCTATAGGATAACTGACACCCTCTGCTATACAGATTAAGTTGCACAGAACCATATTAAATGTTTATCATATATTACTGGATTTATCATCATTTGTGGAGATGATGATACGCTCAATGGAGAGCCAGCGTGGTGTAGTGGTTAGAGTGCTGGACTAGGACCAGGGAGACCTGAATTCAAATCCCCATTCAGCCATGAAATTAGCTGGGTGACTCAGGGCCAGTCACTTCTCTCTCAGCCTAACCTACTTCACAGGGTTGTTGTGAAAGAGAAACTCAAGTATGTAGTACAACGCTCTGGGCTCCTTGGGGGAAGAGCGGGATATAAATGTAATAATAATAATAATAATAATAAATAATTTGGTATTATTCTACAATGGTCAACAAAACTTCTGAAGTACAGTTAATTATAATACACTTTTACTCTACATTATTTTGAGTGCATCAAAATATCTATGTCAGACTTCCAGGGGACGGGGTGGGCTCCTAGCCCTTCTTGAACTCCAGAATGACTGTGTATGCACCACCACCCCAAAAGGTCAGCCTCAGTAACAGCCAGGGGAGGAGGTTAGTTTGTCACCGGAGTCGTCCTCCTGGTTTGCTGCATGCAGCCAGTTCCCTCTCCTGGAGAACTCCTGGCTCCCATATTCAGAAGCAGCTCCTTCTCATCATCTACCTTCTCTTTAAATACCCCAGTGCAGAGCTGACAGGGTCTGTCTGCATTTGCCACCAGCTCGTCCGGTGGCCACTCAGGGACGGGCCTTCTCCACTGCTGCCCCAAGGCTTTGGAATGTGCTCCCTAGTGAATTAAGAGCCTCCCCATCTCTGACAGCTTTTAAAAAGTCTTTAAAGATGCATCTGTTCACCGAGACTTTTAATTAATATTGTTTTATTGGTTTTAATGCTGCTTTGAAATATTGTTTTAACAATTTTAAATTGTTGTAATGTTTTAAACTTTTTGCTTTTTGTTTAAACTAATGTTTTACTTTCTGTTTTTATTTTGTTGTAAACCACCCAGAGACGTGAGTTTTGGGCGGTATAGAAATATGCTAAATAAAATAAATAAATAATAAATAATAAACAATTATAGCACCAGAAGTAGGTAGGAAGTCCCGCCCCAGTGCTGTCGCTCATCCTCTCTCTCTAGCAGCTCACAGTTACTATGGCATTTGTATGCACAGAAAAATGCCACAACTGTGAGAGCAGACACTTCCGTGATCAGCATAACCAGCCAACTGGAAAATAATGTTATTTCTAATTATTGCGCATGCACGCACGCACACACACACACACACACACAACTTCCATTGAGGGGGAAATGTAACAAATGAAGTGTTGCTCTGGTGATGTAAAGTATTACACTTGCTCAGTGATCCACACTAAAGTCCATTTTCTGGTATTGCTGATGTCCTTATGGCTTCTTAAAGGAAGCTGACCCTAAGATCAACTCCATATGGAAGGGAAGTAAATGCACCCTCATTGGGCTATGATCATCCAACAGCCCCCCGCCCCCATTCACTCATATGGTCTAAGTGTAATGATGCCTGTGATGGGTCTTGACCCACAGTGAATCCCAAATGCCATGGGTCACACCAGTTTTCACTTCTATAATCCTGCTGTGCTAGAAATCCTAATAACTGTAATAACTCCTCAACTAGCAGTTGGCCACATTATTGGCCCGCACAATTCAAATCCCAGTCCCTTCCCATATTTCCTAAATATTTTGGGATAGTAACCAGTCTCACCAAGGAACTTGAAATTTCAAAATATGTTAAGAAGACGTTTAATACAACAGACTCTTTCAAAGCAACATGCCCACATCCACATTTCATACAGTTGTAATCCTTGCATGATGTAACCCCATTATTAAAGTCCTGCTCATTTGAATGGGCCTTATTTGGAGGCTGAAGACAGTACATAAGTGCTTCAGAGTTGAGACCACCATCCATAACTGACCAGAATCACTGGATTACAATAACAATTCATAAAACAACTATCTACGAATCTCCGATCATCAGATTTTTAAAAAGGCATGCATAAATCTTTCAGCAAGTCTTCCTTGTATTATTTTGATGCACCATAGATTGAAATAGTATCTATTTTTATAGCACTAAGGAATAAGCCATTCCTGCTTCATGCATTGCTCTTTTTGATGTACTAAGCTTTTGAATAAGTGTGTTGTCCATCATGGTGAAAGACAAATTAAAACAAATATTACCACTATCAAAGCAAGAGGTGCTTTGATGCCTGGAACAGACAAAATAGCAGGCAACATCTCGCAAAGAAATTAAGTTCTGACTTACTTTCCTATGGGTTAAAATTTGTGTTTTGAAATTGGGTACTGTTTCAGTTGGAAACAGAAGTAACTCAAACTTCTTAGTTGTGTGTTGTTGTTGTTTTGCTTAATAAATAAAGGCTTTTGTTGCCATTTATGATTTGCCTTCAGATGTTTTACCAGAAAAATAAAAATAAAATAATTTACGATGTGGTCCATCAATTACTTAGCCCAGCATATATTAACTAAAACAAACATGGCCCCACTCAGTGTTATACACTGATGTATAACTTGAATGGAACCATGAAATTCGGAACACTACACCAAGGCAGAATAGTGTTCAGGAAGCAGCTTACCATTGCCTGATCTCTTGCTCTCAGAGAAGAAAAGTGCATGAGACACTGCTGCTGCTGCAGCCAGCAACTCATCGTTCTCAGCCACTACAGCTTTTGAAAGGAGTTGCATGCACACACAGACAGACACATGTGTATGTATGTATAGATAGATATAAATATAGATATAGATGATATAGATATATATGAGATGTCTTTCTGATTAAGATGGTTGCTATCTTCTAATTGTTGTCTGACCTATCTGACCTGTCAACAACTAACAAGAACTGCAAAACCTATCCCTTGGGAGGCCAAGACCTTCCCCCGAGGAAAAGAATTATAAGAGTTTAAGCCATAGAATGGAATTATCCCCTCTTTTATTTATTTGCCCTAGCTTTGAGCTTCATTTTTGCTGGATCAGGTCCAAGGCCTATATAGGCCAGCATCCTGTTTCACACAGCGGCCCACCAGATGCTTCTGGGAAGCCCACAGGCAAGAGCTGAGGGCATGCCCTCTCTCCTGCTGTTGCTCTGCTGCAACTGGTATTTAGAGGCCTCTTAGGCTGGAGGTGGCATATTGCCTTCAGCCATTGATAGTCTTGTCCTCCAGGAATTTACCTAAGCTCTCCTTAAAGCCATACAGGATAGTGGCTGTTGCCACATCTTGTGGCAAAGAATCCCATAGGTTAATTATGTGTTGTATGAAAAAAATACTTCCTTTTGCTGGTCCTAAATTTCTTGGCAATCAGTTTCATGGGATGGCCCCTGGTTCTAGAGTTATGCAAAAAAGGAGAAAAATGTATCTTTATCACTCTATCCACAAAATGCATCATTTATATTGATCGTTATCATGTTGCCCCTCAGTAATTTTTTCCCCTAACTAAAAACTCCTAGGTGTTGTCCCATTCTGAGCTGAGTGAAAGCATTTCCAGAGTGGATACAGGACCTGCAGCTTACTGGTGCATTGCAGGAATGCTCCAGACATGCATGAGAGTTGGGTGCAACACTTACTGAATCATCTCTGGCACTGCTACAGTCATCTTTCATGTTTGGAGAGACACGGAGGAGGTGGTGATATTCCCATCATCTCTGTGCACTGAAGGCCTCATAGATGAGAGGAGGCCTAACATGGCTTGAGATACCTTCCTTGGGCCATGCTAGGCCTTTCATCTACTTGGATAGTCCTGCTGTTTCAAGGTGAGAACATATTGCTGCCTTCTCAATTAGCTAGAAGATTCAAGACATGGGAGGTGGAGTTAGTACAACTTGGTTCTGACTGTATTGCACCCACCTCTCATATATTTCAGAGCAAGCAGCATCACCATGCCCCTGGGTGCATCAAAGGCCTTGAAGCCAATCGGAAGGTTCCTTGAGCCATGCTAGGCATCCTCTCATCTGCTGTGAGACCAATATAAGTACCGGAGAACCTTCTTAATTGCGGGTTCAGTACCTGCGGTTTCGCATATCCATGGTCGGGTAATGGACACCCAGCCTCAGGATAAGTGAAGAAAAGGGTTTAACTCGTGAATCCGCAACTCAGGGGTGGCCGGAAAGTACCTCGGAGGTCCTTTCCAGCCACCTATTTGACTTCAGCAGTCATTTTATGGCTCAGTTCTTGGGAGGAAAACCATCTTTGTCTGATTTTTGGCCCTTGGGGGCACTGAAGGACTGCTGGAGACTCATGGAGCATGGTAGGGCACTTTGCTGTGCCTTTTGTTGTATCTTGGGGCTGTTTTTCAGCCAATTCCTTTTAAAAATGGGATAGTCACCAGTTTTGGTCAATTTCCAGCCCTTGAGGGGCACTGAGAGACTGCTGGGGACCCACAGAGCATGGTAAGGCACACTGAAGTGCTTTTTAATTGTAAACTGCCCTGAGCCATTTTGGAAGGGCGATATAAAAATCAAATAAATAAAAAAAATAATTAATAAATGTTGTTGTACTTTGGGGTCATTTTTTGGCCAATTTCTTTTTTTAAAAATTTCAGCTGTTTTCTGGCTGATTCCCCCACCCCACCCCCCTTAGGTACCTAACCCCTGTGATTCCATTGCCCCATTTACTCAGTATTCATTATTTCAGTATCCACAGAACTAGCCAGGAAAGGAATGGAAGTTGGAAGGCTACTCTGGGAAGAGCAGACACAGCTGAGAAGGTGAGCAAGCCTTTCTAAACATCTAGCCTTTTCCCCTTCAAACAAACTAACAGGAAGAGTAGAGTTTTGCAGGGGCTGTTTCTCTTTAAGGGGTAGGTCTTAGTCTCTCTATCTCTGTGTGTGTTACTTGTTAGGGTTACTTGTTAGGGTTAAGATATCACAGGGCTAGGAGTTCTTAGGGTTACCTAAAGGCAGTGTTTACTCAGTGGTGGGGGTGGAGTCAGCTAGGGCTGGGAGAGGCCCACATTCCTTTCTTGTGACTCACATCCTGTGTGACAGTTGGAAGGCTACTCTACATATGAGGTGAAGGCCCGAGAACATAGCGAACAGAGCATAGCGCACAGGGATAGCAAACAGGACGTAGGAGTTTTGCAGGAGTTTAGCGGGAAGTGTGCGGGGGAGCCTGGAACAAGCCCCAGCGATCGCAAGGATCACAAGGAGCCTGGTGGAGAAGAGAACGTAAGTATATATCCCCCCCTCATATCCCTCATATTCTTGGGAAAGACTGTTTGGACAGTTAAATAGTTGACCATGACAGCTGAGACCTATCCTAATAAACTATCTAATAAACAGACAATAAGCTCCCTAAATACTGTAAACAGCCAACCAAAACAGTATGAAGATAGAAGGTCAGCAGGGGAAGGGGCACTTCCCAGCGTATTGCACAGAGTGCCACATGTACGACTATTTGCCCCATGGGCAGAAGTCATGGGTGTGTGCTCAGTGTAAGGAGCTCGTGGCCCTCAGGGAACAAATCCGTTCCCTCGAGACCAAGGTGGCGGATCTGGAGAAGCTCAGAGAGACAGAGAGGCATGTGGACGAGACCTTCAGGGATGTGATAGAGGCATCCCACTCCAGGGCTGTTAGCTCCTCTGCTGTCAGGGAGAATGAAGGTCTCAGGCAAGGAGGACATCGGTCTGAGGAAGAGGGAAATGCTCCTTTAGAAGGGACCCCTTCTGTGGATGATGAGCCCATATCCCCTTGCACAGGGGATACTCCTCTGGGGGGTGGGGGCCTCCTTGTAGTTGGTGATTCGATCATTAGAGGGATAGAGAGATGGGTTTGTGACCCGCGTGTTGACCGCACGGTAACTTGCCTGCCTGGTGCGAAGGTTGCGGACATTACGCAGCATCTAGACAGGCTCCTAGGCAGTGCTGGGGAGGAGACAGCTGTCGTGGTGCACGCCGGCACCAACTATGTGGGGAAATGCAGTCGGGAGGTCCTGCAAGCCAAATTTAGGCTGATAGGTAGCATTTTGAAGTCCAGGACCCCCAAGGTAGCATTCTCAGAAATGCTACCTGTTCCATGCGCAAGTACAGTGAGACAGGCAGAGCTGAGGGGCTTCAATGCATTGATGAGATGATGGTGCCGGGAGGAGCGGTTTAGATTTGTTAGGCACTGGGACACATTTTGGGGCAAGTAAGGCCTATACAAAAGGGAAGGGCTGCAATTGAACCAAGATGGAACCAGACTGCTGGCACTTAAAATCAAACAGGTTGCAGAGCAGCTTTTAAAATGACACCTGAGGAACAGCCGATGGGAGCTGGGCAGTATCCCATTTGGCAAAAGCCATCCTTTAAAGTGTGAGGCTGCAAAGAATTCAAATAAAACAGATGGGACAGAGCAGAACCGCATAAAGAGCAGACGGGGGCCTGTGCCAGCAGGTCAAAGAGTCAAAAGAATAGCATACATCAGGGGAGAGATTCAGTGTATAGGTGCTTGTATGCCAATGCCAGAAGCCTCCGAGCCAAAATGGGTGAGCTGGAGTGCTTGGTTGCTAACGCAGAAATAGACATAGTGGGCATAACAGAAACATGGTGGAACAGTGAGAACAAGTGGGACACTGTTATCCCTGGGTATAAACTCTATAGAAAGGACAGGGAGGGGCGCCTTGGAGGAGGAGTAGCACTGTATGTTAAAGAAGGGATAGAATCTAACAAGCTAGAAAACCTAGGTGGACTGGAGTTCTCCACAGAAACCCTGTGGGTGACTATACAAGGCCGGAAAGGAAACGTGCTACTGGGGACATGTCCAAATGAAGAGAACAGAAAGGAACACAAACTCTGGCAAAAGAAATGCAAGGTGACAATAAGGGAGACAAAGAGAGAGTTTGAGGAACATTTCGCCAAAAGTATCCAGGGGAATAACAAAAACTTCTTTAAGTACATCAGAAGCAGGAAACCTGCCAGGGAGTCAGTTGGACCATTAGATAATGAGGGAGTGAAAGGGATTATTAAGGAGAATATGGAGGTTGCAGAGAAGCTGAATGAGTTCTTTGCATCTGTCTTCACGGCAGAGGATACTGAGCACATACCTGCTCCTGAACCAGGCTTTTTAGGGATGGAGGCTAGAGAGCTGAGTTGGATAGAAGTGACAAGGGATGGTGTTCTAAACTGTCTGGAAAAACTGAAAGCTAACAAATCACCAGGGCCGGATGGCATCCATCCAAGAGTCCTCAAAGAACTCAAATGTGAAATTGCCGACCTCCTTGCCAAAATATTTAACTTATCCCTGAAATCGGGCTCTGTACCAGAGGACTGGAGAGTAGCAAATGTAACACCGATTTTCAAAAAGGGATCCAGGGGCGATCTGGGAAATTACAGGCCAGTTAGCCTAACGTCCGTTCCAGGCAAATTGATGGAAAACATCCTAAAGGATAAAATTGTAAAGCACCTAGAAGAACAAGCCCTGCTGGGAGTGAGCCAGCATGGCTTCCGCAAAGGTAAATCTTGCCTCACCAACCTTTTGGACTTCTTTGAGAGTGTCAACGAGTGTGTGGATCAAGGTGATCCAGTTGACATAGTCTACCTGGACTTCCAAAAAGCTTTTGACAAAGTTCCTCATCAAAGACTCCTGAGGAAACTTAGCTGTCATGGGATAAAGAGACAAGTACATGTGTGGATTGCTAACTGGTTGGAAGACAGGAAACAGAGGGTAGGTATAAATGGAAAGTTTTCACAATGGAGGGAAGTAAGAAGTGGGGTCCCCCAGGGATCTCTACTGGGACCGGTGCTTTTTAATTTATTCATAAATGATCTAGAAGCAGGGGTAAGCAGCGATGTGGCCAAATTTGCAGATGATACCAAACTCTTCTGGGTAGTGAAATCCGAAACGGATTGTGAGCAGCTCCAAAAGGATCTCTCCAAACTGGGGGAGTGGGCGACAAAATGGCAAATGCAGTTCAATGTTAGCAAGTGTAAAGTGATGCACATTGGGACGAAAAACCCCAACTTCAAGTATAGGCTGATGGGATCTGAGCTGTCGGTGACGGACCAGGAGAGGGATCTTGGGGTTGTGGTGGACAGCTCATTGAAAGTGTCGACTCAATGTGCAGCAGCTGTGAAAAAGGCAAATTCCATTCTAGGGATCATTAGAAAGGGGATTGAAAATAAAACGGCTAACATTATAATGCCCTTATACAAAACTATGGTGCAACCACACTTGAAGTACTGCGTACAATTCTGGTCACCACATCTTAAAAAGGACACACATTGTTGAACTGGAGAAGGTACAGAAGAGGGCAACCAAGATGATTAGGGGCCTAGAGCACCTTTCTTATGAGGCAGGACTACAACACCTGGGGTTTTTTAGTTTAGAAAAAAAGACGACTGCGGGGAGAAATGATAGAGGTCTATAAAATCATGCATGATGTGGAGAAAGTGTAGAGAGAGAAATTCTTTTCCCTCTTACACAACACTAGAACCAAGGGTCACTCCATGAAATTGATTGCCAGGAGGTCTAGGACCAACAAACGGAAATATTTTTTCACACAATGTGTGATCCACTTGTGGAACTCTGTGCCACAGGATGTGGTGACAGCCAACAACCTGGATGGCTTTAAGAGGGGTTTGGATGACTTCATGGAGGAGAGGTCTATCAATGGCTACTAGTCGGAGGGCTGTTGGCCACCTCCAGAATCAAGGGCAGGGTGCCTCTGAGTACCAGTTGCAGGGGAGTAATGGCAGGAGAGAGGGCATACCCTCAACTCCTGTCTGTGGCTTCCAGCGTCATCTGGTGGGCCACTGTGTGAAACAGGATGCTGGACTAGATGGGCCTTGGCCTGATCCAGCAGGGCTGTTCTTATGTATGTTCTTATGAATCTCCATGAATACCAAGGTTTTCCTGTACCACCTTGGTAAGTTGAAGGCCTTGGAAAAATGAAAGAATGCTCAAAGGACCTTCCTGGGAGGCTAAATTGTTTTTAATGTTGTTTTAGAATATTGTTTAAAAAATTTAAATTGTTGTGTTTTAAATTTCTTGTTTTTTGTTTTTAACAAATGTTTTAATGTTGTTTTTATCTTGTTGTAAACTGCCCAGAGACATAGGTTTTGGGCGATATAAATATATGTAAAATAACAAATAAATAAATAAATAAATAAAGTTTTGTCAGCAACAAGGCCTCAAGCACATCCCTGGAGTGATGCAGTTCCATGCTACAATCTGCCAAAATTGATTAGAATGCAAAATAAGGTGTTATGTAGCTTCAGACAAAACAAACGGAGGCCTGCTGCATTCCAAATACAGCAATAGCTGCTACATCGAAGACATATTGATATGGAGCAGCACTTGCTAGACATGTGCACAAAACCAGGTTGTCCAATTCAGTTCTGGACTGTACTCAAACCAGACCAGGCATGTTTGGTTTGGGACATCCCCAAACATCTCCTGGTTTGAGTTCAGGGGATTCATGTAAATTGTGTAAGTTATAAAACTCACCACCTCCCAGTCCAGGGGCCTTCTCCAAGGGGTGTGTGTGTGTGTTCACGCAGAGGTTCCCCCTCCCCCCCGTCAGCCTCCATTTATTCACAGATAGCCCGGTTCGGGCAGTCTTTGGCCCATTCTGGGCCTCACCTCTGTGGCAGTGGCCATTTTGAAGGCCACCATGCATATCCAAAGGGCCTTTGTGTGGCATGGTCAGAGACCACCCAAACTGGGCTATTTGTGAATAAATGGAGGCGGGCAGGGGGAGAGGGAACTTCTGGAGACCCCCACCCCCACCTCGGAGAAGCCCCCGGAGCAGGACTCCGTAAGTTTTATTAAAAAATGTTTTTAAATAAGTTTTTTTACATGAACTCCCAACCCCGAACCGGAGGGTGTTCAGTCCGAGATCATGCCTAACTGGCCATGTTCGATGTCGAACAGGTTAGAATTCAAAACCATTTGCACATCTCTAGCACCTGCTGCTTTCCAAATATAGAGATACTGCCAAATGAGGACAGCTTGGTGTTGGGAAGCATGGGACAAGGCAGTGGCATAATCTAGTTTCTAAAGCCTCGCCATTCCCTTGGTTGACTACAGCAAATACTGTTGCAAAGGGCCTGTCCGTTCTTCAGAATTTCAAATGGAGGACTCATACATAACAAATATAAATTGATATAAATATAAATAACAAATATAAATTTATAACAAATACAAATATAAATTGTTCTATATGCATAGAACAACTGAATTTACAAAATTATGTTTACCTCTCACTTCCATTTATAAAGAGTTTATCTGAAACGTAGGGACCTAAATTTTTAATGAAATTTGCACATGTGCACACTACATCCCCCTCATAAGTGCCTCTCCAGATTGTAAATGTTGGTGAACATATATGAGTTGCAGCTAGCAAATAAAGTTAATTACTTTATTTATTATTATTTATTATTATTATTTATTATTATTCACCGGGGAAACTGTTATGATCAGTTTCCTAACAATCACTGTATTGAACATCAGATGATTTCATGCAGTATTACTTGAACAAGATAATATCCAAGAAGGTTAAATGATTTTTATTGTCTAACATGCAAAATGATAACTCACATATAATAGATGCTGTTTCCTCAGAGCTTGTTGGTGAGTTCATTCAGACTGATGATGCTTGGACATTAAACCCATAAAGTAAAAAGACCATTGTTTTCAGCCGGGTTTAGGTAAGGATTAAAGATCTCTTTCTCTCTTTCTAGGAGAGGGCATTTTCCCCACTGCTGGTAGGATCAGCAAAGAGAAAGTGAAAGACAAAGGCAAAAGAGGAGCCAGGGCTTTCATTGACTTTCAGACTGAGACAGCCCTACTAAGCTATCCCCTATACATCGATTCTAAATAGGCTGTACTACCTGTTCTCTGCTTACATGATCAGTATGGCTTCTAGTTCCTCTAATAACACAGAGTAAGTCATTCTCGTAGAGTTACATACACCAACAGAAAATCTAACAATATTAACATGGCTTGCAACTAGCATGCATACTAAACCTGCAATGCTGTTGAGGCAGCACACCCCCTGTTGCAGAAGCCAACACAGGATAGCTAATCAAGGTAAATGTAGACTGCAAAGCAGACTGAGAAAAGTTTCAAGAATCTATTAAATATGTTGAAGAGTTTGTGTGACAGAAAGTCCCACTTCCCGATTGCCTACAGACACCAAATTTTGCATACACAATCCTGTAACTGAAATTAGCCAAATGAACTACTTTGTACACAGGGATATGCTGGAGAAAAGGTGAAAAAATATTTTTAGAAGAATTTATGAATATGACCATCAGATTTTGACAGTTATTGTTCACAACAGATGTTTAACACTCAATCATCAGTTCAATAATTCAAAAAATGACATCATGCCCAAGAGAAACACCAGAGCTTTCTCAGGTTGCATTCGGACACAGTGCCAAACCATGGATAAACATGCTTTGTGGTTTGTGGTTGTCCAAATGTGTGAAACAGCAGTTTTGTCACCCAACCGTGGGTCCGTTTTCACTCCCAAACCTGATTTTGAACCTTCATTTTTTAGTGAGTTTCGCTGCTGAAACCTGGGGTTAGATGGCAGCATTGTGCCATCTGAATTCTTCTGCTGATGAAACCTCAGTTTTGTCCACAAACCCCTCCCACTACCACAGAGATGTTGTCTCAGAGCAACCCAGAAATGTGTCAGTTCTAGGCACTGTTTCCTCTAAGGTGTGCACATGTGCATGCACTCAAAAGTTTTTTTTAATGTCTGCTCAGTTAGTTTTAGATCCCACTCAGGTTGAATCAGGAGGTTCCCATTCTGAACGAACGTGTGCACACGCTGCCTTGATACTGCTGGCCAGAACAAATCTTATTCCTCACAGAGACGAGAAAAAATAGAGGTACCACTGGTTCTAGGGTGGCCACGTTTCTCGCTGGCCGCCTCTCAGAGCCTATGCCCTGCCCTTGGCTCTCTCCTTTCTCCTCCTGCCACTGCTTGGCAACAGAGATCCTATGTCCCTGCAGTTCCTGCATGTAAAGGGAAAGAAACACATTAGTGAATGCCGACTTTCCCCTGTGTCTTATGGTCCCCCCCTTTGTCCATCCTCAATAAAAGGATGGAATGGCAAGATGGGGACAGCAAGAGCAGTCTGCAGCAATTATACGTCTATATATGGTTTTCTTTGCCACAGAAAACATTTTGACAGCTTCCATCTGTGGAAGGGGAAGAGGCACACGTGCAAGGAACCCGTACATTCACAAAACACCTGATCTAGCGTGGCTGCCAGATCATCCCTTTAAAGGTGTTTTGTGTGTTGTCTGATTGGGCAGCAGGACAGTGGTTGCCTTGCATGCCTGAACATTGTCTGCATTATTAAAGTTGCCATGGACAGCACTGGTCCCTACAACTGTATAAAGGGATGTCTACAAACAGATATAAATATAGGATATGTATCTAGATGTTCAGTCTCCCCCCCCCCCCACCGTTTTGGAGATACCCCAGACTGGTGCAGTATTATGCATTCCAGCAAAGGAAAATCTACCATGAATGGGATAACCTCAAGTTTGAGTTAAAAGAAAGCCCTTGGTTTTATCAGTAATCTTGGCTTTGGAACACACTTCCCTGCTGAAAAAAGAGCCTCCCCATCTCTTACAACTTTAAAAAGGCAGTCAAGACACATTTGTTCACCCAGGCTTTTAATTAGATACTGTTTTTAATAGTTTGATAGTTTTTAGTAGTTTTAATGTTGTTTTAAATTTGTAATGTCTTAACCTTTTTATTTGTTGTTTTTATTGTGGTGTTGTGAACTTCCCAGAGACTTGCATTTTGGGTGGCATTTAAATGTCCTAACTAACTAACTAAATAAATCCTGTTCTGTTTTTTTGTACCAGTTTGTAGGGGAAGTTTGCAGCCCAGCCCCTGCCCTTGGGATGAAAGCATGCAGCCTTGGCCATACCTCATGAGTGGAGCCATCCAATGGGACCAAGGGATCAGGCTCAAAAGCCCTGTGTGAGGATAAAAGGTGCAATAGATGCTTATGCCCTTCTCCCAAGGACTGCTATCTGATGAGAGTGTTTGGCCACGGATGTTTCTGCCCAGCCCAGTTCCTAGTTCCATGCAAGCCCCGGAGAAGAGTTCCTCAGTGACACATTTTGCAGTCCTGGCGACTGCCGCAAACCAGGAGTGTGAGCACACCCTCTGACAGTCTTGTCTCCCCATAACATATATCCATCCATCCATCCATCTATCATCCTCCTCCTCCCTTTTGCCCTGCACGGTCACCTGCCTAGCCAGGGATTGCTCTAATCTGCAGGTACGCTGCCCTGGGGAGGGGAGCCCCACAGCATTCAGTTTACACATGCCACAATGCCAATCACAGCCTGGCCTATTTAGCACTGGCTGTAGGATCCATCCCCAGACTCTCATAACGCTGACCACTTAAAATAGCTCAGACACATTAAGTGGACCGGATTTCTTGGAAGTCTAGAAAGGCTGAATGTAGAGGGGAAGGTATGGAGTATGAGTTCTGTTATTAAACTGAGATGCCATTTTAATGCTGTGTTATGAACTGCCCAGAGAAAAATGTATGGGGTGGCTAACAAATAAAGTTTATAATTTATTTTTTTAATAAATAAAGTTCGTTATTACTGGGAGCCCTACATTAACTGGTGTGTGTGTGTGTGTGTGTGTGTGTGTGTGTGTGTGTGTGTGTGTGTGGTTGGAAACCCTACCTGATGAGAGTATAGTCAAATGGAGAGCTGAAGCACATGGTGCCAATGTTTCCCCCCCCGATGTACTGGCTCTCTCATGAGAGGGCTAATCCTCGGCCGGCATGCTGGCACAAGGGCAAGAGTGTGTGTTGAGGCTTCCTGGACTCCTTGGCAAATCCAATAGCATCCTTTGACACAGTGAATTGAACCCCAGGATCCTTTGCCTGCCTTCATATACATATTCCTTCCTAGGAAGTCAGTAAGAACCCCTTCTGGAGTAATAGAAAACTAGCCTTGGACCTTCCTCTCGTCCAGCACCTGGGGTCCTCCCTCAGAGTTTATTGGCATGTTCCTAGGTCCTGTACCCCTGACTCTATGTGCATTTACATCACAGAGTCAAACCTACATTGCAATATAAATTCCATTGTGAACAATGCAAACCACCAGCCTGCCACCTCCTCGCCCCAATTCCTCAGTTGCTGCTGTTGTTCTCTCCCCCCAAACTGCATTGCCATTAGGGATGTGCACGGACCGGTCCGGAGGCCATGTTAGAGGCCTCCGGACCGGTCCGGCGGTCCGACACCGAGGGAGGGTCTCCCTTTAAGGGCGGGGGGTAGAACTTACCCCTCCCACCGCACTTCCCCCTCTGCCGCTGTAGTGATAAGCGAAGTTTTTGGGGCAGCAGCGTTCCTCGCTGCCGCCCCTGCCCCCGTCGTTGGTTGCAAAGCCTTCGGAAGCCTCTTAGAGCAGCACATCGTTGGTTGCAAAGCCTTCGGAAGAGCAGCACGCATGCGTGCACGGCGGCGTGCACACCTGTCGCCGCCGTGCGCACGCACCACCTATGTCACATGCGCCGCCGCGCACGCATGCGTGCTGCTCTTCCGAAGGCTTTGCAACCAACGATGTGCTGCTCTAAGAGGCTTCCGAAGGCTTTGCAACCAATGACGGGGGCAGGGGCAGCAGCGAGGAACGCTGCCGCCCCAAAAACTTCGCTTATCACTACAGCGCCAGAGGGGGAAGTGCGGCGGGAGGGGTAAGTTCTACCCCGCCGCCCTTAAAGGGAGACCCCCCCCTCGGTGCCGGTCCGGACCGCTACGGACCATGCACATCCCTAATTGCCATCTGCAAGTGCCCCTCACCACTCCCCGGTAATTGTGCTTGTACGAGACAGCATAGCCACAGAGCACTTGCAAAGGCAGTGGTAGAAGAGGTGTAAGGAAAGGGTTAAAATGAATTTCCCCTGCCGAGCATGGGCAATCAATGCTGTGTGTGTTGAGGCTTCCTGGATTGCTACTTCCTGGGAAAGTATGATCACACTGAGCAAGCCCCCTCAAAGCCTGTGGCCAATGTTTGCCGCTTTACTGACATCCTGACACCTTGTTCACAGTATGGCAACAGGAGCGGTTACAGAACTTGCTGGCATGCAGCCTTGGCGGACCAGGAAGAGGGAGGGATCCCTCTACCCAGAAGCCAGAGGTTGTGAAATCACGGTTGAACGATCATCTGTGACCAGCTTCACAGATGAACTGCAGGTTCGTCTACCCAAGGTTTCATGCTATGTCCGAACAGGCCCTCAGACTTAAATTTATTATAGATAGTAATTATTAAATAAAATGAATTTTGAAGTTGACTTCATAAACATTCCAAACTACTGTTTTACTTCCCTTTTGCAAACACATTAATAATTTTTTTCCATATATAGACATAATATATTACAAAGAGCTTGTTTGTGCAAAATAAAGTCACACTTCACAATTAAACTTTATTTCTTAAACATACAGATACCAAATTTTGCATAAACAATCCTGCCACTTAAAGTAGCTGAATGAAATACTTTCAACACTGGAATATGCTGAGGGAAAGCAGAGATGTAAATAACTTTAAAAAAAAAAAAAGCAGATTGATTTTGCCTGGCCAACGACTGTTCTCACCTACTAGTTTGTAATAATGGAGGGGATGCTCATTCTATGATTTCCAGTGTAAGGGTTTTTTTTTTTAAAAGAATGAGGTTATAGTAAATTATATAAGTGTGAAATGTTAGAGGGCGTGAGTGGAGAGGCCACTGCTGCACACTATGCCTGTCTCTCTCACAAGCAATTGTGTTAAGTATGAAGCCTCATAGTTTATTTCAATTTTAGGGTCCTTTGTATACTTCTCTTACACCAATGAGCAGATGCAAAAACATCTTGCAGCTCTGAAGTCTGAAACTGCTTTAGTTACAAAACAGAAAAGACTATGATTATTGCATTCAGTACTCATAACTCATTAAATGTTCCATTATCATCTGCTAGTAGCATGGGAGGGGCAAAGCAACTCAGTTCCTCCAGATCTTAATGTCTTATTTTAGCCTTCCCCAAAAGTCCATCACTGCACAAAAAAGTCTCAACAGAAAGGCCAGAGGAACCCTGAGCCTGAATTAGTATTTTGCTCATGCAAACCTTTCTAGAAAACAAACAGAACTTGAATCATCAAGGTGGCTTCACATACGCCCTTACAATCCTCCACAGACCTGTTACTGACCTAAAAATATGGGATTTTAAAAAATTGCAGATTTAAGAAGTGTCTGTATGGAGCTGAAGCAGCCTCGAAACCAGATGCAAGAAGGCAAAAGAAAAACTTATTTTACTAGTATTTTCAGGGAATTTGTTTGGTGGACACATTCTCAAAGGCTGCCAATCCATTGACTTCCACCAGCATTAAATGTGCATTTGCAACTTTATTCTCCATGAAAAAGTAGACAAAAGCTAGTGCAGATAAGCCATTAAATAAACGCAGCTAAGAAGAAAAATACTTGCACATGACAGGAACAGACTGAGACAATTCTTCCTCTTCTCATATAAGAAAAAGCCTGAGAATTTCCAATGCTTGCTTACCCTATAATGGAGAATCACCCACAGAGGCTGTCTCAATAATAATGTAATGGAGGCAGACGTATGAATGTAACAAGTAAAGGAACAAGTAATCACTGATGCATGGAATTTTTAAGTAATACATTTTGCATATATTCAGGCAACTGTTGTGTGTAATAAAGCTAAAGTGGCTTACAACCTGTATTCTATGTAATTCTGCATAGAGAGAAGTAACAAGAAAGTGGAAAATACACTGGTATGCTAATTGTAATTCATTATGCTTCCCAGAATGTACAGAGAACTACCGAAAGAGACTTTTAGTGAGGTGGGGGTTTTTTGGGTTTTTTTTAAAAAATTATTTTGTGACTTATTTATGAAAGTAATGGACACAATGAGATGCTGCAATCCATTAAGCAAGGAACAGCGAGAGAAGAAAAGTAGCCATAGCAAAAATGAGACTTTCTTTTCATATACCTCTCAATCCTTTTTTTATAATATGGTTGGGATCTTTTTTTAAAGGGGGGGAGCACTAGGCAGAACTGAAGGGCACAAGGCAGGTTTCTTAAAAATCCAATTTCTAAATTTTTGAACACATTGGCAAACTTGGAAACAATCTTAAACTGGTCTAATTCCCATTTATTTATGTATTCATTTATTTACTCAATTTATATATCACCCCTCCCAAAGTGGCTTAGAGCTGTTTACACTATAATAAAAAATACATAACAATTAAAATAAAAAACCATTTAAAAGCAGATCAAAATTAAAATTAACAATCAATATTATTAAAAGCCAGTGTAAAAAGTTGGATCTTTAAGGGTCTCCTGAAAGCCTCCAAGGAAGAGAAACCTCTTATATCCATGGAGACCATGTTACACAACCTAGAGGCAAACACAGAGAAGGCCCTATCCCAGCTTGCCACCAGATGAACTGGTGGCCCCCGAAGACAGACCCCTCCTGATGATCTTAATGAGTGCTGGAGATCTTGTAGAAAAAGGTGCTCTCTCAGGTAACCAAGGCATAAGCTATTCATGGCTTTAAACATAATAACAATCACTTTCTACTTTTCCCGGAACCATATCGGCAGCCAATGAAACTGTTTAAGAACAGGTATTATGTAGGGATGTGCCCGAAACGTTTCGGAGGCCATTATGAAGGCCTCCGAAACATTTCAGCACTGGGGACATTTCGGCATTTCGGAGCCGGCGGGGGTAGCGCTTTAAGGGCGGGGGAGGGTGTACTCACCCCTCCCGCCTCATTTCCCCTGCTGGCGCGTTGTTTTTTGTAAGCCCCTCAGGGCAGCAGCATTCCTCCCTGCCTCCCTGTCTTCCCCGTCAGCCGGAAGTGGCCGGAAGTCGCAAGTGCGCGTGCGCCTGTTGCGTGCACGCCCTTCTGCCATGTGCGTGCGCGCACACAATGGGCGCACGCGCACTCGCGACTTCTGGCCACTTCCGGCCGATGGGGAAGACAGGGCGGCAGGGAGGAACGCTGCCGCCCCGAGGGGCTTACAAAAAACAACGTGCCGGCGGGGGAAATGCGGCAGGAGGGGTGAGTACACCCTCCCCCGCCCTTAAAGCGCTACCCCCGCCGGCGGCAAAGGTTTCCATGCACATCCCTAGTATTATGTGGTTTCTCCAGGACACACCAGATACCAATCTGAGCTGGACTCAAACAGAACCAGGCACGTTCAGTTTTACACACACCCCCCCCCAAAAAAACTCCCCTGTCTCGGCTTGAATTCGAGCTGGTTTGGAAGTTCTAACTGAAATAAATAAAAAAAATGTGGGTCACACAGGTGTCCATTGAGCATGCACAGTGGCCTCCAAAATGGCCATCGCCACTACACAGAGGCCTAGCATGGGTCCAAAACCACCTAAACTAGGCCTTTTCAAGACTGGGGGTAAGACAGCATGTGGAAAGGAACCACCAGGGACCCCCCCTGGCCATACCGCACGAATGACATGAATGAAGTGGTGACTTATTTAATTTTTTTAAAGTTAGAACCCCCAAACAGGCCAGGGGGCGGGTTTGGCTCAAGCTCAAGATTAACAGGGTCTGGGCCAGCTCAAGGCCAGTTCACTGTTGAGCCTTTGAGCCAGCCAAGTTTGATATCGAACCAGCTGAAGGTCAAGCCATTTCACACATCCCTACTGGCTGCTGCATTTTGAAATAACTGAAGCTTCTGAACTACAGTATGCACTAAGGCAGCACTACATAGAGCTAATTGCAATAGTCCAACCTCAAGGTTACCAGCTGATGAACCACTGTTCTGAGGTCATTCTTCCTATGAAACAGGAAGAGTTGTTGAATCAACCACAGCTGGTAAAAAGCTTTCCTGGCCACAGCCTCAACCTGAGGCACCAGGGTGAGACCAGTGTCCATGAGCACTCCCAAGCTACAAACCTGTTTTTTTTCTGGAGGAGTGTAACCACATCCAGAACAGGAAGTTCTATCCCGTCTTGCAGATTACAACCCCCAACAATGAGCATCTCCATTTTGCTTGGATTAAACTTCAGTTTATTATCTCTCAACCAGTCCATTACTGCCTGTAGGTGGGCATTTAAGGGGCTAATGCAATTTCCTGATATCGATGAAAAAGAAAAATAGATTTGAGTGTCTTCATAATATTGATAACACCCTGCATCAAATCCCCTGATGAGCTCACCCATCCATTTCATGTAGATATTAAAAAGCACTGGTGACAGAACGGTGCCCTGATAGACTCCATATAGTAGCTCTCTTTTAGTAGAGCATTTGTCACCAAATGCCACCATCTGCAATCTATCTGAGCCATAGAAGCGGAACCACTGTAAAACATTGCCTCCTATCCCCAAATCCCTCAGGTGATGCAGAAGGACACCATGTCTGATGGTATCAAAAGTTGCTGAGATAGCCAAAAGCAGAGTCACACTCCCTTTGTCAATTCCCTGGCAACAGTCATTTATCAGGCTGACCAAGGCTGTCTCAACCCCATAGCCTGCTTTAAAGCCAGTTTGAGATGGATCTAGATAATCAGTTTCCTCCAAGACTGCTTGGATCTGGTCAGCCACCATCCTCTCAATCATCTTACCTAACCGTGGGAGGTTGGAGACTGGCCTAAAATTATCCATCACCAAGGGATACAAAGTGGGCTTATTAAGAAGGGGTCTAATCACCACCTCCTTCAAACAAGATGTTGCTTATTACAGTCCTCTGGACAGGTCCGGTTCCGGTTGCCACGGGCTTGTTTGGTGGCGACTTGGGGCTGGTATTTATCTGTGGCTGCCTCAGGGCTTTGCAATACGCTCCCTGTTGAAATAAGAGCATCTCCTTCTCTGTTTTCAGGAAGATCCTCAAGACACACTTGTTCTCACAGGCTTTCAACTGGAATTAATTTCAATAATTTGTTTTATGATATTATTTCATTGTGTTTGTGGAATTTTTATCTGTTTTTACTTTTCTATATTGTTTTAAATTCTGTATACTGCCTAGAGATGTACATATCAGGAAGTATAAAAATATGATAAATAAATATAAAATCTTGCTCTCCCTGGCTAATTATATCAACTAGCCAGCAGCAGCAACCTCCCTGCAAGATGAAATCAGACATGTTGGGCAAGGATCCAAAGAACACTATGTAGGCCTTACCGCTCCAAGTACCTTGTCCACAGGTGTCATAAACTGAAACTGATCCAATCTAATCTCACAAGAGGGATTGCTGGACACCCCCCTAAATGTCACTGCAGAAATACTGGAGTACAGATGAGTGTGAATGTGAGAGATTTTATCTGCAAATAACTCTTTGAATGTGTCACAATGAGATATTTGCATTGCCTGATCTCCATCATGTAGAGCTGTGAAGCACTGCTTTTGGTTTTGGCCCAAAGAACCATACAACTTTTTCCTTATGCCCAAGGGAAGGGTGGGTTTATCATAAATTTGTATGTTATGTCACTATTATCTCAGGTAGAAAGTGGAAACAAAATATAATAACCATCATAAAACAGGAGAGCCAACATAAGTTTCCCATGTTTCCTAAAATCTATAAGAAGGAAATATGTTTTCCTCCCTTTAGAACAGACTGCACACACAAAATTACAAAGTTACCCCATGATAGTAACATTGTAGTGTTATGGGATCTCAAGTTACCCCATGACAATAATGGTTATTTCATTGAGGCAACTGAAGGTTAAAACAATCATTCTTGGGACAGAAATGTTACCAAATGCTAACTTGACTCCCATGATAAAGGTTTCTTTTGAATGCCTCATAACATACACATTTAACAATAACTGGTAACATTTCAATCCAAACTAGCATTTGGGATCATAAGTTATTGAATATCTCATGGGGGAAAAACACACTTCTGGAAAATAAGTTGCCATATAATGACTCATTTCAGAATACGAACACATGAAGTTGCCTAATGCTGAATGAGATCATTGATCCATCAAGGTCTGCAATGACTGGCAACAGCTATTCAGGGTTTCAGACAGCTGCTTGCAGAGATGCCAGGTACTGAACTGGGACCTTCTGCATGCAAAGCAGGTGCTTTTCTATTGGGATACAGCCCCTCCCTGTAGTACAATGCCTGAAATTTAGATCTTGAGTTCATACAGCAATGTTTCAGATTCAGTCATGAATAAAAACAGCTGCCACCCATTAACTACTAACAATGTTGCCGAACCTCCTAATGAGCTGATTCAGAAAATGAATTTGCCTAGCTCAGACTGATGCAGAATCAAACATTATTTTCCTTCAAAGTTCTTTTCTCACTCAAAATGTAAACTGAAGTTCTGCACGTGTGCAGACAGTGGGGCTATTCTCACAATTAACAAAAATTGGGCTAGGAGAGCCTAGCCTGGTTTTTGTTAATTGTCAGAACCAATGGGCTCGGCTGCAAGCCCGGTGGTTCTAGAGCGGGTAACCCGCTCGGGAACCTCTGGTACGAAGCAGGTTTGCAGAGCGAGTGCTCCACAAACCTGCTTTTTACAATTGTGAGCAGCCACGGCATGCCTTCGCGCCAAGCCTACTCATGAGTAGACCCCTGGCCAGGAGGTGAAAAGCCGCCTCCCGGCTCCGGGGGTCTCCCCAGTATGCCCTGCGTGCTTGCGGGGGGCCGCGTGGCCCCCACTCCCCTACCCCCCACTGGCTCAGACACGGAGCTGGCAACCATGTGGGCAGCCGATCTGGCCGCCCAGGGCTCCCTGCCTGCTCATCTGCGGGGAGAGCGGGCTTAGCCCGCTCTCCCCACAGTTTCTAAAAAAGTGGGTCTCACGGATCGTGAGACCCGCCTCAGTGGCTTACATGTCTCACAGCACAGCAAGAGGAGAGCTGATCTTATGGTAGTGAGCATGAATAGTCCCCTTTGCTAAACAGAGTATAGCTTGGTTTGCATTTGGATGGGTGACTACATGTGATCACTGTAAGATGCTTCCCTTAGGGGATGAGGCCATAGCTCAATGGAAGAGCATATGCATGCTTGCATGTAGAAGATCCCAGATTCACTGGTATCTCCAGGCAGAGCTAAGAGAGACTCCGGCCTGAAATCTTCGAAAAGTCACTGTCAGTCAGTGCAGACAATACTGAGCTAGATGGACCAATGGTAGGACTCGGTATAAGGCAGCTTCCTATGTTCTTAGGGCTTAGAGAGAGCTCTGAATCACCAGTGACACTGCTGCGCATGTTGTGTGCTATTTCCATTAGGAATAATGGAAGGCGCATGCAGTGTATGATTGCACAAGAGTCAGCAGTGACAGTATGGTCCTCTTGTGCAGCAGCATTACTGGGTGGTTTAGAGACCCAGAGTGGTATGGGTGAGTCTGTACCACCCATGTTACACTGTGAGACATGTAAGCAAAAACAAAAGACGTGCTTGTTTTTGTCCAAAATATGGACACCAACTGCTACACACAGAGCTAAGCAACAGCTCCCAAAGAACGGTTTTTAAGGCTCAAGGCAACTATGGCTGAAGCTCAGACAACCCAAGACTCTAAGGCAGGCCTGCTCAACTTAGCCCCACCCCAGCTGTTTTTGAACTACAACTCCCATAATCCCCAGCCACATTGGCCAACAGCCAGGTTGAGCAGCCTTGCTAAGGGATCATGGATTTCCAAAGCTAGTCTGACCCTACCTTGTCAGATTATGGTCTTTATAAAGACTTTTAATATATTCTCTAATTGCTATTCCAATTTATAATAACACACACACACAAATCCTCCTGGAAGCCTCAGAGTGTTAAATACTGTACAAATGTTCTAGTGATTAAGGCAATATGAATCAGTGCTATAACTTTCACCAGTCCCAAATGCTTAGGGTTGAGCCCGAAGCTCATTGACTCCCTGGTGCTGGAACGGTTCAGCACAGGATGAGGTGTTCCCTTAAAAGGAGGTGGGCTGGTCCTACCTGCCCATCCTCCAAACCCCCATCACCGCGCTGTTCACACAGAAATACCTCCTGTAAGTGGCAGCTTGCCCATTTAAAACACTGCAACACAGCAATTGGATGCATCACGCGGCATCCACACACAAATGGCGTTGGGGCCAAAATGCCATATCCATGCCAATGTTGTGTGAGGGATGCCAGGGGATGCATCCCATTGCCACGGTGCTGCGTTTTAAATAGGCAAGTGGCACAAACTGCCACTTGCACGAGGTATAAGGGAACCCCTTGCTGCCCTTGGATGTGCACTGAATCAATTCGGTGCACATCCCGACCAAAGATGCTTGTCCTTGCTGACCTTTTCCAAACTGAGCAAAGGAGAGTTTGTCCATAATTATATCACCATGTAGTTATAATCTTGGTCTCACATTTAGTACTTTTTGGTGTCATGCAGCTAGCTCCAGGAAACATCCATGACCAGCTCCAGATTTTTCAGGCCCTTGGACAAGAGGCCTCCATTGGATCCATTAACCTTTTCTTCCATTTGCCAACCATTCCAGACATCAGCTATGGTTGCTGCTCAGGTAAGAGGTACACTTCAAGGAAGCAATTTGGGATACTGCAACTGTGAAGCCACAGGGAGGGGAATATGTCCCTTCCTTCCCAACATTGAGGCATCTCCCTACAGAAGAGAACTATTGGTAGATGCCAGTTTAACAGAAATAAGATTAAAATGATTCCACTTCTTCCCCTTCCCATCTTTTGAGGGGTCCCAAATTGCACAAAAGTGTGTGCCAGGAATAGAGAAGAATCATGTTTCATGCCCATCAACTACATGTGGATCCAACATAGCTCTGTGAATCACAACCTAGTTCCGGATCATGGAGCTAGGAGCTAATTATGCTCCTACAGTTTCCAATTTACAGAGACCTTAGGATTCCTAAATCACTAAACTTCTATTCACACAGACACAGACACAGACACAGACACAGACACACACAAACTACAGAAACTGCATGCCATCTTAAATACCCATCTGAGTAATGTGCTTTGCTAGCTTTGTTAGAGAAGCTTATTGATACAACTTCTTTACATCTAACCAAATATATGTGCTATATCTGTAGTAATCATCACATACTACTGAAACTATGCATATCATCAGTTGCTTTCCTGTTGTACTGTATGTTGACAGATATACAATGCAGAGGCAAATCTTCTGTTATGACATTTGTCATACTTCTGCCGCTTTCCTATTCATTCTGTAGATACATGTCATAAGAGATCAGTTACTTTACAATGTGTGTTTCAGTTTAATACTCCCCCTATTGTTCTCTCTGATGGATGACAAAACTCACTATTTGAACACTTATTCCCCACACAGATAACTTCCTATTACCCATAATAGGTAAAGAAGTGTCAGACTTCCTCTTCTGGAAATAAATGATCTGCCATCCTTTCTTATAAGGCTATGCCTGTTAAAAGTAAAACATCTATGGAACTTCAAGGGAAGCTACAAGGCTTTCAAGTCCTTACAAACATGACTCAAAGGACTCTCACAGTTTTCTGCAGTAATTGCAGCAAGGTATTAGGGGTTCTTATATTTCTGATTTTTTCAGATATATTCCAACTAGATCTGAAATGAAATTTCAAAACATTTCAAAATCTAACACATTTTCAAATTTCACAGTGCAAAGTTTGCTGTCACAATCTGAATTTAAAAATCAGGATTCAAATTTTGGAATATAAATATGACATTTAACTGCTGGTTGGTTAAGTGAAGGAAGTTAATATACAATTAAATTCTGTTGAATGTTGTCTACTGATGATTACAAAATTCTAACTACTGCTGTCAAATCCTGGCTGCTACATCAAATTCTTGATGCTGCATGATGTCAAATATCAAATATGTGCTTAATATCTATTAACACATCGAATATTAATCACCAAATTTCAGAGGAGAATTATGAAGCACATACAAATTGCAATAATTCCATCCTTCAACTCAGTGTTAGAAAACTTTTGACAAAACTTAAAAAAATTACATTTTTCAGGGGGAAAAGTCTGCAAAAATAATACATGGTAATATGTGGTTGTTTTTGTATGTGTAATCCTAAAAATAAAATATTGTCAAGTGAGGTAATGTACTAAAATTTACTCTGATGAACACAACAAAAATAAAGTCCAGATGCACCTAACAAAAACTGTATAACTTCTTGCACTCTTTTAAAACACATTTAATATGTATTGCTTTCAGCCCATAGCCCACTCTTATCTGGTGGCTCTCTTCATACTGGGCATTGCATGAATTAAACAATGAAGCAAAACACTGAAAACAGCACTTTCTTCATCACAGACCCAAAGCAACAGATGGAACAATTAGCTCCCTGCCCTACAACACTGTTGTTTTTCAAAGCAAGGGTGCCAAAGAAGATAATTGCTTTTACTGTTCTCTTGGAACATGCTGTATTGTTTGCTGACAGCCTCTTCTACTCAGAGCACACTCCACAGAGCCCTGGGCAGTAAAGCTCATGTGTGCATTTCAGATTTCTTTTCTAATTTAAGTACTCAGGACATTTTGGTTCCAGGATGGCATCCAATCTTGGTGTTCTTTGTAAAAAGGCATGTTCATCTGAAAGTTTGTCTGAAAGACATCAAGGTCACTGAGTAGTGAGTCACTACCTTTTCCTGTCCTTTGTTTTAACAGATACTAGAGAGTGGGGTGGAGGAAAACATATTTATCTCATGAAAAAGGCAGCTGCATATACAGTAAAGGACAGATACTAACAATCTGATTCAATGCACATCTAACAAAATATCCCAAAAGGTCATCCTCAACATCAAACACATAGGGCACAACTGATATAACAGGGCCATGGCTCAGTGGTAGAGCATCTGCTTTATGCAGAAGCTCCCTGGCAGTGTCTCTCTAAGAGTTTAGAAAATAATCTGATTGTTAGTAACAGCCAGAATGGGTTTGTCAAGAATAAGTCATGTCAGACCAATCTTATCTTCTTTGTTGACAGAGCTACCAGTTTAGTAGATCATGGGGATGCCATGCACAGAGTCATAACTATTTCAGCAAAGCATCTGAAGAAGAATCTCATGATATCTTTGTTGACATGATGGTAAAATGTGGGTTAGAGGATACTAAAGTAAGATGGATTCACAGCTGGTTGAGCAACCATACCCTAACCCAATAAATCTTTATTAATGTCTCCACGTCCTCCTAGAGAGAGGTATTGTGGAGTGTCACAGGGTTCTGTCCTGGGCCCTGTGTTGTTCAACATTTTTGTAAATGACTTGAATGAGGGAGTAGAAGTGAAGTTATCAGATTTGCAGACAAAACAAATCTGGGGGCAGGTGGCTTACATCTTAGAAAACAGAAACAAGATTCCAAAGATATTGACAGGCTTGAACACTGGGCCAGAATCTGCAAGATGAAGTCCAGCAGAGACAAATGTAAAGTCCTATATTTAGACCAGAAACATAAAAAACTGGTGAAGACTTGGCTTGGCAGCAGTACATGTGAAAAGGGTCTAGGTGTGTTTGTGGACCACATAAACTGAACATGGAGTGATGCTGCTGTTGAAAAAGCTAACACAGCAAGGATGTATACAAACTGAGGTGTCATGGTGGATGCCATGTGCATGCTGGCACCACATGTGGGTACTTGGGAAGCACACCAACCCAGCAGGAAGCTGCATGAGTGGCAAAGAGAGCAGGTAAGGACCTGCTCTCCTCTTTCTTAAAGCTCCCACTCCCTACTCCACTCCCCATGGCACAGAACCTGTGTTCAAACCTCCTTTAATCACATCCTTATAACGCAGTTGTGGGCTACATTAATAGAGGCATAGCATACAATCCATGAGAAGTAATAGTTCCACTCTATTCTGCACTAGTCTGACCTCACTTGGAATACTGAGCAACATACAGACTAATTAGTCATGATTAAATACCACTGGAATCAAAGAGGAAAGACAGTCATAACTAATTTAAGACCAATTAATTTTAGTTGGACTTGGAAATGATTAACTTATTCTGGATGCTGCCCACTGTGTCTAGTTCTGGGCCCGGTCCCCACCCTTTAAGGAGTACATTAATAAACTAGAATTGGTTCAGATAATGGTAAGGGGGTCTGAAAACCAAATTCTTTGAGAAACAGTTAAAGAAGGTGAATATGTTCAGCCTGAAGCAGAGAAGACTAAAGGGGGATATGACTATTATCTTCTTATTTATTGATTTGATTTATATACTGCCCTTCCAAAACTGGCTCAGGGTGGCTTACATATCTGAAGGGCTGTCATGTAATATCTGAAGGGCTGTCACATAAGAGGAAGAACGGACTTGTTCTCTCTTGCTCCTCAGCATAACAGTAGATTTAGGCTAAACACAGATTTAGGCTTACTGTAAGAGCTGTTTCACAGTGTAACAGTCTGCTTTGTACATTGGTTGGCCCTTCTTTTTCTAGCAGAGGCTGGATAACCATCTATCGGGGTGATTTAGCCATTTCCTGCACTGAGCATGGGACCCTCCAACTCAAAAATCCTATGATTCTGTTATTAGATTTACCAAATGTGGGGAGTGTTACATATCCAGACAATCATGCAAAAATCCAGGGAAGATCCAAAACCCAGGGGAGCAGGGAAGGAGCTGTACAACTCTGTAATTTGCCTGACCGAGCCATAGGAAACATTGCAGTCCAATCCAATTATAGCCTTTAAGAAGGCTTCTGTGCATTGTCTGTTAGCTATTCCTAGTCTATAATTTCCTGGCCTTTTCAACTTCACTTCCCCTTACAGTGGGGCCCATAAAACCTTTCCTCCCAGAAGCAGCAGTGTGTTGCATGCCAATTTTGTCCAGGAATTAGACAAAAACAGAAGAAAGTACAGAATATGATAAAGTAGAGTAAGCATCATTAGTCCAGAATTTACAGAATAAAATAGGGTTTTTTTTAGGATTCTCCAAAAATCCACATCACCAGTGAGTGGTGACCCATTTCCAAATCTAACCAAGCGGAAGTTCACCCTCACTAAATTAGATAAGATGAAATATGAAGGAAATACAGTTATAGAAGAAGCTAATTCGTTATTCCATGCCACCAGATGCAGATGGCCAGACTGGAATAATGATGAGTTAGAACAGGAAGACATATTCTACATCTTTGCCTCAAAATCTGTTCAATTGCTTTAGGATTTAGTTTTTGATCAAGAGCAATCAGCTCTGTGTGGGTGGCTGCTTAAAAAAACCGAAGGATCACAAATTTCCTTTACAGAAACCTACAGCAGCATATGGTCCTGGAAGATATAAAGACTATTCCGTAGCAAGATACCCTGCAAGACACAAAGGCAATGCTATGTAGCACTATCCAAAGGACTGTGTTATTGCGTTATTCTCTGCTTCATATCATATTCATTTTGATGAAGATGGAAAATCCAGTTTATTTACCTGTGATTTTCTTCACTTTTCTCAACTGCCCCTAGAGCCCCTTCAAACACAGCACATGCTCTGCACAGAAGGCACTGAAGTTCAGTTAAGCATAACACTTTCATGAAGGCTGTCACATGTGACAATTGCATGTTTATGTATTTCAGTGAATGTATGGTAGTTAACTTCTACATAGATTGCAAGGTGATGGCACATCCTGGTTTTCTGTCATATAAAACCCTGGCTGACCAAGAGGCCTCTTTGAAAGCAGTGGCTCTCTGATATTTAACAAAGGAAAGCAACTGCCCCTATTTAACTCAGCAGATTTCCCTCACAGTGCCCATTGCTGGTGTATCCTCTCTGTTTCTTTGGAGGCTGGGAGCCCCCTTGGGACAGAGCCATTTTCTCATGCCTTTCACTGTATAAATCACCATGAAAACTGTTGTTGTTGTTGTTGTTTTATATGTAAATATTTTATATTCTAAATAATACAATGTAATAAAATAGAAATTCTATATAATACAATGAAATACTGTGAGTGAAAACATTTCTCTATATTGAAACCTCTATATGTAGGATTTATGCTATTTCCTATGTGGAAGAACTTTCCTATAAGAAATGCATAATATACAAAGTAGGCCTCATCTCATTTATTCAGAATTAATCTTAGAACCCGCTGGTAAGTGAGCAAAGAGGCACCTTTTAAAGTGGCTTTCCCTTCTACTCGGCATGGAGAGAGCAATTATCCCTATCCAACCCCAGCACAGCTTGCTCCAGTGGATGTTGCCGGTGTCATGTTTTTTGTGGGTTTTATTTTTTAAAGGTTGTGAGCCCTTTTGGGACATGGAACCATCTTTATTATTTATTTCTCTGTGTGGATTGCTTTGAGAACTTTTGTTGAAAAGCACTATATAAATATTTTTAGCAGTAATTAAGAAAAGGAGGAAGAGGAGGAGGAATCAAAAAAGGTAGGTAGAAAATATTAATCTGTGACTCTTAGTTTCTGAAGATTAGAGAAAGAAAAGGCTGTTGGATTTCATTATTAAAATCAAGATAACTAGTAATAATGAAATTTAATAATTACTAATTAATTAATTAATACTAACTAGTAATAATGAAATTTAATAATTTCATTATTAAAATCAAGATAACTCTGCCCATTGCAGAGGACATCAGCATTGCGAAGACTGGGCACAAGAAGCACATGCCCCACAGTATTTGGATGCCCAGAACCTGCTGCCTACTTGCCTACTCCCTGCACCCCTCACAACCAGCCTTATTTGGATGGCAAGGGGCATGCTCTGGGCTGGAATTAAAAAAGAATCCAGCCCATCTGACGCTCTCGTTTGCTGCGTCCTCTGTTGGTGAGCTTATTTTCTCCCCATTCAGTGTGATTATAATGGAAAAGGGGAGGAACAAAGCAAATCACCTTCTTTCCATTTGCGTGCAAAGGGGAGGGGAAGACAATTACACTGGGGGCTGGCTCTTTTGGCACTCACTACCTTCAGCCTTATGCTCAATGCAGGAGCAGTGAGTGCCCAGCAGGAACTCAACATTTGGGCTTAACAGAGGAGGCAGCAGGAGCCCATCATGCTCAGCAGAAACCCAACTGCCATTGTAACATGTTTCAACCCTCCAGCTCTGCTTTGTAAACAAGTTCCAGTTCAAGACATAACCTGTCCAGTTGTCGGCAAATTTTAACCAAAGTATGGCTGAGCCAAAACTATTAGTCTCATGTTGTGTTCAATTTCATGAGAGCTGAAAAGTGTTTAATTTATTTGGCATTTGTCAGTTTATTGATAATATTATTTTCAGCACCATGTTCCTCCTCCATATTTACTGACATTTGCCTCATTTGGCGACTGTGTTGTTTAATATTATAGGTTAAGTAAAGGTTGACCCATGTTTCTGATAATGAATCAAACTTTTGATGATGGCACTATGTGTGACATGTTGGACATCATGGACACACATAATGTAAGGTATGCACTCAATTGGAGTAAATTGTGGTTTGGGAAAAATTAGGACGAGAAAGATTATACAGCAAGAAGATTCAGTAAGGGAAATAAAAGTGCCTTAGCATAAAGAAAAGATTAAAGTTCAACAAGATGATCTCCCCCCGCCCCATTCAGCTGAACCTTTGGGAATTTTTAAGTGAATGTTGTCATTGCCAAGGGTGCCACATTGTTTGAAAGAGGTAGTGGTTAGACACCTTCTTAAGAAGCCCACTCTGGATCCCTTGGTGATAAATAATTATAGATCAGTCTCCAACTTCCCATTGTTGGGTAAGATGACTGAGAGGGTGGTGGCTAACCAGCTCCAAGTGGTCTTGGAAGAAACCGATTATCTAAACCCATTTCAAACTTGCTTTAGGGTAGGCTATGGGATTGAGATAGCTTTGGTCAGCCTGCCAGGGAATTGACAGAGGGTGTGTGACCATGTTGGGTTATTTGGATCTCTCAACACCTTTCAATACCATTGACCATGGTATCATTCTGGGTAACCTGAGAGATTTGGGGATAGGAGGCACTGTTTTTACAGTGTGGGGTGTTATCAATATGCTGATGACACCCAAATCTATTTCTCATTGTCATCAATATTAGGAAATTGCTTTAGCCCCTTAAATGCCCACCTACAGGCAGCAATGGGCCAGAAGAAGTTGAATAAATGGAAGCTGAATCCAAGCAATTCGGAGATGTTCATTGTTGGAAGTTGTAACCTGCAAGCTGGGACAGAACTTCCTGTTCTGGACGAAGTTACAGAAAGAACAGGTCCATAGCTTGGGAGTGCTCTTGGACCCAGGTCTCATCCTGGTGCCTCAGATTGAGGATGTAGCTAGGTGCCCATTTTACCAGCTGTCATTGATTCGACAATTCCTCCTGTTCATAGAGAAGAATGGCCTGAAAACAGTGGTGCACTAGCTGGTAACCTCCAGCTTGGACTACTGCAATGCACTCTATGTAGGGCTGCCTTTGAATGTAGTTCAAAAACTTCATTAGTTCAGAATGCAGCAGCCAGATTGGTCTTTGGTATATCCGAAAGAGACCACATTATGCCTGTTCTGAAACGGTTGCACTGGCTGCCGATGTGTTTCTGAGCAAAGCACAAAGTGCTGGTTATTACCTTTAAAGCCTTCAATCACTTAGGTCTGGGTTACCTGAGAGAACACCTTTCTCTACAAGATCCCGAGCACTCATTAAAAACATCAGGAGGGGTCCATCTTTGCGTGCCACTGGTTCAGCCAGTGGTGACCTGGGATTGGGCCTTGTCAGTAGGGTGTGCACAAATCAAATTTTGCATTTTGATTTGTATCCGAATCAAAACACCCCCAATTTGTATTGGGTCCAAATCTGACCCCCTGAATTACCCCAGATTTGATTTGTACCCGCATTTTCCAAATTTGAATAGATGCGGATTTTTTAAAAAAAGGGTCCCAGGGCCAAAAGAGTGAGATCAACCAATTTATTTGAAATCTGGATGGTAGCAGGCACCCATTTTGGGGCACTACCACCTGACCCACTTTTATGCTCCCGAAACCCATTTTCTGCCCCTTTTCTGCCCCAAAGACATACCAACTTCAAAAATTCTTTTAAAATCACCCCTTTGCCCAATTTATTTGAAATTTGGGTGGTAGCTTCCACCAATTGGGCACTACCACCCAACCCACTTTGGCCAAATGGAGGTCCAAACTTACAAATTTTTCAGATCCGAATAGGGGGTGATTTGTTTTGTACCTGAATCTGGGCAATTGAGGACATGAGTGATTTGTTTTATCTACAAATAGGCCACATTCGGGTACAAATCATTTTCTCACATTCTCACATTCATTTCTCACATTCCTACTTCTCAGTTATCACCGCTGGGTTGTGGAATGTGCTCCCCATGTATTTAAGAGGATTGTCTTCCTTGGAGGCCTTTAGGAAAGCCTTAAAGACCCAAATTTTTAGCCTGGCTTTTAATGATATATAGATTTAATTTTAATCTTTTTCATTTTTTTTAAATTTTGTTTTATTGTGTGTGTTTTATTTTAATTTAAACTGCCCTGAGTCACTTTGGAGAGGGTGGTATATACACTGAATGAATGAATGGATGAATGATAATATACAGTGCAAGCCCAATACAAAACTGTATGCACAGTCCAATAGCTGCACTTGGGTTATATATATTTTGCATGTAAAATAAATAGGGGAAGGTGTCAGAGAAATAGAACATACATTGTTATGTTATGTATATACTGTATTGTACTGCAGCATTCCCACTGAATGTGCAATCAACTCATCTCACAATGTTCATACCAATGCAAGGAATATAGAACATGATTTATAAAAAATGACCAACTATCAGAAACTCACTGGCCATTTAAGCCTGTAATGGCATCATTCACAAGTTTATAATCAAGTGATTCAGCATGACATACACTGAACTTATCAAATAATTTGAAATGTATAGCTCTTGGAAGTTGGAATGGGGTGCTAAATGATGATGTTGTTTTTATTCAGAAGATGACCAGAAGAAGGCGAAACTACCAGACTAACAACATAATAAATATAGAACCTTGTATAGCAGGGGTGAGCTATGTATGGCTTACATATCACATTTGGTTCAAAATAAATAAATAAATAAATAAATAATCTATCTCATGGTGAAGGGAGAGATTAAAATAGCGATAACACTTAGTGAGAAGGGAACTGATATTCTTACTTAGATACTGGTACGTGTTTTCTAAGAGTGAAATGTCACAGAATGCACTGACACTTTCCCTCCCACACACATAAAATTACCATGCCAGGTTTTCCGTTTTCTCCCCCCTCCCCCTCTAATTTTTAATTTTTGGTGTGATTATGTGTTTTAATGTTTATTTTAAGGTTTTCAGTGTAAATGTTATGGGGTTTTTTTGGTATTTTATATTTTATAAATTGCTTTGAGATACATTATGAAAGGCGATATAAATTTTTTACAATAAATAAATAAATAAAAATGCCTGAGATATCATCGGAGAGCACATACAATATAGAAGCTCATACAATTAGACAAGGTGGTATTTGACTGGATCAATAGAAAAAGATGAATATGCACTTTAATTTCAAAGAATGGAAAGTTAACTGGTGTTTTTCAGAGGAGAAGAGAAAAATATCACTTAATAATGCAAATATTTTAGCTACCTTAGGTAGGTATCAAGTGGCTTAATCAGGAAGCTTCACACTTCAATCATGGATAACTGAATCTATTCAGTGCATGATTACTCCCTTCCTTGGGTCATTATAGTACATTTTCACCACCAATGCTCCTTTCTAGATAATAGGGACATAAGAAGCTTCCTTATACTGAGTCAGACCAGTGGCCCATCTAGCTCAGTATTGTCTACCCAGACTGGCAGCGGCTTCTCCAAGGATGCAGGCAGGAGTCTCTCTCAGCCCTATCTTGGAGATGCCAGGGAGGGAACTTGGAACCTTCCACATGCAAATATGCAAAGGCTCTTTCCAGAGCAGCCCCTTGGGGAAATATCTTGCACTGCTCACACATGTAGTCTCCTATTAAAATGCAAACCAGGGTAGACCCTGCTTAGCAAATGGGACAATTCATGCTTGCTACCACAAGACCAGCGCCTGCATTATATCCTGCATGACATGTTATTAGTTCACCATTTACTTAAAATGATTTAATGTTCAATCTGGCATTATGACAAGCAAACAGACAATTGCTACTTACTGAAATGGGCAAATGATTTTATCCTAAAATATCTCAGTTTGAAGCAATGTCTCTACCCCAACCACCATAGAAACCTGCTTTGCTTTATATCAAGTTCTGTTCTAGGCATTTTCCCCACCCTAACTATTCTGTGTAAATTATTCAATCCTGGTTAGCAACTAGCCTTCCTGAGAGGGAGAGCAGGGTGGTATGTCAACATCTCAATCCTCAGCCCCCTAAACTGGCCTGCCTGAAAGTTCTGATACAATTTTCTTCATACTTCTTTTATCCTCTAGTTGGATGAGTACCAGTTGCAGGGGAGTAACAGCAGGAGAGAGGGCATGCCCTCAACTCCTGCCTGTAGGCTTCCAGCAGCATCTGGTGGGCCACTGTGTGAAACAGGATGCTGGACTAGATGGGCCTTGGGTCTGATCCAGCAGGGCTGTTCTTATGTTCTTATGACTAGGGAGGGACAGTTGACATCCATCAGGTCAGATTTGACTCCAGACTTCTAGTTGCCAACCTTACTTTACAGCATCAAATATTTTCTTGGCAAAAGACTGGGCATGGCCAATATGTGGCGAGTTAGTAAACTGCCTGTTCATTTTACATCATCAACACAATACAGCTTCATTTTAACACAAGAGGCCAGTTGGTTAATATGCAATATTGTTCTGATTAAATATTTAATTGCATTTATTTTTATTGCTAAAGCATTTTAGACTATCAACAGAAGTAGCTATGATGGAAGTGCACTTACCCAAGCTACAAAACTACTTAGAATCAAACACTTTTCAAATGGCCACATACTTAACAATGCCAAATAATCGTAATGATGGAGAATACACAGTAGATATTTCCCCCTATTGTTATATTTGATATTGTCTTGCTGAGTTTTGAATAGGAGATTATAAAAGTTCACCAGTGCATCCAAATCCAGTCTGCACATTACAAATTCATTCCTAAGGGGGCTTGATGTGCTGGGTATAAAACCATGTCTGGTGTGTATGTGGGTGTGTTTGTTTATTACTTGTGTTCCTTCTCTTTATTATAATCTTTTTTTGCTTTTATTCTCAGCTGCCCACTTTGATTTAGGATATGTTTTCCCTCAAGACTGACACGGCAGCATGAAACAGGCATATCAAAGCTAAAAAGTTATTTACTTGAAAAATGCCAGCTTTGAACGTCTCTTTTTTCACCTAAATGGTGCCTTTTAAAGCCTGGTTTAAGCAACTTCCTGCTGAGTGAAATTATCTCAAGCCTCTTTCATACAGCCACTTTTGGGCAACAACTCTGCATTACACAATCTGTCCAGTGGCTCAGGTGATTTACAAAGGCAGCTTAATGGAGTTTATGGAGTTAAGACAAAGCACTGTTCTCTCCAAGTTAAAAGCACAACCCAGAGCTTTAGGGAGAAATATATCTTAAGAGCTGCATGATCTAATGCAGCATTATATTCATGTTGCAATCCTCTCCTCTTTTATTCAATCCTCAGAAAGGATAACAGTTGGACTAAAACCAGGATGTTTTGACCAGGCTTCCTGGTTTTCCAGTGCTGACTGACAAGCAGCCACTCCAGGCGCAGAAACATTAAAAAAAAACCTGGTGAATGGCCACTGTAGAAAACCAGATGCTGGACTCAATTGAGCCCCTGGTGGCGCAGTGGTAAAACTGCCGCCCTGTAACCAGAAGGTTACAAGTTCGATCCTGACCAGGGGCTCAAGGTTGACTCAGCCTTCCATCCTTCCGAGGTCGGTAAAATGAGTACCCAGAATGTTGGGGGCAATATGCTAAATCATTGTAAACCGCTTAGAGAGCTCCGGCTATAGAGCGGTATATAAATGTAAGTGCTATTGCTATTGCTATGCTATCTTTGACCTATCTATTCCAGCATTCTGCTTTCTTCAGTGGCCAATTAGATGCGTCCAAGAAGAGCATGAAGACAACATCCCTAGTCCATTATTGCCCCCACCTCCAGCAAACGGGATCCACTGGGACACAGTTTCCAAACATGAAGTACGTGGAACTCATCATTACCTAATCATGGTTAAATAGCTGTCTGTAATCGACTGAAGGATCCCCAGGCAGGGTAGGTTAAGAGGGAGCAGGGAGCAACATATGGGAATAAGTCAATGTGAGTTGGGTATGTATATATCCTAGTTATGGATTCCAACAAATGGGAGGCCTGAGATTACGCTAATGACAATTAGGGGCAATCACCATGAGATGGTCCCTAGTTGTGGATGGTGTCAAAGGGGCCAGATCTGCCCTTCTCACTACAGCATTTATGGAAGGTACTGCAGGGACGTAGCTAGGGGAGAGGGGGCCCGTGTTCATCCCTCTCTCTGGAGTCCCCCCCAGAGGGAGGGAGATAATGAAGAAAATAGGAAGGGGTGGAGCTGGAGGGCCCTCAGGAGCTGGGGGCCCGTGTTCTTTGAACCCTTTTGTTCAATTATAGCTACACCCCTGGAAGGTAGAAGCTCTGCCTGGATAGAACAGTGCAACAGAGTGAAAATTGAGGTCCCAAGTAGGGATGTGCACAGAACTGGCTGGCCTGAATCCGAGTCTAGACCGGATTCGAATCTGACTGGACCAGTTCGGTCCGGCACCCCCTCGAACCCCCCTCCCCGGTTCAGTGCGGTCTGGGGGGGGGGTGTTTCATATATTTTTTAAAAAGTTTTTTTTTACAGTAGTAGGTGAAGATCCTTGAGGCATCAGTGGGGGTGGGGGGGGGTGTCCGCAGAGGTTACCCCCTTCCCCCACCAGCCCCCTTATCACCCGTAGGAGGCTCGTAGTTCAGCACGGCAGCCATTTTGGATGCCACCATGCCTGTGCAGATGGCCTCAGCGAGGCCCTGGGTCATGCCAGGCCTCGCCAAGGCCATTTGTGCATGCACGGTGGCATCCAAAATGGCCACCATGCCGATCTACAAAGGCCCAAATGGGCCTAAGAACCGGCCGGACAGAACAGGGGGTGGTTCGGTTTGACGCCGAGCCGCTGAACTGAACCAGCTCAACATCGAACCGGCTCAACATCGCACCTGTTCAATGTCAAGCCGGTTCGCATATCCCTAGTCGTAAGCTATGCCCCCCCCCCAGTAGAGGTTACCCACTGACTATGAGGCAGCCAAGGAGCTCAGAGCCCTGGAGAAGGCGGAAGCTATTGGCACTCCTCTTAAGCAGGGTCTCTCAATGTGAGTGAGGAAAAAGGCTGTGGAGCAATGATCTTAAAGGCACTGCTTTGGAGTGGCTGCGGTCCTTTGTTGAGGGAAGGGTCCAGAAGGTGGTTCTGGGGGACTACTGCTCGGCTCCGTGGCCACTGGCCAGTGGAGTCCCACAGGGTTCAGTTTTGTCCCCCATGCTGTTTAACATCTACATGAAACCGCTAGGAGAGGTCATCCAGGAACTTTAACTGAATTGGCAGCAATATGCGGATGACACTCAGCTCCATCTCTCCTTGTCACCTGATCCTAGGGAGACAGTGGATGTCCTGAATTGGGGCTGGAGGCCATGATGGGTTGGATGTGCATGAATAAACTGAGACTGAATCTGGACAAGACGGAGGTAATGCTGGTCAGTAGAAGAGCCAACTGGGTTGAGGAGATTTTACTGGTTCTGGATGGAGTTGCACTCCCCTTGAAGGAACAAGTACACAGCTTGGGGGTATAACTGGACCCAGCTCTGCTTTTTGAAGCTCAGGTGGAGGCGGTGGCCAGGGGTGCCTTTGCATGGCTTTGGCAAGTGCACCAGCTGCATCCCTTTCTCGAGGGAGGGGGGAAAGATGGAGGAAAATGAAGTTGCTTCTGAATAAATACTTAAAGCAGCACAAGATCTATTTGCATTTACAAGAGAAGTAGTTATAAAAATTTTGGCGATGAGATTTTGAATCAACTATGCGTGTGAGTCTGCAAAGCTTGTGAAAGTTCCTGCATCTTCCTTTAATTGTGTTACTGGCCCTACATTCCTGAACTGTGTTGATGAGGGCCTATTTTGGACTATGCTGGACTATAGAAGCTCATACTAAAAAGCAACAACGGACCAGAAACTGAACCAAATTAAAACAAATAAAGGGAAAATCTAATATTTTACTGTGTACTGTGAAAGACTTTAGCAGAGAGGCCATACTTAGGCTACCTTTGCTCGAAAGAAGAAAAGGCCACCGAGCAATCCAAGGAGTGCTTGAAGATAAGGTAGCTAAAAAAATTTGGGAATTACAGGTCTTAGAATGAATGTGTGGAGGAGACTGGAAGACTCATTCCACCTGTGCCTTGTAAACCTTGGTACCTTATTGAGGGATGAAGAAGAATACAAGTTCTGATAGTAGCAGTTAATTGGGGCAGTATACATTAACAAGCCATATCAAAAAGTGGAAGATTGGATTTTTGATGAGATCCAGGTTGGCATGGTCAACACAGAAGTTTTAACGTCATTCACCTCTAGAAATGGATGTAGCTGATGTATCAGCCGAAGCTGATAAAAAGCGATCCTGGCCACTGCCTTCCTGAGAAACCAGGAAGAGCTTTGGCTCCCAAGCTATGTACCCGATATTTCAGGGGGAGTGTAACCCCATCCAAAACAGTCAGATCTAAACCATCTCTTGGGTCCCGAGCCCCAGCAGTTACTTCCGTCTTCTTTGGATGCAACCTCAGTTTGTTATCCCTCATCTAGCCCATTACCGCCTCCAAGCAGGCATTTAGGAAAGATATGCCATTTCCTGATGAGGTCGACATGGAGAAGTAAATTTGGGTGTCATCAGTATATTGATAACACCCAGCACCAAACCTCCTGAAGATCTCTCCCAGAGGTTTCATGTAGATGTTAAAGAGCATTGGAGACAGTATGGAGCCTTGTGGAACTCCATACTTAGTTCTTGCTTTGCAGAGCAATAGTCTCCAAGCAACACCATCTGGAATCTTACCAGAGAGCTAGGAACGGAACCACTGTAAAACAGTGCCACCCAATCCCACCTCCCTCAGGAGGTCCTGAAGGATACAATGTTTGATGGTACTGAAAGCCACAGAGAGATCCAAAAGGATCAGCAGAGTCAGCCTCTGCCGCTAACCTGTTGGAGATCAGGCCGACCAAGGCAGTCTCAACCCCATAGCCCATACGAAAGCCAGTTTGAAATGGGTCTAGATAATCTGCATCATCCAAAACTCATTGGAGCTGAGAGGCCACCAACTGCAAAATCACCTTGCACAACCATGTATAACATAGATTTGTTGGGGGAGACTGGTAGCCTAGTCTGGTCACAGCTTCTCCCTCCAGGATACTCTGTTGAGGAGCAAGTGAGAGGATGTGGGTGGGGATGTGGAGTAGCTGTCGTCCATAGGAACAACATTTCACATGCCAGGATCCCTGTTGAAGTGTCTGACCATAGCAAATGTGTGTACTTATGTTTGGGGACCAGGGACCAGGGATAGAATGGGATTTCTGTTGGTGTACCAATCACTAAGTTCCCCAACAGAATCCCTAACTGAGCTGACAGACTTGGCCTCAGGTTTGCCACCTGTGAGTTTGCCAACTTTACTGATGAAATGATCAAGGATCAGATTGTTATGAAAACATACTGCTCCAAACTGTGTGACAAACTTCTACTGGAAGGGAGACTGACCTTGGATAAAGTTATAAAGATGGCTAGGAGGGTGGGAAATGCTCTTTGCTGTGCCAAATCTCTCTCTTTGGTACCCCAAAATAAACCTCCTGAAATCCAAGCTGTCCAGTCTAAATCCTTCAAAAGCCAATCTTCTCATATGGCACTACTCCAGGAAGTAGAAGCACAGAAAGGAAGAACTACCAATGATACGCATGTGGATAGATGTGGATAATATTATCCCCTGTTCATTACCTGCTGAGTCATGACCCAGGCCTTGCAGAGGCCCATGGCGCATGCATGACGGCCTCCAAAATGGCCACCGCGAGGGGGAAAGGCCCACAAAGGGCCAAAGAATGCCATAACCAGGCAACTTTTGGCATGAGGAAAGCTGGTGGGGAAGGAGGAACCTCTGCAGACCCCCACCCCCATGGCCTCGAAGAAGCCCCTCAGAGGAGATAAATACTAATTTTTTAAAAAATTGTGAACATCCCCAAATTGAACCTTGCGGGGGTTTGATGGAGGGCAAAACTGAACTGGCCTGATCTAGTTTGGGTCCAGTTTGGTCTCATACTGAATTGGGCCAGCTGGTTTTGTGCACACCCCTAGTGGAGAAAGCCGATTTTGCTCACTGTCTTGCATGGTCACTTGTAACAGGTGCAAGAAAAAGTGATACTTTGCTAAGGTTTGCAAGTCTGCTGTCACTCCATTACTGATTTACTATATGATAAAGATGAGGAAAGGGAACTGCTTCCGGAGTGTGACAGACTCAGAGCCTGCTTCTCCACATTGTCAAGTAAAACTTAATGGCCATAAAGTGTGAAGATGGCTGATTCTGGTTCTCCATACACTATCATTTCCCATCTACTTTACAAGGAACTCCTTACTACATGAACCTGCAGCCTTCAGACATCCACCCATGGTGATATGGAGGTTCCCATATTACCATCAATTTATACTTGTTTACTGTCCTGGAACAGAAAGGACATACTGCAGAAGGGAAGGTGTACATATCAAAAAGAGGAGTCTCAATATTGGGCTGGAAACATCAGGAAGATCTACAGATAGTGCTATACCCAAAAAGCATGGAACCTGTATTACAGATGATGGGGCATCTATATGTTGATATGACTGCTGACTTTTTGGATGTTTTTGCTGATACTTCTGGCACTTCCATACATTTCAAACATAAAATTCAGATTCAGGCAAATATCTGCACAGTGAGGAACGCACTCATAGCATTGCACCAGCCACTTAAAGAGGAGCTTTTTAGGCTACAGCATGCTGACATCATAGAACCTGTTGATTCATCAGAACGGGTCTCTCCCATTGTTCATGTATGGAAACCAAATGGTGGCACTTCAGATGTGCATACATTTAAGAGATGTGAACTCCAACTTCCCAGGTAGTTTTGGAGGAAACGGATTATCTAGGCCCATTTCAAACTGGCTTTAGAGCAGGCTATGGGGTTGAGACAGCCTTGGTTGGCCTGATGAATGACCTTTACCAGGGAATCAACAAAGGGAGTGTGACTCTGTTGGTTCTTTTGGATCTCTCAGAAGCGTTCGATACCATAGACCATGGCATCCTTCTGGATTGCCTGGGAGAGTTGGGGATAGGTGGTATTGCTTTGCAGTAGTTCCGCTCCTATCTCTCGGGCAGATTTCAGATGGTGGAGCTTGGCAATGATTGCCCTGCGAAATGCAAGTTATTATATGGAGTCCCTCAGGGCTCCACCCAGTCACCAATGCTTTTTAACATCTACATGAAATGGTTGGGTGAGGTCATCAGGAGATTTGGTGCAGGCTGTTATCAGTATGCCTATGACATGCAAATCTATTCATCAGTCATCATCATCATCATCATGATGAAATGGCATTCATTCCCTAAATGCCTGCCTACAGGCAGTAAAGGGCTGGATGAGGGAGAACAAATTGAAGCTGAATCCAAGCAAGACAGAGGCATTCATTGTGGGGGATCAGAATGAGTTAGGTCTTCCTGTGCTGGATGGGGTTACAATCCCCCAGAATTAACAGGTAAGCAGCTTGGGAGTGCTCTTGGATCCAGGCCTCACCCTGGTATCCCAGGTGGAGACTATGGCCAGGAGCACTTTCCATCAACTTCAGTTGATTCGACAGCTGCATCAATTTCTTGAAGAGAATGATCTCAAAACAGTGGTGCTTCAGCTGGTAACCACCAGGCTTGACTATTGCAATGAGCTCTACGTGGGGTTGCCTTTTTGCATAGTTCGGAAACTTCAGTTAGTTCAAAATGTAGCAGCCATAGTGGTCTCTGGGCTAACTTGGAGAGACCATATTATGCCTGTTCTCAAACAGCTGCATAGGCTGCCAATATGTTACCGGGCAAAATACAAGGTGCTGGTTATTACCTTTAAATCCCTGAATGGCTTAGGTCCATCGCACTTTGAGGTCATCTGGAACGGTCCAGATGACCAGTTACCATCAACACATCTAGTGGCAACTCGGAGCTGGGCCCTCTCTGTAGCTGCTCTGGGCCTGTGGAATGCACTCCTGGCAGATATTCATAATTTGGGCTTGTTGTTGGCCATCAAGAGAGCCCTGAAGACTTACTTGTTTGGCCTGGCCTTCCAAGGTTTTTAAATTGTTTTTAAGTATTTTAAATTGGTTTTAAATGGCTCTGAACTGTTTTAAATTTGTTTTTACATTCTTTTAAGTGGTTTGTTTTAAATGATTGTTTTTATTTTTTACTTGTTGTGCACCGCCCAGAGCACTTGGATGGAGTGATATAGATGTAGTAAATTAACAAACAAACATACGCAGATACAACAAATATTTATATACCATTGTTCAACAAAAGTTCTCAAAGCAGTTTACACTGATATAAATAAATAAATAAATGGCTCCCTGTCCCCAAAGGGCTCACAATCCAAAAAAGAAACATAAGATAGACACGAGCAAGAGCCATGGGAGGGATGCTGTGCTTCAGATGGATAGGGCCAGTTGCTCTCCCCTGCTAAATAAAGAGAATCACCATTTTTTTTTTAAAGTGAGAGATTCTTAGCTCAGTTAGCAGGGGACATAGTAGTGGATTCTCATGCATTACTCAGTATCAGTGAAATGTTTCTTATTCTGAAAGAGGCCTCAGCATTCACAGCTTTGGACTTGTCTTCAGCCTATCATCAAATTCCTCTCCTCAAAAGTTCTCGTAAATACACAGCCTTTATTACCCAAGGGGGTCTTTTTCATTTCAAAAGACTGCCCTTTGGATTAGCCTCTGCAGCTTTGGTATTTCAGCCAATGATGCACGCAATTTGGGGGACTATTGATGGCATTACTTACTTTCAGGATAACATTTTAGTTTATGACAAAACCATTGAGGAGCATGATGCTAAACTGACAGTCTTAAGTAAACTCTGACAACATGGACTTACTATCTCTGCAGTGAAATGTCAGTTTTGCACACACTCAATGACATACTTCAGACACAATATCTCAGAGTGGCATACATTCCAAAACAGACGGTGATCCAGAAAGCATCAGAGCTACACAACAAGGATACACTTTAATCATTTTAGGACTCTGTATTACTCTAAATTCATTAGACAATATGCCTCAAAATACACCTCCATTGTGTCTTGTTAAAAAAAAGAATGTAGCATTAATTGGGGTGCATCCTGCAAGGCTAGCTTTCAGACTATCAAATCAGCCATTGCTGAAAGCCCTGCTCTCACTTCTTTTGACACCAAGACGCACACTATTGAAACCAATGATGGTTTTGAAGAAGGTTTGAGCGCTGTCTTAACACAGCAAAAAGGGAGCAGAGAAGTTACAGTTGTCTTTGCTCACAAGGTGCTTACTGTTTCAGTGAAGATATTTTATGTTATTGAAAAAGAAGCTCTAGCATTTTTCTGGGTGGTGAGGCACTGCAGGACTTACTTGTGGGGCAGAAAATTCACTTTATGGTCAGACCACAAACCCTTCTCTGCTTTATTTACTACTCAGTGATCAAGCTGACCAACCACAAGGATAGCCAAATGGATCACTAGACTTATGGACTTTGATTTCCAGGTGGAATATCTGCCAGGTCTTCAGAATACAATGCAGGTTTTTTTATTTTGATCCACTTCTGGGCCAAGAGGAGATCCCAAAACATAGGATGAAGGAGTAGTAAGTGAACAAATGGCTACATCCCCTCATGGAGTGATCATATCTTCTGAAAGGAAAGTGGTCCTCAGTGCTTACTGAACTTAAACCTCACATAACTAATGGATGGCCATGAAAAAACAAGGTACCCGAACATCTTCAACCATACATGCACATAACGAGTGGGCTGTCCCTTCCAATGAGCTGGTGCTGATGACTAAATAGTTTGGTAGTACACCCTCCTTACAAGCAAAGATGATCAAACGTGCCCATGAAGGTCACCTGTGCATGAGCTTGACTAAAAGGTGAATCAGATAAAGCTTCTGGTGGCCCAGTATGGACAACCACATTGGAAATCTAATCAGGCACTGGATGGCTTGTGCTGTATGTGACAAATCACAGAAGATTTTTACCACTCCCTTGACTCCAGTACAGTATTCCAATAGTCCCTGGGGAAAACCTGCTCTGGATATAATGGGGCCTTTTGAAAATCAAAGCATAAAGCAAAGATTTGCTATAGTGATGGTGGATTACTATTCCAGGTGGCCAGAAGTTTCATTTTCTGACAACATTTCTTTAAAAAAAGGTGAGCCAGTTTATGGCTGAAATTTTTGAGAGAGAAAGTCTTCCTAGAGAACTAGTGACTGATAATAGGACATAGCTTATCTCATTTGAAATTGAGCAATACTTGCATAACCATGGGATAAGGCACAAGTCTCTTTCCTTGTACCATCCTCGAGGGAATGGCTTAGTGGAAAGAACCGGTTAGTGAACTGGATATTATGCAACAACAACCCTGGAAAGATGCAATCCATGAAACTCTATTTGCTTATCGAATGACTCCTCATTCTACAACTGGAAAATCACCATTTGAATAGAGATGTGCCCGGAACCGTTCCGGTGGCGGCGGGGGTGTTCCCTTAAGGACGGGGGAGGGTACACTTACCCCTCCCGCCACATTTTCCCCACTGGCACTCAGTTGTAGCAAAGCCTCTCGGGGTGGCAGCATACCTCCCTGCCGCCCCGCTGCCCTCATCGGCCGGAAGTGGTTGGAAGTACATTCAGCAGGCACACATGCACCCAGTATGTTTGGCCAATGAGGGCAACAGGGTGGCAGGGAGGTATGCTGCCGCCCCGAGGGGCTTTGCTACAATGGTGCGCCGGTGGGGGAAATGCGGCGGGAGGGGTAAGTACACCCTCCCCCACCCTTAAGGGAACATCCCTGCCACCACCGAAATGGCCCAGTGGCCAAAACATTTAAGAGGCCTCTATAATGGTCTCTGAAACATTTCAGGCTCAAGCCTACATTTGAACTGCTGGGCGGATGCAAAGCTACCACCAAACGTACCCAGTGGACACAATGATGGGGCTTTCTGAGGCATCTCACCCTGCAGATGCAGAGATTTGTGACTGGGTAAGGGAGAAGCAACAAAAATATAAACTGCATGTTGATCGGAAATGGGGTAGGAAACAACAAACATTTCAGGTGGGGAACCTGTTTGAGTATCGTTGCCTTATAAAGGGAGAAACAGATGTTCTGGACCAAAACAAATAAGCAAAATCTGAGGAGATTCTGTAACATTGGAAGATGGAGGGAAATCAAACAGTTCCAGACTTTCCAGCATGAGCCAAAAAAGAAGGGAATCTGATGTCAGGAGAGGCTGGAGGGGAATTTGATCCTATCTCCAGTTTTGACCTCACAGATGAGGCTAATGAAAAATAATACCAGAAGAAAAATCAACAGCTCCTGTGCCTGAGAAGCCAAGACTTAGGAGAAGTGTGTGTGAAAGAAGACCACCTAAAAAACTTCAAGACTTTGTCACTAAATTTTAAATCAATTCCATTTTGGTTGTTATAAAGGGGAGGGATGTGTTGCATTCCATCTAGTAATCTTTTGTGCTTTGTTGTTTGTAGGTTTGTCCCAGCAGGGATTCTGTAGAGAATGTGGTGGGTGGAGTCAGAAAGGAAAAGAAAGGAAAAGAGAAAAATTGAGTTGCTTCGGATAAAGCCTTAAAGCACATAACAAGTTTGTTTACAAAGGGAAGCAGCTATACAACAAACTGCAAAGGATCACATATTTAAGAGTAATGTAAATAAAAGCAAAAATAAATTGTGCGGTTTATGAATACTTGTTTCTTTGGTCAACAATAGAAAGACTTTGTAGTTCAGAGAAGCCAGCAATGAACAAATTACTTGCCACGTAGCTATCATTAGTTTACAGGTAGCTGTCTGTTCCAGCTAGTTATTTTAAGGGCACCTGGGTCTCCAACTGTGCTGTGATCTACATACTACTCAATCATGCATGACAGCACAATATATTATTTTGTGGCCTCTAAATGTTGTAGACTTTCCCTCTGCCCTTGTAAACAGATTGCAGTTTAGCTAGGTTTAATGGGAAAGTAGCTGGTAATTTTGCTTCATCTTCATCAATATTCCCATAGCCATTATTAATAATAATTTGAAAAACAGCAGGATAGGAACTAATTGTCTTGTCTAGGGCAGCCACAGCTGAGAACATTTTGTGCTCAGAAAGAAAATAGAAAGCATATTAACAGAGGCAGCTCTCCTTTGTTCACTATTGCACTGGGGCCTTTAAGCCCCATAGGCAGCTTCCTTATGGCTCCCCTAAGGATTCCATATGGACATCTTGCTTGATCAGAAGGCTAATAAAGCAGGCTAATAACTTTCTCCCCCTGCCCACAGCACCTATTATTTGATGCTCTTGTCTATCAGATTTCTTATCAGTAAAGTGCAAATGCACGACCATTGACAGATCTTCTGATGCTTCAACGCTTGGTTTTGGGCACTGAGGACTTCCCAGGACTTTTCTTCTCTTAACCATCTTTGCAAATCAGCAATCAATCTTTTCAAATTTGGCAAAAAGCTCTATCAGCATTGGCACTTCAGATCTTCATCTTGTGGTTGTTACTAGCCAACCAAGCAAGCGGAAGGATCAAACAGCTGGCATTGAAATGAATTTAGTAAAATTAACTCAACCTTTAAATTATAAATGAAAAACTTAACAAATAAATAAATTGTGGGCCACTTTGCATTTTGCTAGGAACTTAAAATTCAAACTCAAACACAGGATACTATGCCTGAATCTGGAAATAAGAACCCCCAACTTGGCTTTTGAAATCTTCTATGGTGCAATCCAATGTTGGATATGGTGGATGAATTGGCAAGTGAAACTGGACAAAGGCAGGATCAGGAGAGGGCATAAAAGAAGAGAGAAAGATTTCTGCTAACAGTATCTTTCATATCCCTCTTTTCATTTCCCTTTGTCCCACTTCACAACTATATGAGTGGCATTAGGCTGGATACACACAGAGAGGATAGCCCTTAAAAATGGGGGGGGGGGCTTACACAAACACAAGTTGGGGAGTAGTGGCAGTGCAGATGCAGATCCCCCCACCATGTATATGCATTCAGCAGAAAGTGTAAATATCCCTACATTTGCAGCTGTATGTATGGAGGACTCTTTATATACATTCTAAAGAACCACATAATGAACCACTTGGGGGAGAAACTGAGCACCATGGTGCTGCTAGGAAATGCGTTTAGCTTTCAGAGTCCAGAAAGGACTGATTGCAGACTAGATAACTACCACTGAGCTGAGGAAGCTGGGAAGGTAGAATAAAATAAAGGATTACTCAAAGACCCATGTGCCCAGAGGGAAAGCAAAAAATGGGGAAGCCCAAGCAAAAGAGCACTTCTCATCAGCTTCTGAAAAGACCAACAGCAGTGGCCTGAGACAAATTTGCCTTATCGTCTCCTGTAATTTTTGTGTTTGTTTTAGTATTGCAAACTATCTTGGGTGCCTTTGGCCAAGGCAGAAAAGCAAAATGAGTATATGGGTGGGGTAACAAGTCCAAAGGGGCAGAGAAGCAGCATCCCATGTGAAATATACAACTTCAGTAAGTGAAGACAAGATGTTGACACCTACTGCAAGTTTCTGCTTCCTGGAGCCATCCTCTACTAAATTTTCACAGCAATTTAGATGGCATTCACTGTGCAGGGACAGACAAATCTCTCAATTTCCACTCCATCTGAATTCTGCCCATTTCCCTTTTATTTTCATTTCCAAATTTCCACTAAAAATACTGAGATGTTTTCCACCAACAAAACCCCTATACTTTCCCCCAAATATTTTAATGTATTTCCTATTGAAGCAATTGCTGCAATAAGTCATTCAGGACACTTTTAAATTAATATTTCCATGCATTAAATTAATATTTCCCTAAATTAATATTTCCCTGGGATACATAGAATCTGTAGAAATCAACATCTGTTAACAAATATGATACACTAGGGAGCAGGAATGGTTTGGAAATATCATGAAATTCAGCATCCCTTAGAAGAAATACTGTTGCATTAGCCTTCTGCACTGCCAAGCCATTAAAAAAAAAAGCTAAAATAATATCCTTAATCCATAATGCTGGAGAAACTGTCTCTCTGGTCAACAGCTCTTGATAAACTTGCTCAGCCTTTAATGACCCATACAGAACATGCAATAATGCCATATCACTTGAGAGAAAATATATCATTCCATAATGAATATTCAACTCGAATAATTAGATTTTTTCCATCCATCCATCTGCCATAGCATTAATGAAAGAAGTGTGACGATATCTATACATTTCTTAAAATTACCATTCCTTTTTTATCCACTTAGAAACAAATGTAATTATTTAAGCTATAGGAGACAAGATTACTTCTTCAGCAAAGTCAAAACATGCATCAGCACCCATTTTCTATAATTATCGCACAAGCAGTTGATTTCAGGTATCTTCCTCAAATACAAAGAGTGTTTAAAAGCCCTTGGCCATTTAATGAGCAACATGTAACTACAGGCACCTGGAGAGAGAGAGAGAGAGAGAGAGAGAGAGAGAGCACAAGGACATACACACACAGAGGGGGGATGGTAAAACCATCTAATATACCCGCCGGATGTGTAATAGAAAAAAATAGGGAAAAGTCAGTTATTCTCTGACCCTTATACCAGACAGCTCAAGTTATATACTAGCATTTAGGAAATTCAGTTAGAACCTAAAGAAAACTGTACCTGCTAACATTAATATTTATTTATTTAACAAATTTATATAGCGCCCAAAACTGATGTCTCTGGGCGGTTTACAAATGGCTTGCTAGTATTATGTTTGTGTGAGTGTCAGTATGTCGAGACACACTTAGGTTCTTCTCTTGTACAAAGAGTTTGCTTTGCCTCTTATACTCTGCTTGAGAGCTTTCTGTGCCACAGGGACCCCAGAAGTGTCTCTAAGATGAGGGGGTACTCAAGGCAATCTGGACACATTGAATATTATACTGTATGCTTATCGGGCTCTGCTTATTTAACAGGCAAATACTACAGTTATAACCACATACAATATTGGCAAATGCTGCAAATGGCCCCCATTAAATTCAAAATAAATCCCAGCAGTACTAAAAAGACACACGTCATGAATGACAGAGAATGGTGATGAAATAGAAGCAAACTGTTCAGAGATCGGCCTCTTCACTCTGAACTTCATCTCTCTCTCTTCTTCTGTACACACACACACACACACACACACACACACACACACACACACACACACACCCTGCCACCCTCCACACCCACTAGTTCTTTAGTTCAGCTCTCTTGTCTACAGCTGTTCTGCTTCCAAGGTACACATAGCCAGCAAGACTCTGCATTAGTCTACTGGATCCTAAAGAATGAGCTGATTTCTCCCTCTCCTTTATTCCAGTCCAGTCTTGACTATAACTAAAAGAAAATTTGCCTGGTCATTCTTGGGGGCCTCCATCTCCCTTGCCACCAGCTAATCTGAGGAGGAGCTTGCCTCTAACCACCCCACTACTGAGCTCCATGCAGAGTCAGTCTAGATAGACCTTTTGTCAGATTCTGCAAAGCAAAAAATTAACTTTCTCCACATGCCACATTCAGCACCCACTTTCATTTCCCAAGTTCAAAGCCACGACAGTCCATGCCATGAACTTGTACAAATTATACAAAGAAAGGTTTCTAATTTCAAATAACTCTTTGATTTTATGAGTCATTCTTATCCTTTTGCAACAGCTTGCCATAGAATTGATAACACACTACACTCTGCCCTAAAACCTGTTTGCACTACTGTTTGTTCACAGAATGCAATCTGCATTTCCCACGGACACGGAATGATGACTTTACCACTGACAGCTTGTTGCATGAAATTAATCCTCTTATTAGAACTAACCGATTATGAAGTGAAGACTTGGCCAGTGAGGAGCAAAGGCAGAAACAAGCAAAAAGGAAGGATACTTGATAACATCAAACTGTAACAAGCACAAGGTTAATAGGTAAATGGATTCGATTCAGATTTAAATAACTTGAAACCTCAGTTCTCTAGGAGAAAAGCAATGATTTGGTAATGCAGGAAAAAAATTAAACTCTGAGGAAATAGCATGTAGAATCTTATATCTATTTTTGAAAGAGCAGGAAATGTTAGGATGCTTATGGATGCAAAACAAGAGCACCTGCAGATGAGAGGGAGGTGCCAGTGGACTTGGGATAACTTGCAGAGTTTCAAAAAAATCTGAAGGGCGGGGGGAAATCTAAGAAGAAAAGTCATATTAGCACAAATGTCTTCAGCCTAAGATTTTAATTCCTAGTTCCAGCTCTGAACGAGCATTTGTAATTCACAGTGGACTGATTCCAGCATTACATGTGGTGCTTGGTTCTTCTAATTAACCTCCACGAACACATGCACACGAAGGCGTTACACAAAAACTGGCCATTGGTGTAGACAGTCAAGAATTAATCTGACAGATGGATGCTAGCTTTTCTGTTAGGACTTGCTTAAGGAGTTGTCCCTGAAAAATGAATGGATAGCTTGTTCCAACACAACTTTTGTCATGGTCAAAGCATCCACAGAATGGCTTCAAAAAATGTATAGAAAACATACTGTGAAGAACCAGCTCATACAAGTAATGAAAATTACAATTCATAAAATTGTAGTGAACATGTTCTAAGCAGAAAATTCAGTTCTGCTTGTACGACATTTTATGTAATGACCACTACACTCAGTCCTCTCAGCTAAAATGAAGGTTCACACTGTTGTTGCCTCTCTCTTTGATTTCTGCAAATCCTCCTCTCTGCCCTTGGAGCTTCCTATTACAGAGCTTCACACAGAATTCTACCACCAAAATAATTCACTTCTCTTCACATGCAAAGTTCCTTCCTTTCTTAAATCTCTACATTTATTTCCCATCCACTTTGGTATCCCACACATATTTTCATTCTTACATTTATGCCTCCCTTTGGGCCTTGTCCTACCCTATCTTTCTGCCCTTATTTCCCAATATATCCTTGCCTAAGACCTTTCCTTCCCCAACTACCACCCTCAAGGGTGCCCCATTCCTTTAAAAATCTTCCCTTTGCAGCCCTGTATGCCTATAACCTCTTCCACAGCATCTACAAGGTATCTCCCTCCCTGCCTTCAAACCCCTCCCTCACCTCAACTTTTTCATGAAGACCATGCTTAAACACTGTCTTCATTCTACACCACAACATATTTCAAATATGTGTAGATACATCTGCACACATTCACACCTTGTTATCTTTGCCCCTGCTAGCTCTCTACTCTCTCTGTTCTCCCTGCCCCCAATGCAAACCTTTACCTGTAAACTCTTTGGGGCAGGGGATCTCTCTTTTTAGCTTATGTTGTAAAGGGCCATACAGTGCTGGAGTATTACCTTTATTATACTAAGATCCTGAATGAAGACATGTAAGTATTAAGTACATGCAAATCAGAAGACAAGGCTTCCAAGGCAAGCAATCCTTTGTTACCCAGTGGCAGAAGGACTGCTAGCACTGCAGAGGTTTCTCTACCTTGAACATGGGATGCTAATACTGCAAATGACTTCAGAACAAAAGGGCTAATACAATACAAGCTGCCAAGATGATGAGCTGCTCTGGAATATCAAGTCAAATTTCTTCTTGTAAGTGTCTCTTTTGTGCACTATATCTTGACACTCATTTCAGATCAGAGACTGGCAGGAACATACCTAGCATTTCAAGTAACAGACTGGGAAAAGAAAAACACATCTGTATTTTCTGGTGGTGTGCATTGAGAAGTGGCATAACAATAGTAGATTCTCAGTAATATTTTTTGCTCCAGACAAATGACATGAAGATGCGCAAAATTGTTGGGAAATTAAGCAAGCCAATCAACTGCTAACAGACTGTCAGAGAGCTTCCCTCAGTGATGACACACACAGGGAACTCAGTTCATGCATTTCAGAAAGGTAGGGGTTAGAGTATTGACAAGTGAGCCAGCCCCCCGTCTGCATAGTCCTATCTCCACTTCTCCTAGATAGTTTTTCTAGGACATGCTACAATGTGAAAAATGCATGGAATTAGCAGATGGGATGATATTGAAATTCATGGATGCTACCTAGAATCAAATCAACTTCATGCAGAAAAGCGACTATATGGAGGCCACTTGAACTTGCACCTATGTTGTCACTGCTCCATGAAGTGAGCCATTCATGAGCACTGAGTTTGATTTGACATTTCAAGCTTTATCCTGTTCTGTCTGCCAGGACAGTTTGTAATGGTCATGGGCTAAGTTCTGTCAGACAATGAGGGCATGCACACGTGTAGCCCTACCCAGGCTTACACAGCCCTACCCAGGTATGGTTGCTCATATGGAGTGCTGGGATTGGGCCCGATCTCGGTGTTGCCCCGCCGGGTAGCCCAGGTTTTCTACCCAGGCTTTTACTGAGGCAAAAAGCTTTTACTGAGGTTTACTGTGGCAGCCTGAGCAGCCACAGAGCCAGGCAGCTAGAGTGCTTGGTGGTGGGGAAATCCGCCAATGCACCACAGTCTTCACGCAGTGCAGTGTGGGATGCAAGAGACCACAGCCTGCTTTCCCCTCGCCACTCATCAATCACTTGTGGCCTGCTCATGTGGGTGTCTAGCACAAGCTATCACAGAGTTCTGAGGATCATGTGGGGAAGGTAGGACACAACTTACCTTCCCCACATGACCCCACATGAAGGTTGTGTCCTACCTTCCCCGCCACCTTCCCCAGAATGTTCATGAGAACAACCTTAATATCGTTGAGCAAATGAAATGTGCTTTTTTCACAGGACCAAGTAAACTGCAAACAGCTCCCAAACATTAAGTATTAACTTAGTAGCCTTCAGAACAAAAGATGCCGTTTCCAGAACCCCTCTCGCTTTAGAAATTAGTTACTGCTATTTTCTGAGTTTGAATCTTGTGCCATCTGGCAAACAGAGACAAAATCAGAAATATAGTAATGACAGTAGCTTCTGGGGACAGGTGCGTTTCCGAAAGATAAAGTGCAATTTTCCAAAACAATATTCTTTACAGCCTGTGTCTTCATGATCAGATTTGGAGATTATCCCTTAGTACAACTGAGGATATATTCTGGCTTTGGGGTTGCACAAATAAAGACAGGCAAACAGTCATTCATACTAATGAGCCTCTTCTAATCAGTTAGGGGAGGTTAGTGCGCGGGAATCTGGCTGGGTCCAGATGCATCAGTGCCTTGCGTGTGATGAGCTAAAGCTTATAAACCAAAAAAGAAAACCTCAGATTAAGCACTAATCAGTTTCTGTACAAAATGCTGAGAGGATATGAAGCACCTAATTGCATAAAATGCCGTTCCACATCCTTGCACAGTGAAAAATTTGCTTTGGTATGAAAATAAGTAAATATTTGCTCTATCTTGCCAAGTAGTTCAAGAGAAAGCAGCACAAATTTTGGTGGAGCCTTCTGTGGCAGTTAACAGAAGCTTTGCAGACAGAGAATATCTCAGATTTCAAAGCACAGTGCTAAATGTATCCTGAATATGCTGGCAACAGTTTAAGCAAAGAAAGCACTTTCAGCAGTCACTTGATCCAACAAACACTGCCCATCAAGAGTGCTTATGAAGAATGCCAAAAAATTAACATTTAACAACCTTCTCCTACCTCTGAAGGGAGATGGACCTATCAAGGTTATTGGATCTTGTTAAAATTATGGACATCTTGACTTTCAACATATTTCTAGCTGTCTTTGAAGATAAGATTTAGATCAAGATAAGATTTAAAATGAGATGGCAAAAACCCATAAAAGTTTGAAAACAAGGAAATTGTTTTTATTCTTATTGGTTAGCATTTGTCTGTGGTTACTAAGAGATGGCAATGGTAAACCCGTCCTGTATTCTACCAAAGAAAACCACTTGGTTCTGTGGTCGCCAGAAGTCGACACCGACTTGACGATGCAACTTTACCTTTATTAAGTGAGCTGAAGAAAAGCCTAGCCCTAAGCATCCGCCAGAGGACCAGTTGCTGCTGGAAAGCTTGCCAAGGTGCTTTGGGGGGCTTGTAATGTTTACAATGCTACAAGCATTGGGGAGCTTGTAATGCTTATCTCAATGGAGAAATAAGCATTACGAGTTTCCTGAAATCTTCTCTGGATTAAAATCTGAAAAGAGTTTCCAGTTTACATCTCACCCCCAGGCCTCAACCTCCCTCCCAATTCTGAATCCCACCTTCCTTTAAATGTGACTTAATTAGCTGGGCTTGTGGTAGGCACAGCAACAGTTCTCTGGTTCCACTGCAGTCTGTCAGCCAGTGTCAGAAGTGCACCTAGGTAATTTTGGAGCCTGGACCTAAAGGCCTTTGGAGGCTCCCCCTCCCCTGTAAATTAAGCATCATGGTCCGCCGGCCAATCACACCACCCAAGACAGACTAAAGAGGATTCAGGGGGCCCCAAGGGGCTGTAGAAGCCCTGGACTTACTTCGGCCCCAAAGTCCAGGGGTAAGAGCACCGTCCTGGGGTAAGAGCACCTCTGGCCAGTGTCCAGAGATCTGGGCAAAGTAAATGGGCAACAGAATAGGGTGAATGCTTAGATAACCCACCACAGAAGCTCCACTTTCATAAAAAGCCTCATTTCCGCCCCCACTCCACCTTGTTTTCATTATTCTATGGCTTAAAAATCTTATCCTGGAAGAACAGAACTTGAAGAAGCACATGGGTGGCTGCTGAGCAACTGATGATCTTCTACCATGTTCAGCAAATCTATTCATAGCTTCCATGGACCTTAATCTGACCCAGTAAACTGTGTAAACTGTGATGCTCTCAGTTCAGAATAGGTAGAAGAGGGGGAATGTTACTAAGCAGCTGTGAAGCATCTTCTCAAGTTCCTTCCTTTCTCCCACCTCCCACAGAGAGCATGGAATGAACCTTCAGCCAGCAACGGGACACTTAACTCTACATCTTGCTGTGAGAAAGTAGCAGAGATATGATAGAACAGATGAAGCAAAAAAGCCAGGAGATGCATAAGCTATAGGATTGAGGCCTTTGTCATGAATAACTTTCAATTATTTGAATGGGTCTACTCTAAGCAGGATTAACATTTGATACATCCTGCTGTGTTGTGTAGTGATTTCTATTGACATACTTTGTGTATATTTTGCTCCCCCTCCATGCACACACACAAAAGCCTGCAGATATAATACAAGTCTAACATAATGTGGTCCCATAGAACAGTTATTTTCTTTTACGAACATCTCAAAATTGTTTCCTTTTTTCAGGCATTGTATTTTAGGGCATATATTAAAATACCATTTTGTATTTTTTATTGGTTGTTTAGCAAGTATTTTGTATCTAAAATACATTTGCTCAGGTATTTTGTATCTAAAATACTTTTTAGAAGTGTTTTGCCCATCTCTGAGTATTGGCTATACAAACAGGAAGTGACTACTCCAAGGTTGTAGGCAGGAGTCGCTATCAGCCCTATTTTGGAGATGCCAGGGAGGGAACTTGAAACCTTCTGCATGAGAGCATGCACGTGCTCTTCCCAGAGTGGCCCCATCCCCTAAGGGGAATATCTTACAATGATCACACATGTACTCATTCAAATGAAAACCAGGGTGGACGCTGCTTAGCAAAGGGGACAATTCATGCTCACTACCACAAGACCAACTCTCTTCCCCGCTGCATGTTCCACCGTTGAACAGCTCTTACAATTAGGAAATTCTTCCTAATGTCTAGCCTGAATCTGCTTCAATGCAATTTAAATCAATTGGTTCCAGTTCTGCCATCAAAAGCACCAAAGAACAACCCCACTCCTCCTCCTGTGCCCTTCAGATATTTGAATAAGGTGATCCTCTTGGTCTCATCGTTTCCAAGCTAAACACACACAGCTCTTTCACCTCTTCCTTGGTTTCCATCTATACTGCAGTCCTCTGAACCCATTCTTGTGTGTCTTGTCCCACCCAGCAGTGGACAGAGTATTCCAAGTGAGGTCTGATCGGTGTAGAATAGAGTGTAACTATTAGTAGTAATTATCTGGACACCAGGGAATCTCGTTAATACCACTTTGAGCACCTTAGAGGAAAGGTCACAAATGCTATCAACCATTCAGTCTTGGAACCTCTCTCTGTAGAGGTGGGTAGATATCTTGAGGCACCTACCTTTTCCCAAGAAAGTTGAAAATATTACAAAACTGGATGCCCTAGTGCCTAATATCACAAAATTTGATGCTAATTCACTGGATGTGAAACAGTTTGGTGGCATGTAAACTATTTTTATTATGTTGCTAGCAATACATATTTGGGGTGTTTTTTGTGACTCGAAGACGTCACATTCCTTGCAGAGAAAAACACAATGTGCTTTCTAAACATAGCAGTTTCGATGTCACAAGGAAATTGGGATACAAGATTGGCTAAAAGGAAACAGTGCTGAGACTAGAAAATACAAGGCTTAGACTTTTATCTCAGGCCCACATGGATTATTGGCTGTTTTGTGCTATTTCCCTTCCCCTGCTGCTTGTATTTCTGCACTTACAATTCAGATGCTCTTTGGGGGAGAAATTTTGATGTTACTGAGTCCATGATAATAGTTTACAGGTGCACAACTACACACAAATCCATGTTCGCTGCAATACTTCATGGTACACAGGATGAGGGTTAAGGGAACAATCAAATATTCATGTGTGACATAATAAAAAACAATCCAACATGCAAAGAAAAGATTACTTCAAAATCGCTTATACATCTGAGGTTAAAAGCATAATGCTACAAAAACGTATTTAACAGTGTCCGTTTAAATCTGGCCCTTTTCTCACCTCCTGTATTACACATTAGAGCTTCCAAAAAGCCAATTAAAGTGCACTTTATTCTTTGTAATGTCTAAAATTGGGCACTTTAAGTGTGTAAACCAAAATGCCTCTTATTATTTGAGTGCTTTTTAATGCAGAGTTGTGCACATTAAAAATACATTTGAAAAAAATGAAAGCATCATTTAGACTTCAAGCTGTCTCCAAAAAAGCAAAAAGGTACAAACACATAAGCAGGGAATTGGAGAACAGCTTTCAACACTTTCCGGTAGTAAGTGTGTTGACTGAAAAACAAAATCTGTTTTTTAAGTTTTGTGTGATTTCGTGCTTTGCACACATTTGATCACCTGCAGATGTTCCTTAGAGTAGAACCTCAATAGGATTATTTTATTCCTTGTGTTTTTTTCCTAGAGAAAAGAGCATTGAAAGTATGTGACCCACTGTTGAATACTTGCTGCATTTTGATGCTTTGAACTTTTGGGTTGTTTTCCCTTTATGACTTGCTTGCAACAAAAAAGAGAGATTATTACTCATATGTACATGAATCTAAAGAAAGCAACTGGGAGATCAAAATAATATGGCAGTTGTCTGGAGGCTAAACATGCTCAAGTACCAGAAAGGAAACATTTAGAAAGAAAGGGGTAGTGACACTGTGTCAGGCTTGAGCAGCCTCAAGCAAGGGACCTTTGCATCTGCTGCACAGGTAAGAATTCCCAGGAGCTACTCTGGCTTGATGATTACCCAGGTAGGGAAAACTTAATACCAAGTATTAGCTTCCCAGGGTTTTCCTCACCCTGGGAAAACCTACTCACTATGTTACCTGCTTGCTATTCTACAATGTAAAAAAAGAGTTGCTGCCTTTGAAGTTATTCAGGTTCAGTTTTACAATAATTGTGTTGAAGTTATTCAGTTCAGAAAACCCTCACTCTGAACTGACTTCACTTGTGCTCCGCTAAATTAGCATGTAGCCAAATTGTTTTGGGTACGTAGTGTCGTGACTTTGTTTTGGGTATGTAGTGTCCTTCATTGGTTTCAATCAGCCATGTGAGCAATGAAAGCCCTTACTCTAAACTGCACTCATTTTTTCATTGATGTTAAACCATAGCACAGTGACTTTATTTTTATTTTTTATTTATTAACATATTTTTATACTGCCAAAAACTTATGTCTCTGGGCGGTTTACAACAAAATAAAAACAAAGTAAAATGTTCATTAAAACAAAAATGAAAAGTTTAAAACATTATAACAATTAAATTTTTAAACAATATTTTAAAACAGCATTAAAACCATTAAAACAATATTACTTAAAAGCCTGGGTTAACAGATGCGTCTTTAAAGACTTTCTAAAAGCTGTCAGAGAGGGGAGGCTCTTATTTCACTAGGGAGCGCATTCCAAAGCCTCTCCTGCGGATTTCAGTGGGCAGTGGGGTTCATGACGAAGAAGGCATTCTCTTAAATACCCAGGGTCCAAGCTGTTTAGAGCAACTGCAGACAGACCTCTCCAGTGGATCTCAGTGGGAGGTGGGATTCATTACGAAGAAGGCGGGATTCATGATGAAGAAGTACCCAGGGCCCAAGCTGCTTAGAGCTTTATAGGTTACTAGTGATTTTAAGCCCGTTAAATTAATGGGCACTAGTTGGGTTACGTTTTTCCCCTCTCCTCCACCCGGCTGGGCCCACCACCTCCTCTGGCCCCACACTCTTGCCTCTCTTCCCCTCCCTCCCACCCCATCTCTTGCCGTCCCTCCCCCTCCCACCCCTCTCTCTCACCCTCCCCTCCCTCTCACCCTCCTGTCCCAGTCCCTCTTGTCCCTTTCCCCTGCCCCACTCCCACTTGCCCTTCCCCCTCGCCCACTCCCTCCTGCCCCTCCCCTCACCCACCGGCCCGCTGCTCCTCTTCCTGGGCGGCAAACAGTTTACTTGGGAAGCGGCGGTGAAGCAGCAGCAGGAGGCGGCGACTGGGTCCGATGCCGGCCGTGGCGGGCCCGCCACGCCACGCGGCCTGCCGTGGCCGCTGCCGCCGCTTGTTCGTCGTTGTGGGCGGCTGCCAGACAGCCACTGCTCCCCCCATTCCCACCTTCAGCCCCTGGTATCGGGGCCCACTGCTGGCTGCCCTTCCGCTGCCGGGCCAGCCCCACAACCACCAACCGTCGCCCCACCACGGCCACTGCTGCCATGGGTCCCACTCGCCACCGCAGCCATCCAAACCTCAGCCATCTTTTGGACTCTGCTCCCTCATGGCTGCCAAGCTCCATACGGCCACTTCAGCGGCAGGGCTGGCCCCGCCACTGCCGCCTCCGCCCTCCCCGGTCCCCGCTTCTCCTCCTTTCGCTTTGGGAGCCAACAGGGCTGCCTGGTGCCTGCGGCTGTATCTTTCTCAGACGTGAAAGACACGGGCAGACACGGGATTACACTTTAGCCTTTTATTATAGAGGATAACCAGCACCTTGTATTTTGCCCGGAAACATATCGGCAGCCAGTGTAGCTCCTTCAATACAGGAGTTATATGGTCTCTCCAATATGACCCAGAGAACAACCTGGCTGCTGCATTCTGGACCAACTGTAGTTTCCGGACTACATACAAGGGCAGCACACATAGAGTGCATTGCAGTAATCCAGTCTGGAGGTTGCCAGCAGATGTACCACTATTTTGAGGTTGTTCACCTCAAGAAACGGATGCAGCTGGCATATCTGTAATTGTCTCTCGAGTTCTGATCCCGCACAATGAGTACCTCCATCTTATCTGGACTCAGTCTCAGTTTGTTATCCGTCATCCAGCCCATCACCGACTCCAGGCAGGCATTTAGGGAGGTTATGCCCTCTCTTGATGATGCTGACATGGAGAAGGAGATTTGGGTGTCATTAGCATACTGATAGCACCCTGCACCAAATCTCCTGATGATCTCTCCCAGTGGTTTCATGTAGATGTTAAACAACATCAGGGACAATATGGAGCCCTGAGGCACAAGTTCAGATTTTGAAGAACAGCAGTCTCCAAGGGACACCATCTGGAACCTACCCAAGAGGTAGGAGCAGAACCACCACAGAGCAGTGCCTCCAACTCCCCACCCCCTCAGACGCTCCAGAAGGATACTATGGTCGATAATATTGAAAGCCGCCGAGTGGTCCAAAAGGACCAACAGAGTCACAGTTCCTCTGTCCATTCTCAATTGGAGATCATCCATCAGGCCAACCAAGGCAGTCTCCACCCCATAGCCAGCCCAAAAGCCAGTTTGAAATGGGTCTAGATAATCGGTTTAGGAACATAGGAAGCTGCCTTATACTGAGTCAGACCATTGGTCTATCTAGCTCAGTATTGTGCAGTATTGTCTTCACATACTGACAGTGGCTTCTCCAAGGTTGCAGGTAGGAATCTCTCTCAGCCCTATCTTGGAGATGCCAGGGAGGGAACTTGGAATATTCTGCTCTTCCCAGAGTGGCTCCATCCCCTGAGGGGAATATCTTACAGTGCTCACACACCAAGTCTCCCATTCATATGCAACCAGGGTGGACCCTGCTTAGCTAAGGGGACAAGTCATGCTTGCTACCACAGAGCAAGCTCTCCTCTCTGAAGTTCCCTCCAAGACTGTCTGGAGCTGGGATGCCACCACCCTCTCAATTACCTTGCCCAGCCACAGAAGGTTGGAGACAGGCGATAGTTGTTCAAGCCCGAGGGATTCAAGGTAGGGTTCTTCAGAAGTGGTCTAATGATTGCCTCCTTAAGACACAGAGGAATCTTACCTTCCCTCAGAGACACATTTATAATCTCTACCAGGCCTTCTACAACAACCCGCCCCACCCACCAGATAATATAAGCCGTGTCAAGCAAGGGTTAAGAGAACAGGTGGTAGGCCGCACCATTCCAATCAGCTTGTCCACATCCTCAAGAGTTAAAAACTGGAACTGATCCAACCTAATCACACAAGAGGGATCGCTGGACACCTCCACATCAGACACTAAAGTAATTGTGGAGACAGAGTCTAAGTTGGCCTGAATACAAGAGATTTTTTCCAACAGAATTCAGTAAACCCATCACAGCGGGTAATCAATGGTTTCAGATTCTGATTAAAGGAAGGAGGGGCATATACTAGCCCTCTCACAACCCTGAATAACTCCGCCAGACAACTTGTGGATGCAATACGGATAGAAAAGAATCACTTCTTTGCTGTACGTATCACCTGACCGTAGGTCTTCAAATGAGCTCTATGTTGCAATCTGTCAGATTCAAGCCGAATCTTTCTCCACTTTACAGGGAGCGGTAAAATTTGGCACACACATAGGTAAAAAAAAGCAGAACTCTGTGTATTTAATTTAAATTAAATCTGTCCATCATTTGATTTTATAGAAGACATTCAATTACACAATCCCCAACATGATGTTTGAAGTAATATAGTACAGAACTGTTTGCTTACAAGTTCTTACTCTTTTCACTTGCCAAAGATATAGAGATTTCCAAAGAAACCCCAGTCTTTTACCTTTAAAGGAATGAATGCTTCAGGAAAATATTTCCCCTTCTTTCCTTGTCCACACACTGTTCTTTATTCACACTGAACCTGGTGATTCCTCAATAAATGTTCATGGAGAGAGAAATAATGTTTGAAAAAAACCATGAAACTTTGGAGAGGATCCACAAGAGGAGGAATATCTCATGAATTCTCAGCAACAGATTCATAGTATTTGGGTTATAGTTTAACTTACATCTGTCAATGCACCTAACCTTATCCGCTTTCCAGATTTCTACTACAAGACAGCATCAGGCAAGATCTTGAATCCTAATTCATCTGTCACCCTGCAAAAACAATGATAATAATAATATGCCAAGAGAGGCTATCAGCTTATGAAAGATACCACTTAACCAAACAATAAAAGACACCATGCAATCTGAGTAAATTGCTTTTAGCTGTGGATTTTGACAACTGAAAGGAGATTTTTTTTGACTATTTCTGTAATAGTTGGTGTTATGATGTGAACTGGGGGCCAAATTTCTGCTGTTATAATTCAACAACTTTTATGTAATTACACCTTGATTCATTTGCTTAGAATCTGGCTTGAAAAGAAGAAACGTTAGCCTATATTTAAAAATAAAATACAGAACAGAAAAGTCACAGTTGAGACGTTTGCACGGCTGACACAACAAAAGTTGATTGTTTATTTAATGTTAACTTTTATGTACTGGCTACTTATTTGGTTACTTTTATTATTTATTATCATTATCATTAATTGTTATTATTATTAACCTGCCCTTTCAGCTCAGGGTGCTATACATGGCTCCTCTCCCATTATTGTATCACCACCACAACCCTGTAGGGATTAAGGCACATCAATAGGAGGATGGCATCACAGTGATCTGCACATATGTCTGCAATGAGCCTTTGCTCATGAATAGGCTTGTTTTCAGACACTGAACTCAACCTGCATATCGTATTTACCCAAATCCAAGTTAAGATTCCCCTCTAGTTCTTTCTTGTTAAATATAGTGAGGCCATATTGAATTAGAGTCTTCTTTATTTGGGGTACACCAGTATTTAATCTGTATTAAATTGTTTAATCAGTTGTTTGTTTTGTTTTGTTTTTTGTTATTGTTTTAATGAATGTGTTACTTTGTTTTTATTCTGTTGTAAACCACCCAGAGATGTAAGTTTTGGGTGGTATAAAAATGTTTAAACAAACAAACAAACAAATGTTTAACCTCTATTGTTTAAGGTGTCATCTTAAATAGTCCCCTTCTATTTAAGTAAATATGGTAGGTCTGAGATGGGAGCCTTCCTTGTTGCTTCTGCTTCCTTGGTATATCGATCATGCAGAAAACAATCTCATGTTGAACTACTGATGGGCAAATTACCACCAGACTGAGATCAGATTGGCTCATGTTTGGGGGAGGGTTGGATAGTTTCACTTACATCCAAGCCAATATGAAATAGCTTCACTTAAGTTCAAGCTAATATGAAATAGAGGCGAGTCTCATGATCAGTGAGATTTGCCGAAATGAGGTCTGCGGAGAGAGTGGGCTTAGCCTGCTCTCCCCACAGACGATTGCCCGCGGAGCCCTAGGCGGCCGGATCAGCCACCCACACGACTGCTGGCTCCATCACAGAGCCGACAGGGGCTGCAGGGATCGGGAGCCACACAGCCCCTGGAAGTTCCAGGATGCACGGGGCATCGTGGAGAGATCCCCGAGCCCGGGAGGCTGCTTGCATCCTCCCGGCGGGGGTCTACTCGTGTATTGCCATGGCACAGAGCTGCACCAGGGCAGCACATGATCCAGAAACCCAGGTTAGTGGAGCGCTGGCTCTGCTAACCTAGACTAAGGGGAGGGATAATTAAGAGGGCTAGCTTCTGGGAGCCACACGGCTCCCATTGCAGCACACAACTGCCAAAACCGGGCTAAGCTCCCTTAGCCCACTTCTTGCCGGTCGTGAGAATCACCTAGAAGTCTATTTAAATCCAAGTCAATATGAAACAACTCCACTTAAATCCAAGCCAATATGAAAAAGGTTTACTTAAACCCATGCCAATATGAACAGATTTGGAGCCATCATACTTCTGACTAAGAATGCAAAGTGGTCTACTCGAGTCCCTTCCAATCCTGCTCCCGTGTGAGCTTCCACCTTCCACCCACTTCCCAAATTTGTTGGGACATCAATACTTCCCAGATTTGCTTAGCAAGAATTCCCCTGGTGTCAGGAGAGAAGAAAACCTTCCTATCTCTTGTTGCTAGAGCAGCCATTATTGCCATGCAAGTGGGTGGGAGGAAAGAGGAGATAAATCTTGGAGGATTGCTGATGGGAGAAAAGGTGGCTGGGTAACAAATCTGGAGATGGATGGATGGAAGAGGGGACGGCGTTAAACTAAAATCAGATCTGGGGAAGAATGTGGAGGTGGTAATGCTCATTACAAGCTCCAAGACTCATATTCACAAGCCAGGAAATATTAATCTCTTGATTAAATCTCTACTTTGAGCAGAAGGATTTCAAATAGATACACAATGTCATGTATATTTCTATTGTGACAACAGCATAAGGTCCACACAAGACCCTCTGCCTTCCTTGAAGGTATCCTCTTAATTGCCATTGCTCAGGCTGCTAAGAGCATAACGTTAGTTTAACACCCTCTTAAAGAGAAGCCAGACACTGGAAGAAAAAAAATTATTAATAGTTACACAGCTTGATGTGGAAATGAAGAGCTAAATATACAACAAAATGTGAGAAAAGAATTGATAACTATTTATCTGGACCAAACATTGTGTGTGTGTGTGTGTGTGTGTGTGTGTGTGCCCCTTAGAATTTAAATCCCATTTTAGCAAAAATTCATGTGGAAAACAAGCAGGCCTAAACACACTTATGATATCTTCTCATTATTATTTACAATTGCTGCATTTGAATGTGCACCAATGTTCCCTCTAATTTTTTTCATTTGTGCGTGGAATGAATTTTGTTTTGGGTGGCAATACCAAGGCAGTGTGCACGCACATACAGTCAGAATGAGGTTTTCTTGATTCAACTTGAGCAGGATCTAAAATTAACTGAGTGGACATCAAAAACTTGTGTGCGCACGCACATGCACACACCTTAGAGGGAACACTGGTGTTCACGCAGTAAGATACAGATAATTAAATCTCATACTTCAGACACAAACATAAGTTGATTTCATTCACTAGGAATATAAGAAGCTGCCTTATCCCAAGTCAGACCATTGGTCCATCTAGTTCAATACTGTCTACACTGACTGGCAGTGGCTTGCCCGTGTTTCAGGCAGGAGTCTTTCCCAGTTCAACCTGGAGATGCCAGGACTGAACCTGGTACCTTCTGCATGCAAGCAGATGCTTTACCACTGAGCTACATCCCCATCCCCCAAGAGGAATATCTTATAGCAGACAATGCTCACCTATAGTCACCCATCCAAATGCAAACCAAGACAAACCCTGCTTAGTAAAGGGAAAATTCAAGCTCATTGCCACAAGACCAGCTTAATCTCATTCAGAGATCAGGAAGAAAGAACATAACTACAAGTAGACTAAAATGTTTACAGTTACCTATGCGAGCTAGTTCAGATGAACACTGCTTCTTCAAGAGATGAGGCTGGGGATACATAGAGAGTATGCCTGCCCTGACGTTAATTGACAGATGTGCCAACCACTCTGAAGGCATCCTTTATTCATGTGATAGGTGTGTTCATCTGAATCACTCCTCTACACATGTTCTGTGTAAAATAAACCAGGGTTTTGGAAAGTATGTAGAGGGGCAATTCAGATTAACACCCCTCTCACATGAGTAAAGAACATGCCAACACTGTTCTCAGGGCAACACCCCCGCCCCCAGCATCAAATTGTGAAGAAGCCGGTGTTTATCTGAATCAGCTCCATGTTATTTCTTTAAGCATGTATTAATTGTGTGCTTGTTTTTTACATTCTTAAATAGCACATTCAGGGAGCTCAGTGGTACAGCACATGAACTGCATGCAGAAAGTTCCAGAGTCAATCCTGGCACTTCTAGATAGGGCTAGGCAAGACTGTTGTCTGAAACCTTGGAGAGCTGCTGCTAGGTTAGTGTAGACAATTCTTACCTAGATGGACCAACCCACCTAGGTATAAGGTAGCATTATACATTCCTCTGAGAGAGACCAAAGCAGAATACCATGGGCTCCTACGGCTACAGCCTTATCCATGGCTCTCTTATGGCTTGCTTGCATGAGTATCAAATTCAAAACACCATGAATACAATTTCAGAATAAAATTATTTATGCCAGATTTTCCTACCAAAAAGTATCTCTACCAAGATATCCAAGAGTGACACAGCATAAAAATTGTTTGCCGGCTTAGCCAAAAGGTGAATGGGGAAATTCTCCTTATTGTCTCCCTCTCACACAGGAATTGCTCTCCTTATTTCCACAACCAATGCCTTGGTGTTATTGAAGCAACACGTGAAAAGGCATCTCCAGCCACAGCTGCTAACATGTTGAAGAACTCTTAGCTGTACACACTGTCGAATGCAACAGTACCGTTCTAGATATGCTCATCTCCACAGACCCATCATGTGCCAATATCCCAATGAAAATTGGACAATGAGAATCCCCAAGCTACGTTTTTAAAAAATCTTTTCCTCTCATGTCTCTTTCTGCTCCTAAATTCTACTGATGGACAATATGTCTGTGTTAATTCATCACTGCTTCCTGTGACATGACACTGGCAAATTAGCTTAGACTTTATTCTTTTCCCATTTCCCATGGTGCATAGTTGCTTTAGTACACACTAGGGATGTGCACAGAACTGCGGCAGGGCGGTTCAAAGGTGGCAGGGGTCTCCCTTTAAGAGCGGGGGAGAGTGCATTTACCCCTCCCTCCACTTTCCCCCCACCAGCATCCATGTTTATTAATGCCCATTGGGGCAGCAGCATACCTCCCTGCCACCCCATTGCCCTTGTCTTCCGGATATGACCAGAAGTTGCTGACTCACGGGCGCACATGCGTGCATGATGTATATGTGCCTGTGCTGGTGTGTGCAGGTGCATTGGCGACTTCCAGTCATATCCTGAAGACGAGGGCAACAGGGCGGCATGCTGCAGCTCTAATGGGCATTAATAAACATGGACACTGGCAGGGAAAAAGTGGTGGGAGGAGTAAGTGCACCCTCTCCCACTCTTAAAGGGAGACCTCTGCCACCTTTGAACTGGCAGCACTGCCGTTTCTTTGAACTGGTTTGGAGGCCCATAAAGCACTTCCGAACTGGTTCTGTGGACATCCCTAGTACACACCTGTGTCCTTTCTGCTAAATTATTCCCCACCTGAAACCAAGCAGATCTCTGCCTATGAAAAATGCATTGCACTGACACACTAGTCAGAGGCAAAATTTCTGAAATGCAATTACTCTCAGAAAATTCTAAGAACTAAAAAAAACTTTCACTTTTTGAAAATAATCACCTTTTTCAAAAATCATTTCAAAAACTTTCACTTTTTGAAATAATCACTTTCAAAGGAAAGGCATACTTTAAATGCATTATAGCAACTTTTCTCCCCACCTCTTCTGTACTTGCTCTTTTCCAGGGCCATATCTCCACATATGGCCCTGGAATGTCGTCATGGCATTTTGGAAGCATATCACACAATGCAGCATTTTTAAAGGAAAGAACATTGTATATAGAGCCTTACCTGATGCTAAGCACAAAACTATTTGTTGCTGGGATCCAAATATCCTTCCTTCAGGAAGTACTTGTTCTGCAGGGATATCATGTTTGCTCAGCACTTTGTTCATAAGCAATGTTGTTTTGCATTGAGGAGATGTGCTTTTTTCTATCAGATACCGTGCCTATTGCAGTTATGACTATAGTGTGGGAAATGGCTGTGTGAATGTCACAGACCCTTATTGGCACATAGTGGCAATACTATCCCTGGTGATGAATGACACACTTTTATGATCTGTTTTAAATGGCATTACAATCTTATTTTACACTGTTTCGGAGATTTAGTGTTCCCACACTGTAGCTCTGCATTATCTAGCCCTCCAAGAACAACCATTAAAGTGTTGGATATCATGAAGGCTAGCCACCTCCCCACATTAGCAATACTTATTATTTTAGGAATGATTTGCTATTTTTTTAAACTCATCTCCTCCTCCAGTAATTGGAAAAGCACAGCTCCTCATCCAGTACCAGTTTGATCACAATATGGTGGGGAAAGGCCCTAAGGAAAACTGGAGATAGCACAGTCTGCATTGGTTGACTGGAAGATGAGGGTAACCGGCGATATTGGAGAGAAGACCTCTCTGCTGAGACCATGCCTAGGGTTTAAAAAGTGGTCTGATCCAGGAGAACACCACTTTGCCCTCCCCATCCACCTGAGCAAATGTTAATTACAGCTTATGGGCTTGTGATGTTCCTTTGCAATGAACTTTGGCTGGTTTCTGGTTGATGACATTAGAAAGGAATCTTACCTGTCCCAGACTAGCAAATGTGGGCCCTTGGTTTTTGCCTTCCATTTCTCAGAGCAAAATGTCACCTTATTTGCACATAGGTTGGTTGATACAATTGATTATGTTGCTTTGCAATGCATATTGTAGGATTGGGCTCTGGGCACAAATTAGAATTCAGGAGAGGATATAAGAGGAGGTGAGCTGATGAGGGGTCCCTTATGGCATCCAGGATCTGGATGCATACAGGACAATTAATCATCATCACTGACTAAGCATAACCAGTTGCCAGGACAGTCTGCCATAGGGCCTGGCAACCAACCACATCTCCAGGCTGGTGTCTTTGGGCAGCATGAGCTCACATCATCTGCTGTTTTAGCTCACTTTTCCTCCTGGTCTAGCCAGCAGGCAGGCTGGGTCAGTTTTCTCTCTAAGTGGCTGGACTGTCAGCAACATCACAGTGTCCTGGCATGCTTCCCATTAAATTCTTGGAAGCTGTAAGCACTAAAGTGGTGGCCTATTTTCAATCTAGCTTGGTGTATGGCTCCTGTCCTCTCTCATTCTCCCATCTGCTCCCTTGCTGCGGGCACAAAGGGATGATGGTAATAAACTCTACTTCCATCAGCATTACACGGTTTATAATCCTTTGCCTGCTGAGCTCTCCTGAGCACTGACAATTAAAATCATCATGGAATGTGTGTGTGTGTGTGTGTGTGTGTGTAGTGAGGGGTGGATAAAAAATTCTAAAACTCCACATTTAAAAGGACTGAGCACAAGAAGTTCCAGATTAATCAACTGAGGTAAGTATTGTAAAAACAATACTTTTATTTGGTAACTTAGTCTATTTTTTCCAATACAAAAGTAGGATTGCAATTATTATTATTTTTAAAAAACCAAAAAACCTCTGGCTCAAATTTTGCCATTTCACAGGCTATAAATGTCATCAGCATAGTGCTGGGTGGCTTCTGCCAGGTTAGTCTGAACGTGTAAATTTTATGGGAAGAGGGAGGTTAAAGGAAATGGAAAAATGAGGAAATGTGTGCCAGGCCTAATATACAATTTTGATGGTTTCATCAAAACTTGCTTCAGGGCACACTGCACCTTTGATCAAAGAAACCACCTTTCTTAAGTGAGTCACCCACAGACTAAGAGCAACTTCTACTGTTTCCATTTTTAAGTAAAGTAAAGGCCATCAGAGATACTGTTATTCCAAGGCCAAAAACTGCCATCTATGCCTTGAAAGAGGGGATGTGTGCAAGAATAATCTGAGGCCCTAAATATGTGTTTTCCCTTTGTTTCAGCTGTTAATCCTATAAATATGCAAATCTGTGATTACCAAACATGTGGAATTTACCTATTTCTGCATCTCAGTGAAGATTCATTTCTGCTGCTTGCTTGCTTGCTAGAGGCTACCAAATTGGAATAAAAGAGGTGTGTGTATCACAAAATGATTGCTAATGGACAGAAGCAGTGACATACTGAATGACTGTCAAGAGTGCAGTGAAACCCACACTTTGCAGGGTACAGATTGCTACTTGCAGTTAAGAGTCAGTTCATACAACATGTACAGGTGAAACTCGGATAATTAGAATATCGTGCAAAAGTCCATTAATTTCAGTAATGCAAATTAAAAGGTGAAACTGATATATGAGACAGACGCATTACATGCAAAGCGAGATAAGTCAAGCCTTAATTTGTTATCATTGTGATGATCATAGCGTACAGCTCATGAAAACCCCAAATCCACAATCTCAGAAAATTAGAATATTACATGGAACCAAGAAGACAAGGATTGTAGAATAGAACAATATCGGACCTCTGAAAAGTATACAGTGTACTGTGCTTGATTGGCCAGCAAACTCTCCTGACCTGACCCCATAGAGAATCTATGGGGCATTGCCAAGAGAAGGATGAGAGACATGAGACCAAACAATGCAGAATTGCTGAAGGCCGCTAATGAAGCATCCTGGTCTTCCATAATACCTCATCAGTGCCACAGGCTGATAGCATCCATGCCATGCCGTATTGAGGCAGTAATTGCTGCAAAAGGGGCCCAAACCAAGTACTGAATACATATGCATGCTTATATTTTTCAGAGGTCCGATATTGTTCTATTCTTCAATCCTTGTCTTCTTGGTTCCATGTAATATTCTAATTTTCTGAGATTGTGGATTTGGGGTTTTCATGAGCTGTACGCCATGATCATCACAATGATAACAAATTAAGGCTTGACATATCTCGCTTTGCATGTAATGCGTCTGTCTCATATATCAGTTTCACCTTTTAATTTGCATTACTGAAATTAATGGACTTTTGCACGATATTCTAATTTTCCGAGTTTCACCTGTAGGGTATGGGGAAAGCATACCAACATGACCAACATTTATTTTTTATTTATTTTTTAAAAAACATTTCTATACCACCCAAAACTTGTGTTTCTGGGCAGTTTACAATTAAAATAATTTAAAATATTAAATCAATTAGCAATTAAAATCATTTAAAAGATTAAAAACATTTAAAACCCAGTATTAAAATTATTTAAAACTATAAATCTAATTAAAAGCCTCAGTGAATAAATGTTTCTTCAGTGCCTATTGAAAAGTTGCCAGAGATGGGGAGGCTCTTATTTCAACAGGGAGCATATTCCAAAGTCCAAGGGTTGCAATGGAGAAGGCCTGTTCCCAAGTAGCCACCAGCCAAGTTGGCGGCAGCCACAGACGAACCTCACCAGATGATCTTAGCAGGCCATGGTGGTCATGGCAAAGAAGACGTTCTCTTAAATACCCAGGGCCTAAGCTGTTTAGGGCTTTTAGGTATTGACCAGCTCCTTGTATTTTGCCCAGAAACGTATTGGTAGCCAGTGCAATTCCTTCAAGACAAGAGTAATATGGTCTCTTCTAGATGACCCAGAGACCAACCTGGCTGCCGCGTTCTGAACCAACTGCAGTTTCCAGACGACGTACAAAGGCAGCCCCACATAGAGTGCATTGCAGTAATCCAGCCTAGAGGTTACCAGCAGATATACCACTGTTTTGTGATCATTCATCTCAAGAAACTGACACAGCTGGTGTATCAGCCGAAGCTGATAAAAAGCACCTCTGGCCACCGCCTCAACCTGGGACATCAGGGAGGTGTTCGGATGCGGAAGCATCCCCAGACTGTGCACCTGTTTCTTCCAGGGGAGCATGACCCCATCCAGAACCAACAGATCAAAATCATCTCCCAAGTTTCAACCCCACACAATAAGTACCTCTGTCTTATCTGGATTCAGTCTCAGTTTGTTATCCCTCATCCAGTCCATTACTGCCTCCAGGCAGGAGTTTAGGGAGGCTATGCTTTCTCCTGACAATGTTGTCATGGAGAAATATATTTGGGTGTCATCTGCATATTGATAACACCCTGCCCCAAATCCCCTTATGATCTCTCCCAGCACCTTCATGTAGATGTTAAACAACATCGGAGACAATACGGAGCCCTGAGGGACACCATACGAAAGTTCAAATTTTGAAGAACAACAGTCTCCAAGAGACACCATCTGGAATCTGCCCGTGAAGTAGGAGCGGAACTACTGCAAAGCAGTGCCTCACACTCCCAATCCCCTCAGACGTTCCAGAAGGATACTATGGCCAATAGTATAGAAAGCTGGCAAGAGATCCAAAAGGACCAACAGAGTCACACTCTCTCTGTTAATTCCCAACATGTTCATGTTGACTGGCATCTGCTTTAAAATGTCTGTTTTGTGTGTGCTACCTACGTGTTTCATTTTTTTTTACACCAGAACAGCTTCTCTTTGGGCCACAGATTATTGTGCATTCAGAAGCTGTTCTGGTATAAAAAATGATACACGTAGGTAGCACACACAAAACAGACATTTTAGCAATAGTGATTATTGGTCACTATTATCATTTAGTGTACCTTGACAAAGTGCTTGGTACCGTATAAAAGAAAACTGTGATAAAACAGAGAAGGGGTAGGGGTGGAGAAAAGTGTGAACAGGGTAGGGAAGAAGGCAAGTAGCAGTGGAGATGCAGGGAAAGAGAGGTTAGGCTAGTTTAAGAAAAGTCTACCTCGTAGGGCATTTATATCAAGGAACAGAGATACTAGCTAACATCCAAACTAATCAAGCAACTGTGTAAACGTCAAAGTATGGGCTAAGCCACATTGGGAATTTATTTTCTAGACTAGTGTTGCACAAGTGAAAATCTCTGCATTTGTGCAATGAGGTATGCAACCTGTGGTGCACCTCCTGATGGAAAACTTCTTGCTCCATCCTTTTATCATGCACATATCATTTACATAAGAGTGCATCTTCAGGATTTTGCACAGCTATTCAATTTTCTTGTAGGTGTGTAACTTTGTTCATGGAGTAAGTGCTTTGTTAGTTTGGGTGTCAGCCAACGTTTCATTTAGTATTAGAGAGTAAAAATGCTGCAAAAATACGACAGGAGCAATTATGCGGATTTAATTGTTCCATAACATTGACACTCTTTATTTTAAAGGAAGGGGTGGGGGAGACAGTGACAAAGAGAACATGAACAAGGGCGTCAAGAATCGGCATGTTGTAGTCTCTGTTTCAGTGTTTACTGAAGTAATCAAGTCACATTCCAAATGTATCACTGAAGCAGAAAGAACAAGTATTCTAGGTACCACTTGGAACTGGTAGATAAGAAAAAGAACATGTTTAGAAAACAACCAGCTTTCCTACTGAACAGGAGTCTATTTTACAGCAAGCTATCTTGTAACAAAATGTCACAAAAACATGTTTTCATCCCTGGTAATATTGATTGGAGCATTACGTGTTGGAAAAGGAGATTTCCATCTATGATGCTTTACTCTTAGCCTCATGGAATTTTATCTCAAAATCACCTAATATTTCATTAATACACTGGAAAGATGATGCCTATCTGCCAGCTTTTAAAAAATGAGAATGAAATTGTTGTATTAATTGCATCATCGATATAGTACAACTTTGTTTCTACTTTACCACTGCGGGCCATAAATATGGCTTCAAAAGAGTCATATCCAGAACAGAGAGTGAATGAAAGAGAAAGATACATTAAACTTCTTGATTTATTATAGCAGGGGGGCATATATCATTTGGCATACAGAGTTACAGAGCTATGGAAAAGTTTGACTGATTTTAGAAGGATTTGACAGAAGGTTTGGTTGGCATGCGTATTTATGGTATGAAAAAAGTAAAATACATAAAGATTTTTTGAACCATTATGTGAGAAGGAGTTTAATGAGGGTGTGGTTAAAATACAAAAATTGGTTTGAACCTAAAACTCCGTTATGGGTATCTCCGATTGAAGCTTTATCACGTAAAGAAGTAAATATGCAAACGGGTTGGGGTACCTATAGGGATTTGGTACATTTTCACGAAAAGGATTGTAAGTTAAAATGTTTAATTGAAATACAAGATATAGTTAGAGATTGGTTTCAGTATCATCAGTTAAATGAGATGTATAAGAAGGACCTTAAAGTCGGATTTGAGGACCAGACTTCAAATTTTGAGAAGGAATTATGTCAAAATGATGAAAAATTAGTTTCTAAAATGTATAAACTGTTGCTTTTGGAGGAAACAAGAGAAGAAGTGGTTAAAACGACTATAATAAAATGGGCTCAAGATGCGGGGCGTAATATAGAAATGGCAGCCTGGGAAAAGTTATGGAAAAAGGATTTAAAATTTACTGCATGTTATGCTATCAAAGAAAACTATTATAAAATGATGTATAGATGGTATCTGACACCAAAAAAACTGGCTTTAATGTATAAAAATGTTTCAAACAAATGTTGGAAGTGTGGACATTCTGAAGGCACCTTTTTTCACATGTGGTGGACCTGTGGGAAGGCTAAAGGCTATTGGGATATGATATATAATGAACTAAATAAAATATTTAAAATGACATTTCCTAAGAAGCCAGAATCCTTCCTGCTGGGAATAACACAAGGAGCTATCTCTACAACCAATTTAACATTTTTTATGTATGCCTCTACGGCAGCTAGAATTATATATGCACAGAAATGGAAGTCTAGTGAACTGCCTTCAAAAGAAGATTGGCTGATAAAAATTTTGGAATATGCGGAGATGGCAAAACTTACAGCACTATTAAGAGATCAAAACTTGGAATGTTTTAAAGAAGATTGGGAACCATTTTTGTTGTATTTAAAAAATTACTTCCCTACTATGGACTTGACAGCAGGGTTTGAAATTTAGTATAAATCGCAGGTTGGTTAGTTTAATTATGTTTGTAAGGGTTTGAACTTATGTTTTGAATTATTATTATAGCAAGGGTAAATTTTATAGTTGATGATTCACGAAGAAATGTGAGCGAGAAGTCCATCTTTTATGTGTGTATTTGTAATGAATGACAATATTGCTACTGTTAAAATTAATTAAAAAAAATTTTTTTAAAGTTTGACTGATTAAGTTAGACTATGAGGATTGACTTTAGGTCTGTGATATTTTGATAGGATAAGCCTTCAGTGTGAAAGTACTTAGGCCCAATTCCTTTTAAAAGACCATAGATTTCAGTTTTTCCTTCAGACAAAGCCTAACATTCCTATCCAGTTTTCAGTTTCTCCTTGGAGGAAATCTGAAAGTCTCTTTTGAATTTCACTTTGGATAAATATTTGTTCCAATCTGAAAATTGTGCCACAGAAATACGAGAAGGGCTGTACCTCGTCTGTAGAGCATATGCATTGCATTCAGAAAGCCCAAGGTTCAGTATATGGTTCTCAAACAACAACCCCACAGAAGCTATCTATCACAGTGCTACTCACTTTAACCCTGAGTTTTGCACTTTTAAAAATACTATATATTTAGTTCTGAAAGTAACACAGGACAAATAAATTGATAAATTCATGCAGAGCTTTTACAAATATGTTAAAATGTGGACAGTGCCTGTGAAATGTGAGGAGAGTGGCAAGACCAATGGATGAGCTAGTGTTCAATTTGTCACTATACACACCTGTCATTTCAGGTGTGAAGCCAGGTTTATCTCACTGATGAGGGATACACTGAAAGCTCTTTTTTATATGACACTGTTCTTTTGAGAACTCTCTTTTATATGACATTTTCCTTCACCCGAAATGAGGTCAGATGTTATAACAGGAAATAAAATGTGGCAAGCTGATATTGAATGCAGATTCATAAAAGGCATTTGCTTTACTTTGCACTCTGACCTGCAGCTACCAGATACAATGCCCTATCCCTTTTTGCTAGTTAGTCACACATTGCAAAGGGAAAACTTTGCAAGCCTACAATTCACATGGCAATGCAAAGCTTCTCTTGAAGTTCTGGCCTTCAAAAGTCCCTGCCCCGCAGCAAATGTGCAGTTGTCTCAGTAATCAACAGACAGGCTTAATTTATTTTGAATATAATTTCTGAACATCAAAAGCAATAAGGGCCCATAAAATCCTGCCTCACTAAAAATTTAATATAGCTACAGCAGTGAGATAAAAACACTGCTGTGTATGGATATGCAATAGCATTAGAGAAAAAGATAAGATAATCCAGTTTAATGTAAAATATCTTTCTGGTTTGGTAAAGCATTATCAGCAGTTGATGGGATTTTTTCCTACTTTTTAACAAGTCAAAAGGTTTTGTAAACTTCACTAAGAATTTTTCTACTCTGTAATAGGGATGTGCCCAAACCGGTTTGTGCTTCCTCCTTAAGGAAGCACCGAACCAGCTTCAGCACCCGCATCCGAACCAGTTTGACCGGGTGGGGATTGGTTCTTTTAAAAATCACATAACAGGTCCTTACCTGCTCCTCCACTACCCCACCGTTTTTCTAGGCATGTCACTCACTTTCCAAAAGGCTACACACAGGCTGACAGGAGTAGTGCTGCAGCTGCGCATGACCCTTTTGACCATGACCCTGCATCCAGAAAAGTAGCAGGGTGGTGAAGGAGCAGGTAAGGACCTGCTTACCTGGTTTTCAAAGGAACTGATTCCCACCCTGCCCATAGTTGCCCAGGCTGGTTTGGGCACATCCCTACTTTACCCTGGTCATCATAAAAGTTGTTAACAACAATTGTGTCATGGTTTCTTCTTTAATTCCTATTTAACTATCATGTGATATCATTTTAACTTAGGGCAGAGTTAAAATTCTGTAATTTATCTTCTCCAACATGCCAAGGGAGAGAACTGAAACATTATGACAGCGCAATCTTATGCAAGGGATGGATGCCTCCTAAGCATTTGAGGAAGTGCTTTGAAGTAAGATCTGCTGTGATCTGTTGAACTCCCTAGTAAGTGAGTTTGATAGCTTATGGAGGTGGAATGGCTATTGTTACAAATTCATTACATCTATATTCTACCTTTCCTCCAATGATGTTTCAACAACTACATGAAGTTCCCAGGCATTTTCCATCCAGAGATTTTCCAGGAACGGATTTGCTTCACTTTGGACATCCATGTCAGAAACCCTTTACGTAAATACACTTTACCCATATGATTGTTCCATGCTGTGCTACTGCTTGAGTTTTAATGGTGTGGACACACATGGCAAATCTGGCTACAGAAAAGGATGAAAGAAGAACTACATATTGTGCAAAAAATGATGGGGTTCCCAATCCCATACTTCTCTTGTAACATGAATTTGGGGAGGGGAAAATTGGTGTGTGAAAGGGCTTGCTTAACACTTCAACTTCTTGTCATTTCTCTCCTGCAAATTCCCCCCTGCCCATGCATTCACATTACCCAGCAAATGCATTCCTAGGAAATACAGTATGTGTCTTCATGTATCAAACAACTCTTCGTACCCATTTAGAAGACCTGAGAAGGCTTGATCACTCTTTCTTGGTGCAGGGAGGCTTATTACCACCAAACGAGGGATCCTCTGTCTTATTCAATTTCCATTTTCATCCAAAGAAAGAAATTAAATTGAATCCACTATTATATTTCTTTTACAAGAAAACATAGCGACAAATGTTCAGATGTCAGTGACCCAATTAGAAAAATTTCCTAATTAACTGTTTGCAACAACAAATGAATTAATTAACTACTAGCTGAACCGGGCACAAACCATCTGTGTCTCTAGTTCTCCCAGTTTTCCCCACCCCTGCTTTCTCCCCTGTTTTTTGCTCCCCTCACCCCCACCCCCTGTTCACTGACCTGTCATTTGGCCGGCAGGCAGGCCCGGAGAGGGAGGCTGTAACACCTTTTGCTCCGCCTAATCGGCCAAACTCCAGTGTGAGCCGACCTGGTGCCGGAGAGGGCGGCTGCGCCGCCCTCTCAGTGCTTCACATTTTGGCCCCAGTACCTTCCTTTGGGCTGGCAGGCAGGCTGGAGAGGGAGGCTGCACCGCCTTCTCCACCGCACACCCCCGCCCTTCACATTCGGCCCCAGTGCGATCCATACTTCCTTTGGGCCGGCAGGCGGGCCTCTCGTTTGCCGCTGCTGCTTCCCCACCGCCTGCCTGGCCACTTCCCTGCCGCCCACCCGGCCACTTCTCTGCTGGCCAGCCACCTGCTGGTCAGCCGCCCCACCCTCCAGCCACTGTTTTCTTCTCTGCCCACCCACCACCATCTCCCCCCCCCACCCGCTGGCCAGCACTGCCATTTTCTTCCCTCCCGCCTGTGTCTGCTGCTATCCGAGGAGCTGCTCGCGAACTCTCGCAAGAGCTGCCACGCATGGGATTAGCGACGGGTACGTTTAAGAGAATTATAGAGAGAGAAGATAGATAGACACCAGTGTTATCTTTTATGTGCAAACCAAGAATGCACTCACATGCTATTGAAGGCAATATATAAAAGTACACATTAAGATATGTAAGATTAAGATTAGCACATTAAGACTTGCACTCCTAGAAAAGTAGGGAACACAGTTGGCTTTATATTAGAATGAGAATGAAAATTCACTCTTCTTATTTAACATTCTCTTGCTCTATAACATCCTAACCATGAGGTTTGAAATCCTTGTAATTTTTCTGTGGTTAGTGTTCTTATAAATGCTCTCTTCATAGTATGAAAGATGTGCAGTCATGGATTTCCTTCTCTGGTAGAAACAGGCTCTAACATTTAAATGCTGGATAATTTTCCTTTAATGAACCCAGTGGTATATTACTTAAGAAAAGGACAGATATTAATATGGAACTTATGTGGTGCACAACAGATGCAGAATATTGTATGAAAATAATTTGGAGGAGTATGCATACCCAGCCATTACAGTAGGATCCCTCAGGAGTCCTGAAGTCCCACATTAAAACTTTGTGCTGTGTCTGACAAACCAAGTCTCTCCTCTAGGTAAATTTAAAAAATAATTAAAAATATATATAAGTGCAGCAACCAGCCCCAAATCTCTGGCAGTAATGACCTTCAGAATCAGTGTGCTTTCCATAGGAAACATTTAAAACAATTCTTTACAAAATGAGTTTTGGCTGCAGACTGTAGGATTTGACACTGCCTTGGTCTTTGGGAGGATTAACAGAAGATGAGACCGACATGTTCTCAGATAATGAGTCTGTTGGGATGTTAAGAATCTGTATTCTTTACTTCTCACTCCACCTGCAACAACTACCTCACCCCTCCACTACAAAAGCCATCTGCTCTCTACTGGCTATGATACAATATTCTTTTTTAAAGAAACATTGGTATGCAAGGATGAAATAAGACTCTAGCTTTCTCTCAAGACCACTGAATGAAACAGGACTGGCTCTAGACATGGCTGGGATATGTAACTTGGAAATATGTCCTGAACATTTACCATGTTCAGGAGACTCTAGAGATATAGTCTCACTTTGGTGGCCTAAACTAACTCAGGCCTCAGCATGTTCCCCAATTTGCAGGAAGCTAGTGCCTGTCATGAAATAATAATTTTGCCTGCCTATCAAAGGAATGCCACATAACTCAGAGGTCTGATTGTTTGTTTGATTCCTCTACTGTCTTTTTCATTCCCTTTTGTTAATGTATGTAGACCCAGAACATTTTGGGCTAGCTTTTCTTGGCAGAAAATATATAAGCACAGCAATATTTAACCCATTGCTAGAAATGAATTAACCAATATGATTATTTGACAGTGGAATAATATAGATATTCCTCTAGAACTGATCCATCAAAGCATTCCCATGCTCCTTTACTATAAGCCTGCATAAACAGCAAGTATCAATCAAAGTTAAATTAATTATATATCTACCCAAATGTTTGCCAGATATATTCCTAACCCTGCTTTTCAAATGGAAAATGTTGACATCAGCAATTGATCTGGCAGTTGAGGGATGCAAAGTCCACAATGTATCATCTAGCTATCCTTGCAGTGTGAGAGGATATTATAAATGAATATGGACTCCATATGGATCAGGTTCTGGATAACTACAGGACTAGCCCTTCTTTCCCCATGCTTTTATTTTCTCTAAAAACACCCTCGAAAATAATACATGAAATAGATAGTATTTGCTTTCCTGATTTATAAAACACAAATTACTTGGATGCAACAAGTGATGAACAATCCAATTAAAGAACTCTCTCAATCCAGGAATAAAGAAGAATAGAACACACTGAGGCAAACTGCTAAACTGTCTCCGAGAGTGTGAAAATTTAAATTATCATCTTTATAATTACATTTACCTTTTATCTTTTCATGTGATGCTTCTCTTCCTTTTTAGGCCATACCACATATAATGTCATAAATAAATAAATAAATACATAAATAATCTGATCATTAAGCAAATAATGCCTGAACAGTTTGTGGTGACTATCTAGGATTTTAATCCCCACCCCCTCTCGCCATCTAAGAGTATGCCATTTGGTGCCTGAGCAGTATGCACAACACCACCATTTTTTTGCAGGGGGCGGGGAGGCAGAGACTATGGAAGGGCCTAGAGAATTCCCGCCTAATATGATGGGATTGTCTTTAAGGAGACAGCTATATATGATGGGTTGTCTTAAAGAGAAATCAGCAGGGGAGAGGAACCCTTAGAATCTCTTTGGTTGAAGAAGATATTTGGTTTATATCATTTCCTGTATTGTTAAGCAAGAAGAACACATGCCAGTGTGGTGTAGCGGTTAGAGTGCTGGACTAGGACCGGGGAGACCTGAGTTCAAATCCCCATTCAGCCATAATACTAGCTGGGTGACTCTGGGCCAGTCACTTCTCTCTCAGCTTAACCTACTTCACAGGGTTGTTGTGAGGAGAAACTCAAGTATGTAGTACAGCACTCTGGGCTCCTTGGAGGAAGAGTGGGATATAAATGTAAAATAATAATAACAACAACAACAACAATCCACCTCAGTTACCATGTCTACCTATATACCCATGTTAATGAATGTATTAGTTCATAAACGAGAATGATATGCATTCTTATCGCGAAGGGAACATGCTGAGAAAGAATGTACTATTCCTTTCTCTTCCCTCGTCTTGTAAGAGCTGTGCACAGGCTGAATTATCAGACCAATCCTAATAATGACTCAGACCATTCTTGCATCATGCACATGATGCAGGGATGGTCTGGACTGCACTGAGCCAGTACTTGTTTTCTGCTGAAAAATGCCCCGATAGGTTTTACATTGCCTTGGATCTGATTACCAGCCCAATGCAATGCACAGTCCAACTATCTAGCAGCTCAAAACAAGTCACAGAGTCTCCCTGAACTGATAGCACTGTGGGTAGGCTGATAAAGAACAGAGTCTATTTTCCTTGCTTGCAGGATTACCCATCCCCATATATGCCCTGTATACATATTGGTTCATGATTTGCCTACCTTACTCAATCACAGTGCAATTTTCTAAAAATAACACAATAACTACAGGTGTTCTAGTTGAAATATGTTAAACTCAACACAGTCAAATGGAGAAAAGAAGTATATTTTTCACCATACCTACGAAGAATGCTGTTAACATAATAGAAGTATAAATTCTAAGTTAGCATTACAGAAATTAAACCTTTTAAAGATGTAATTGCCTACTGTTCAAAGCCTGGTTTAAGATATGCAATTGAAAAGGCCTGCCTCATATTAGCTAACAAATATAATAGAACTTTTATCCAAAGCAATGCTCTGGGGAAGGAAGAAGGAACACATTAAAACCAAAAGGTACTTTGACCGATTATCAGAAGTCGCCAACAATACAAACATGGAATTTGCATTAATCAAATGTTTTCAAGAATGTGTAGTGACTTGCCAAATTCTCCCCCTATAAAGGCTGACAAGCTATCACAGCAAAAAAAAACCACAAATGTAGCCAAAGTTTCATTGTTTTATGAATGTATGAGAAGAAAAAAGCAATCAATATACTGTATACATTAAGATTTCCCTCCAGAACAAGCTTGAAAATTCACCACCAGTTTCTCTAGTTTCAAGGCTTGCCAGTTTCTAGTGACAATCTGTTTTTGTAATGTAGAGGTAAAGGATATTCCTTGAACTGAAAGGCAAATAAAATTCGTTGAATTAATTCTAAATTTAGACTTCAGTAGCTCTCTGTATCCCTTCTTCCACATATAATCCAATCAGTTCTATCCCTAGACCCTTTGGGTTGAAAGGTTTACACTTGGGTAACTATCACAATATCACAGCAACTTCATCAAAGAGGTTGTTTTGATAAACAGAACCAAGAACTATGGAGCCTCTGACTGACATCATAGCAGCCCATCCAATGGGAATGTTTGCATCTTTACGTAATGGACAAGCTATTCCCCCCACCTTTTGGTTCTACCTTACTTTTCAAGTTCTAGAGACTTGTGACAAATGTCCATGACTGCTATTATGTTTTCAGCAAACCTACCTATTCTGATCTTTAAATTTAAAACTATATTTCCATGGATAACACTACTAAAATAGTATTGACATAGAAACCCTGAGAAATAAACTACAGAAGATGCCAGAGGTCTTTTTTTACAAGTTATCCATTAAGTAAGTCACTTTACATGCCCTTGACAGATCTTTCTCTCATATGTTCCATCACAATGAACAGCTTCTTGATCGTGCACCCATGAAGTGAAGACCCCATAAATCTTTAGGGTTTTTTTTTTAAACAGAATGAAGGCATCATAGGATGATCACATAAAAATTCCAGCCTTAAGAAAAGATAGGTCCTAAATCATTTCCTTTAGAGTAATCCAAATGGCCATGTACTCCTGCTTCTCTTTTTATAGCAGATAAGATGCAGTACACCAATACAACTACAAAGAAAGACAATGAACATTTGTTTGACTTATCTGGCATTCAGATCAGGCATTCTGAGTCATCTAAAGCTGGTGGACAACATTAAGCAAAGGAGTGGTTTTATTGTTTTATTATTATTTGTTTATATGTTAGCATTCTTTAAGACATTTTGAAGCTTTTTCCAAAGACCTTATTTAATGTGCAATTGAAAGTTAAAAGTTTACAAGTTTAAAAACATTCAAAAGTTTTAAAACTTCAAAACTAAACCACAAATGTAGCAAAATAGCAAACGTTTCGATGCAAGACACCATCCTCAGTGCTATACAAAGCTGGCCGAGTCTTGTTTTTAAACACAACTAACTCCACACCATGATTCAGCTAAAGAACTGAAGGCAATCAACCAATCCTTTGCAGCTCCCAATATCATATACAAGAAAAACAGTGAAAGGAGGGGAAAGAACACAAAAGCATAATGAAGTTCGTACACTCAATAACCAAGGAATTTCATTGCTTCCCTCATTTCCTCTTTAACATTTATAGTTGGGTGCAACTGTTCTCTCTATATAGCTTCTTTGATTTTTGTTTCCTCACATCTGTTTCCACAGCCAAGGTGAATATCTTTATTCACTACTCTGCCTTGATGTTGTTCTTTAACATGCACTGCCCATGGTTTTGTTCTCTCTCTATGCTGTATGTCTGCCAGATGTTCCTTATATCTTTTTATCAGAGTCGACCAGTTTCGCCAATATAAAACTGCATGCACTCTAAGCACACCATTTTATATATCACCTCTTTTGTCTGAAATAAGCTGTGATCCATAACAAACTGTGTGCTTTGGATACAGTTTATTTCAAGCAAGTAGTTTGAGATAAACTATGATTGGTCAGCTCAGCTATTACAACCAGTCTTGATATATTGTGACCTAAATCAGAAGTAGACACTCGTGTGGGCATGGGGGAAGGGAGTGTGCATTCCCAGCCTTGAGAACATTGAGCAAGGACCATGGTTAAAGCTTGGTTCCACATTACATCTGAAAATTCCCAATATACTGTATTATAAGCCACCCTGAACGTATACAATAGGGACAGAGCAGGGCCCAGTGCTATACATAAACAAAATGAAATGGCTATCCACTATAAAAGTGAGAAAAGGTGCATCTAGAAAAAAATAAATTCAAAAACAATAAAACTACAGCTGGGCCTCATTATCCTCAGGGGCTTTGTTCCCGCTTATTTCTGCAGGTGATAAAGGTAATGATTTCTGCAGGTGAATTCAGTCTGTGGTTATTGGGGGTTGGGTTCCTGCAGGGCAAAAATGCTCAGGAAAAGGTATAAAATAGAGGAAATCAGGGAAAGAAAGTGATGTACCATGCTATGCAGGTCCCCAGCTGACCAGCAATGCCCCCCAAATGCCAATTTTTGCTGATTTATCCACAAAAAAATTGCAAGGGCAGTATGGTGTTTTTTTAAAAACACAAATTAGCCACAAAATGGCTCCTTTCTTCAAAATGGTGGCTAGAAATGACCTTGGAGGCATATGCCTGCATATGCCGAGGTCAGGTCTCAATTGCCTGACTGCATGTGCCGAGGTCCATCTGTAGTTACATAAACCATATATGCAGCTTCACAGAACAGAAAAGTCAAACTCAGGATAAGCTCGACCACAACGTGACTCCGCTCATATTCCACACACAGAGTACTTATTCTTAAAATCAAGACGGCTTACCTGCACATTTTGTTCTTGTTGTGAGTGGAGGCCCAGGAGGCCCAGTCCCCCCTTCTCCAGGGCGAGTAAGAAGCACTCTGATCTCATATTCCACATCTGGATCCAGATGCCATAACTTGTAATTGGGTGAATCAACAATGTGGGTTTCAGCCCAGTTCCCATTTGTTGTACGATATTCCACCTCTTTCAGGATGATAGGCCCATCACCAATGATGGAGTTAGCATTGGGTTTGATCCATAGATAGGTGGCTCCAACTGCTAGTAGCTCTGGGGGTGCAATAGGTGTGGGAGGTTCTGAAAACAATAACAAGAAATAAGTCTGTGAATGCTGCTGACTTTTTCCATGTGATAAGTAACCCATCAAGTCCCTGGTCATGCTAACAGAATTTACATTTTATATGTCTTTAATTTGGGGAGAGTTGATTATGCAAGGAAATAATCATCTTTACTGTGTGGACTTAATGCATATGGGGAGGGAACAGGATCATGCCCTATACATATTCAGTATAACTTCTAAGCAGAGCCTACATACATTCAGATTCTATGCCTTTAGGCTTTATCCATGTGAAAAGTAACCCTTCAGGTACCTGATAATGCAACAGAATCTACAGAAGTACAATTCAGAAGTTAGTTAGTTAGTTAGTTAGTTAGTTAGTTAGTTAGTTAGTTAGTTAGTTAAAAACATTTCTATACCACCCAAAACTTGCATCTCTGGGCAGTTTACAATTAAAATAATTGGAAACATTAAATCAATTAACAATTAAAATCATTTAACACATTAAGAACATTTAAAACCCCGTATTAAAAATATTAAAACTATAAATCTAATTAAAAGCCTGGGTGAATAAATTCATTCATTTATTTATTTTTATTTACCAAATTTGTATACTGCCCCAAACTTTCATCTCTGGGCAGTTTACAATAACATGTGGTCAGGTCTTCATTGCCTTTTTAAAAGCTGCCAGAGATGGGGAGGCTCTTATTTAAACAGGGAGCATATTCCAAAGTCCAAGGGCTGCAACGGAGAAGCCCTGTTCCCCAGTAGCTGCCAGATGAGTTGGCAGCAACTGCAGATGAACCTCTCCAGTTGATCTTAATAGGCAGTGGGGTTCATGGTGAAGAAGACGTTCTCTTAAATACACAGGGCCCAAGCCGTTTAGGACTTTATAGGTAATAACCAGCACCTTGTATTTTGCCTGGAAATGTATCGGCAGCCAGTGTAGTTCTTTCAACACAGGAGTAATATGGTCTCTCCTAGATGACCCAGAGACCAACCTGGCCGCCACATTTTGGACCAACTGCATTTTCCGCACTACATACGTCAGCCCCACATGGAGCGCATTGCAGTAATCGAGCCTAGAGGTTACAAGCATATGTATCACTGTTTTGAGGTTGTTCATCTCAAGAAATGGCTGACATATCAGCAGAAGCTGATAAAAAGCACCTCTGGCCACCGCCTCAACCTGGGACACCAGGGAGAGGTTCAGATCCAGAAGCACCCCCAGATTGCAAAGGAGAGAGGCTAACAGCATGATCCTAGCCCCCTCCATTTCACATTCACATACATATGTTTTCTGAACAGGATGTATGTTTCTCTTGCTTCAATTCATCCTGAATTTATCTTCAGACATGCCTAATAACTATGCATCTCATGTAATTATGTTTTGGAAAGGCTATATAAGTCAAGGCAGGAGCCATTATTATCCACAAACCATTTCATTTGTGCAAAGAGCTCTCTTAAAGTCAACAGCCAGAAATGGACACAAAAGAATATGTTTAATTTTGTTTTATTCTCCTGTTCTAAACATCTATGCCTGGGGAAGAACCGGAAGTTCTGCAAGCTTTCAACACCTTCAGACAGATAAAAGATTATCTGTCCACTTCGTGTCAAATAGAAATTATGACAATAGAAAGTCAGTTGTCTCAATTAACATATTTGTAGGGGACTTTTCCCATTTCTGGTTGGCACTTTAGGAGAGACAGAAGCAGTCTTAACCTAAATATTACAAATATTAGAACTGCACTTAAAGGGGGTAATGTGAGATTCTGGATGAAGCTGTAGATATTGCACTGACAGACAGAATGTTCTACACTAGCATCATTTTTATTTCCCTTAGCTAAGCCAATAGACAGAGGAACCAGTATAGTACATACTCTACTGAAGGTGTGTGTGTGAAATGGGGTTTAGGTTGACTGAATGCACACATCTGATACTGCACAGATGAGAATTATCTGAAAGTTCCCACAGTAATTACACATTAGTTAAGTCTTATTCATAATAAAATACTCCACTCTTCTGCTGTACTCACATCAGGAACACAAACACAGCAGCTTGGACACTATTTCTTGTGTTACCTCTGCTGATACAATGGGTTTTCAGTTGACAGATTCAGATGGTCACAGTTGGTTATTAATCATATGCTGTATGGATTAAGTACAAAGCTGGCACATTAAAAGTTTGTTTCCTTTTAAGCAAAGAAAATCAACTTTTAATGGTGTTCATTCTGTTTAGGACAGAGGTGGGATGTATGTGGCATTTAAGACACTTTTGCAGGATAAATTAGCCCCTGTTCATATTTCAAGAATCCCAGCCTAAAATTTATTATCTTTGTGGTTCCAGAAACAGAATTGAAAACATACACATGGTTCCAAAACAAATAAGCAAGAAAAAAGGAGCATGACCACGGTGGTGGCCATTTTAAAAAACAATCAATCAAAAACACCTTTCATGATCTGTAAATCCACTTAGCAAAAATAATTTAATTGCTGACTCAGTTTTTTCCACATTTGCTGTTAAGACTATCTTATCTCAAATGTCATATGAGTACCAACTGTAGTGTGTCATCCATTATATTCATGAAATATTATGCAAAATTATAGCACACATCTACTGTAATTGTGCGCAATTAGTTGTGCCTTTCCAGATCATGATATAATTCTAATATAGCCATAGCTGCAAGGTCAGTCAACTATATTTTATTTAGAGCTTCCTGTTTTAACATATATATCTCAGTAATCACTACTGTTTAAGGCTGAATATATATTTTAGAACTACTTATTTGAATCAGTACTGCCCTTTTTAAAAAAGGAAGAACAAAAGGAGTGGTGTAGGAGGGGGAGAATCAAGATAAAACAGTACCATGGAGAATACCACATATGCTTGTTTAATAGCCTTCTATGTATACTGCTGTTGTCAAGAATGTCACCACTGTTAAAGCATCAATCAACAAATTAACTCCTTAGAGATTAAGAACAAAAAAGCGTATGCAACCTCACATGCAAGGGCACTTAGAGAAGTATGACTAATACTTGTTGTTTCCCAGAAGAGAGAGAGAGATCTATAGCAGCATCAGGAGACATGAATCAGATACTGTGTATTAATTCAGTGCAGGAGTGGGGGTGGGGGGCGGAAAGGGAGAAAACTAATAATAACAAATCTCTTAAGTAGCCGTTCATAAAAACCATAAAACATGTACAGGCTACTGGCATTATTCTTGTCATTGCCACTATCGCCACCATCATTTGCAGTGGCTTTACATATTCCTTTTGGAAGCCTTAATTATAGACTTTGTGGGGCTAAAAACATGAAATGAAATGGATAGAATTATGAAGACATTTCTCCAGGTTTGCTCAAACATTTTCTGACAGCTTCTTTGAATTTTGTCCCTTTCTCTGTCATGAACAGTCAGTATTCATTTGCAGGGACATAATGCTTGATGCACATAATCACAAAAAATATTGAGGTAGTCATGCTAAAGAACCAGGTGGTGCTTCTTGCATGTATCAATCTTTTCACCTGCAGTTCTGCACCATGTGGATCTGTGGCAATTTTAACAGGATATTTCTTGCTTTTTATATACAACTATCAGTCTCAAGCCCTCAAGACAGAGTGAATAACGAATTCAAATATAGCATGAAAACACAAATCAATTTTTGGAGTCTTCATAGTAATATTCTAAATGCATGGGCCAACATCCAGACTAACATAGCATGGGTGCTAAGTAAGAAGCAGTGGTGCTTCTGCTAAGTTCCTGGCTAAAGCAGCACCTGCACTCATATGGTGTTGGGGAGGGAAATTTCAACAAGCTCCCTTTCCCATGGAAGCACTCTTGGCCACCCAAAAATATGTCCTTGAGAGATGCATGATGCTCAGGGACATACTTTAGGGTGGCACAGAGTGCTTCCAGGAGAAGGAGGAGTTGTTGAAATTGCTGGTGCAGTATTAGTGGAAACCTTTAGCAGCACCAACACTTCTCACCCACGCTTTGTTAGTCTAGATGTTAGCCATGATGTACAGTAGTCTAGGTGTACTGTTATATGATCATACACTTGATTCCTTGCAGATTGAACTACAGCACAATCCACCCTAGTGTTAAAGAACAAAATTTAAGATGTTCTTAAAATCCTTTTCTATAGCTAACCACATGTTTAACATATTTAGTCATTGAGTCATAGAACTCTATGAGAGTCATTGAATCATTTGTGTAATGGGCTTTATTTATTCCAAATTAGCAAAATGGCTGTCATTTTGATAAGTGAGATGTGTGTGGAAAGGAGAACTTGTACACTGCAAGAACTCCTGCAAGATATGATACTTTGAAGATTAGGGATCAAAGCCTAAATTGTAAGCAAGCACGGTATGCAAGATTGTAGAACACAGCCTGAGAGTTAAATTAAAAGCCTTAACTTGCAATGTTCATGCTTTTGGGTGCATGAATCAATTTATAAGACACTTATTTCTTTCTCTCTTTTTAAAATCCTAAAAAATAATTATATGCAGAAGAATATAAAAAATGATTACTGATGTGTAGACTATTGTCACTGACATCTGAGTTGTTATTTTAAAAAGAAAGAAAGAAATGAAACATTTGATTCATTCTGCACAGTTATTTAAAATTCTTCAGATCTCTGACAAAATTATCTCGGAATTAGTGATGGTTGTTTTACATTTTGTGACCAAATTATATTAACTGGCCATATAAGATTCATTAGCAGCGGGGCATTGAACATACAAGAACCAAAAAAAAAAAAAGTCCTCTAGAGAACAAGATCAGGGCTACAATAAACATTGAGCTAAGTAAGCTATATAAATACTCAGACAATTAGTTCAAGGGGAAAAAAGAGGAGTGCTATTTAGATAAAATTACACTAACCTAAATCTACACACATAGATAATGAATCCGGATAACTGAGCCATGGATAATGATAATGAAAGTACTGTATTTCTAAGTGAGTGAGCAGAAAGTCAAGTTGAGAACCAACCAAAGAACCAACCAGCAGTTCACCCAGTTTTATTTCTTTTTAGCCATTACCCTGAAAAGAGAGGAGAAATTCTGGTTCCTCCCTCCTCCCTTGTACTTTTGAAATAATAGGGGACATGATGCACAGCCCTCTGTCACTGGAAGGAGGCTGTGGGTCCACAAGAAGCCTTCAGTGTCCCTGCTCTGAAGGCTTCTTTCCATGGTGGACTGGCCACAGAAAGCAATCTTAGCATCTCTCCCCTCTCTCCAAAAGCTTTTCCAACTTGTATAAATCTGTTCCCTGATGGATGCAGGGCCCTTGGGAACAGATTTATAAACGTTCAAAGGGCTTTTGGAGGGAGGGACAGGATGTGATAATTGCTCCTCCCCCCAACCCCCTCTATGCCCAATCTGCTGTGGAAAGAAGCCTTCAGCACAGGGATGCTGAAGACTTCTTGTGGACCTGCAGTCCTCCTTCCACTGATGGAGGGCTACACATCATGTCTGCCAACATATTTATTTTTAAAATATTTGCATACATGTTCCTGTTCTTCTGTGGGATGACCATGGATCTAACTGTGCTGCTGGTGCTCCTGATAAAGCTCTGGCAGTGTTGGATTTCTGCACAGAAATTAATAATATTTTGAATAGCCTTCCCACATTCCAGAAGTTCCTGTTAGATTGGAAACATTTCATTTGACCATCAACAATCTGTTTCAATCTGATCTAAGAAGCACTTTCAGAGACCAAGCAGGCTATTCAAAGTATTTGAGCTTTCAAATACCCAACACCACCAGCACCTCACCAACAGGAGCCCTCTCACAGAGACAGAAGTAGATCTATCGCCACCCTCACAGCAGTGCGAGTGGATTGCCACTGCCTGCATAAGACTGAAGAACAGTGTGGGTAATTATTTTTAATTCTCAAAATGCCTGCATTGTGGACAGTCCTCAGAAGCGAAAATCCAATGAACCGGGTGTTTATTAGCTCAAAACAGTTGCTACCTCTCTCGCCCTCATCTTCACAGTCAACAAGGAGGACAAGCAGCCTTCTGAGCAAGCCCCTGCCCCCCAACTTCACTGAGTTATTCACACCCAAAGTACTGAGAAGAGCCTTAAAGAGCCTTGGTTTTAGCAGAGCAAAAGATAAATGGATTATTCAAGTGTTTCCTCAGACCATCTCATAACACTGACTGTCTCTTACAATCTTGCACACCCCTATCCCCACGATATGAAGAGAGTCACATGTTATATGCTACTAGAGCTGGATCAGGACAAAACTCTTGACATGCTATACTTGTGGACAAAGAAACTGTCAAGGTAGTGGGGCGTGTCATGACAGGTAGTGGGGCGTGTCATGACAGGTAGTGGGGCGTGTCAGTCCAGAACCTTCAGCCATGGAGATGCATTTGCTCCAAAACCCTTTCAGAGTGAGGGCAATATGAGACCTTCATTTGACCTCTGTGACATCATCATGTAATCAAACCTAACTGGCCACATGGCAGTGTGAAGTTTTCATATTCATGATATTCATAATTGTCTGGGACCTTGGTGATTAAGCCCTTTCAAGTTTTTTAAAAAAACAAACCAAGGAAGCAGTATTCTCCCAAACACACACACACACACACACACACAGAGCAAAAAAAAGAAAAGAAAGTGAAAAGTATGGATTGTGGGGTCACGTTTGCAAGTCCTTCCCCATGCCCCAAACAATAACTTTTGCATAAAAGCTCAGGCATCATGGGAAATCAGCATAGCACCCCCCAAAAACCTGAACTGATCCCACTGATAGAAATGGAACTAACATGATTTAAAATGGCAGCTTCACCTGCTTAATTGGCTTGTGCACTTGAAATGGTAATTTCCAAGTAATTTCTGGAAATGCCATGAACTTCAGTAAGTATTGAAATCTTCCATTTAACTCATTAGTTAAAGCTTATTCTCAATGCCACTAAAGTCAATTATGGATTTAACACTGACATTAGTTGAATCGTGATAGCGTTTATGCTCTTACTTGACCCTTAAATGTAAAACATTTTAAATAATGCTGTAATTTTAACAAAACAAGAACCTGCAACAGGGCCTGTCACTAGCCTTTATCTTACTACATTATATAGATACAGATTATCTGTCTGTTCCTGTTCTGGGTGGGCTATTTTAATTACCATTTATTGTTCTTTTCTAAAATTAATTCAAAATGTATCTTAAATTATGCTGTTTATTGCAGGGATTCAAATTGAGTTGACCAGGTCACAATCATAAAACCATCTGTAGTAAAGGCAAGAAGACCACTGCATAGTAGCTGACTCTATTGTCCCTTGCTCTTGGATGTATGTATAGGCTTCCACCTACAAAATTTGGAATCACCTCTCCTAGTGATTCATAACCTTAGAAAACAAGGAGGACATGATAGAAAACCTGTAAAAATGTGTCCTTTGCTCATTCCTTTCATTGGGAGACAGCTGCAGCACTACCATCAAAGAATGAATAAAGCACAACAAAAGGAAGAGCAATATACATTGGCAAAGCAAAACATACTGTAGTTCCAATTCTACCATTAGTAATTTCAAAACAGGGATTGAGTTTGGAACAGCTGCCTTTTAGGATTCAATCTAGCTCCTGCATTTCAGCTGTTGAAACATCCTTCAAAGGGGCCACTTCATAGATGGTATTTTTCCTACATGGATATGAACCAATGCATGTATTCATACTAGCACATGTAAAGCAGTTTTAGTAGTATTATTCCATTAAACAGGTCACCACTTTGTCGTGTGATAATTTTTGTGGTCCTCCATGAAGCAGAATGCCTTAAAAACAGTTTAAAGATTCATACTTCCCTTGAAGAGGAAGAACACTCCTCTATTGGTTGAGATGATTGACATTGCTAGTGTTCAACCTCCCTGCTCTCTTCCACAGTGTGTAAATAGGACTGATTGAGTTCAAGGCTTGTTTTGCACTGATTCATTAAAACAACTGAAAAAGGATTTATCAGAGGAAATTTAGGAAACCTACCATTTGTAGATTCCTGTGTAATAGGATGTTTCTTCACTATCAATGAAGATTGCATAGGAGTGGAGATGAGGGGAGTTAAGACCAAAAGGTTACTATTAGATCTGGTTTTATCACTCAAAAATGTGCCCCCGCCAAACACTTGCCTCTTATATGGTGTGACAGTATAGGAAAAACATTTGTATTTGATGTTTCATCTCCTTTTAAGAAAAAGGGAGAAACTGAGTGGAGAAGAGAGAAGGAACAAACAGTGGCTGGTCAGCATCCCCTGCTCTTTTTGTCTTTAGCCCTGGAAACAACTGAAAACAGCCTCTGTCAGGGCTGGTAGAAGGAGAAATAGCTTGAAAATAAAGGGCAATCATTGCAATTGAATTGTTTAACTCATGTATCTGAAGCAGAATAGGCCTACTTCCCTATCACATAGACCTTTGCTCTTTGGCAGTGGTAATTTTACTGTTTCGATCCAATGGTGGCCTTTTTTGCAATTTTGCACCATTTTACCTCAGAACTGCTAGGCCTCAGTGCTGCTACTGTTTGAGGTGCTGCAGAGTTCCTTGTAAGGGCCAGAGGGTCCAGGATTTCTAACATTTTAACAGCTTTTTGTTAACAGATTTTTAACAGCTGAATGTCTGACAGGCAGACATTCAGCTGGTGCAATTTTCCACAGCATATGAGGATGGGAGCACCTGTTGATATCCTGCCTGTACTTTAACTGTGTGACAGACAGAACTTCGACATATGCAGTTCTAACCTCCAAATGCTGAGGGAAACTGCCTGTCATTCAGCTGTTACCAGGGGTACAGCTATAACTGAAGAAGGAATTAGGGGAAGGGATGTGTCTAGCCCCTGAGGGCCTGGGCAGCTTGCTCTTCTCTCTCCCCCTCCTGCCTCTCCAAATAAGAAGGTGAGGGGTGGGAAAGCAGAGGCCAATCTTCATTTTTTGTTCTAGGGCCCATTCCAATATTGCTACATGCCTGAGAGTTATCCACATGTGGCTTCATGCTGCAGGGTAAATGTTGAGAGAAGCCACTTTGAAGTACACTCACGGTATTGAAGGAAGCAACCCCTCCTCTCTACTCTAGGGTTTGCTTTTGATGCAAGTACACATGTTTTCCTTCTAGCCAATGTGGGGGGGGGCAGAGGGGGAGAGTACATAGGAACATAGGAAGCTGCCATATACTGAGTCAGACCATTGGTCTATCTAGCTCAGTATTGTCTTCACAGACTGGCAGCGGCTTCTCCAAGGTTGCAGGCAGGAATCTCTCTCAGCCCTATCTTGAAGAAGCCAGAGAGGGAACTTGAAACCTTCTGCTCTTCCCAGAGCGGCTTCATCCCCTGAGGGGAATATCTTGCAGTGCTCACACATCAAGTCTCCCATTCATATGCAACCAGGGCAGACCCTACTTAGCTATGGGGACAAGTCATGCTTGCTCCCACAAGACCAGCTCTCCTCTCTCCAGCTCTCCTCTCTGAAGAGCCACATCTGCATCTCTAAAGAGAGTATCCTTCTTATCATGCTAATGATTCTATGTCAGTGCCTCTCCCTATTTATGCTGGCTTTTTCAGAAAAAGTAGTTTAAAACCAGCATTTTAAAAACCCGGAAATGCCTCGAGATAAGCTAGAATTCGCAAGACAAAGCCCGACTTGTATGTGGAGTGGGTCCAAGGATCTCAAAGGGACCTCAGGGTAAGTGCAGGCAGGTTTCTGTTTCACTGGTACTATTTAAAACATGACACGGAAAATGTCATGGAACACAAAATGATAAGAACCTGTTTACAAGTGCAGAAGAAACTTCTGCTTTCTTCGACTGCCAGCCTATAAGAAGACCAACACTGTCTATTGGAACTAGATAATAAATGACACTCTTCATGCTCACTAACTGGGCCTCAAAGAAAGATAGTCAATTGCAATGTCAAAGCACAGCCAATAAGGTTGCTGTCTGCCTGTTTGGGGGGTATGGCCAAACTGGAACATCAAGCCGTGTATGAGCAGATATCAGCGTGTGTGTGCGTGTGCGCGCACACACACACACACATACAGACAGTAAATGCTTCCCAGTGAGAAATGAACAATGCTGCTGCTGTTTATTCAGGATAAATCCCAGTGTATAGATCTTTTTACAGTGTGTACTGGCAATGCAAACCAACTGCCATTAGCAATTTCCCAACGTACCTGAAAGAGGTAAAACAAAACACAAGTTCAGCCTTCACAAGCCCTCTACATTAATGCATACCTCTGAGGGGAAATGTCAAGTATGAAGTGGTCCTAACTCAAGGGGCCAAAGAGAATCTAGTATGAAGGACGTTATGAACAGTGTATGAGGAGCGTATGAATCTAGTATGGCCTCGCATAGTATAGCCTCGCGTATGAGCGTATGAATCTAGTATGAAGGGCATTATGAAGGGCTCTACAGAATCTAGTATGAAGGGCTTTTATTTTATTTTTTAAAGGGTTGCACTTACATTTTCCATTTTAAAAGTGAAACCACAATAAACATTACCTACACAGTGAGGCAATAGAACAGCTGCACGCATGCACATTAGATTTCCTGTTGTTAACTAAGGGATGACATAGAGCTATTTATTATTATTATTATTTCTAGATTACACAGTCAGACAAGTGTTATTGACTGGTTTGTTTTTATCCAGACATCGAGTCCTTCCCAAGGACCTGGGATGGCTGAATTTTATTGTCAATACTGTTGGTTATTATAGATATCGTTGCAAAATATAGGCTGTTCCCAGTAAAGTTGATTTTTGTAATTGGCTGATGGTGATTTCTGTGGCCCCTATGGTGTTGAGGTGCTCTTCAAGTTGTTTTGGAATTGCACCAGGGTGCCAATTACCACTGGGATTATATTGGTCTTTTTCTGCCACAGCCTTTCAATTTCAATTTGTAGATCTTTGTATTTTGTGATTTTTTTCTATTTCTTTTTCTTCCATTCTGCTATCCCCTGGTATTGCTATGTCGATTCTTTTGACTTGTTTTTCTTTCTTCTCGACTACAGTTATATCTGGTGTATTGTGTGGCAGATGTTTGTCTGTTTGTAGTTGGAAGTCCCATAATATTTTTACATCTTCATTTTCTTCAACTTTTTCAATTTTATGGTCCCACCAATTTTTGGCTACAGGTAGCTTGTAATTTTTGCAGATGTTGCAGTGTATCATCCCTGCTACCTTGTCATGCCTTTTTTTGTAGTCAGTCTGTACCATCTTCTTACAACAGCTGATCAGGTGGTCCACTGTTTCATCTGCTTCTTTACAAAGATGGCACTTGCTGTTTGTTGTGGATTTCTCTACTTTTGCTCTTATTGCATTTGTTCTTAGTGCCTGTTCTTGCACAGCCAGTATTAAACCCTCTGTTTCTTTCTTCAAGCAACCATTCTTAAGCCATTTCCAGGTCTTGGTGATGTCTGATTTTCCACTTATATTGTGCAAATATGGACCATGCAGGGGCTTATTTTTCCATTTTTCTGCTTGGTTCTTGACTTGTTCTTTCTTGTAGGCCTGCTTTCTTTCATTGGTGTTGAATAGTTTCACGTTATTGACCATTTTAAGTGCATCTTCCTCACTGTCCTTGATATATTCTTCAAGGCCTCTTTTCTCCGCCTTTATTTGATCAGCAGCCTGGAAGAATGTTGTACATGTAGAAGCCCTACGTGGCCAGTCAGAGGGTGACTATAATGGACTTGCAGCATTCCTCTTCCACCTGAGCTGCGAGGGAGGTAGAGCCTATCTACATCAATGCGGGGGTGCAGAGCATGATTGATGGTCATTATTTTCCTGGTCTTACGATCTAGCGTCTCTAGCTCTGCCTGGGTCCAATCCATTATTCCTGCAGTGTATCTGATAACAGGTATCGCCCAGGTGTTTATGGCATGTATGGTGTTCCTGCCATTGAGTTTGGACTTGAGGATTTTTCTAACTCTCCTAATGTATTCACTTCCTATTTTTCTTTTAACTTCAGCATGTGCAATGTTATCAGCCTGGAGAATACCCAAGTATTTGTAATGTTCTTTCTCTTCCAGTTTCTTGATGTTGCTTCCATTGGGCAGTTCTATTCCTTCTGTTTTTCTTATTTTCCCTCTGCATTATTAATGCAGCACACTTGTCTAATCCAAACTCCATTGCTATATGGCTACTGAATATACGGACAGTGTTTAGCAGTGATTCGATTTCTGACTGGGACTTTCCATACAACTTCAGATTGTCCATGTACAGCAGATGGTTGATTTGACCTGATGTTTTTATGATGTTTGGTATCCGAGGCCTGTTTTGTTTAGTATTTGTGCAAGTGAGGTCATGGCGATTACAAACAATAGAGGGGATAGTGAGTCCCCTTGGAAAATGCCTCTTCTAATGCTGACCTGTCCAAGTGTCTCGCCATTGATTGTTAACTGTGTACTCCACATGCTCATTGCTTTTTAAAATAAATATCTGAATGTTTTTGCTGACACCAGTTGTTTCTAAACATTTTAGTATCCATGTGTGAGGCAATAAGTCAAAGGCTTTCTTGTAGTCAAACCATGCAAAACTGAGATTTGTTTTTCTTCTCTTGCAATTTCCTAATATCGTTTTGTCAATCAGCAGCTGGTCTTTTGTGCCTCTGGTGTTCGGGCAATTTCCTTTCTGTTCAACTGGAAGCTGTTTGTTAGTTAATAAGTGTTGCATCACTTTATCTGCTATTATTCCAGTTAAATTATTCCAGTTAATAATTTGAACATGGTTGGCAGACAGGTCATCGGTCTATAATTGCTTGGAACTGCACCTTTTGCTGGGTCTTTCATGATGAGATGAGTTTTTCCCGTTGTTAGCCACTGTTCAATATCACCGCCTTGCAAAATGTAATTGAACTGTTTTGACAGTTGTTTATGAAGGCTTGTTAGGTGTTTAAGCCAAAAGCCATGGAGTTCACCTTTCACTTATTAATTCTGGTGTTATTATTAGATCTTGCATTTGTTGGTTACATTTTTTGACCTCTTTCATCCAGCCTGCTTTTTTATTATAATCTATTGGATTGTCCCATAATTTTCCCCAGAATTGCACTGTTTCTTCTTTATTTGGTGTTTCTAGGTTTCTTGCAGTTTCTCCTTCTATGCTTTGGTAGAAACGTCTCTGATTCGAATTGGAGATTCTCCCTGTGTTATGTAATTCTCACTTGGTATCTGCTAATCTTCTTTGACACTGCTGTTATTTGCTGCTTTATTATTTCCAGGACTTCTCTTAATTCTCCTTGCATCTAGGTGGTATTTTTGGATCAGATACTGTTTGGTGTTTTCATTCTTCAGCTTCTTATCTTTCATATCTTTCAATTTACTAGCATCTGATCTAATCCTGGCGATTTTATTTTCTAATCTAATCTTCCATTTAGGTGATGTACTACTTCCTTTTTTTACAGGTCCACTGATCTTATAACCGAGCTCTTGTGTTCTTATTGTTGCTGCACTGTACATTAGTTGGTTTGTTTCTTGAAAATTCTTGGTTGTTATTTCTGCAAGTGCAGCATTGACATCTTTTAATGCCTGAGCAAGTTGTTTTTTAGCAACTGTTTTTAGAGCTGGAAGTCGAACCCTGGTGGTTGTTTGGTTCGTGTGCTCAGTTATTTTTTGCTTTAGTTCTTGTTGCTTTTCTGTTAAATGGCATTTGGGTTTTTGAGGTGAAGGCAAAGGGGAGGTTGCCTGGTTTTGATTTTGAAACAGTTCAGTAACAGTGGCATCCTCTATTTCCAACACCTCCTCCACCTGCGGCTGAGCCACTTCTTCAGTTGGTGGTAATTCTTCTTCCATATCTTGAGCCTGTGTTGCTCTTTGCAGTTCTTCCAGCTCAACTCCTGTGAATACTTTATTTCTTATTATAAATCTTTTCTGGTCTGCTAGCCATTTTGGAAGGGCAGTATACAAATCAATTCAAATTAATCAATCAATAAATCTCCCCCAATTTTCCAGGTAGTACCTGGATTTTGAGCATGTCACTCGGATTCCCCCGGATCTATCTTTCTTTCTTTCTTTTTCTTTCTTTCTTTCTTTCTTTCTTTCTTTCTTTCTCTGTTTTAAGCTAAGCTCTAGCCCTTGTAGAAGTAGAGTTATGAGGCAAAACATGTGGTCACTATTCTGTTCAGCTGCTGGACTGGGAGTAAGGCAGGTAAAGCACTGGAGGCTAGCTGGAAGGGGTTTACAAGTACAATAATCCCCAGAGGAATGTTGCTTTTGTTTGTTTGTTTGTTTTAATCAGCAGGGGATCTCTATGGCAGTTGCAAGGATAGCTTTCTTTTGATGTAAACAACTGCCTGCCTACCAGGCTGTGTTCGGTAATGTTTAAGGACCTTGGCTTTACATTCTATGCATGCCTACACAAAAGTAAGCACCTCTGGTTTTAATCAGATCTTCTCTCAAATAAGTGTGTACAGAATCACAGCCTTAACTGAAACGTTGTGATTTCCCGCCCCCCTGTTCTATTGCTGCTGTTAATATGTCAAGGAAAATGGTCAGGCAAAGATATCTTCCCCAACTATTGTTGGTAGATATCCAGAGCAAACACAAGTCAACTGGAAAGTACACCTGCTAATTTGCATAATATGCAAACTATTTGGAAGCCAATTGACATAATATGCAAATTGGGTACCAGGATTTGGAAAGCCAGAATATGACAACCCTACCTATGAAGCTCTAAGGTCATTTTTATGACCATTGCAGCCAGGCAGGGAGGGCGTCGGGGGAAGGCAAGACCAAGCTTACCTCCCCTCCCCAAACCATCTTGTTGTTGTCCCAACTCGCTCCTGGCTGCACAGCTTAAGAAGCTCGCCTGGGAGCCGTGTGGTCATCTGGAGGCCAGGAAAATGCATCCTGGCCCCCAGAGAGACCTAAATACACTGTGTGATGAGTGTGGTGCATTGAGGGGTTTCCCCTCAAGCTGGGTGCTGTAGGCGCCTGACTTTGTGTCTGCTCAGGCTGCCTGAACCTAGCCAGTCAGAAATCAAACCCTAGAAAAGACTAGCCTTAACAAACTTACCTTATCCTTTTCCCCTTGTTTTCCTGTTTATTTATTTGCTTGCTTGCTTCTTTAGGAAAGAACACACAAGTTTGCTCCCTGCCTTGGACTGAGCCTTGTCTTGTGTGTGAATAGGGCTATGAAGCATGGCAATCATGTGAATAGCCAGAGTTCACAGCAGAGAAGTTATGCTGTTGTATTCCAAGGATAAGCCACAATGCTAATGAAGGTGATAAATGTCAAGATTAACCCAAGGCAGTAAATGGCAAAGTTGGAAGAGAGACTATATTAAAAACCTCTAAAGTGTCTGGGAGGGAGCAATTTAGATCTCTTAATCTCACTATAGTTGGAGCTGAATTTTTTCCAAATGAAAATGAAAGATAATTTCAGGGTTCCTACCAAGGAGAAACATCAGAGAATTTTTCTCAGTTTCTCCACTTTCTACTCTCCTGATGAACAATCTCGCCCCACTCATTGGGGAATCTAACCAACGCACTACGAGGCTATTCACACAATTGTAGAAAATCGGGCTAGCCTCCGCTAGCCCAATTTCCTACAACTGTGTGAACCAGTGGGCTTGGCTGCGAGCCCGGTGGTTCTTGAGCAGGTAACCCACTCAAGTAGCCCGCCCCTTAAACCGGGTTTGCAGAGCGAGAACTCTGCAAACCCGGTTTTGGGGATTGTGAGTAGCCACGGTGTGGCTCTGTGCCGCGCAGGGCATACACAGGGCATACTGGAGCTTCCAGGGGCTGCGTGGTCCCTGAACTCCCCAGCCCCCACCAGCTCCGTCACGGAGCAGGCAGTTGTGTGGGCGGCCGATCCGGCCACACAGGGCTCCCGCCCTGCCCGTCTGCAAGGAGAGTGGGCTTAGCCACCTCTCCCCGCAAAACTGGCAAAAGCGGGTCTCAATGATCGTGAGACCTGCCTCTATGTGTTATATTAATTACATAGCCCTCCCTGACTAGTGACTCAGAGACTGACTGAGTGCCAGGGCTTGAGAAAGCTCCAGAGACTGCGCCCCTCAAGACACAGGACTTGTAGAGTCTGAACCCCAACCCACTCCCAAAGACACCCTCAGCTCAGAACCTGAGCCCTGGGCATCCAGCTCCTTCGCTTCCATCACCCTGATATCAGCATGTCAGTGCCAGTAACAGGAAAGACAGAATCAACACAAGAGAAGAAGGAATACTAGATTCCAGGCAGTCAAAGAGGACGAAGAGAACCAGATTCCAGGCAGCTTCCCTGTCACGGTAAATAGCAGCTTGAGGGGGTGATTTTACCCAAACCATGGTATGAGAGGTTATATTGCCTGCTGTGATCTCCATCTTGATCCACCCCAGCCATGACTGCTGTTTTTAATAAAAAACATATACACTCATAGGACCCAATAATGTGTTTACACCAACCTGTAACTGGCTCTAAGCAAAGTTATCTCTGCCCAGTGAAATACAGCTAATTATGGACTATTGTTGCACCAATGAAGACAAGAAACCAAACTAAAATGTGGACAGTCACAAGACCCATTCACATGACCCTCAAATAAAGGGTGGGAGGCAAAATAATCAGTTATTCATAGTTGTGTGAACCCATGGGAATCCTTCCAGCCCAGCTTACTGAAACTTGAATAGCTCTGATCCTCTACCCTACTCTTTATCAAGGTATGAGGGAAAGATAGCCCTCTTACCTTGATGTTTTGGTCATGAGGCTGCACTCACCTTTTCTACCCAGTTAACGGGCATAGCAGCCATTGCAACAATAGAGAGTTGTGGCTCTAGCCATGGAAGTGTTGCTCTTCCATGCACACTCTATGGTCCATTTTGTCCAGCAGCTGCAGCTGGATTCACCTCCTGCTCGATCAGGGAGCAGCTGATGCCATTCATACATTTATTGCTTTTATATACTGCCCTATATAAAACCTCAGGGTGGCTGACAATTTAAATGAACAGCAACTAAAAACTAAAAATAATATCAAACCTTAAATTTACCATAAATAAAACTTCAAAACATCATAAACTGAAAGCTTGATGAAACCAGTGTGTTTCAAAGGTTGTTTAAAAAAAAAAAAAAACTAGAGATGGGGAGATTCTGATTTCATTTGGGGGTATGTTCCAGAGCCTCAGGGCAAACCTAGAGAACGCATAGTTTTAGGTCACCACCAAGCGAGCCAGTGGCAACCACAACCAGACCTCCCCTGATGATCTTAATATGCAGCTGGGTTCATGAAGAAGATGATGCTCTCTTAATTTTCCCCCAAAAGAAAATGAAGAAGAAGCTCTTTTAAATACCCTGGACCTAAGCCATTTAGGGCTTTGTAGGTAATAACCAGTACTTTGTATTTTGCCCGGAAACTAATTGGCAGCCAGTGCAGTTCTTTTAAAATAGGTGTAATGTGGTCTCTACAAGTGACCCCAGAGACCAACCTTGCTGCTGCATTCTACACCAGTTGCAGTTTCCAAACTACATACAAAGGCAGCTCAAGGTAGAGTGCATTGCAATGTCAAGCCTGGATATTCCCAGCATATGCAGAATTGTTTTAAGGTTGTTTATCTCCAGAAATTGACATAGTTGGCTTATCAGCTGAAACTGATAAAAAGCACTCCTGGCCACCGCCTCAACCAGAGATATCAGGGAGAAGCATGGGTCCAGAAGTACTCCCAAGCTAGGTACCTGATATTTTGGGGGAAGTGTAACCCCATCCAGAACAGGCATTTAAACCACTTCCAGCCACCCACAAGTACCTCTTGTTTGGGTTAAATTTCAGTTTGTTCTCCCTCATCTAGTCCATTACTGATTCCAAGCAAGCATTTAGAGAGGTTAAGCCAGGGTGCAGGGTGCTATCAATATGCTGATGACACCCAGTATTTCTCCATATCAACTTTGTCAGGAGATGGCTTAACCTCATCCTCAGGAGTCATACATTGAAACTGATCCAACATAACCATACAAGAGGAGTTGCTGGACACTGGACAGAGAGAATGGAGCCCTGTGGGACTCCATATAATAGCTATCGCTTTGAAGAGCAATGATCTCCAAGTAACACCAAGTGATAAATAGACTGCAATAACAGTTCGGCTTGAATCTGAGAGATTTTATCCAAAACAAAAACAAAAACAAAAAAAACCTAATAAAGATGTCAGAGCAAGTCATCAATGGCTCTAAATTCTGATTCAAGGGAGAAGGGGCATGTACTAGTCCCCTCACAACCCTCCTGCTCTGCTGGATGTGAACTGGTGGGTGCAATGCACATAGAAGATGACTGCTTCTTTACTACATGTATTGCCTGAGCGTAGATCAGGGGATGTGCACGAATTGATTTTTTCATTTTGATTTGTACCCAAACCGAAACACCCCAATTTGTTTTGGGTCCAAATCTGCCCCCACCCCAAATCACCCCAGATTTGATTTGTACTTGAATTTTCCAAATCTGAATCGATTCAGGGCAAAAAAGTGGGGTGGGTGGTAGTGCCTGATGGGTGGAAGCTACCACCCAAATTTAAAAGAAATTGGACAAAGGAGTGATTTTAAAAGAACTTTTGAATTTAGCTCATCTTTAAGCTTTTTCCCATAGAGAATAATGAGGTTATCACCGCTTTGCCCAATTCCTTGGAAATCTGGATGGTAGCTTCCTTGCACCCATTAGGCACTACCACCCACCACAACCAACTCTGGGCCACCCTGGTGCCACCCCCTGGGTAGTTAAAACTAAGGTTGCTGAAATCCCTATTATTCCCTATGGGAAAAACCTTAAAAGACATGTAAACCTTAAAAATCATTTAAAAATCACCCCTTTGCCCAATTTCTTTGAAATCTGGGTGGTAGCTTCCTTGCACCCATTGGGCACTACCGCCCACCACAACCCACTCTGGACCACCCTGGCACCCCCCACATGGAGTTATAAGGCTGCTGAAATCCCCATTATTCCCTATGGGGAAAAACCTAAAAATACACCAAATTCAATTTTTTAAAAAAAAAAAAAATCACCCCTTTGCTCAATTTCTTTGAAATTTGGGCAGTAGTTTCCACCCATTGGGCACTACCACCCAACCCACTTTGGCTACAAAATGGAGGTCTGACTCTCTGAATTTTTCGGGTCAGAATCTGGGCAATTGGGGACAGGGGTGGTTTGCCTACAAATCAGCCAGATTCGGGTACAAATCATTTTGTACCCAAATTGCTTTGCACATCCCTACATAGATCTTCATATGAGCTCTGTGATGTAATCTGTTGGATTTGAGTCGATTATTTCTCCACCTACACTCTAACCACCTGCCTTGCCGCTTCAACCCCTGTAGTTCTTCTATATACGTACTATATGTAGTTCTTCTATATACCAAGGGGCTAATTTAGAAGCACGTCTGGGGGTTTTCCCCTTCTGTGGGCAATGCAAAGCATGCTCACAGAGGGGCTGATGGAGGGCCATCCATAGTGAGGTTTAAAGCTCCTGATCTGAGCAATGAATGCCACAGGTGTCTTGTAGGTGAGTTCTCAAACACACACAAAGATCCTGCTCATGTAGGGGAGATAGGGTAAGAGCTCTCTTGCCCCCCAGCCAACCCTCATATGTCTGTGTGCAAGGCCCTCCAATCTCAGAGGGTATTTCTTGTGATCTTAAAAGAAAGGCAACAGAGTGCTAAAGAAGATTTTCCTCCAGTTGTGAATATGACCAACATCACTTATTATAAGGAAAATCCAGCCACCATATTCTGAATTTAATGGGAATCCAGAACACAGAACAATATTGGTGTGTGTGTGTGTGTGTGTGTGTGTGTGTGTTTTGGGGGGTGGAATCTAGCCAATAATAGCAGTTCTCTGTGTTTGTCTTGGCTCTACTTGGCAGCTCACTTCAACATAATGGTTAATCCAACCTTCAGAAATAAAAAGACACAAAAAAATGGATGCTAGAACAAGCTGACCGGATAAGTAGACAAATTTCTGTATTAAACATTTGGATTCATGTCAATAATGCAATGGGTTGGCAGCTAGCAGGAATATGAAATTTCCTGTTATAACCAGCTATGGCAATATATCAGCCAGACATATCATTTTAACCGACGCTAAGTAATCCTAGGAATTACTGATTAGTATACATCATTAGATCTATAAAGAACTGCAGAAAGATTAGATATAACTGCTTCTGAAAATTAGCCTATATGACACATTACATTTTTATACAAGCCCAATCAACAGTGGGTGTCACACTGAAAACTCCAAATGAATCCTCATAGACAGAAACATTATTTCAGCAGGTGCCTCTCTATACAGAAGTAGGCAAATCTTTATTGCTCTAAATTGAATATATCTCCACATACTCATAAATCGTGCAAGTGGCAGAAGCTGTACAAAATGAACAGCCCAGGAAACAAAGTAAAATATGGCTCAGGAGTAGCACATTCTCATAGTAAAGGCTGATTGGTATCTACAAAGATAGAGGGAAAGCAGCAGCCCTGAATAGGAAATGCGTTTTCTGCAGGGTTGCAATGACACTATAAATCATGAAGAAAATTCCACGCAAATGCTACAGTGCCCCATATTTTAATTGTAAGAAAGAGCAAGTTTCCAACCCTCATGAGTGCAACAAAAAATAATTTAGCTACGAAGTTCTGTGATTAAAAGAGATCTGGATGGAGCTTCTGGGGTGGATTTCTTCGCACAGAAATTAATAAGCCAATTGAACACACACTGAAGGGTATTTGTGCTAGAAGCTCAAAAGCCAAGGTACATCAATGAGAGTTTGCAATGATAAAATGGAGTGCACTATCTTGGCTCCTCCCCTCAACAAAACAGAGTATATTTAAAGAGGGATTATCTGCAACCTAGTAAACACTGAGATACAAGTATTCCTGGATGTATAAGATATATTCAAATAATAGAGTAAGTCACGCTAAACTTGATCTTAACCCAAAAGCTGAGAATCGAATGAATTGTATTGAGTCAATCATACCGGAGGCTAAGAACATAAGAATGCAGTGGCTAGATCGGTCTCTAAGGCTTCACGGAGAGACCATATAATGCCTCGGTTAAGACAATTGCATTGGTTACCAATAGGTTTCCAGGTGAAAGACGAAGTGCTGGTAATTACCTTTAAAGCCCGAATTGGCTTAGGATCAGGTTACCTGGGAGAGTGCCTTCTTCTGCATGATCCCCACCACACTTTAAGGTCATTGAGAGAGGTTCGTCTCCGTATGCGACCGGGTTGGCTGGTGGAGACTTGGGAATGGGCCTTCTCTGTAGTCACTTGTGATATGTGCTCCCTATAGACGTTCGTAGTTTAACATCTTAGATAAAGGTAGTGTGCTATCAAGTTGATTTCGACTCATGGCGCCCACAGAGCCGTGTGGTTTTCTTTGGCAGAATACAGGAGGGGTTTACCATTGCCTCCTCCCACAAAGTATGAGATGATGCCTTTTAGTATTTTCCTATATTACTGCTGCCCAATACAGTAGCAGCTGGGATTCGAATCAGCAACTTTCTGCTTGTTAGTCATGCATTTCCCTGCTGCAGCACTTACGGTGATCCACCTTTAAAATAGCCTTTTAGATACATTTGTTTAGCCAGGCTTTTAGTAATCTTTGTATGTTTTAAATTATTTTAACAGCTTGTTTTATTTTGTTTTTGTTGAGTGTGTTTTTATGAAATGGCACAGAGCCCTTGGAATCAGGTGGCATATAAATTAAATAAAGAAGAACAGCCCTGCTGTATCAGGCCCAAGGCCCATCCAGTTCAACAGTGGCCCATCAGATGCCTCTAAGAAGCCCATATGCAAGAGGTGAGGATATGCCCTATTTCCTGATGTTGCTCCACTGCAACTTGTATTTAGAGGCCTCTTGCCTCTGAGGCTGGAGGTGGCCTATAGACACCAGACTAGTAGACATGTATAGACCTGTCCTCCATGAATTTGTCTAAGCCCCTTTTAAAGCCAAGCTAGTTGCCATCACCACATCACGTGGCAAAGAATACCATTATGTGCTGTGTGGAAAAGTACTTCCTTTTGCTGGTCCTAAATTTCCTGTCCTTCAGTTTGAACCCCCTGGTTCTAGTGTTGTGAGAGAGGGAGAAACATTTCTCTCTGTCCACTCTCTCCACTCCATGCATAATTTTATACACCTCTATCATGTCTCCCTGCAGTTGCCTCTTTTCCAAAATAAAAAGCCCTGCTGTAGCCTTGCCTCATAACGAAGGTGCTCCAGGCCCCTGTTCATCTTGGTTGCCATCTTTTGCTTACATTGAACCACATTTGCCATTTTGTTGCTCAATCACCCAGTTCAAAGTAGAGGGCCCCTAAGTGTATCGTGCCCTGGCCCACAGAGCCGGGGTCTTTCCAGGCAGGGACTCAGGCTAGGAAACAATGGCAGCAGTCACAGTAGAGATTGACAGGGTCCCAGGGACAACGGATTGTAAATGACAAGCATGGAGATTCATGTAAGGTTAAACTATTCTAATTTATTCAGGAGTACAGGATGATAGAATGGGGGCCTACCCGCTAACTTTGGGGTGCTTTGGGGAAGAGCAGGGGTCAGTCGGGCGAGCAAACAACTGCAACTCTCAGTAGAGGTTGACAGGGGCAACAGCTTATGGCATTCTGGGTAGAAGAGGAGGGAAGTTACTCCTGGGGAGTACCTGGGGCATTCTATCAGTGAAGGGACTGAGGAAGCAGAACTGTATAGGGGAGAAAAAGACACCCTGGTGGCCTATCTCCGTATCCAATGCCCCTAGTGGTTATTGGGGTTGCAGGCGCAACAGGTCGACGCCAGTGGGAGCCAGGTCTCCAATGCCCCTCTCATTGACTGTCACACCAGTTCATGACCCCCCTTCTTCTCATGAAGCATCTGGAACGGATCTCTGGGTGGTGTCTTGGTCTGTCAATCTGCCACCATCTCTTCGGTCAGGCGTGGTTCTCGTGTACCCACACAGCCTCCTTGCACACTTCAGGGGCTGAGATGTATTCTGATTCTGTGGTTGGGAGTGCATCAAGCAACGGCTCTATCTCCATTTAAAACTGGTGGACTTGCAATCAGCTTGCTTCAGTCAATACTAGTGGGACTGGTTGAGGGTGTCTGACTTTCAGCTTTCTCTGTAGTCCTGTCATTCTGCTCATTCATTTTGGAGGCCAAGGTAGTGGGAGATGTTACTGGGTCCTTCACCTCTTTTTCCTTATTCAGGCTGTACAGTCTCTTGGCAGTCATGTCCTCTTATGAGCAATATTCAGGTCATCACCATGATGGGAGCCAGCTTGTCCTTTTGTGCACCCCTCCTGGAGCAGTAGCTAGTTTAGCTTTTCATTCCATGCTCTAGCAGCTTGCTTTAAGCCATAGATGCTCTTGGAGCCTCTCTACACAAGCATCTCTTTTGTGGGTCTTCAAAGCCTGGGGATGGCGGCATATAGATGTCTTCCTCCATTTCTCCATGCAAAATGGCAGTCTTGCATCCAAGTGGTCAATGCAGCTTTTGGCTACTAGCCTTCCCCCTTATAGCACGGTACATGCCCTTCTGCATCTTGTTTAGTTTTCGGGGACCAACACACATCTTAGAGTCTTTTTTCCAGCAGGTGGTTCCACAAGGGCTTACATCCTCTTCTGGTGCAAGGATTCAATTTCTTCTTTGCAGTTTTCCTCCATTAGCAGGGTCCTCCAGTTTAGTACGTCCCCTAGATGCTACACGATTGGATGCAAGGGGTAAGCCCAGGGGACTGGGAGCATGGGAAGCTTAGTGCCAGTGCCAGGGCATCACGTCTGAGCTATATATGGTGATAGATTAGCTGTGCTACAGCACTGCAGAAGAGTTTACATCTGAGTGATACAACAGTACATTCATACATTTCTACCTACATTCCTGGTGCCCATCTACAAGCATAGCCACACCGGCTGGTTCTGGTAACCCTTCACTCAGGAGTTATGGTCTGCTAGGTGGAGGCCTGTGCTCGGACCTCCATGAGTGGCTCAGTTCTGGTCTAGGCTGTGCAACCCCTCATGAATAGCCAGGGCGGAACCTACTCTAAATAAACTCTCTAAATTTCAATAAAGGTGAGTATGCAGCAATTTGTTACTGGCCAGTGCAACATACTCTCTAAGCTTCAATAGAGGTCAGTATGTTGCAATCATGTTCTCCCAGTGGATCAAAACAATCACTGTGAATCACCCCTAGGTGGTGTGCTGAGTCTTTCTCTCCCTTGTGGAAGATAGGCAATGGTCGCATCTGGATGCTCAGCATGGCTTTAAGTAAGGTCTTTACTTAATTCCCCCTTCTCAAGCTCATGAATCACTTTAATATCGCTTTAATATTTCAATGGGCACGGTGGCGGTGACACAGTAGATCACATGATTTGTGATCACACTCTGTTTCTAGATTGCTCTTTCCAGGTCCTTTCCATTTGTAACATAACACTACCTGTCTTTGATCCAGACATTCTGGACAGTGGGGTATGACACCCTCTCCTTCAGGATTGAGGGGGCTTCTTCAGCAGCAGCAGCGGGAATGTATGCGGCTGGCCACTGCTACATGTCTGTTACAGCGGTAAAGGGGGCTTCACGGTTGGGTGTGCTAACTTTCCTTTGTTTTGCAGACCACCAGTGGCCTCCTTCCCCTCTTCAGGGGTTCCTTCCCCTCTTCATGTACTGCTCCACAGTCACAGCTATGGGCTCATTGGAAAGCCCGTTGGAGGGCTCGTCTGACCAATGTCGGCACCCAGTCAAGCCTCATGGAGGAAACAGAGATGGAACAGCAGGGGGCGTTGGGGGAATGCTGTGGAACTGCTTACTACTGCTGCGGGATGAGTACAATGCTGGCGTCAACACATGGGCTAGACATTTGCCTGTGGGGCAATGACATCGGCTTGCTGCGAGGCAAGCCCTGGATACTACTGTCATTTGCCGGAGTGGAGGTGGTGATGCCATCAGCTTGCTGCGGGGAAAGGCCTGGATTCTACTGTCATTTTTGTTTCCAAATCAAAATGACTGTGTTTTGGACAGAATGCTTTGTTCTTCGGAAAAGCATTGCAATTCAAATTGACTTCTCTGACTCTCTCCACTCCAGCTGAGGTACTGAGTGATTAGCAGAAGATAAGATATGCAAAAAGCGGTTGAGTATGAATGGTTTAGTTAAGTATGTGTTGTATTCAGTGTGATTGAAATGCAAACTGACCTTGCAAAGGGATTTGGAAGACAGTATTTTGAGATAGACATACCCAAATATCTTTGGGAGCTCAATGCAATTCCAAAGCTCTTGCTAGAAGCCATGGTATAAATTGTGTGGAGAAGCTTTTCGAGAAGCTGGTTAGGAAAGTTCTGAAATTACACAGGTTTTTCTTTCCAAAGGTTTAGAAAGATCTCTTGACTTGTTCAGGGGTCTTGTTTCTTGTTCAGGGCTATTTTGTTTTTCTTCTGATTTTTATGAATTATTGTGGTGTCTAAGTTTTGATGCCCAAGTTGAGCAGTCTAATGTAATTTAGGCCACAATGTAATTTGGTAGGACATGATGTCTAAGACAGTGGTTCACAACTTTTGCCATTGCAGGGACAGGTCATCCACATGGGACTACAGGAGACAAAAGGAGGGAGGTGGGAAATATCCCTGTCAATTTATTGACATCCCCAGGAATCTTAGTTGCTTCTCTCTTTTTTGTAACCATGATCAATGGTTTTGCACTTTCTTAAATGCAGTGATGATAAATCTCAACAATTCTGAACAGTAGGCTGATTTGTTTGGGCTACGGCTCACTCCACTTCAGTTAAATGAACATTTGAAGCTGTTCCATAGTACCAAGGCAGTTTCATTTTATTTTTATTTATTTATTTACATTTTATATCCCACTCTTCCTCCAAGGAGCCCAGAGCGGTGTACTACATACTTAGGTTTCTCCTCACAACAACCCTGTGAAGTAGGTTAGGCTGAGAGAAGTGACTGGCCCAGAGTCACCCAGCTAGTATCATGGCTGAATGGGGATTTGAACTCAGATCTCCCCGGTCCTAGTTTAGCACTATAACCACTACACCACACTGGCTCATTGGTCTATCTTGCTATCTCAAATGACCTGTGGTCACTGTTCCATGGGGAGGGAGTGTTTTTATTGAAAGATTGCTTGAATCCACAAATGGGTTGTGCTGCTGTGCTAGTGGCACAGGGACAGGCTCACACCTGCTGCAAAATTCTCAAATAACTGTGTCAAAAAATTAAGTGTCGTTGTTGTTCATCATTCTCTTCACTTTTTCAACTTGTTTATGTGGGGCTTCAGGGGCAAAACAGTGGGTTGGGTGTCAGTGCCCCAAGGGTGGGGCACCCAGATTCCAAATAGGGCAAAGGACTGATTTCTTAGGAATTTTGGAGGTTTACGCGTCTCTAAGATTTCCCCCCATAGGGAATAATGGAGGTTTCAGCAGCCCCATAACTCCACCTGGGGGGCACTGGGATGGCCCGAAGCGAGTGGTGGTGTAGTGCACAGAGGGTGCCAACCCCCCAACCCCCCCACCCCGAACTGCTAACCCACTGAGGTACTGGGCTTTGTTGTTTCTGAGGTGTTGAGTTTAGATTCTCTGGTAGCTAATGAGATTTTGAATGAAAAACCATGAATCCATTCTCATATGCTACTAGAGAATCTACTCTTAGAACACCTCTAGAACAACAAAACTCTGTACTTCATGGGTTGGCAACCCATGTAGGTGGTTGGCACCCTATGTGCACTACACCGCCACTTGCTCTGGGCTACCCCAGTGCTCCTCAAGTGGAGTTATGGGATTGCAGAAACCTCCATTATACCCTACGAGGAAAATCTGAAAGACGCGTTAAGTTCATTAATTCTTTAAAAATCAGCCCTTTGCCAAATTCCTCTGAAAAAATTGTGGTAGCTTCCTTTTACCAACTGGGCACTACAACCTACCACACTCCACTCTGGGACATCCCTTCCCCCCCACGTGAAACTATACTTTTCCTGAAACCTCCATCATACCCTATTGGGAAAATCTGAAAGATGCACAAACTTCAAAAATTCACCAAAAATCAGCAGTTTGCCCAATTCCTTTGAAATTTTTGAGGTACCTTCCACTCATTGGCCACTATAACCCCCACCCACGCTTTTGACCATGTGACCCATTTTTTAATCTGAATTAATTCAGATTCAGATTTGGATTAATTCGAATACAAAACAAAACTGGAGTGACTGGGAAGGCTTAATTTCAGACAAAATACAAAATGGGGTTGATTTGGATTTGGTACAAATCGAAACAGAAAAAATACAAAACGCGCAACCCTACTATAAATTTGTCAGCCTGCACCTTGAACAAAATGCTGGAAACAACATGTCTAATCTGCTTGGAGCTTTTGTCGGAGAGTTTTGTGACTCTGGAGTTTGTGCTTTGAAATTTACTGGAAAGCCTGGGTTATCAGATATGTACTGGATCTATGCTGCTTTCACTCCTAATTTCTGTATTCATGGTGAGACTCGAGCTACAGTTCCAACCGGCTATTATGTCATAAATCTCCGGTCAGCTTCTTCAGTAGAGTGAGCTCGTGACGGGGGGGGGGTGGCGCGATCCACCAACTCAGAGCTTTGGCAGCTTGGGTTGGGTTGCCCCTCCCTCAGTGGGGGAAATCCTCGTGGTGAGACGAGGTCAGGAAATGGCGCCTGACCTAATCAGTACCTGGCCCTTCGCCCTAGTGTGGGACAGCCCTCCCCAGGAGGCAGTCCCACATGGGAGGAGTACCCACACTTTGATTAGGTACCTCATTGTAAGTCTTAGTGCATTGTATTTTAATAAATTGGCCCTATTTTACTCCAAATAAGCGTGTCCTGTCTTCATTGGGGTCTGGGGGTGCAATGCCACTTCCCACCACCACACCTGCATGATGAGGCAGGGGCTAGGGTTCTGCCCACTCTACCTGAAGCAGGCATGGAGGCCACCATCTTTGGTTTCCCCTCCATGTGGCCTCAACTGGCCAATCAGGGGAGGGAGGCAGGCCGACTGAGCCAGGCTGCCTCCATTCAGAGCAGTCGTCCGGCAGCCTGGCAGGAGGAAGGAGTGCTGCCGGGAGCTTCCTGCAGCCACGTGGGCTGGCAAGTTTCATGGTCGGCACAACCGCGGGGAGACCAGGGAGTGCGGCATGGGCAGCAGTGAGAGCCTGGCCACCTCCATTTGGAGCAGTCACCTGGTAGGCTAGCACCCACCCACCCGCCCGGTACTCAGTGAGGGATAGCTGGTCGCCTGTGGGAGCCAAGTAGGAATTTTTTTAGTTGCACCAGATTGGCACTCGGCATGGCCAATTAGAGTGGATTCATGGTGTTTCATTGAAAATCTCATTAGCTATCATAGAATCCACACTCAGAATACCTCTGAAACAACAGAACCCTGTAACCCATGGGGTAGAAACCCACGGGGGTGGTTGGAACCCTATGTGCACTACACTACCACTCGCTCTGGGCCACCCCAGCACCCCCCAAGTGCACTTATGGGGCTGCTGAAAGCTCCATACATATCCTATGAGGAAAAACCTTAAAGATGCGTAAACTTCAACAATTCGCCAAAAATCAGCCCTCTGCCCAAATCCTTTGAAAATATTCAGGTAGCTTCCTTGACCTGACCTGGAACTACCACCAACCCCACGCTGCTCTAGGCCACCCCTTTGCCCCCTGCGTGAAGCTATACATTTGCTGACACCTCAATGCTTCTCTATGGGGAAAAACCTTAAAGATGTGTAAACTTTAACAATTCCCCCAAAATCAGCCCTCTGCCCAATCACTCTGAAATTGGGGTGGTAGCCTCCACCCATTAGGCACTACCACCCCACCCCACTCTTTTTGCCCAGATCCCACGCTATGCCCCCAAACTGCCCCAAAGACACTAAAACTTCAAAAATTCCCCCAAAATCAGCCCTTTGCCCAACCCCCCTGAAATTTGGGTGGTAGCCTCCAACCATTGGGCACTACCACCCCACCCCACTATTTTGCCCCTGGGACCCCTTCTTCATACCTGAATCAATTTGGATTTAATCCAAATCCGAACCGAATCAGGGTGATTCGGGTAGCCCAGATTCGGGCACAGAACAGAACGGGGGTGATTCGGTTCGGGTCCCGAACTGAATCACCAAAACCCCGAATTGCACACCCCTATTAGCTACTTTCCTGTCCCCTGGTACAGAGCCTGATTGTAGGGACAAGTTACACATTTTTGCTAGGAGATCAACAATTTCACATTTGAGTTCCTTCAGAATTCTTAGGTGGATGCCATCTGGCCTTGGCGATTTGTTGATTTTTAGTTTTTCAAGACAGTTTAGAACCACCTCTCTCATTACCTCAGGCAGCCTAGATTAAGAAAACTATCCACAGAATCACAATCGGGGGGTGGGGGTGGGGAATCCCACTCATATAAGCAGTTGTATCTTTCCCCAGGATCCTCTATCTCTATTCTTTTTCTGTCAGTACTACATATGGTCTATTCCTTTTCCTCTCCAGTTTTGCTTCCAACATTGCACCACTGCTTTTCTGACAAAGTGCTTCTTCTCGCATGGGTGGCACAGGCTTTGAAGACTATATCAAACAGCATGAACTTGCCAAGATAACAGCACTTCCTCATTGCTGAGATGGCTCCCTTCAAAGGGATTGCTTTCCATCTTCTAAGTATGATGCCCTTTTGCTAGCGAGGCACTAACTTCCAGAATGGCATATGGATGGTATTGTGACCATTTTCCACAATGCCAAAAAGTATTTATCAACTCTGTATCCTTGATCTCAGTCACCCTTGCCTGTTTTAAATCAAGCTATTGTTTGCAGAGCACACTCATGCAAAAGGTGCTTCTGTACACATCAGGGAGAAAATATATGGCAGACTACTTTCACAGCAAACTTAGCTCCTGTGCATAATTTAGTATTAGCTATAAATTCTACTCTCATGTGAGAATGAGAATCAGAAGAACTGGTTTCCATAGTTTCCATAACTGTATAGAAGCTATGTAAATCGATCTTCCTGATTTGGGATTAGTAGCTACTTGCTGCATTAAAATAAGATTCTACAGATCTTTCATCTTTGGAAGAACTAAACTAGTAGTTTAAAAGCGACAATTTCATTACCATTAATCCTCTTTTATAGTATCTATCTCTGTTGGCATAGTTAAAGGTTGAGCTGTTTTATGGTTTCTTGGTGGTACTGTACTGTACATTTTTGGAAAAGAAAATTGGTGGAATCTGCAAACGTCTCAGATTTCAGTACTGGGCAGGTTTTTCTGATGGGTACCTGTTTTCTGATGGACTAGACCATAACTTTTCAGTATCTTATCAGATTCCAGTACTGAGGTAAGCTTTTCTGATGGGTAATGTTTTATGATGTACTGGACCATAGTTTCTCATTACTCTGTCAGATTCCAGTATTTTTCAGTAATGTTTTCTGAGGGATGGACTCTGTGGGACTGGGTGATATTTTTAGCCTACTTTCTTTAAGGAAAATAAGCTTATGAGATCACCCAACATGTGTGTGTGTGTGTATGTGTGTCTCCCCCTATAAACTTTGCAATGCCTGGACCAATATGAACCAAATTGGGTACAGTTGTAGGGACACATAGGGACACCTAAGCGGCATAGTTTGTGATGATGTCACCCACCCCAATTCAAGATGGCGGACATGAACATTTGAATTGTAACAGGACCAACTTGTGGGCAGCCTATACTATTTGGACCAAATTTGGCACAGTTGTAGTGAGTGGGAACTGATTTAGATCAAATTTGGTACAGTTGTACGGACACATAGGACTACCTCAACAGCATAGTTTGTGAGGATGTCATCTACCCCGATTCAAGATGGAAGACATGTGAACATTTGAGGTGCAAGTGGGCTAACTTGTGAACTGCCTAATCAATATGGACCAAATTTAGTCCTGTTATAGGGATACGAAAGGAAAGTGGGTAGATTTGTTCTTACCAGAACTTCTTGTTTTATTAGATATTTGTATTTTGCAGTAATGTTTTCTGGTGGACTGGGTCATAATTTTACATTTTTCTGTTAGATTTTAATTTCTTCTAGTACATGTTCACATTTAAATACCAGAGCAAGCTTTCCTGATGGGTAATGTTTTATGATGGACAAGACTGAAATGTTTCATTAAAAAGAAAGCTGTTTCCTTTAATCATACTTAACACACTCCACTGCAGCTTAGCATGCTCAGTTGCATAGGGTAAGAAAATCTGACAGCTATGAAAAAAATTGGTATACCGGCCTTGCATCAGCCACATCCACAACCTCTTCCAGACAGGAAGTTCAGCAGTGGAGATACCTGCACCGATCATGAGAGAGAGCTCCTAGCCTCATCAAGCTGCTATTGCCATCTTTGTAGGTGCTGTAATATAATATTAGAGACTTTTAAAAGCTTACGTAATTTTTTTTTTGGTGGGGGGGATATGATTGAATTTAATTCTCAAAAGGGAGGCTGTAGGCTTGGCCCCAAATCTTTTGAGTACCTAGAAACACACCTGTGTTTTTAAAATAAATAATTATCCTTATACTATGCTTCAGACACATCCATAGGTTAAAAATTAATTTAGGTCTTTGCCATAAAAACTAATTAATTTTTAATAAAGATTTTAGAAATTCAGCATAAAGTTATGCTGGCTTTGGGAGTGGGGTACGTGCATGGAGAACAGAATTGTGTTCTGTACTCCAATAGTACTCATGACAGTATGCAATAAGGAACATGTTTATATGTTTGTCTCTAGGGATGTTTCTAGGAATGTGCACAAACTGAACACCATGCTGACCACACAAATGGCATCCATGCATGCGCGGAGATCATGTGCATGCTGGTGCCACACGCAGGTTGTTGAGGGGAGCGCCATCACAGCAGGAAGATGCATGGGGAGGTAGAGAGCAGGTAAGGACCTGCTCTACTTCCTTTTAAAGTCCCACTCACCACTCCCCCCCACCCTGTTGGTACTGAACCTCAGTTTGTGCACCCCCTATTTGTCTCTGGGTAGTGCTGGATGCATTTCTAGGAGGATGACTGTGATGTAGTAGCTACCACTTGAGACATAGTGCAAAATTCTTGAAAAACTGGCTTGCTAGTGTCAAAACTAAATCAGCGGGGAAATGTGTGCATTTCACAGAAGAGAGGAGTGCTTCTGTTTCTCTGAAAATCTATTGTCCATAGAAGCCCTAAGATGGTTAGAGAGCTTTCTTTACTGAGAGTATGATAAACATTATCCAATCATGTTTTTCTAGGCATGTTCTCAATAGCTGCAGGGTGTATAACAAGCTAAAAGCTGCTGTAACACATGATGGACTTCATCCATTTGGATTTGAAATGTCAAGGAGCTTTATCCAGAGAAGAATGGGAACATTTGGAGGATCCTTGTTATTTGTTGCAAAAGGGGGAAAATGTCACTACCGTTTCACTTACTGCTTTATTAACTTGCTTTTATGACTATTACCTGCTGTTAATGTTTCAGATTCTCACCCAAGCATTCACTTTAAAAGTTATTGTCCCTGGGCTTTTTTGGCTTCATTTTTTTTTTTAATGTGTTACTAATCAGCAGCCAGAATTCTCGGAATTGCAGTATTTATACTGGCAATCCCTACAAGACATTTCTATGGCATGCACTGTAAACATGATAGGTTTGTTACTGGCTATCTCCTTAAACTTCAAAATCTTTTATTTTATTTTGGAGATGAAGAGACCCACAGATTTTTTACTGCACCATTCAGTGGAAGGCTGAATCACTATAAAAATCAGCAAAGGGCTACAAGGCATCTTGTTTTAAGCTCAGTATTGGAGACCATGTCTGCCTGAAATAACATGAACCCAATTTGAGTTGGTTGAGTAAAGCTTAAGCAGGTGTCAGTGACTCATTTCAAATGAGCAAGTGCAGACTTTGGGTGTTAATTAAATGTGTGTGAAGGGGAAAAGGATCTGCAGGGCATCCCAGCTAGTCCTACTCCACATGTGACAACCATACTCAGCTCAATTGGGTGTTTACCAGAAGCTGAAGAAAGAAATAGAAAATGATGTTAAATGGAATTTTGTTTTTGAAAGGTACCTTGATGGCTTTTTAAATCAAAAGGCAGATAAAGATACCTTAAGCAAATAAAATAAAGAGGCTTGAAGACTCAGTGTTCATATCCTTTTCCTGAATATCAGACTTCCCAGAAACTATTTGATACTACTACTGCTCGTTACCAGCTTTCCGGTCATAAAGCTTTTTAACCTTCTCTAGCATCAATGTTGATCCATGTCAAATCAATTCTTTATTTCCACCTTTACTTGACTTGGATCTAGATTTTCAACTCCTTGGAATGCCTGCACAGCTCTGAGACAGAAGTGTGACCTCTTCTACTTCTTCCTAACAAATTTCTCCACACTTAAGTTCCCTTGAAATGTCTACAGATGTTTCATCTGTGCAGAACCATTCAGTCTGCCTTCAAATTTCTCTTTCAGAAAAAGCAGAAAGTTTCAGCTTGAAACCTGAAACACAAGTTCCAGTAATATTATTGAAGGGCCAGAATCAGGGAGGTACATGGTCAAGCACCAGCCAAGACCCACCAAGAACCAGTCAAGACCCACACCTCAGCAGGGGACCTATTCAAAAGCCTTTTGGACCTGCTGCTCTTCCTCCTCACCACTGTCACTTGGGTGCTCATTTGTTCATTCATCCCTTCTCCCTCCCAGAAAGTGTGTGTGGTGGTGGTGATAAGGAGGAGCAACAGCTGCCACCACCTACTTGCTCACCAGTTTTCTGTTTAAGCAGGTGCTAACAATAGTGAGAAGAAGGAGAAAGCACAGAAGCTTGCAACCATGTTGTGAGTCCACTAAGGAAGGAGCATCCCACATAAAGAAAGGGAGACTCGCTGAGGAGATATTGGCTTTCAAAACCTAGAACCAGGACTGTTGTCTCCATTCTTCCCAGTATGGCATTCTGTCACGAGCTTGCCTGACGGCCGATGCCTAACCAAAGATTTATGCCCCAGGAGCCAGTAGCTCTGGTTTCAGGTTTCTTGCATGGGAAGCACGGGTCACAGGAGTCAGAGTGGAGAAGCATGGAACTCAAGGTCACAGAAGCTCCAACAACTGTGCAGGTCCAGCTGATGCGTTGTTTCCAGTAGTTGCTCACCACTCATGCCACCTGATTTATAGTCTTTGGCCTTAATTAATGCTACACCCCTGCCAGCTGCTAGAGATTCAGCATCTCTCTTGCTGCCTCCCAAGGAGACGCTGGCTTCTTCGCAGTTCCTTCACTTGCTGTTGCCGTCTTTCTTGTCTGCATTTTTGAGGAATCAAGGGTCACTCATCCTCCAGCTCGGGGTCTGACCCTTCACCCCCAGGGTCCCCTGGACTAGGGATGTGTACAAAACCAGTTTGCCCAGTTCGGTTAGAATTCAAACCAGGTTCGAACCAGGAGGGGGTGGTTCGGTTTTGGTTTTGCTTGAACCTCCCCCTGGTTCAGTTCGAATTTGAACTGTTTTGAACCGGTTTGAACCATTTCAAACTGGTTCGGACATCCAAAAATTGGTAGGATGGTAGCTGGCACCTAGGGGTGGTTGGCACCCTCGCTCTCTGCCACCCCAGCACCCCCCAAGTGCAGTTATGGGGCTGCTGAAACCTCCATTCTTCCCTACAGAGAAAAACTTTAAAGCCACATGTGGGGTGCTGGGGTGGCCCAGAGTGAGTGGTGGTCTAGTGCAAAGAGGGTGCCAAACACCCCATGGGTTGCTAACCCATGGGGTACTGGCTTTTGTTGTTTCTGAAGTGTTCTGAGTGTAGATTCTTTGGTAGCATATAAGATTTTCAATGACAAACCATGAATCCACTCTCATCTGCTAACCTTAAAGACACATAAACTTCAAAAATCACTTAAAAATCAGCCCTTTGCCCAATTCCTTTCACATAATTCTGATAGCTTCCTGGTCCCCCTTGGGCACTACCACCCACCACACTCTACTCTAGGCCACCCCTTTGCCCCCGACGTGAAGCTATACATTTGCTGACACCTCCATGCTTCTTTATGGAGAAAAACCTTAAAGACGCATAAACTTCAAAAATCAGCCCTTAATCAGCCCAAAAATCAGCCCTTTGCCCAATTCCTTTCAAATAATTCTGATAGCTTCCCTGCCCACCCTAGGAACTACCACCCACCACACTCCGCTCCAGGACACCCCTTTCCCCCTGACGTGAAGCTATACATTTGCTGTAATCCTAATTATTCCCTATGAGGAATTCAAAAATACTTTAAAAATTCACCAATAATCAGAGGAGTGTCCAATTTCCTTGGGGTTTTGTGGGTGGTAGGCACCCCTGTCTGTATACCACCCACCCCACTTTTGTGCCCCTAGGTCCTCCACAATAGGGGATATGGGCTGGTACTGGTCCCATTATAGTCTATGACTGTCCAATTGCTTCAGGGTTTGGGTGGTTGTTGGCACCCATGGGTGCTACATAATAAGGAATAATGGCCTGGTTTGAGTCCGATTATACCCTATGAGAATTTTTTTTTCAAAAATTCATAAAAAATCATACAAGTGTCCAATTGCTTTGGGGTTTGGGTGGCAGGTACCCCTGGGTGCCAGCTACCATCTTACCAATTTTTGGATGTCCAAACCAGTTTGAACCAGTTTGAACCAGTTTGAACCGGTTCGGTTTGAATTTGAACCTGCAGCTCAAACCTGATGGCTGGTTCGGTTTGAATTCGAACCTTCGAACCAGTTCGAATTTGAACCATTTCGCACATCCCTACCCTGGACCTTACGGACCTTCCTGTGTCTGATTCCCAACATCAGACTGCTCTCCTACAGGTGTCTCCCCACCTACCAGAAGGCTGCCTGCCCCACACTCCTCTTCACTGTCCTCGAGTGAGGGCATGACACTTTCCTTCCACAGGCACCCTAAAGCCCACCCCCTCCCCATTTTAAGGTTGTGAGCACCTTGGAGATAGGAAACTGTCTTCCTTTTGTATGTAAACCACTTCAAGAAGGGGGGGTTGGTTAGAAAGTGGTATATAAATATTCATATTATTCATTACTATGAATAATAATTTGAACACTCAGATCTTCTATGAATAATAATTTGAACACTCAGATCTTTGTCTCACGCTTCAATCTAACTGCAAACTAATTAATCTCCATCCCACACTTCAACTCTTAATTGCACGTCTCCACTTCTTTGTATCTGCTCCTTTGCCTGCCACTTGGACAGGCTGTGATTTAGAAATATATCCTAATGCATTCTTTAAAGAGGAACAGAAAGAAAACAAGACTGATTTAGAGGAAAAACCTTGGTAGGAGATTTGAGAAAAGTTAAAAGAATACTATGAGACCAGCAAAATTTCTCAGAGGGCTATCTCAATGGGAAGAAATGAAAGCTGCTTTGCTTTTTATGCTCAAAAGTTTCCCTGACAAGGCTTGCCCCACTATTTAAAATCTCCAAATAATCTTGCACTACTGAAGACACTGAAGACAGAGTTAAATTGGGAAGCATATAGAAAAGAGAAAGTTATAACCAACACATGTCCTCGCCCTACAACCTTCCTCTCTCTTGTCCCACTTCTGCTTTGGTTGCAATCTTAATGCAAAGCGGAATTGTACATCACTCTAATAGGGAAAGAGCTTAAAGGTTAAGGGCAGATAATAGTGAAAGAAGGATTTATCAAGTCATTCTATTTTACAAGCCTGTCATTGCTATTTTTCTCTCAAAAGATTTGCTTTGAATCCCAACAGAGCTTCAGAGAATGTTTTCAATATTTGGATAAAGGAAAAAATAGTATTGGATTACATGGAACTGTATCTCATTTCCGAGTATAAATTAATGAATTAGATGGAAGTTGCATTACTTTAATTGTGAAGCTTATTATGGACTGCTTATAGATTGGAACTGAGCTTCTCTTTGAGTCTCTGTTTGTGCTTTTTGCAGAAAGGAAGAGCAACACAAAACAGCAACCTGAGCATCTCTTTGTAACTATTGATACAACAAAGTGAACATAGGAAGCTGCCATATCCTGAGACCAGAAAAATTTTACACACTGATAATAGGGCTGGAGTCAGAGAGCAAGAGATAGAGGTAGAATAGACTTGAGTGACCTGGGGACTTGATTCACAGCAGAAGAAAAAAGGGTGATATGAATGTCTCTGGAGAATGGGCAATGGAAGGCATGCTCTTTTGTTTCAACTTGCACAGAATCACAGGGGCACAGGCATTCTGAGTAGGGGGTCTTCCCTACTCAACATCTGCCTTCTAGCACAGCTGAAGGAAGGGCACCACAGCGGGCTAGGGTAAAAGTCCTTCTGTGTTTGGGGGCTTAGTAAAGGGGTATGCAGTTTGCAAGCACTCTTTCAAATATCAACCTTTTATCGCTGTGACTCTATACTTTCCCATCTCTATGAGGCTTCATTGTCCATGCTTTTCATTGGGAGAGTTTCCACACATTTTCTGGGATTCTAATGCATTTTTGAAGGGTTTGGTGTTTTATTTTATTTTTGGTAGTCTGGGCAAGGTTTGGAACCTACCTGAAAAAACTAGATAGATGTTTTTATATTTTGTGCATTGGTCTGGGACTGGAATGGAGTTTGATGTCAGTGAGTGAGGCCCAAGCAGATAAGATAGATAATACTGAGCAATACAGTGAGCTCTACACAGAGAAAAACCCTTCCATAGAGAAGGATCCTCACAGTTTCCAAGCCCACAACTCCAGATTCCTGTTGGAGAATGAAGACACTGTTTTGCAGCTATAAGTGCGGTGCAGGAAGGTGGGAAAGAGAAGGCAAAGGGCCAGGGGTCCTATACCTAAAGGGACCTGCCTGGTGATCTGTCTTCCTACACCCCACCTTGGGCTCTCTCCGCTTACGACTCTGTTTCAATCTCTGTGTCTGTGTCAATCCTTCATCTCCCACCTGACTAGGATCTTCCTGGGCAAAATGCTCAGTCAGATTGCTGCAGGGAGAAATGCGGGGGGACGTAGTGGAGGGAAGTGACTGAAGAGGCTGTAAGTGGGGCTCTGGAAGGTGGGGGAGTAAACACAAGGGACTAGGGTGGCCCTTACAGTTTGGTGGGTAAAAATGCCCATTGTAGAATCCAAGGGGAAGAGTTGTGGTATGCAACGACAAGGCAGTGGAGTGGAATCAGGAACATTAATAGTTTAATGAAATAGATATTGTGTACAGAAAGGCAAGCACAGACTGCTTTTCTGTGCTCCTGCTGCTAGCTGGCTGTTGTGCTCTTGTAGACTGTCAATGGTGTAGTTTGTGATGTCATCCACCCCAATTCGAGATGGCAGATGCAAAAACTTTTGAGGTAAAAGTGGGCTAACCTGTGGACCATCTAACTGATTTGAACCAAATTAGGTACAGCTGTAGTGACTGACATACAGAGACACCTCAATGGTGTAGACTGTGATGATGTGATTTACTCCAGTCCAAGATGGCAGATACATGAAACTTTGAGGCACAAGTGGGCTAACGTATGGACTGTCCAACTGATTTGAACCAAATTTTGGTACAGTTATAGTGAGTTACACATAGTGACACCTCAGTGGTGTAATTTATATTGATGTCATCCACTCTAATCTAAGATGGTGGACACACGAACATTTGAGGTGCAAGAGCTCTAACTTGTGAACTACCTAAACGATTTGAACTAAATTTAGTCTGGTTGTAGGGATAGTGAAAGGAAAGTAGACAGATTAGTTCTTACTAGAAAAACTTGTTTTATACAAGAAAGCAAATGAAACCAGTAAACAGCACGCTTGTCTTGTAAGCCTGCACTTATTCCACTATGCCAGTGCTTTTTAATTTATTCATAAATGATCTAGAAGTTGGGGTAAGCAGCAAGGTGGACAAATTTGCAGATGATAACAAACTATTTAGGGTAGTGAAATCCAAAACAGATTGTGAGGAGCTCCAAAAGGATCTCTCCAAACTGGAGGAGTGGGCGACAAAATGGCAAATGCAGTTCAATGTTAGCAAGTGTAAAGTGATGCACATTGGGACCAAAAAACCCACCTTCAAGTATAGACTGATGGGATCTGAGCTGTCGGTGACTGACCAGGAGAGGGATCTTGGGGTTGTGGTGGACAGCTCGTTGAAAGTGTTGACTCAATATGTGGCAGCTGTGAAAAAGGCCAATTCCATGCTAGGTATCATTAGGAAGGGGGTTGAAAATAAAACTGCTAATATTATAATGCCCTTATACAAAACTATGGTGCGCCCACACCTGGAGTACTGCATACAATTCTGGTCACCACATCTAAAAAAGGGCATTGTAGAACTGGAAAGGGTGCAGATGAGGGCAACCAAGATGATCAGGGGACTAGAGCACCTTTCTTATGAGGCAAGGCTACAACACCTGGGGCTTTTTACTTTAGAGAAAAGATGGCTGCGGGGAGACATAATAGAGGTCTATATAATCATGCATGGTGTGGAGAAAGTGCATAGAGAGAAATTCTTCTTCCTCTCACATAACACTAGAACCAGGGGTCATCCCATGAAATTGATTGCCGGGAAATCTAGGACCAACAAACAGAAGTACTTTTTCACACAAAGTACTTTTTCCACACAACTTGTGGAATTCTCTGCCACAAGATGTGATGACAGCCAACAACCTGGAATGCTTTAAGAGGGGTTTGGATAACTTCATGGAGGAGAGGTCTATCATCAGCTACTAGTTGGTGGGCTAAAGGCCATCTCCAGCCTCAAAGGCAGGATGCCTCTGAATACCAGTTGCAGGGGAGTGACAGCTGGCGAGAGGGCATGCTCTCAATTCCTGCCTGTGGCTTCCAGTGGCATCTGGTGGGCCACTGTGCAGAACAGGATGCTGGACTAGATGGGCCTTGGGCCAGATCCAGCTGGGCTGTTCTTATGTTCTCTGGTAGATTCCAGATGGTGGCACTTGGAGACTGCTGCTCTGCAAAGAAAGAACTAAAGTGTGGGGTTCCACAAGGCTCCATACTGTCTCCATTGCTCTTTAACATCTGCATGAAACTGCTAGGAGAGATCATCAGGAGCTTTGGTGCAGGGTGCTGTCAAAATGCTGATGACACCCAGATCTATTTTTCCACATCAACTTCATCATAAATAAATAAATAAATCAGGAAATGTCATAACTTCCCTAAACGTCTGCCTGGAGGCAGTAATGAGGGATAACAAACTGAAGTTGAATTCATATAAGACAGAGGTGCTGACTGTGGAGGGTCAGGACCAGAGAAGTGGTTTAGATCTGCCTGTTCTGGATGGGGTTACACTCTTCCCGAAAGATCAGGTACGTAGCTTGGGAGTGCTCCTGGAGCTAAAACTCTTCCTGGTTTTCCAGGTTGAGACAGTGGCCAGGAACATTTTTTATCAGCTTCGGCTGATACGGCAGCTATGTCCATTTCTGGAGGGAAATGACCTTAAAGCAGTGGTGCATACACTGGTAACCTCCAAACTTGAATACTGTAATGCACTCTATGTGGGGTTGCCTTTGTATGTAGCCCAGAACCTACAATTGGTACAGAATGTGGCAGACGGACTGGTCTCTGGGACAACACAAAGGGACCATATAACACCAGTTTTGAAAGAGCTGCCCTGAGCAGCAGCTCCATACATAAAGAGCCGCAATGGGGTTAGGGCGGACTCATTTGGGGAAGCAGAAGACCTCCAGAATGTTGCGGGTAGGAGAGCTGGAGAAGCAGTTGTTGGAGCGTATTGATTGACATAATTGCAAGTATGGTATTAAGTCAAGTGACTTAATTTAAAAGATATGATAAGGCTGGATGTGAAACAAGTAGATTAATTAGCAAAATACAGTCTATTCAATGAATTGATAGGGATATGAGAAAAATATAATTATGGTAAAAGCTAATTAATTTGTTTTGCAGTAATTATAGCAAAGGCCTACACACTTGTTTTGAATTGAAGGGATTAAATTGTAATTTACATATAAGAAATTAACTCTAATTTGAATGACTATCAGGTAATTGGTTTTGAAATTAAAACATATAGCATTAATGGGTAAGATAGATAAAGATGCTTTATGAGTTTAAAAAGGAAGAAGAGAAACATATATAATAATAGTTAACGAAAATAGAGGATAACCCTGCTATTAAACAGATGGTAGAACTTCTCTGCAAGCACTTTTGTTCTTTGGAGAGATTTAAAGTAAATTAGGAAGTAAAATTTCTGAAGTGGAGAAGAAAATAATTGCTTTGGAAAATAAGATAAGATAATGGTTTATAATAAAAAATATGACTAAATAAAACAAAACATCAAAGATATCAAATAGGTCACTGAAGCATTAAACAAAAAAGTTGTACAATGAGGAAATGTCATCACTATGATACAGAAACATTTCATTCCTTCTCCAAAATACGTAGGTGATTTAGAAGGAAAATCCAAGAAAGCTACACCTTGCTAAGAGTGTTATACTTTCATTTCTAGATGCCTTCAATTTATAGGACATTGGCTTTCCAACTTTTTACCAGTGCCTACTGCTATGTTTTAAACAGCAGCCGTCATTAACAGCAGGCAATAATACTGTACTTTTCTCCATGCCATGAACAAGCTCAGCTTCTGATATCTATAGATGCTGCTGCTGTTCAAAGCACTGGAGCAGGTGAGGTCACACAATTTATAATGGATCAGGCCATGATGATAATTCAAAGCACAATAACCCAATTTGATTTTAATGTAATTATTTTGTAATCATTTGTTACATTTATATCCCACCTCTCTTCAACAGAATTCAGCCAGCACATACAGAATTCCCAGGAGGTCTCCCATGCAGGCACTGACCAGACTGAGACTTGCTTCGCTTCAGATCATCAGTATGTCCTCAGACCAACAGATTAGGCATCTATCTGTCCCTCAGACCATAGAGTGCCCCTGTTAGGGAAGAGTTTCCCCCAGTGTCCTTAAAAAAAAATCTACAGGCAATAAATTGTATTCTATGCCAGTGTATATATTATGCTACACCTACTAAGGATTTGTTGAATGAGATCTGGCTAACCAAGTGACATTCAGCAAAGCTGCCAAGCTTAGTGAGGAGTGGATTAATATAATCCCAAATGATGCTGGTTTCCTTTCAAAAGGAAGGTTCTTTGCTCTAGTAAGTAGTTTGGCCTAGCTTTAGTTGTGGCTCATATTCTTAACTCCACGTCCTGCTCTGGCTCATCTATCATACGTTATTAAATCCATTTCCGCTTCATGCATGAGCAAGCTACTAATCTCCCACAGGTACTGGCGATTTACACTCAAAAATCACTATACAGAAAAGGTAGGGGAGTCAATGGTGGGAGGGGGAAAACCATGCAAACTGTGAAACGTGTAATTTTAGGTCAGTTTGAGTTCAAGCAGCTTCATCAGTTGCTATGTTACCTGTTTACAAGGAGAGAAAGGATTAAAGCAGTAAGGCTTTGAAGGTTCACCTACAGAGGGAATTTAGAAACTTTTTGCTGTGCGGCACATCTGTCTGTGCAGAACAAAAGGACGTTGGCCTTTAAGCCGCTGAGATGGCAAGAGACTCGTGGTATTCAAGAGCTCTGTAACTGAGTTTGTGTGGATTGACTGAGCAGCTTAATCCATAGCAACCTGCTAGGCTGGCAGCTAATAGCCTAAGGCAGATTCCCCCCACCCCACATTTAATTTGAGGAAGAAAGAAAATCAGACTTCGATACCCCTCTTTCCTTTCCCCATTACTCTCACCTCTTCACCCACAGCGACCAAACGTACAAGTGTTGAGAAAGACAAACGAATAGGTGGGACTAAAGCAGCAATTTCCTGAGATCTGAGAACAATAACAAAAGCATCGAAGCAGGTAGTGCTTCACTCTCAGTGAAATTTATTTCTCTGTGTATATATATTATTCCACCTGTGCCTAAAGGTCTATTGGCCAGCTCACAACAGTTCAAAAGCAAATTACATGAAGCCAGTTCTGATACGTAAAACACCAAAATAATCGTACTGTACACCAGATCCCTAAGCTGGGTATTCATGCAAGGGCTACAGCTGAGCAACTGCTTCTCATGCTTTTAGGATAGCACAAAAATCACATGCCATGGCTTTCCCATGCCTGTGTGGTCTGGGCTAGGTGGCCAGATTTGGCTTTTAAAAAGCCAAATTCTGGCTTATGGCCCTTTTGACCCACAAGAATACCCCTTAGGTTCTGGCAACTCTGGGGAGTTCTTACATTAAGTCGACAACAAGGAAAGGATTGGTCTTCCTGCTGCCATTAGGTAATAGGAGTACCCAGCCAAAAATCAGGGATGTGCATGAAATACTTTGGGCACATCCCAGGGGGTGGGGAAGGGTTCCCTTAAGAGGAGGCAGGCAGGTCCCATCTGCCCCTCTTGTGAGCTTCCACCACCCCGGAATGACCCATCGTGCTGCTGTTCTAAGAGAGACATCCCCTTGAAAGCAGCAGCCTGTGCCACAGTCTCCCTTAAAATGCTACGCTGCGACAAGATGCTTCCCCAGCAACCCTCGCATGGCATTGGCACGCAAATGGTGCATGTGCTGCCATTTGCATGCTAACACCATGTGAGGGATGCTTGGGGAAGCATCCCATCACCCCAGCGGGGCATTATAAAGGAGACTGTGGCACAGGCTGTCGCTTTCAAGGGGATGTTTCTCTTAGAACAGTGCCGTGATGGGCCAGCGCAGGGTGGCAGAGGCTCACAGGAGGGGCAGGTAGGACCTGCCGGCTTCCTTTTAAAGGGACCCCTTGCCCCATGCCAGAACCTTATGGCTGCAGGGAGCCAAATCATTTTGGTGGCTCTTCAAAATTGCACCAAAATTATTCAGGCACATCCCTACCAAAAATATAGAAATTCTAGCAGGCCAACTCCAGGTTTGAGGGGGCTCCTACCTTGACACAACAGACCCCATCACATCTTGTTGATCCATGCTACAGCTTACCTGGTGGTGGTAGGTCTTTTTGGAGGGTCTTGGTGCCCTCCACTCAGGCTGGTATTTTCTGCTTTTGGTGGGTGGAATAAGAGAAGAATGTATTCCGTTCAATTTTGGGCCACCTCCTTACCTCTGATGATGAGGAGATCTACCCTCTCTAACCCTTCCCTTCTGATTCCTTCTTTAGCACCCACACACAGAGTGAAGAAAAAAAGTTGTCAGGGTGACATGAGCAGAAACCCCTAACACAGAGAGGAGAACCAGTGGGCCAGGAAACCCATAAGAGAGTCACAGAGGGAGTGGCAGCTGGCCCAGCAATGTGAGCAGTCACAGTCTTGTCTCCATGGCAGCAAGGATGTATCCACCTTCCCCAAACTTTTGTACAGCTTGCGTCTCACAGCTTTTGTGGCCTTTTGAACAGCTTGCATCTCCCACTACACAATTACCAATTATATTACTGTTGTTTCATTGTGCAGTCTAATATAATCCAAATCCAATGAATTCTGGTCCTCTCATATTAATTCCACATGTTTTGTATCATATGTTACTTAAAGCCATAGAAATAATAGTAATGGATTCAGACCAGTGTTCCCCCCTAAGGTGTGCACATGTGCACTTGCACAAAGTTGTTGTTTTTTAAAAAATGTTTGCTCAGTTAATTTTAGATACCAATCAGGATGAATCAGGAAGGTCCCACTCTGAATGTACATGAGCATACACTGCCTTGATACTGCCACCCAGAACAAAACTCATTCCGCACACAGATGAAAACAATTAGAAGGAACACTGATTCAGACCAATAAGGAACCGCAGTCCACAAATGTTAAAAGTATATCTCCTCATGTTTACAATCAGCCAAAATCAGCCTCTTGGTGATGGCCTATGTCTGCCAATAGGAACAGCAAAATCCTTACTTCAGATTCTGACAAAGTCAAATCTAGGTATTTATAAGATGACATACTATTTGTTTATTTTTAATTGATACTTTGTTTATCTGGTGATGAGAAAGAGGTTCTTTTTCAGCTAATTGAAAAAATATCCAGGCAGGTCTCTGTCCATGTTCTTGTATCCTCTTGTGATTACCCACCTGGGCAGAGTACCCTGAGAAGTAAAGCACCACAGATTGAGCTGCCCTCTCCAGATTGAGTGATCAGGTTCCTTCCTACCTGGGTAAATCCAAAGATCCTAATAAAGTAATTAAATCAATGAGATGAGGAAGGGACAAATGTCTCATCTCCACACTGCATCGGAGAATGGTTTCCTCACCTAAATCCCCCATGTCACTTTCTGTGGTAGCAGAGTCTCCAGATGAAGGAACAGATAGCATAAGGGCATGGTGGGTCACACATAGTTGCTCATCTTGAATCACAGCAACAGGAGGGCAGAAATTGCACTTTCCTGTCAAACCCCCACTGAAGAAACCCTAATTCCCTGCCTCTCTTATATTATCTCTTCTCAGTAGTTATGTTATCTCTTCTCAGTCTAGTGATTGGTGACTGTTTTGGAGAATTGAGAGTCAGCAAGCCCGTCTTGCAGGGCTCCTGTCTTATTTGCAGAATGAGTATGTCTTTGGGTGGGACAAATGGAAGTAATGAAGCTGAACAGGAGAGTGCAAAGCTGAGGGTGAAAGTGGGCCAGAAAGACAAGAAAGAGCAGTGGAGGTCTCAGCACCTCCCTCTCAGCATGACTGCAGTGACATGGAATCAGAGTGACTGTAGTCCTAACCTTTGAAAGGACAGAGCAGCACTTAACAATTCCTACCTGCTTAGCTTTAAGTGGTGCAGCGGGAAATGCTTGACTAACAAGCAGAAGGTTGCCAGTTCGAATGCCTGCTGGTACTATAACGGGCAGCAGCAATATAGGAAGATGCTGAAAGGCCATCATCTCATACTGTGTGGGAGGAGGCAATGGTAAACCCTTCCTGCATTCTACCAAAGAAAACCACAGGGCTTTGTGGGCGCCAGGAGTTGAAATCGACTTGACGACACACACTACCTGCTTAGCAGAATATATTTACTTACACCTACTTTTAAAAATTCTTTAAAATATATATTTAAATCACTTTACAGCAGAATATTAACATGCTATACAAAGATGGCTGATGGATTGTTCTCTCATCTTTTTGTTTCACAGATCGATACAGAAACTGAGTTTCCAAATAGCAGCTGCTAGTTTACTTACATTGCTTCACATAGATTTTAAGAGAAAGAAGCATGTTAGTTAGAACAGTATACAGAAGATTATTAATGTCTCAAACTCAAGGACTTCTAATTTTAAGTGCTCCTAATACTTAATCTTTACATATAACTGCATTGTTTTTCAATTCACCCATAGAACCACTGATTGACCGATTGATTGACTTATTGAGTGCCGTCAAGTCAATGTCGTCTCTTAGTGACCACATAGATAGATTCTCTCCAGAATGATCTTCCAACAAACGGAAGTACTTTTTCACACAATGCATAATCAACTTGTGGAATTCTCTGCCACAAGATGTGGTGACAGCCAACAACTTGGATGGCCTTAAGAGGAGTTTGGATAATTTCATGGAGAAGAGGTCTATCAACGGCTACTAGAAGAGGGCTATAGGCCACCTCCAGCCTCAATGGCAGGATGCCAGTTGCAGGGAGGTGACAGCAGGAGAGAGGGCAAGCCCTCAACTCCTGCCTGTAGGCTTCCAGCGGCAGCTGGTGGGCCACTGTGTGAAACAGGATGCTGGACTGGATGGGCCTTGGGCCTGATCCAGCAGGGCTGTTCTTATGTTCTTATCTGTCTTCAACTTGGCCTTTAAGGTCTCTCAGTGGTGCATTCATTGCTGTTGTAATAGAGTCCATCAACTTTGCTGCTGGTCAGCCTCTTCTTCTCTTTCCTTCAACTTTTCCCAGCTTCTCAAGGGAGCTGGGACTTCGCATAATGTGACCAAAGTATGATAGTTTGAGCCTGGTCATTTGTGCCTCGAGTGAACGTTCTGGATTGAACTGTTCTATGACTCATTTGTTTGTTTTCCTTGCTGTCCATGGTATCCTCAATAGTCTTCTCCAGCACCAAAGTTCAAAAGCGTCAATACTTTTTCTATCTTGCTTCTTCAAAGTCCAGCTTTCACATCCATAGAGTGTCACGGGCAAAACCACTGTCCCGACTATTCTAATCTTTGTAGGTTTAGACACATCACGGCAACTGGATATCCTTTCCAAGGCCTTCATTGCAACCCTACCAAGTGCTAGTCTGCGGCGTATTTTTTGACTGCTGGATCCTTTTCTGTTGATGGTCAATCCTACAAGGCAGAAGCCTTCCACCACTTCAATGTCTTCATTGTCAATTCTGAGGCTGGTAACTGTACCCATTGTCATTAGTTTAGTCTTCTTTACATTTAGTCACAGTCCCATTTTTTTTACTGTGCTTCTTGACTTTCATTACTAGAGCTTGCAGATCATCTGCATTCTCATCTATCAGAGTGGTGTCATTAGTGTACAGCAGGTTATTAATGTTTCTTCCTCCAACTTTAAAACCACGCTCATCTTCTTCCAATCCAGCTTTTCTCAGTATATGTTCAGCATGCTAACTTGGTATCCCTGCTAACTTGGCAAAGAGACACCTTTTAACGTGGTGATTCTCTTTATTTAGCAGGGGGAGAGTAACTGGCCCTATCCACCCCCAGCACAGTACCGCCAATGACTGTTGCTGGTGTCTATCTTATGTTTCTTTTTAGATTGTGAGCCCTTTGGGGACAGGGTTCCATCTCATTTAATTATTATTTCTCTGTGTAAACCACCCTGAGTCATTTTTGGAAGGGTGGTATAGAAATCGAATAAATAAATAAATAAAATTTAAGTTGAATAAATAAGGAGAAAGTATACAGCCTTGTCTTACTCCTCTGTCAATCAGGAAGCAGTCAGTTTCACCATGTTCCGTCTGGACTGTGGCTTCCTATCCTGTGTCTAGGTTTCTCATAAGAACAATGAGATGCTCTCCTGCAGTCGCTGCACTGGTTACCCATTCGCTTCCAAATTCAATTTAAAGTCCTGGTTCTTACCTTCAAAGCCTTGCCGGGCTTGGCACCTCTTTACCTATAGAATGACCTCTCCCACCCAGTTACATCCCATCCTGTTAGATCACCTCAGGTGGCCCTTTTGTCGGTCCTTGATTTTTGAGAGGTTTGGAGTTCTAGGACCCGTGAAAGGGCCTTTTCAGTTGCTGCCCAACTTCTTTGGAACTCTCTTCCCCTTCAGATTCATCTAGCCCCTTCCTTATTGATCTTCAAATCTCTATTGAAGACTTTTCTTTTTCGCCAGGCTTTTGCCCTGTAGTTTACTTTATTTGTTTTCCGTTAGCTACTTTAGTTTCTAATTTAGAATGCAATTTTTAATGTTGCCATTAGTACATGTTTTTGTACACCGCCCGGAGTCTTTGGAGTAGGCAGCATATTAAATGCTTCAAATGAATAAATGAATGAATGAATGAATGTTCTGGGATGCCCATTTTCCTAAGGATATTCCACAACTTGATATGGTTGACACAATCAAAGGTTTTTCTGTAGTCTATAAAGCACATGTTGACTTCTTTTTGGTATTCTTTAGTTTTCTCAATTATCCAGCATGAATCAGCAGTGATGTCTCTTGTTCCTCGGCCTTTTCTGAAACCAGCTTGAACATCCAGCATTTCCCTTTCCACGTAGGGCTCTAATCTGTGTTGGATGATCCTGAGCATTATTTTGCTAGCAAGGGAAATTAAGGATACTGTGCAATGGTTTGTACAATCTGTTAAGTTTCCTTTCTTTGGTATGAGGACTGACCTCTTCCAATCTGTTGGCCACTGTGTTGTTCTCCAAATTTTCTGGCATAGTTTGTTTAGAGCCTTGACTGTTTCTTCTTCTGTTGCCTGCCATATTTCTGTAGCTATTCCATCAATTCCTGTAGCCTTCTGACTTGGTAATGATCGGAGTGCTGATCTAACTTCATCTTCCTATACTAGAGCTTCTTGCAAGTAAAGAATATCTTCTAGAGTATCTTGGATGTTGACGCTCCTGCTGTACAGATTTTCAGTATACTCCTTCCATCTGTGTTTGATCTTCTCAGAACCAGTTACTATCTGTCCTTTGGCATCCCTTAACATACCAATTCAAGGTTGGAACCTCCTGAATTCAGAGATCTTTTGGAAATTTTTCCTTGTTTTTCTGTGTCTATTTCCATCCTTAAGGTCTTTACAGATGTCATTGTAGTACTGCTCTTTGTCTCTTCTAACAGCTTTCTGAACTATCCTATTAAGTTCCTTCTTCAGGTCTTTGGCTTCTCTCCTCTTCTTGGCCCTATCAATGAGGTTCAGAACTTCAAAGTGGTTCCTGATGTTTTCCTTGAAAATGGTGGGTATATTCTCAAGATCATATCATGGAAACTGGATAACTTTGTTTTTCCGCTTTAGCTTGACTTGGAACTTGCACATGAGCAGTTCGTAATCTGTTCCACAATCAGCTCCCGGCCATGTCTTTGTTGTTATAACTGATCTCTTCCACCTCCTTGCACCAATAATGTAATCAATTTGATTTCTGTGTATTCCATCTGGCTATGTCCATGTGTATAGGGCTACTTTGATTGTTTGAAGAATGTGTTAGCAATGAAGAGATCATTGGCTTGGCAGGAACTAATAAGTCACCTGCTTCATTTCTGTTTCCTGGGACATATAGTCCGACTGTGTTTTCCTCCTTACCATTTCCAACTTTGGCATTCCAGACTCCAACCACCACCAGCACATCTTGCTTGCATGTTCTGTCAATTTCAGACTGAACTTGAGCATAACACTCATCAACTTCCTCTTCCTCTGCATCAGTCATTGGGGCATAGACTTGAAAGAGCCACTAGAGACAAAATAATGTAAAATCCCTTGTAAACCCAGTTAAGAAAATGCAAGCCAGGCTAGAAAATAACCAAACTTCTCTTTAGAGCAGGTGTTCTCAAACTTGGGTCTCCAGATGTTATTGGACTTCAGCTCCCATAATCCTCAGCCCCGATGGCCTTTGGTTGGGGATTATGGGAGTTGAAATCCAACAACAACCTCTGAGGACCCAAGTTTGAGAACCACTGCTCTAGAGCAAATTGCCCCCTTCCCACATTAGGGGAACTTTGGTACTGACCTTAACTACAGATCTGAAACTTACTTAAGCCAGATCATGGTTAAAGAGAAGCCTGTTAACTAGGCCTGGGGTCCAAGTATTCAGCCCCATTGTTCCTATGGAATTCCAGGGTCAACATGGGCTAAACAATCCCTTAGTTTTGAGGTGGTGGGCAATTTGGAAAGAAAATGTTCAGAGCTTACCTAATGCTACTGCATGGTGCATTATTGCTTTTAAACTTGAAAAGGCACCACCTCAGCAGGCCGCATTGCTTAGAAGCATTGCTTATTTGTCAGTCGCTCTCCTCTCACCTGCCATTTTTCTTCCTGGAATGCACCTGGGAAAGAGAAGGGCAGCTGGGAGACATGTGCCAAACAGACAACTGGTGCTTCTACATGCTGCTGCTGCTACTGCCAACAGAGGTGATTTTTAAAGTTTAAAAGGAAGAATACACCATGCTATGCTGCACACCTTCAGAATCCTGACAAAGCTTGATGCCCCCTGGGACTTTTACGCACAACAGGTTTTACCGCGAGTTTATGGAGAGGCTTTAATGAGAACTTGAAGTTGTCCCCCAAAACCGACACAAATAGTGGATTTTTTAAATAAATTGGGCTAGACTTCAACACACAGTGACATACCTGAATTATTTGTTAACTACTCCTCGATAACTCGCAGGGACTTTGGAGTAAATCTGGCTGATATGTGAATGCACCCCCTCCATTCCAGAGAAGATGCGAGTTAAAGGGCTTCAAAAGCCCCATGCGAAAAGCTTCCAGGAAAACATTAAAAAACACTGTCTGTGTTCCAGGCAGACTGGAGCTGAGGGTGGGATCAGGCAGATTCTCACCTCACAGAATTCACCCAGATCTGATGCTCACCACACAGGGATGGGAAAGAGGAGCCAGCGTGGTGTAGTGGTTAGAGTGCTGGACTAGGACCGGGGAGACCTGAGTTCAAATCCCCTTTCAGCCATGATACTAGCTGGGTGACTCTGGGCCAGTCACTTCTCTCTCAGCCTAGCCTACTTCACAGGGTTGTTGTGAGGAGGAACCTAAGTATGTAGTACACCGCTCTGGGCTCCTTAGAGGAAGAGCGGGATATAAAACATAATAATAATAATAATAATAATAATAATAATATGGGGAAGACTCAGAACCATGTCAGTCAGTGTGAGGTCCCACTGGATGAAGAGGAGGTCTCATGAGAAGTAAAAGGGAGTCTCATGAAACTGTTAACAGCATAAAGGCTTATTTAGGGCAGAAGGGGAACATGGCAATGAAGAGAATGACATGCTTGAGGTGACAATCCTTGCCTCTGGAGAGGAGGAAGGCTGGAAGAACATAGAGCCATCAGAAGGAACTAGCTGAAAGCAGACCCCCTCCCCTCCAATCTGAGGTACTTGGGGGGGAGGAGAATAGGAACCCCCACAGCTAGGGATTTACAAACACCTGTCATCATAGATGACTAAAAAAGACCAAGCTGTGAAACTGGCAGGGGGTTTCAATTCACCCCTAGTTAACTGTGGTTAATGTTGGTGCTGGTGTTTTTCTTAACTGCAGTTAAGCAAGGAAGAAGGAAGGTTGCCTTGTGGCCTTGTCTTCCCATTTTTGCCCAGATTCTGGATATGTCATATCATAGCTATTTGGACCATTAACTGGTTCATATTCCCAGCTTTCATCCCCGCTTCCAAATTAAGACTTCAGCTTTTGTAGAACCAGAGGCACAAACTAAAATGTGCAGGTGGTATTCTGCTTAACAGTTTAGAGATAAACAAGCCCGCTCCTACCTTCATTGTTAGAAAATAAGAAGAGACCTGCAGGATCAGGCCAAATGCCTATGTAGTTCAGCATCCTGTTTCACACAGTGGCCCTCCAGATGCCTCCGAGACATCCACAGGCAAGAGGTGAGGGCATGCCCCCTCCCAGCTGTTGCTCCCCCACAGCTGAAATTTAGAGGTATCTTGCCTCTGGGACTGGAGGTACAGGTTGTTGTATATAATGATGCAAGTCTCAGCTAAGATTTGCATGTAAATGAAGCTGTGATACATAAAGATATGAAAAAAATCACAATTCAGTTGTGTGGAGATATAAATCACAGGTTACGTTGAAATCTTTTAGTTTTCTTCTAACCCCCTGGAACCGAAGTGCCCAGAGAAAATAATGGAGTCATCCAGAATTTTAGCAAAGCTGTTACTGGCCAGCAGCTTCCCTACCAGACAAAAGTTAGCAGCAAAAACAGAAGTAGTAACTCAGGACTTCTTTTGTGTAAGAAAAAAATGATTTCAGTTTTTAACATTTAATAATAGACCCAACAATGCCAATGCCACAGTCCATATTGCAGGGGCAGGGGGTGTGTGGGGTTGTGAGTGAAAGTGTCTTATGATGGTCCTGCAATGTAGTTCACTGTTAAAACTGGAAGTTAGAGGTGGGGCTGAAGCTGGTGTATATTTTCAGTCAATATTTCCCTATTCAGAATACCCTTCAAGTTGCAGCAAAAGTCAGTCTACCTCAATTGCCCCATAGGAGGAGGAAATTCATTCCAGAGACGGAAGGAGTGCGTGCACCTTTCCAAGGCTCATTCAGGATATGTTTAATCATGGTTACATCGGCACTTGTGTAAACGTCTTCAGGTTTATGTGACTACCAATCAAACAAAGTGTTCTACCACAATAAACGTTAGGTGTTTTGTAGCTGGTGCTACAAAAGACAAAGTAATACCTTCTCTTTTCTGATGAATGGACCATTTAATGCTGTGCACCAAATGGAAGATAATACGCAACAGGGCACCTGAACCTGACCGCATTTGTGCTTTTAAACCACCTTTTGAAAATACCCTCAAGAAAGTAAAGTTGAAAAAAAAAAAAACAACTAACCAAAGCTTCCCATTACTTCTATTGCTCAGTGTGATTTAGAAAGCACCTGAGAGAGAGCCCTTTAGCCCTGACCATGTGCCAGCTCAAAGAGGCATTTTTCAGTGTGCTTTTTCTGACTATTCCAATTTGCCCAAACATAGTTTGAACAGGCCTGCAGCTTCTAGAGCACAACAGTTTAAAAACATTTGACAGGGTTACAGTGGCTGTGAAATCCTCGCCACTATTTCAGAAATAATTCAGCAGAGGAAAGTATTGACTGTTTGCTCAACTTACTTATTTCCCCCACCCTTACGTGTACAAAGCAGGCATATCAAACATATGTATATATGAGAATAAGGCTAAATTTCTTGACACTGAGACAGAGCCTGATTCTACATTCACAAGGAGCTTCAGTCAGTTTTGAAGCTGGATATTTTAAAGTCAAATATTAAGTCAGACCTCCTGGCAAAATTCCATAATACAGATTTCAAGCACTGCATTCTACCACAAAGTGAGCATTTAATTTCACCCAGAAAAATATTACAGGAAGCATACATTACATGTGCTGTTCTACTCAAACAGAGACTTCTTAACTTATTCATGATTTGGCAGATTGTAGTAGTTATATTTTAAAATGTTCATTCCCATTCTTACTTGTGATTAATGAACAATTCATTTACTCGCATCATGAGTCAGTGTACTTCAGTGAATCAAATTCTGGGTTGACTTTGGGCTACATATGATTTCGCAGACTATTTTTCCTTACTACCTATCTATTGAAATATGCATGTGGTAAACAGACATATTGATAAATTTCTCTAGGTTCAGGATCAGTGAAGAACTTTGGGAGTTTGAAACCAAAGGAGACAAGGGGTGTGCAAGCCAGCAGTTTGGCTGGCTAGTTTCGAATCTGGGTCCAATCTGTTCAACCATTGAGTCGGCTCACAGGCCAGTTCCTCTTTACAATACTTGTAAAGGGGAACCTGGCTAGGATTCCCCTTTACAAATGAAGGGGGATTCCCTAACCAAAGGTGCGGGGCAGCAAAAAGGAAACCTTTACTATTAGTTTCCCGCTGGAGGGGACAGAAGCGGCAGCCACAGCAGTGCTGACATCGGAGGCTTCTCCAACCTCCCCCCCTCCCACATGACAGGCTGGGCCAGCTATAGCCCGGTTTGGGCCTCTGCACATGCACAGAGGTCATTAGAGTGGCCTCTGCATATGCACAGAGGCCAATTGAATCACCCCAGCAACTGTTGGCTGTTATGAAGATAGCCTGTTTGGGGGATCCCAGCAGCAGCCCTGTACATGATTTGGGACTACAGGCTTGTAGTTTCCATTTTGGACTCTCTAAACTCATGGGATCATGGGCTCACTATTAGCTTACAGAAGCTAACTCATGGGGCTATGTCTCTTAGTAGGCAGCATAGGGAAGGTAACATCAGGTCAAGCCTAATCCATGACTGAAAGAGGACTAATCGTTGTGCTCTGCTCTCTGGTCCTAGCACAGATGAGGAAGCTGAAGTAGACATGAGTTAATTAAGAGCTATTCTTCTAACAGGAATGGCTAAGAACTCCCCTTTATGTTGGCACATTGGATTAGCCTTTGTGCTAATCATCTTCACAGGAAGAAGTAGACAAGGTATAACAGGCTCATCTCTCTAACAGAAGCCTTAATGGTTGGCTCGAGGCTTGGGAGGAACACTCGTTAAAACATTCCAATCACTCATCAAGGTCTTCCTGGCCCACGAGATAAGCCCTAATGCACCCTTTCACTCCATCCCATACAGGTACCTCAAACCCACTCACTTCATTGTGTTTTAGAGCACACCCACCAAAGACTGAACAGGACAAATTATTATTTTGTCTATCACAGATGTCACCCTTCTCAGCAGAAAGATATGATCAGCATTTGGCCCCAGGACAAGATGTTGCCTATTTCTGTCATTGAGACCACCAAGCAGTGTGTCTCTTCTCTGGATTCACCCACTGCAAGTGCGTGCATCTGGGCACCAGCTATACCATCCTGCTGTGCCTTGGTTCTCATTGTGCTCATCCCGCTCTCAGCCTCCAGGCTGGCCCTGTCTCCAGGCCCAATCTGTGCAGCACACTTGGCTCTAGCAAGGAACCAGTCTCTTGGGATCAGACCACCTTTGGACTTTTATTTGTTTCCTGAGTGGTACACGGGTCCCCACTCTTGTATCCTGTTTTCCTTCTTGTTCCTGGAGAGAGGAATCCCTCAGCTGAACCAGTTTCTGAACACCATCGGGAGAAACTAGGTATACTAATCTTTGCTCTGAAATCTCTTGCTCCCCTCTCTTCCTGCTCTTTTCGAAGTATAAAGCAATTCTCCACGACTGTTTCTCTGGTCAGCCTTGAGTGGATTTAATTCAGATTTCAAGCTCACCACCTAGAGATTTCAATATTAGGCGGTATATAAATTCAATATAAATAAATAAATAAATAAAACACCTCTTTGTGAGCTTCAATCTAGTATTGCTATTACTAGCTTGGTTAAGTCTTGTTAGTTATAACTGTGTTGCTTGCTAATCAAGATTTCCTTTCTGTACCCCTAAAACCCTACATAAACCTGATTATATTTGACTTCAACTCTCAGTAATTTCCAAGACCAAAGCTTTGCACAAATTTATTATGTAATGAACTGCACACTCTAGATTTCCTGATCCCCCACACAAGCCCAAAAGTTAGTCAACAGTGTATAGCCAACACTCCAGAGCAGTTTCATTAATGAGGCTGGGGGAAATGTAATGTTTAAATTGAGCCACAAAACAGATTTTTCTTATCATCTTAAATGCAAGGCTTTTCAGTGGAGTTGCTTCAGGAATTAAACTACAGGTCTTCTTCATCAGAAGCCAAGCGACATACATGCATATGCAAACAGGCCCTTTAACAACCAGAGTAGATTTATTAGGAGTTTCTCATAGTTGTGAGACAGAATATCTGTAGTCTGTACAGTTCCCAGTTTTCAATGTCCTAGACCTATCACTTTGCCTTTGGACACATCAGGTTACATACTGATGAGTGTCATGTGTATAGAAGAATGTTTTGCTTATGCCTGAAGGGGAAGGGAGATTTTTGCCAATTCCCCTTCCCCTTGCTGTTTTCAATACCCCCAAAACATATGTCCCTAAAGATCCCTCAACCCTCAGGGACATATCTAGTGAAGCAGCAAGAGGGAAGAAGGGATCAGCAAATATCACTCTTTCTCTGTGTGTGGGAATGAAATCTCCATTCATGTGTGCAAAACTAGTCAATATGTGACCCCTAGTTTTTCCTCCAACATGCATTTTGTATGTGTTCCAAGACAACCTTGTGAGCCAGCGTGGTATAGTGGTTAGAGTGCTGGACTAGGACCGTGGAGACCCATGTTCAAATCCCCATTCAGCCATGATATTTGCTGGATGTCTCTGGGCCAGTCACTTCTCTCTCGGCCTAACCTATTTCACAGGGTTGTTGTGAGGAGAAACTCAAGTATGTAGTACACCGCTCTGGGCTCCTTGGAGGAAGAGCGGGATATAAATGTAGTAATAATAATAATAATAATAATAATAACAATAACAACAACCTTCTCAGTTTGTCAAAAATGTAAACTGAACACAAATTTTAAAATTCTATAACAATGAAGAGAGAATGCATCTAAATAAATGTAAATTTTGTTAATTTCATGTTACTGCTGTTTCCACAGTTTAGGGAATCCAAATTAAACTATGGCTTTATTGTTTCCTAACCTATTAGGCATGTGAGTTGAAAAGCATCTCCCAGGTCACCACTACAACTGAAACATCCTTACTGAACTAGAAACACCCAATGGATCAGAGCTAAAATAATGCCTTTATCACAGCACAGTGGCTTTTATAAAGAACAGAAATGTAGCAGATAAAGAGTCACTTTGCATGATTATTGAAATAGATCTTGACCTTTCTACTCCAGTCATCTATTGAGTTCTTGGTCCCTAAATCCCTCTCCTATTTATTCTCATTCTTAAATGCAAAACTTAAAAGCCCTCTCCAGTCTACCATCGTACAGTCATTCAGTGGGAGTGTGCTGGCAGGGCTGGCCCACCCCACCTCCAGAACCATAGGTAGCACACTGAACCTCTGCCCCCTGGATTTCCATTCCTCCACTGTCCTTCAAGACTAGCACTTTATTCTCCTCCTCCATACTTCCATTCTTTTCTCTCAGGCTTCTGAGAATACTAGAAGTGGGAATGGAGGAGTAAAGGAGTGGCAACTGGCACACTACTGCTGGGTAAAATTTGAGAGATTCTGAGAGCTGGCCAGCTAGCAATCTACCTCCTCCATCAATGAGCTGCCCGAGGTGCTGGAAATGTAGGATGGGGCTATGTGTACCCAGAACATGAAAGACTTGGTCCATGTGTTATTTCCAAAAGTCATCAGGGGATGCTGGCAACAGGAATTTGGAGGTGTAAAGTGACAAGATGGCAAAAGAATCCAACCACTGCCTAGTTCATTCTGTGGATTGCCTGCCATGTGGCATGATTTTCTAAGGAATATGCATTCAAGCTGGTATTCAGATGTGGAGGTTCCCAGTGCCCAAAAAGCAGCTTGAAAAGCACAAGATTTTTAAACGTCATTCAAAAACGGACCTCTCCATACTATGGCCTGAATAGTGACCGAGGCCTGAGTCACATGTTAGTTGTTGATGTGGAGCTGGATCAAGTGATAAGCTTAGCTGGATTGCACATTTATGTAAGGTGAGGATCAAGAGAGAACATTTCCTTTGAAGTGTTAACATTCTCCACCATGCAGTACATTTCAGATCTTTTCATGCCTCCATATCAGACCCTGTTTAGACAGGGTCACTGAGAGAAAATGGTGGGGAAAATTGTGCCCAAGAGTCTTGCATATGTGCATACGGTTAAAACTCTTTAGGAGAAAAATTATTCGGCTTCATATAATTCTTATGGGCAATTAACTGCAAGTGCTAATGAATGTATTTTCAAACACACAAGAGAAAGCACCAGATTTGTTTCCCAACAAGATATGTCCCATAAATTTCCACAAGGCGTTGGCAGCCCTTTAACATGTTTTGTCTGTGTCTTTGCAATTCCCCCTGGCAATCTCTTTGACAGCTCTACTTTATTTTTATAAATGCTTTATTGAAAGTTGTTTGAGCAAAATATAGAGTGCAGTGAATCACATGGTGATTTAAAGCCACTGCACACATGTCTGTGATCAAGTGCTAGCTGGAATGCTATCTGCCATTTGAAAGCCATTCAAGCTTTCAAATTCCTTTAATGTACTGTTAAAACTAAATAACATAAAAGTACCTGAGGAAATTATGGGGGTAACTTGTCGACAAATCTGGTGAAGCAATCATTAGAGCAAATCAAGAGCCCCATCTTCTAGATACAAAATGCTACTCTTAGGGCCAAATTACAAGTGACGTTAAACCCATTTTGGCAAAAAGAATTCCACATGGAAGTGGACCAGAAGTGATCCTTTAATATTTTAAAAAATAACCACAAGGTCCCCTGATTCAGTCCAGGATTGTACAGGGGGTTAACACTCAACTTTTTCCTTTTTACCTCAATCACCCCATCCCACCCCACCCCCAAATGGCAATTTGCCTCTGCAGTGGCACTTTGCAAAACAAGAAAGTCCTTCAGGGGTAATTTTGGCTCTGAAAGTGATGCGGTGTCCACCCCCTCTTCACCAGTCATTGTGCTCCTGGGCTGGATCGGGGGGGGGGGGGGGCATGGCTACTTGCTTTTTAAAAGATCACTTCCAGTCCACTTCCATGTTAAGTCTGGCTTGTAAAGAAGGATTTGACATCATATGTAATTCAGCCCTCATAGTATCCTTGAAATTAACTACCTGTCTTCTGTAGACTCTATATTATGAGCTCCACTGATATTTAAAGACTTCAATTTTCCCTGCCTCAAAAATAAATATAAAGCTTAAAATAAAGAAACCTACAAAATACCCAACACTACAATTGCACCATTTTAAAAAGACATGTATAAAAATATACATGACTGGTCCGGTTTGAGTCCAGTTCAAACTCAAACCAAGCCAGGAAACTGGTTTATTGCACACTCCTACCTGGAGGCAGTGGGAGAAGGGATTATTTCCTCCAATGCCCTTCCCTTCTTGTTTCCTGCTTCTCTTCTGTCAGTGACCCACAAGGAGACTGGCTCAGCTTCTTTGTCTTCCTGACAGCCTATAACTGCAAGTGATGTGCGGGGACATCACTCACTCAGTCCCCGCACTGAGTGACTGATGCCCCGGGCTAGACTTTTGGCACACTTTCAGAGGCTGTATTAAGTACAACGTCTGGCTAAACAACATCTGAATAGGGCTCCTTAGGCTCTAGGTTCCCCCACTCCATGTCATCTTCAGGTGGACACAGGTGGACACTATTTCTCAGTAAGGTACCCAGTTGTTCACAGCCTTACAATACCAAGCAGCCCTGTATGGTTCGGAAGGATTAATTTTACTAAGAACATTTTATTTATTATTACTATTACAGTTGCCAGATGCATATTGAATGCTATATTGTGCTTAGAAACAGTGTTGACCAGAGTTGAGGCACAGGCGTGGCTTCGTACATTTAATTACTGGCTCCATTTATATGCCTGCTCCCAGGGCCTTGCCCCCTTGATTCTGAAAGATGAGTTTCACTCATCCTGGTGCAAGAGCCTTTATGACAATTTGGGCCGATATGGCTTCTCACCACAAAATTTATTGGCTTTGGGTCATGATGCTGACAAATAAATTATTAATCAGCATGTGGCAGATATGGAGAAGCAATTGGATTTAAGTCTGGTTATCACCAGTAGCACTTTAGGTGGTTTCTCAAACTACCCCCAGCCAGCTGCATACCTCACCCACTTGACCATCGTAAACCAGAGGAGAGCCTTTTCACTGGTGCAGTTTAATGCCTTGCCTTCTGCCATTTTGGATGGCAAATTTAAGGGGATACCGCTAAGGAACCGGTTATGTCCATGTGGTTCGGGTGACATTGAGTCTGTCTTACATGTTCTTTTACACTGTGCCTGTTATAAGGGCATTTGTACTATCTGGATTGAACCATTAATTTATATACTGTCCCATCCATACAGCTCTGGGTGGTGCACAATAACTCATAATACTACTATAAATTATTAAACAAGCTAATACTAAGAGCCATAAGCCCAGCATGCCATGTGGTACAATTTAGTTTTGAACTCTGTTTTTAACACCCTGTGGCATTTATTTATTTATTTAATTATTCATTTATTTGACATATTTTTATACCGCCCAAAACCTACATCTCTGGGCGGTTTACAACAAGATAAAAACAACATCAAAACATTAGTTAAAAACAAAAACAAGAAATTTAAAACACAACAATTTTTTAAAAACAATATTCTAAAACAACATTAAAAACAATCAAAACACTATCAGTTTAGAGCCTGGGTGAACAGATGCATCTTTAAAGACTCTTTAAAAATGGTCAGAGATGGGGAGGCTCTTATTTCACTAGGGAGTGCATTCCAAAGCCTTGGGGCAGCAATGGAGAAGGCCCGTCCCTGAGTAGCCACCAGACGAGCCAGTGGCAAATGCAGACGGACCTCTCCTGATGATCTCAATGGGCTCCTGGTGATCTCAATGTCCTACCTAGTCCTTATATGAGGGAAGATGACTAGCACCCATCTATACATATTCAATCAGAGGTGCACCTAGGTGATTTTGCAACCTGGACCTAAAGGCCTTTAGGCTGCCACCCCGCTGGGAGGCCTCCTCGCCACCCACACTGCCACTGCAAAATAAGCTGCAATGCACTATGAATGAATGAATGAATGAATGATTACAGTCAGTGACCAGAAATCAAAAAATAAAATGAAAAATAAAATTAAAGGGAAATAAATTCAAAAACAGGACTGGGTAATAGAGTATTAAGACATATACATACAGAGGTCTCAATCACAATTAATCAACTACTCCCATCTTAGTTTGCATGCTGCGGCACAGAATCTTGCTACAACAGCTGTATTTGCTGTATACTGGTCTGCCAGAAGAAAGGAAGTATAATACCCTTCTGATCGATCTGGCATTTAAAAAAATAAATGGCTCAGTTCAGGCAATGCAATTGTCCCTATAATATATACAATACAATATAATGTCCCTATAAACAATACAAAATTACATGTGAGATGGACTCAATCTTGCGCGAACCACATGGACATAGCCGGTTCCTGAGCGTTATTCTCTTAAATCAGGGCAGGGTGTGTGCTCAAGCCAGCGGAAGCCACCCACTGCCTCCTTTCTTCTCTGCTGCCTGTCTGGGTAAATTCAGGAGGCCTCTGGAAGCCCTGCCCACCTGCCAAATATCTGATAGTCAGCTGCAGGTGGGGCTAGAGCTCAGGAACGATGCTTCCAGGAGGAGATCGGGCTGCCCTTCCCTTGCCCCTCACAGTTGCACCTTGGCCCGCTGGCAGGATAACTCACAGTCACACTTGGGCCCGCAAGCACACAGGCAGCAGTGCAGCACACACAAAAACAGGAGTTGGAGGCAAGTAGCAGTAAGAGAGATGGCATGCCCTCTGCTCTTGCCTGTGGGCTTCCCAGAGCATTTGATGGGCCACTATGTGAAACTGCTAGGCTGCAAGGCTAGATAGGCCTTTGACTTGATCCAGCAGGGCTTTTCTTAGGTGCTTATGTTCTTATGAGGCCCCGGGGGCATGGGGGACCGGTCATCCACCCAGATGTCTGGGCCAAAGAATGCCAGCATACTTAATCAAAGCCACACTATCAAACATTTCAGGAAACACACATCTCTGATGGCTTATATCCAGATTTGTATATAAATACATTTGGCAGGAGACACAAATGGGGAAAATATATCCAAAATAAATAAGAGAGCTGGGCCTAAACAGTTACCGGTTTTTGTTTTTTTTAAATTTCTTCCTTTCCTCACCCCCTGAAGCATTCATCCCTTAAAAAAAAAATCTTCTTCAGTGGGTCCTTGTGAAGTACAATGTAGAAGCAGACTTTTTCTTCCAAATATCATTGCTCTAGCCCTTCATATACTGCTGGTGCCAAGTAAACGTTTAACGATAATATTGGTAGTCGTGTTTTCATGAAATTCGGTGACATTGTGTGCATTGAATTAATGGATTTAAATCTCCTACCCACCCACTCACCCCCACCAGCAGTAGTTCTGTTTATCTCAAAATAATCATTATCATTGCAGGATCCCTTTAAAATTTTAAACACATAGCTCTCAATGGATTTTGTGTTTAAATCCAGTGATGTAAACACTATCAACCACTCACACTTCCAAGTAGAACTCACATCATTCTATAACAAATGTCACATGAGAAACGCTCAAATGTCTAAATGTGCACTAGAAAGCCTTCCTTCAAAATGCTGAAATTTGACCCAGATGTCAAACCGATGGCAAATGGTCTTTCTTGCTAGTAGCCAGACACTATTTCATCACAAAGAAAGACTTCTGTCCCACAAAAATGGTTGGAAATATCCCTGCCAGCTATTAAGGATTCTGGGCAGGAAGCTATCAATTGGCTTTGCTGTTTGCTCTCGATACATCCCTGTGTCAATAAAGAAGAGCTCTTATTTTATATTGCCACATTTTGTGTGCACTACTTCCTGACATAAGAGGCAGAGTAAAGATCCAAGGTTGGATCAGAAGTCAGCTATCAAGGGAATCCAAGAAAGACTCAATAGCCAACTGAAGTAGTTTTCCCTAATCTGAAGAAGTCACAAAATAGAGGGAAAGCAAAAAAATAAAAAAGTCATTCAGAGTTTTCTTGCCAACCCCAAATCTTTGTATGTGATGAATAATTCAACTGTTACTTTTCCATTAGCCATGTCAGAGATTTGCTATGGGAAGTTTGATTATCCCAAATGGGTGTTTAGGTAGCCCCTTCTGTTTTACCAAATGCTCTACAACCCAAAAATATGTTAAAATTATCTTCTAAAAAGGTTATTTATTTATATATTTATTTACTTTTATTCAATTTATATACTGCCCTTCCAAAAAATGGCTCAAGGCGGTTTATACAGAGAAATAATAAATAAATATAAGATAAGATGGATCCCTGTCCCCAAAGGGCTCACAGTCTAAAAAGAAACATAAGATAGACACCAGCAACAGTCACTGGAGGTACTTGTGCTGGAGGTGGATAGGGCCATTTACTCTCCCCATGCAGTGATGGTGCAGCGACTTAGGGCAGGACATGAAAGATACCAAACTCAGATGAATTTGGCAAAGAACGACAGGCAAAGAGGAGATTAGTGTCTAAAAACACCTCCAACAATGGCATCCCAGAAAATGTATCACTGGCCTCAATAATTCAGCCATTCACCACTGGTCAACAATAAACTCTGAGGTCATTGTCACACAGTTGATATTAACTCTGGGCAGACCAACAATGACTTGAGTCAGGAATGCTTTAACTATCCCTTCAACATTTCAGATGAAAACAGTGACACTCTTTTACACTTGTTGCACCCCTATTCACATTCCAAGGATTAATGCACACATTCTCTGTCTCTCTCTCACACACACATACACACACAGCAGATCTCTATTCTCTGCCCACTGTATCGTGTATACATTTATTCTGCAAAAGTCTGTCTTATACTCGCTTGCGAAACAAGATGTTAGTAAATTAACCAAAGTACTTTTTTTATTTTAAACAAAATCATTTGTTTACTCTGACTAAGGATCTTGTTATATTGGCTGACATACTGCACAGCCTCCTATGCATGTTTAGTGCACCAAGGGTGCTGCTGTGTCTTCCTAATGGTTGTTGCACAATGTTTGAGGGAGCTGTGTGATTGCACATCCATTATCTCCAGTGACCATGTGATTGCCCACCTCCCTTTTGCAATTTTTAAAATTTATATTTATTTATTTTACATTTTATATCCTACTCTTCCTCCAAGGAGCCCAGAACAGTATACTACATACTTAAGTTTCTCCTCACAACAACCCTGTGAAGTAGGTTCGGCTGAGAGAGAGGTGCCTTGCCCAGAGTCACCCAGCAAGTATCATGACTGTATTTTCCAGTATTTGCAAAAATGCGTACTTCTGCAACAGCCATTAGGGAGTTACAGAAGCTCCTGCAGTGCGCTAAATGCATATGGGAGACTACATAGTACGTCAGCCATTTATTTAGCATTGCTGTAACTGAGGCACATTCAGCAACATCCCACCAGCCCAGATACAAGTGATAGAAGGAGTGAACTGCCAGGGTATCTCCGGCCCACTTACATCTGGAGATTTAACTACAAGAGGTCCAGCGGAGTGGGGACGATGACTGAAAACTGAAGCACTCTAGCTCACACATAGCCCTTTACAAAACTATGTAGAACTAACTAGCAAACAGAAGCAGCAGCATTATGATGGCAGGTGTAATAAGCTGTAAATAGCACCCCCAAAAAATTATCTGCTGGAAATTAGCCATATAACCTGCCCCTCCAATGCCCCCCTGATTCCACCTCAAAATCTTGAGGTTAGTTACATGGCCAGGTAGGTTCATCCCCAAATTTAAGCATTCTACAATCGTAGAACTGTAAAAAGGTTGTTCCCTTCCCAGCGTGCAGATAGAACAGAGATAGAAGTCTGTAAAGGGTGTGTGTGTGTGTGTGTGTGTGTGTGTGTGTGTGTGTGTGTGTGTGTCTGTGTGTGTGTGTGTGTGTGTGTGTCTCCTGGGCACTGAAATACATTTTGAGGCAAGCAAAACCTGTACAGAACAGATGGGCTCCACTTGAACCAAGATGGAACCAGACTGCTGGTGCTTAAAAAGAAACAGGTCTCAGAGCAGCTTTTAAAATGATGCCTGGAGGGTAGCCCACAGGAGATGGGCAGTATCCAGTTTGGCAAATGCCATCCCTTAAGGTGGGAGGTTATAAGTGCTTCAGATAAAACAGAAGGAGTAAAAGATATCAAATGGCCATAAGAAAGATAGCACATGCTAGGTAAGAAATTCGACATATAAGTGCTTACATATATGCCAATGCCAGAAGCCTACGCGCCAAGATGGATGAGCTAGAGTAAGCCACCCCACCTCCAAGGGGAAGTGGCTGGGCTCCACTTCCCCACCTTTTCTTTCTTTGTAAAAAATTAGAACAGATCCCCCTAAACCTCCCCATCTTCACCCTCATCCCCTGTGGAGACTTTCATGCACCCAAAGGACATCTACACGCTCTATGTGTCATTGTCCGGACGTGTGCACGGAGGGAAGGGGGAGACACTAGGACAGACCTTTAAACCAATCATGATCCTGGGTCCCAATCATGATCCTGGATCCCAGTCCATTGTCGAATCGTATGTAGGGATATGCGAACCGGCTCGAGGTTGAGTCAGTTCACCATTGAACTGGGCCGGCTCAAGTGTTCACCCTCGAGCAAAACCCCCTGAGCCGCTGGGAGCTGGTTTGGGGGTTCTAAGTTCAATTTTTTAAAAAACTTTTAACACTTACTGTCAGGTCTGGGTTGGCAGCTGTGGGTGGAGGGTGTGTCTTTGCCATCTCCCCTCCCTCCACCAGCTTTCTCCCATTCTAAAAGGTCCAGCTCAGCCCGTTTCCAGGCCGTTCCGGCCCCTCCTCTGGTGGCAGCCATTTTTGAAGCTGCTTTGCATACTGGGTTATGACCCAGCCATGCTGAGGCCCATTGGGCATGTGTGGTAGCCTCCAGAATAGCTGCTGCCATCTGAGGAAGGGCCACAATGGCCCCAAAACAGGCCGAACCGTCCCTTTCTAGAATGGGAGAAGGCCGGTGGGGTGAGGGGGAGACAGCAGAGACCTGCCCGGCAGTGAGCGTTAAAGTTATATCTATCTATCTATCTATCTATCTATCTATCTATCTATCTATCTATCTATCTATCTATCATTCTATCTAACACACACACATATATTACAGAGAGAGAGAGAGAGAGAGAGAGAGAGAGAGAGAGAGAGAGAGAGAGAGAGAGAGAGAGAGAGAGAGAGAGAGAGAGAAAGTCCCCGAACTGGCTTGAATTTGAGCCAATTCAGAGTTATGTTTGTGGGCAAAAACCAAACATGCCTGGTTCGGTTCGAGTGTGGTCCAGAACCAAACCGAACCGGGCAAAGTGGTTTTGTGCACACGCCTAACCATTTGCAGAGCTACGGGTACAGGGAATCTCAGGAGAGGTGAGCCACCATTCTGGGGGAATGGCAACAGTGTACATGTACACATGGGCTAGCGGGCTGGCATGGAGCATGGTTTCACAGCAGCTTGTCTGCAGTTCCCAAATCAAGGAAAGAAGTCTCAAGGGTACTCCCCCCACACACACCCAATGGCTCACCTGCACACAGCAACCTGGCTGTATTAAGAGAAACTGTGGCCTTACACTCTCATGAGGGAGGTGTTAGTGGGAGAAGGGGATGTTTTGCTGTCTGTATTCATTTCAGATTTGTCCAGGTAATCCTCTCCCCTTCCCTCTGATGGTCCTTCTCATGAGATGTGTGTGAGGGTGTCTCCATGGCCTTTCCCTCTCATGACTGCGAAGGTTGGGTGGCTGTATCTTTTAAGAAGGATTTCACCTTACCCAATACTGACCCAGGTGTGGCCTTGATAATGAGTAAGCCTGGGGGGGCATGAACTCCCCCAAAAGAAAGGGGCTGCCTCCCCCTCCACAAACATTCTGTGAAAATAATAGAACTTGGCTGCTCAGGAATCCCTGCTGGGAGCTGCCTTTCAAACAATGCCAATAGCACCCCCACCAAAACCATTTTCATGGACGGTGTGGACACCATTCAAAATTCCAGGGTCTGGCCTGGCGTACTACTGTATGCAGATCTCCTGGCACAGGTATTGGTGGGAGAGGGGATCCCCAGTTTCCAGGTGCCCTGGAATGGCAGTATCGCCCCTTGGGAGCGCAGGCCGGCACATTTTTGCATCAGCTTGGCCATGGTTCTCAAGATGTGGAAAGTTGTCTCCGGGGTACCCTTCCCGATAGCTGCCACCCACAAAGCAACCCTGCTCTATTTAGAGCCCGAATGGCCCGACACTCTCATAAGAGGACTGTCAGTGGGAGAAGGGGATATTTTGTCATCACATAATATTAGCGATTGTGCTCGGCAATTCTTTCTCCTCCCCTCTGATAGTTCTCCTCGTAAGTTGTGTGGGGATGTTCCCATGGCCTAGCACTATCTTGAGTGGGTGCTTTGTACTGAGGATGGTCTGAAACCATCCTCAATACAAAGAAAAACTCCTTTCAGATGGTGGAGCATTGCTGATCCAGCTGCCCAGCCTGCTCATGAGTAAACCTAGGGACTGCACACATTCGCCCAAGGGGAAGGGAGATGGCCAACCTTCCCCAACCTTTCAGTGAGAAAGATACAACTTGGAAGCTCCAGAATCCCTGCTTGTGGCAACTCCTCAACCCCAGATAGGAGCAAGCGCCCCCCCCGCAACAAACAAACAAACAAACAAACAAACAAACAAACAAACAAACAAACAACCCACCTGGACAAGGGATGCACTGCTCATGCTGGCATTCTCTTCCATGAGAGGACTTTTTGCCAGGGCATACCCAATTGCCTGGACAGTGTAGACACAAGGTTCGGGCACAGATCTTTAAACCTCTTCAAATTTCTCATACTGGGTCCGGCATGGCATCCCATGCAGATCTGCCAGCATGGGGATTCCCAGGAGAGGAGAGCCCCAGTTTCTAGCTTGACTGGGACACTGGCCTTGCCCTAAGCGGCTGGGGCACACTTCTGCACATGGGTGTGTGGGTTGGGCTGGCAAGGTTTAGTGTTTGATAGCAGTTTGGTGGGAGTTGCCAAGACCGGGACAGCACTCGCCCAGGCACCTGTCCCCACAGCTTTCCTGCATAGAGCACCCTACCTCGCTTCCTTAGTCTGCCACTGTCATGGGAGAGTGCTCCATGGGACAATGGACTAGGTCTCCAGTATGGTGATGGCCATTTCCCATAAAACGGGAATGCCATCCCATGCATTTGCACTTAGTCCTCACAGACAGGCCATGCAGAGGCCAATTGCGCAGGCGTGATGGCCTCCAAAATGGCCACCACGCCGGAGAGGGGAGGCCCAAACGGGCCAAAGAGCCACCCAAATGGGCTGGTTTGGGTTTCCAGAGAGGCTGGGGGTGGGGGGAACCTCCGTGGACCCCCCTCCCGCCACCTCCAACAACTCCCCCAAAGGAGGTAAGTTTAAAAAGAATTTTTTTTCCTTAAAAAAACAAAAACAAAAAAGGTCCATGAGCCCCTGAACAGTCGGGGGGTGTTCGGTCTGGGGTCGGACCAAACAGGGGATGGTTCAGTTTGACCCCGAACCTTAGAACCAAACAGGTTCAACATCGAACTCGTTGAAGGTCGAACCTGTTCGCACATCCCTACTAGTCTGGTGGCTATAGGCCACCTCCAGCCTTAGAGGCAAGATGCCTCTAAATACCAGTTGCAGGGGAGCAACAACAGGAGAGAGGGCATGCCATCAGTTCTTGTCTGTGGGCTTCCCAAAGGCATGTGGAGGGCGCAGTGTGAGAGATGGGATGCTGGACTCGATAGTCCTCAGGCCTTATCCAGCAGGGCTGTGTGTGTGTGTGTGTGTGTGTGTGTGTGTGTTCCTAATGTTTTTTAAAGGGATCACCAATATCCCCCCAAAACAAGAGTGTGTTACCAGTACCAGGTATGAGAAAACAAGAGCCGTTTTCAGTTGAAGAATATCTTTTAATGTCATTTGCATCCTGTGAACATACTCTGCAAAACTCCTGAGCAAACTTCACTTGCAGGCCCACCACTCTGCCACAGTCTGCTTCTTGTATATGGAAAGCAGGCAGGCAGGCAGGCAGGCAGGCAGGCACACACACACACACACACACACCCCAAACACATCACAAAAGCTGCCAGAGGCCAATTTCAGCCACATAAAAAATATCCTGAGTACCCTGCATTCAACTTAGCCACAGAAGGATTACGGATTTGTGAAATGAAAGGATAAGCTTTCAGAAGTTTATCCTTTTCCCAACCCTCTTCTGCTGCCATTTGTGCTTAAAATATATACTTAACTTCTTTGTGTGTGTATAATTGTGTATAGGTAAGGAGGTAAGCACTTTTTATTAGTTGCTGTAGAGCCCCTTTGTGTGAAGAACTAGACCAAGCAGAAGTGAAAGAAAGGCTGGCTTGGCTGAAAATATAGGCCAGAGAGTTATTAACAAGTTACCTAGTACATCCCTACGAAGCACAAGCAATATGTTACTTGGGAAGAATTTAATGGCCTAGTTACACAAAATCTATTTTGCAAAAGTAATCACTCAATAGGATTTTAAACCCTTTCTGAATAAATGGACAAAAACTATGCAGACTGAATATCTGATGGCCATCTCCAACTGTGGTACCTCATTTTCCTTTGAAATCCTAGTCAGTACCACTGCTCTTTGGTCAAAGTGCATGCATAAGTTAACACTCATAATTGAGGAACTTGACCTAAATGACTTCTGAAAGTGTCTTTAAAGTGGATTTCAAATAAATTGCATGTTATGAACCCACACGCTCCTCTTTGATTTGTACGCTGCCACCTCTGCATTTAATATAATAGCTTTATGCTGGCTCTTCAAATCAATACCATCTCTCAAGTGACCTACAGAAGCCACATGAAAAGAAAATAGCCACATGAAAGCATTGGCTTTATGAAACTCTGATACAACTTAATTACTTTTTTAGATTAATATATCACTGAATCACATATTCCTCTTCCTCCTTAAAAGTCTAGCAAATAAACCAATAATACTGAACTTCCACATCAACATCATCCAAAGGAAAAAAGAGATGAGAGGGAAGTACTCTAGGTTGGACATCAAAGTATTGGAGTTGAGAAAATGCATACAGGTACTCCTAAGTTATAAACATCTGTACATATAAACAAAACTTCAGAAGATAGCCTGAGGCAGGACAAGGTGGCTCTGTAGGCAGGATGGCATGTTCTCTTTGGAATCATCCGCAGAACCATCCACCCCTGCAATCAGTGTTTCCTCTAAGGATGTGCATGTGCGCGCACTCACATGTTTTTTGATATCTGCTCAGTTAATTTCAGATCCTGCTCAGGTTGAACCAGGAAGACCCCATTCTGAATGCACATGTGCACACACTGCCTTGATACTGCCACCCAGAAGTAAACTCATTCCTCACACAGATGAAAGAAATTAGAGCAACACTTCCCTGCATACAAACATGTTGTCACTTATGGGAACTATATGCATTCTGAGTTATGAACATTGTTGTTACAAACAAACTTTTGGAACACAACTGGTTTGTAAGTTGGAAATTCCCTGTATACCTACCTAATGCCTTTGTAGAACAGGGCCTCCTAGATATAAAACAATCAAGCTAAGGTAAGGCAGCAAGACAATTCCTCTCATTCAAAGCAAGCTTTACTTGCTTGTTGGCAGTCTCTATTGCATTAAATTTATCAGGCGTGCAAAGGAGCGATTATCAACAAAGCTTTAACTTAAAGCAAGTTAATCAGCTTCCAGTTCAGCTTAAGTTACTCCAAAACTTGACATTCAAAGGGTTACTTTGCTGAGCTCCCATATTTTTCACAGAATATGCCTAATAAAGATAACACAACATGTGCATAGAAAGAGTAGGGAGCGGATTTTTCACTGCATTGTTGTTTCAAGTTTTGTTTTGTTTTTAGATAAACTGACAAAGCCAACTGATGATGCCCAGTCCACTCATATCTCTGTCTTGTCACATTACCTTTCAAGTAAAAAAATCAATCATGAGAACAATAAAGCCCAAGCATTCTTTACACAACAATTAGTATGCACATGGCTCTAATGCTGAATTGGCAGCAAGCATTCTGCAGGTTTCATTTCTTTGAAGACTATGAGCAGAAAAGCCCTCTTTGGCTCGATTCCAGCAACAGAAGCTATGCTTTTGCACAGCCTCACAGTAAGCGGAGTCATGCTGCAATCTAACACGCTAAATGATGCAGAGTTTTTCCACAGTGGATAATCCAAGTTCATTTCAGGGCAAGAAAGCAGAAACCTACAACTATCCCATATCAGCTCCAGCTATTATATAAATACATGCATATAATGCAGTACATGCCGCAGGAGCCCCGTCTGAAAAGAACTGAAGCAGTGAGTGTTAGCTGTGGGGTTGCAGCACAGATCATTTTACTTGTGTTGAAATGCACAGGGCAAATTCAATCTTTAGAATCCCAATGTGCTAACTGCAGATGTTACTTAAACTGAAACTAGATCAGCTGCAACCGGGTGTGACTTCAGATTATGTATTACTTCTTTCCCACCTAGGCATGGGAGTCAATCTAGGAAAGGATAAGAATCAATGATCCATGGTAATACCATGTGGTGTTTGTTTCCACATCAGCAAATCATAAACAGAGATAAGCCAGGGTCCAGAGGTGTAGCTAGGAGAGAGGGGGCCCATTTTCACCCCTCACCCTGGAGGCCCCTCGGAGTGAAGGAGATAATTAAGAAAATAGGGAGGGGCCAAGCTGGGGGCCCCGGGTTCTTTGAACCCATCTGCTTAATTATATCTACACCCCCGCCAAGGTCACATAATAACCAGGGGACTCCTGCCTGGCAGAAATGCAGAAGAGAAAAGCCACTGGTGATCCTAGGCAGAGGAGGAATAGAGACAACCATTTACCAATGGTATGTCTCATGGTACATTCTCATGGTATGCAGATACCTATTCATGGAACTAGTTATTTGTTGTGTGCTGGTAAGGAGAATCTTTCCACTCCCCATCATCTCTAGATTTCTGATGAAGTGCAAAAGTTTTGTAAGATTTTCCTTACCACTTGGCAGCATGATGCAGAAGACTGGCTTCTATGCACACCATAGTGAGTTTGGTATGAGCATAACTGCCTTATACTTAGCCAGATTGTTGTTCCATAAGCCTAGCACTGGCAGCAAAAGCTCTCCACAATTTCAGGCAGAGGTATTTCACACAGCCCTTCTACATAAAATCCTGGCAATGAAGATGCCAGCAGATCAGTGATTGCAGACCTCTGAGTTTCTATGTGCAAAGAATGTACCCTACCATTGAACTATGGCTGTAGATACAAACTGAGCTAAATAGAGTAACAATCATCAAGTTACTGAGACTAACAGGAAGCTCTCACTCAGGGACTCAATAATGTTTGTCTGGCCTTGGCAGCATTCATACAGATTATAGAGAAAGCATGTATTTGAGATTTTTGGTGAACACATGAGAATGGGCACCAGCAATAACATGGTACCCACAGCGACAATGGACTCTTAAGCTGCTTTGAACAACAAAACACTCTCAATCACTCTGGAAATAGATAGGACTATTACAAAATACTTACAGGAGGGGGAAACCTACCACCAGTTCTCCCATAAGTGCAGATTCCCCCTAAGCATTTGAGGAGTTCCCCCACTCATTGTATTGAATCTGGCCTCTGCCAAAGCTAATAAACTATATCACCCTGCCCCCCCCCCAAGTATCTTTCCTTCCCTGACCCCTCAAAAAATGTTGCTACTCAAGATTTCCCTCTGCCTGCACCCCTGGGCACTCCATCATCTATTGACAACTGGCAGCTGCCATTATCTCCCCAAAATTTCCCTTCCCACTAGAGTGAAGGTAGGATGAGATTTCCTCACTCAGATTAGCTACAAAATAATACTATGTGATCACAGGAACAAAGGAACATAGGAAGCTGCCATATACTGAGTCAGACCATTGGTCCATCTAGCTCAGTATTGTCTTCATAGACTGGCAGCGGCTTCTCCAAGGTTGCAGGCAGGAATCTCTCTCAGCCCTATCTTGGAGAAGCCAGGGAGGGAACCTGGCTCCATCCCCTGAGGGGAATATCTTACAGTGCTCGCACTTCTAGTATACCATTCATATGCAACCAAGGTGGATCCTGCTTAGCTATGGGGACAAGTCATGCTTGCTACCACAAGACCAGCTCTCCTCTCATCATGTGGTGTAGTCTCAAAGCCAATGAGAACAAGGGCAATTTTTTTATATAGCCACCATGGAACAAAGGGAGACAAATGACCCTGGGCCATGAAGTCTGAGGGCTGCTAGGACACCCCTTGCCCTAGGGGGCAAGCCCCTCACCCTGACACATATCCAGCAAGCACTCTGCAAGAGACCAATTGGAACCGCTTCTGGGCTTAATGCTGGCCACACCCCCTGTGTCAACATGGTTCTGATGCTGAGGGATGTGGTCAAAACAGGGGTCGTCATGAAGGGGAGAAAGCAGCCTTCAGATGATCATATGGCATGGCTTCAACCTGGTCTTGATGCCTTGAAGACAGACACTCAGCTTCTCTTACAAGTTATTTAGTAGAAGCACTTCTTTGACAAGTAACAAAATGGGCATTTGCATGTATTTTCTTTTCCCAACAGTTCTCTTTTTCCCACAATGACTAACCAAAAATTATTCTTCAAGGAGTCAAAGGATTTTGTGAGAGGCCAACTATGAATGAAACAGAAATAACTTCTCATCTTTCCCCATATCACTTAAGGGAATTGCAAATGTCTATGGAGAGGATGGAACATCTGAGGAAGACCTTTTAGCAGAAGGAAGAGCATGATTAAAGGTAAGAACTGTCAACATGCATTTGTTTTCTACCCATAATCAGAAGACTTGATTAGCTATTATTCTTCAGTATATCCCTCTCCCCCATCCTGACTTTTGAGACAAAAATCACAAAAGATACCTGGCTTACTTAGGCTCTGTGTTAGTAAAGAGAGAATTGAATGATGGGTTATTTGTTTAAACCTCAATAGCGAATTTCGATTAAGAAGGAAGAAGACACCTGGGGAAAATGTAGTAATTGCACCCTGAGTGGGATAATTGTGAAAATCTGTTCTGCTTCTGCTTTTGTGTGCCAATTGACCAATCTTCAAAACAATCTTCAAAACCTAACTTTTCTTAGTCATAGCTAGATAAAAGAATATGGCAGAATATTCATGTCTCATGCAAGTGAAAAATATAACTAAATAAAATATTTGTTTTTTAAAAAAGCATAATATTTATTTATAACTTCTGAATTCTTATCCTGACATACATCAATACACTATATACCAGAAATAATAACATGTACCCCCACTTCCACTTCCTTTTGGGTGGAGACTAGGCCAGCAGCTCATTAGCGCTCAGAAAAAAATGCAATTAAAAATACAATTTTAATCAAGCACACTATGTGCAGTTCAAACACTGGTAGAGTTTAAGAGTACTCCATAACTCCTGCAAGAAGGAAAAAGAGTTACATAGCCATCTATCTGAAATTAGAACCGTAGAGCTGGAAAGTACTAAAAGGCCATCTAGAGAGCAATGCACTATATAGCCTGAAGTTGTCATCATACATCTAAATGCCAGTCCACACATCAAGCGTTGCAATCCAAATCATGGTATGCTGAGAAGAGACCCACTACAAAATGGTCAGGATGGAGCTTTAGAATCTAAAGCAATTGTGCCCATTTAGATATTTGTTCTTTACATGTAGCTACTTGCAATATTTCCCTATGGAAGATATGAACAGACTTGAAATTTTACATGACATTGTGAATTTTTCTACAAACCTTTTACATTTTTACACCACAGGAAAGAACCTGCAGAAAAATAGCTCCAGATAATGCAATCAAGTGAGCAAAGCTAAATATTACAAGTAAAAAGAAAAAAGAAAAGAAAAATCCCTGTACTCAGCACAGAATTATCTATTTATCTACCTATCTACTTTCCCCCTTCACTGCCATCAAATTAAATAAGGGGGTGGGGGGAATATATGGAAATACATAACCAAGAATCACATGTGCAATTATAAGTTCTACCTTAGGGATAAATTCCAAAAATGCAGAAAAACTCATACAACAGGGAAGGAAGGGGGAAAGAAACATGTGATTGCTGAGTTGTATTTGTTAAAATTCTGGATGGAACTGATACATAAATATTGTAATTCGTCTCTCGCTTCACACTTTATAATCACACATCCAACAAGATTTCTCATACAGCTTTATGTACATAGTAATGATTGTCAATTATCAGTCATTAATCTAAACACTTTGCAGGTATATTAAAGCTAATTAAGACTGGATGCCAACATTTGACTAGCCAAAACCAATTCAGATTTGGCTTCTTTTCCAAGGCACACATATGGGGGTCCTGCTGTTTGAGGAAACAAAAGTTGCCTTATATTACAAATTCTGCAGTTCCAACAGATGCATATTAAAATTAATAAAATGTAAGAATGCATCATAATACCAGAGTTGGAGCGGGGTTTTTCCATGAAAATACAGCCAATGAGATAGGCTTCTCTCAATTGTTGACTGAATTTTCTACTCTACTGACATTTCTGTTTTCCATATCTTCCAGCTGTGATAGGAACGTTGGTACTCACCATGAAGGTTTCTTCTTGCTGGTTTAATGAATTTCACCCAATGTGGGTTGGGCCCCCCACATGCTTCAGGAGGCAGGAATAAGACAAACTGACGAACCCTTTAATAGGTCCCCTGTGGGTGGTTCCACTCAGTTCATTGAAACAGCTCTAGCCCAAGAGTAGGAAAAATGAAATGTCCCCCAACATGAAAAGAACAGATATATACAGTGCAAAGGCCCCATAGGCCCCTCAAGAAAAACATACTAATACAAGAGGAGGAAGACAGTGGAAAAACAGGCAGTCCCTTCTTGGACCACAGATCCAGCTCTCACATCCCAGGAAGGCTAGAGTGACCTTCAAGAAAAAACCCTTATGGTGAGTACCAACGTACTCTGCTGGTGTAGGAGCATAGGCATAGAGCCTATTGGACAAGCAGGGACAAATGTCCCTGGGCCCAGAGTGTCAGGGGGGCCCCCAAGCAGACCTCTCCACTGATGCCCCTGCCCTGCCCTTCCACTGCCCCTGCCCTGCCACTGCTTACCTTCGCCTCCTAGGGGTCGGGGGTGAACTGAGTGGGGCAGGTGGCATTGTGGCTGTGATGTCATGGGCATGCAATGTCCATAGGCCGGAGAGGCACGCAGGCCAGCCAGAGAGGCCTGACAGCCACAGTGCCCGCCACCACCATGAGGGCCAAGATAAGAAGTGGTGACGGGGTGGCAGAGTGTCGGGGGCGACCAACAGGAGGTAGGAGCAGTGGTGGGGAGATGTTGATTGCTCCACCCCATGCGTCTGACGTCAGACATGGGGGTGGGACTTGGGGCACTGGGGCATGCACACACTTCCCATGTGCAATGAGGGTGCTCCTTGCCAAGACTTTGTCCCCTGGCCCCCGGGGGTCTTGCTACGCCCCTGTGTAGGTCACCAAATGTGGGTAATACCACAGCCACAGTGGGAACAAGTCCAAGCTGGATCTAATGACCAGGAAGGACCCACTGCAGGACCCTCCAACCAAATGCTGATCTAGATAAGGCATGTGCATCCGACCTGTAATGCCTATAAAGTGGAGAAGGTGATTTCTAGGTTGCTACCTTGCCAATTTCATCCAGGGAGGAGTTGGTAGCCAGAGCAGCCAAAGTGGCCGCTGATCTAGTCGAATATGCATTAATACAGCCAGGAACCAGCAAGTGCTGTGATTCATATGCCATTGCAATACAGGACTTGACCCAACGAGTGATCATGGCTGTAGATGCCTTCTGACCCATAGTAGAGGGACAAAATGAGAAGAATAAGGCATTCTGTAATGATGCTGTCATGTAAATGTAGGTATGAAGTGCTCTTTGCATATCCACTTTTTGCCACTGCTTCTCCTGAGATTGTTGAGGTGCAGGGCCAAAGGAAGGCAAATATATGTCCTCTGAACTGTGAAAAATCAAGTTGACCTTCAGGGTGAATGATGGATCTGGAATCAGCTGTACTGAGTCCTCTAAGAACATGCACAGCTTATCTTTCACTGAAAGAGCCTGCAACTCCACGACCCTCTGTGCTAAAGTTATTGCCACCAGGAAGGCCACCTACAGAGCTAGCATCTTAATCACAATGGCTTAAATGATGGAATATGAAGGACTCTAAGTGGAGGGCCAATGAGGGAAAACAATGGCAGACTGGAGGTGAAAGCTGAGTGGTCCCTCGCCAGAATTGTTGTAAAAGCAGATGTCAACTGTGGGAGTGCACAATTACATTCTTGCCTCTTAGAACTAGTGATGTGCACAGACCGGTCCGCAGGCCATTCTACAGGCCTTTAACAGTGAGCACATTGTGCGCGCGCACACGTCACATCTCTGCGACGGGCACACGCAAAAGGCTTCCTGAAGCCTTTTGCAGCTGCGAGGGGGAAGGGGCGGCAGGGAGGTATCCTTCCACCCCAATTGCTAATGAAAAGAGGCGCGCGGGAGGGGGAAAAGTGGAGGGAGGGGTAAGTACACCCCCCCGCCCTTAAAGGAACCCCTACCCCAGTGCCAGACCACAGCTCTGCGGTTCTGTGCACATCTCTACTTAGAACCAGAAGGAATGCTGGCATGGGCATCCGAAGTGCCAGCCAACCACCCGAAGTGCCAGCCAACTGATGCTGTGGCATGGCTCCAGTGCAGTCCAACATCCCTGTTCATTGGAATTGAGGCAGTGAGTCCCCCATCCTGAGAGACTTGCATCTGTGGTGAGAAGGAACCTGTCAGGCTCCAGGAAGGACTTCCCCTAGTTCACCAAGACGGTCCACCAGAGCAACAACTTGTGAGATGACCTTGTGATCCCTATGAGTCTGTCCTGTTTTTAAGCAATACACAGTTGATGTGCAAGAGATCACTGCAGCTGTCAAAGATTAAATCTGGCCCAGGGTATTGAAACCATGGCTGCTACCATGAGACCCAACAGCCTGGCCAAGTGTAGAATACTCACTGTGCATTGGTTTACCACCTCCCCCGACAAGAAGAGAAGAACCTTTATTCTGTCCTGCGGAAGATAGAAATGGTTGTCTATAGCGTCCATAATCATCCCCAGGTGTTGCAGGCACTGGGATGGAATGAGATTACTCTTTCCCTCATTCACCAGGAACTCATGCTATTGAAAACAAGGGTGTTGTGTTTTTTGTTTTTTGTTTAAATTGGAAATGCCAATAGCTCCTCCCCTGCTATTCTGGCTCATATGAGGAGATAATCCAAAAAAAAAAGTATAAATGCAAACCACCACCCCAAGTCTCAGGGATGCCACTAGTGGTGGCACCAGAACCTTGGTAAATACTCAGGGTGATGACAACAGACCACAGGGCAGAGCCCTGTATTGGTAGTGGCTCCCTTGGTATCAAAACCATAGCAACCTCCTGCTGTCCGGATGGATTGAGATGTGGAGGTAGGCCTCCTGAAGATCTATTGAAGCAGATAAGTCTTCAGCCTGCAGAGTTTCCCCAGTGGAGAGCAGAGTCTCCAGGCAAAACTTCCTCTTGACTACATATTTGTTTACCACTTGAGATCCAGAATCACTCTTAAGGAGCCATCTTTCTTTGGAACCATGAAAAGGATGGAGTATACTCCTCTGCCCTCCTGGCCCATTGGTATGGGCTCTGATCCTTACAATATGTTGAATGGCTTATAGCAGTCCAAAGTGTTTTGTTGGTTTTATGGATCTCAGGGTAGGCAAGAACTTGTCCCTTGATTGATGTAGAAGTTCTACCCTGTACCCTTGATCTATAATACACCCAGAGATTTGATGTGGATTCTCTCCAGGCAGGCCAGAAGTCCGAAAGGTGGTCCCCCACCTTTGTGCAGTTACCATCAGGACTGCTTCCTGTGGCCCTTAGCCTGGGTGGTAAATGGGGTTCTGCTCTGGGATAGGAAGGACTGCCTGCCCTGTCTTCTAGATCTATCAAGACATCCTTCAGTGCCTCATCACCAAATAGCTTCTCTCCCATGTAGGGGACAGTGGTGAGGTTGGATTTAAATGTGTTTTCCACCTTCCACTGTTTTAACCAAATGTTACCAAATGTTACATCTGGCTAGTATATTAGCGCTGACAGATTGTGCCGAGAACCTAATGCTGTCCAGCGTGGCATCAGCAGTGAATGCTACTGCCCTTTGGAGTAACAATTTGTGCCTCATCTTTGCCTCATCAGATGTAGGGTTATTAAGCAGTTTATAAGAGCACAGAAGATGGTGGTGTCATCTGAAATAGCCATAGACGTGGACTCTGTGCCCTGCGCATGGCGGCCTTGGCCTTTTTATCGGATGGCCCCTTGAGAGTGGAATCCCCATCTTTGGGGACCACTAAACCACTGAGAAGAGCCACTATTGGTGCATCAAGGAAGGGAACTCTGAGCAAATCTACGGTATCCTCCTCAAAGTTATATAGCTTATTGGCCAGTGCATTAGCACATTTAGATGTAATGGGGGGGTGTGCTCCATTCCTCCCTGATGGTGTTGGTAAACCCCTCAGGCATAGGTGTCTTGGTTTGGGGTGTCTTGACAACAGGTACAGTAACCAGCCTCAGAATTGGTAATGAAGACATTGAAGTGGTGGATAGCTTCTGCCTTTTAGGATCAACTATCAACAGTACAGGATCCAGCAGTCAAGAAATACACCACAGACTAGCACTTAATAGGGCTGCAATGAAGGCCTTGGAAAATATATTTGGATGCCATGACGTGTCTATACCTACAAAGATTAGAATTGTTTGGACAATGGTTTTTCTTATGACACTCTATGGATGTGAAAGCTGGACTTGGAAGAAGCAGGACAGAAAAAGTATTGACACTTTTGAACTTTGGTGCTGGAAAAGACTTTTGAGGATACCATGGACAGCCAGGAAAACAAACAAATGGATCACAGAACGAATCAATCCAGAATTTTCACTCGAGGCACAAATGACTAGGCTCAAACTATCATACTTTGGTCACATTATGCAAAGACTGAGCTCCCTTGAGAAGTCCATAATGCTGGAGAAAGTTGAAAGAATGAGAAGAAGAGGACAGCCAGCAACAAGGTGGATGGACTCAATTACAACAGCAATGAATGTACCACTGAGAGACCTAAAAGGCCAAGTTGAAGACAGAACATCTTGGAGAGATTCTATCTATGTGGTAGTGAAAAGTTAACACCGACTTGACAACACTCAATCAATCAATCAATCAATCAATCAATCAATCAGGCTTTGGGAGCATGAGAGATTCCTTGATGACAACTGTATCCTGATCTGAGACATAAGTTTTCAATCCCAAGGTGGATATCACCTGACTGATTAGCAATTGAAAATTCTTCATTAAAAACAGACCTTGATTGGAAGTATGGGGTGAGTTATCATCTGATATCTCTTCCTCCTCAGAGGAAGAAGACTCCTGATTCAAGTCTGAAAGGACAAATAATTCACTGTGTCCAAATGGATGAAAAATGTCAGGGGATTCCCCACCTGAGTCTTCAGAGGACCTATGACAGCTATCTAGTTTCCCATGCCTTTTACTAACTGATTTTTTGCATTTTTTAGCAGGTACAGTTTGAAAAGATGAGAAAGATGAAGATGATCTGCTCCTCCACCTCCTACACACCTTAGGGCTTTGTGTGATTTTAACGTGGTTTAAATAACTGCTGAATTGCCTCCTGCACTCAGTGCTTCCATTCAGGAGAGTAAGTAGTGCCCTCTGAAGTGACAGGCTGATTACACCCCTCTGTTTGCTGGGCCTCAAGGGGGGTGGAGACAGGGGTCACCAGTTCAGTCATCCCTCCCCCCCCCCACCCCAGTAAGGACAGAGCTCACCAGATTTTTTGGTGGGTCTCCCTTGCTATTCATGGCCTGCATGTCTGAGCTCTCCTGGCAGTCCCATTCTCCATCAATGCTGCCCTCCTGTGGGTCTGCAATCTGGGAACAGTCATAATCAATCAGTGCCTTGCCAACATCCAAGTCTGCCTCCTTCTGGGGAGACCACCCAGCCTGCTTCTGTGGAACAGGAGACATGGGGGTAACAGATTCATGCTTGCCAGCTGGTGAGAGTATAGGAGAAGGGGGTGACTATCCTTCTGCCACAGCCTAGTTCCATTTTCTTGAAGGCATCTCCTCACCCACGTCCAACAGAGATTGCATGCGCACCTGATGAGTACAGTAGCTCTTTCTTTTGTGTTTGAGGCTCGTGGCTGGGGAGCTCTGGTGGCTGGAGTGGTACCTGGAGTCCCCCTCCTTTCCCCTTTTATGTGGTGGGTGCTATAGGGGCAAGCTGTTGTGGCCTGCTGGTGCCAGCTGAGCTTTCGCCCGCTTCTCCTTAGGCCATTAGGTGTCTTTGTGAGATTTGGCAGGAGTTTTAGTTGGAATAACTGTTGTTGTGCATGCTTGTTCTGAAACGCTAGTATGCTGAGTTTCTTCTTATCCACCATTTGGTTGGGGGAAGAGATAGGAGAGGACCCCGAAGGGAGCGGAGAATCAGGGAGGGCAGAAACCAAAGTGGGAAGGCATGAAGGGGGGAAATTTACTTTTTATTATTTAAGGGAGAAATGGTAGAGCACGACCAGGGAAGAAGGGAGTAAGGAGCAGCAGAAAAAGTTATAACAAAGAATCAACAAACTGGGTATTAAAAGTGAAGAAGTAGTACGGGTGTGCAATTCGGGTTTTCGGTGATTCGGTTCAGGACCCGAACTGAATCACCCTGGATCTGTTCTGTGCCCGAATCTGGGACACCCGAATCACCCCTGATTCGGTTCGGATTTTGATTAAATCCGAATCCGAATCGACTCGGGAAGGAAAAATGGGTCCCAGGGGCAAAAAAAGTGGGGTGGGGTGGTAGTGCCCAATGGTTGGAGGATACGACCCAAATTTCAGGGGAATTGGGCAAAGGGCTTATTTTTGGGGAATTTTTGAAGTTTTAGTGTCTTTGGGGCAGTTTGTAGGTATAGAGTGGGATCTGGGCAAAAAGAGTGGGGTGGGGTGGTAGTGCCTAATGGGTGAAGGCTACCACCCCAATTTCAGAGCGATTGGGCAGAGGGCTGATTTTTGGGGAATTGTTGAAGTTTACGCGTCTTTAAGGTTTTTTCCCATAGAGAAGCATTGAGGTGTCAGCAGCCCCATAAGTGCACTTGAGGGGGGTGCTGGAGTGGCCCAGAGCGAGTGGTAGTGTAGTGCACATAGGGTGCTAACCACCACCATGGGTTTCTAACCGATGGGGTACACGGTTCTGTTGTTTCAGAGGTATTCTGAGTGTGGATTCTATGATAGCTAATGAGATTTAACAATTCCCCCAAAATCAGCCCTCTGCCCAAATCCTTTGAAAAAATTCAGGTAGCTTCCTTGACCCTACCTGGCACTACCACCAACCCCACACTACTCTAGGCCACCCCTTTGCTCCCCCACATGAAGCTATCCATTTGCTGACACCTCAATGCTTCTCTATGGGGGAAAACCTTACAGACGCGTAAACTTCAACAATTCCCCAAAAATCAGTCCTCTGCCCCATCACTCTGAAATTGGGGTGGTAGCCTCCACCCATTAGGCACTACCACCCCACCCCACTCTTTTTGCCCAGATCCCACTCTATGCCCCCAAACTGCCCCAAATACACTAAAACTTCAAAAATTCCCCAAAAATAAGCCCTTTGCCCATTTCCCCTGAAATGTGGGTGGTAGCCTCCAACCATTGGGCACTACCACCCCACCCTACTATTTTGCCCCTGGTACCCAAAATTCAGGCTGACATCACTTCAGGCCTTTTTGCATTCAAATCAATGGATGCAAAAAGGCGGGAAATTCAAAGAGATGTCATCCTGAATCACCCGAATTTTTCGGGCCTGAAATTCGGGTGATTTGGCTCGGCCCCGAAAAATATCAGGGGACATCGGGGGTGATTCAGTTTGGACCCGAATCACCCGAAATTGCTCGTTTCGGGCATAGATCGTTCTGTGCCCGAAATTTTTTGCACATCCCTAAGAAGTAGGCCAAACAATGGAGCTGTCAGCGACTTGCGACTCTCTGGAACAGAGGCAGGAACAAGAACTGAGAGGAACCGCCCACAGAGGGCCTATTTAAGGGTTCTTCAATTTGTCTTATTCCTGCCTCCTGGAGCATGGGGAGGGGCATAACCCACATTGGGTGACCTCCTACACCAGCAGAGAAGAGAACCTTCCAGAACACTCGGACTTGCTGTTTTCTGGGACAGTCATGAAACATGGAAAGCCAAGCTATGCTCCTCTCTTTCACAGCTGTAGCTGCTAACTGTGTTAAGGGAGTGGCTAGGACTATGTGCATGCCTCAAGTGGACTGCGGAATCCATTTTGAATGATTCATAATCTATTTCAGAATTTTGGCAGCATGGAGTGCATTCATTCTACTTTTCACCAAACCTATTTAGAGTGGAACTCCTGATCCACTCTCTAACTTTATACTTCTATATATATGTGAGAATGTGAACTATTGAAAGATTATTATACAATTAATTTTTGTTCACTGCAACATAATCAAATAACAGAAACATTTTCTTTATTACAACAAAAAATTGTACCACAAGCCAAATAAGAAAAAAAAATCACACATACCATTTTGAATAACTTGATTTTCTGATCTTTTAGGATTCTTCACCCTTGTCAATTTTGTCTGAGACAGTTTCTTTCACTCTGCCCATTCGCTGGTGAAATTGACAAAATCAGTGGAAAGCTTTGCCAATACTGTATCACGGATGCCTCTTCCTCTAGCTAAAATATACATCATGTTTTTGTTTTGAAGAGAACGGGGACTCAGCAAACTGGTGGCATTGAAAAGGCTTTCCTTTGACCACATTGGGTTGATTAGCAACCAGAGAGGGAGGATGAAGGAAACAGACATGAGCACCAAAGGTAATAGAAAAGGAAGAGGAAGAGAGTAAAGAAATCACACTCATGAATAGAGGCCAAAGAGACACTACAATACTGGAAGGGGAAGTTTAAATATTCAAAGCCATTCCCAAATGTGCCACTAAGGGAAAATGATAGTTAGATGACTAAAACTGCACAAAAGAACAAATTTATTCAAAAGTGACATGAAACTGTAGGAAGGTTGATGGCCTTCCTACATGGCCATCAATCCATTTAAAAACCTGATATAAGCACATTTAAAACTGCATTTCTGTCTTTCACACATGCACACCAACAGCAGGAGAAACACTCCTAACAGTTTAAGTGGCACATATGAAAAATGTCAAAGACTTCCATCATTTATAAAAATACAGTTCCACTTCAGAACCAAACACAATGCAATGCTGAATGCTTTATAGAATTAATGGGGTTTTTCTGAGAGTCCAAACTCCCTTTCAGTTTCAGAATATATAGATTTGTTTCAAAAATTATATAGTCCTTTCTGCTCTGTATCATGCAGTATATTTAAGTCCCACACGTGTGCCTTTCAACTGCTAACTCCTTAAAGACAGAACATGGCATGGGTCCTATTACATTTGATGTGATGCACACAGTATGCAACGCTATACATTATGACAATTTTAACTTTAAAGCCTAGCCCCACGGGCTTTCTGTGAGATTTTTACTGCAATTCTTCAGTGCCTCTGGCTTTGCTGGGCTGAGTTTAAATGACTTCATCATGCCTTGAGGGCTTTCAGACCCAATTATGGGATTATTCTGCAGTAAGTGGGTTAAGCTCCTAAAAGGCTTCTGAGGATAGGATTTAAGCATTTTCAAAATCCTAGCCACAATCAGAATAATTAATATTCTATCTCCAATCTAACTTAAGCAATGCCTACAATGAGTTGGCATTTATAAACATCTCTACCTGGGACATGTGGATTGTTTATAGGAACGGCTTTGCATATAATAAATCATAAAGGACAGAACAAAAGTTTTTTCTTCAATTACCTGCTGCCCTGGCTATTACGGCAGTGTAAAGCAACCCCACTTTGCATCACAGCCACCTTAGAGCTGAGAATTCCAGTGTTTGCTTTAGATCCACTCCAGGGGGTGCAATTTTGCTTCATGGTGGAACACTTTGGCCCCCTGAAGCAAAGCTTCAGAGCTTCAGCACTACATCTGTAACTACTTCTAGTAGCAGACAGGGAGTGGGAAACAGGCTGCTTTCCTCTATCTTTGCTCCTAGGAGCAAGAGAGCAGGTAATTGTCTTCCACAGCTTGACCTTTAAAATGACCCCCCTTATTATTATTAATTTTTTTTACATTTATATCCCACAGTTCCTCCGAGGAGCTCAGAGTGGCCTACATGCTTATTTTTATCCTCACAACAACCCTGTGAAGTAGGTTAGGCTAGCCTCCTTACCATGGGCCTTCCCCAGATGGCAACCTTAACTGCAGAATTGTGGGGGTAAAGTAGAGCGAGTTATGAGGTAATATATTAGCCGCATATATGTGCAATAAAGATAATTCAAATATAACTGTTTACATAAGGCTGCTTTAATAGGGTGCCTGTCAGTTCTTTCCAAATATTTTCTGTGCACCATTCATACTGTGCACTTTTCAAGTCCATGAAGGGTGCACCTCTCCCTTGATATCTTGCACCGACTTCAAAATAAATCCACTCAATGTCTGAATGCACACCTGCCTTTCCTGTGGTTAAGTAAAGTAAAAGTGCCATCTAGGAACGGCCCTGGAGTCTTGGAATGGCATGGCATATGGGTGCTCCTGGGACTTGTAGGCTTTTCCGCGGCTGCAACAATGGCCACAGCCTAAGAAAAATCTACCATTCCCAGAACTGCAGGGGAAGGGGGGGAAAGTCATTTTAAAAGTCAAGCCATGGAAGATGGCTGCCTGCACAATTGTGGCCGAGATAAAAGGAAAACAGCCTGCCTGATCCTGTAAATAGATGGGGGAAAGTGGATGAAGTAAAGCTTCAGGGGACTAAAATATTTAGTCCAGTTTGCTCCACTTCAGGCCCAAACAGATGGTGCTTCATTTCAAGCTGAAGCAGGCTAAAGCTGAATAGGCCTTGTAACCAATATAAGAGCACAGATCAGTGATTTTGCTCACTGAGGTTGTTGAAGCCAGAATTGGGAGGGGCACGTTCCAGAAAGTGATTTTCTGGTTCTGAATGTAGCTGTTTGATAAGGATAATCTAGGAGCACTCTGGCACTTTTATAGTTATACAAGCATTGCCTTTCCCACATCTTTCCTTTTGTGGGCTTGTGTTTTCTCCCTCCACTGAGGTGGTGGCAAGCAGTGGCAGCCAGTGAGAGCAGCGCTGGGGGGTGGGGGCAGCGGGGGGTAGCTTTACAGTTTATATCAGTGGCACCTGGAAGCTGCCAGGAGCAGCGGCACCCCACTCAGCATCCTACACATGGCCGCCCCACCTCTTGCACTCATCTGGCCTCTGTGCATGTGTGGTGGCCATTTGCACGGTCAGCAAAATGCCCCACTTCACTCATGAGGTGGAGCAGCCACGTGTGGGATGCCGGATGGGGTGCAGCTGTTCCCAATGGCTTCCAGGTGCCACAGGTATCAATGGTCATCTTTCTTAAAGGTACCTCCCACCCCCACCCCTCACTGGTCACCATCGGTGGCAAGGTAGTGGGAAGCTATACAGGGACAGACAATGTAGCAGCAAAGTGACAGAAGAAAGTGAGGCAGGGCGAGTTGGCAGTGGACGTATAAGGGAATGTGAAGTGATGAGGAGGCAGAGCTTGATAGGGCGCACAAGGTGGTGGAGGACTGCTTTTGAACATGGAGGTTCTACAACCGAGGTATACTGCCCCTAGGAGCACCCAGAATTCTGCCCCCAAACATGTATTTTGTACATCAAAAGGTATGCTGCTTATGAGTATGGAGACTCCACTCGGCCAGCATGACTTAAAGCCACTGTTATACTTCTCTTTCTCATACTGTTCACTCAGATTTTCCTTTAAAAAAAAAAAAAAAAGTCTTGAAATGTAGTAATCCAAAATAGGGTCAAAGAGTTTGATCAGGTTTGCTTTGGCCCAGCTTTGGCACCAACCAGGCTGCGCATCACCTAAATGGGCCAAAGTGGGCTGAAGTTCTGGAAAGGGTGTGAGTGTTCCTGAGAGTTGTTTTTTTCCCCGAGAGGCCATTGCTATACTTCCCAGAAGCACTCACATCATTCCCAGAACTCGAGGGAAATTAAAGGGGGGGAAGTCATTTTAAATAAAAATTTTGGAAAATGTTGCCTGCTCCCTCACCACCGGGACCAAAGATACAGGAAATCTGCCTCTCCGCTGCCCAGTCCTGTAAGTAGTACCTTTAGCTGTGAGAGGGCTGCAACAAAGTTTCAGTAAGACATAAGAGTCAGCCCATAGCAATGTGCCCACCCCCAGCCCACCAAACTATTAGAAACTATCAAGTGCTCAGGGTCTGGAGCATGGCAAGTTCACACATTACAGAAAGATAGTAAGAGATAAGCAATGACTCACTCACGCTTTCTCTCACATGCAAAAGACCATGACAGCAATGCAATTGTTGCTGAAAATGGTATCCTCATGTCCAGTTCCTTTCCTCCCTGTCTTATATGTAGTTAAGGAACAATGTGAAGGTTGTTCTCTATCGTATTCTGTACTTTGACTCTTGTCAGCTCCTGGCCTATCAGTTATTCCACTAGTCTTTCATGTGGACACAGTCTGTTCTGTCTTGCTCATTCTTCCTTGTCTCACTGCACAACTTGATTACCTGGTGATGACTTCTGGTCTGCCATCCTGGTTCTTAATTCACAGTGCCCTCCTCCACATTGTTTCTATGACACAGACAAATCTACTGACTACTGTCCCCTCCCCCCCCCCCCCGCCACCTTTTAACCTTCTATTTTCCCCTCATTCCTTGGCTGGCATCAACTCCTGAAAATCCTCCCACTGAGGAAAGCTATAATGTAACAATGTTTGAATAGTCCCTTTAATTTTCTTTTAAAAAAATAAACACATTTAACATTTTAGCATCTTAAACCCAGACCTACAATATGGCCAAATATATATTATATACACTATCAAATACATATATAAACACAATCGAATTAGTACACTGAAATGAGCAGGGCTTGTTTCTCTGTTTTCTTCTGGAACAACTCTAGCAAGAAGAAAGGCTCAGTGTGCATTCTTGCAGGTGTAGTGAAGCATTAGATGTGGGCCCCAGCATTAGTGTACACCAAATTTTCTCAAGGTTCACATTTCAGCACAAAAAATGGTGATTTCAGGCATAAGGTTTTCTGCAAGTTCCCCCAAACCTTACTTTCCTTGTGCCAGATCACTGCTGTTTGCTCCACGACTGGATCCCCTTTCAGCTTTATTCTAATTTAAATTATCTTTCTTACTCATAGAAACAGTGAGGTTGTCGTGTATGCAATCACCAAAGGCTGTACAATGACAATCCTGAGGGTAAATTTACCTATTGCCCACAAGCTTCATTTGCCCTCTCCAATACTGGACACATGATAACCTTGCTGCTTCTATGAAGGCCAGCTTCTGGGGCAGCACACCAACTTAAACAAAAAGCAAAAACAAAAAGCACTGAAAGGCCATTTGGATACTAGTGAAGGAAGTGTCTATATCAAAAACTGCATGAGGAGAATATGTTCAAGAAATACGCTCCTATGCTTATTGTTGCCCAGCACTGATCTAACTTATCAGCATTCCCTACATCAACTAGCCCATAATAAGCAACACATACAGTACACAGACAATTTAAATTATCCACATTAAAATTGCTTTACTGAAGTACATGCATTTTGGGAACCAAAATAGCTCCTCCAACTACAGTTAAGAACCCTTGATCTGTTCTTGTGTGCTCTCAGGTTCCCTAATCAGTTCACCAACTGCTTTCCAGATTTCATCTCAGGTCAACCCATAAACTTGGCTGCCCTGGTGCACCACTGGGATCGAGCCCTATCCTGGCACTGCCTCAGCCTCAAGCCTGGGAATTTACTCCAGGTTCAGGGTTGTGTGTATGCATGGGCCGCAGGCAGCCTGTGACACACAGAGCCATGCAGCAAGAATGCCTGGCTGAGTGACGATGCCTCAATGCACCGTGCTCCTGGTGAAGAACTCCTCATCCATTCAGGGATGATGGAGGACTTCGGCTTCCTGCAGCACTGATCATGTGTCAGGCAAGCGGCAGAGCCAAGAGAGAAAAATTGCTTGTGTGCCCTTCATCCTACCTGCTCATTTGGTCATGTACATTACCTCATTATTGTGATCCAATTTTTGTAAAGAGATTACCTTCAATGTGGCTAGGTTTTGCTACATTGTTTGTACTATACGTTGTAGTCTCATGTAACATTTTTTCTTTTCTTTTTTCTCTTTTCTTTCCCCTCTTTTCTGTTGTTGTTGTACTGTCTGATCTACGATCGTAATAAAGTTACTTACTCATTATTGTGTAGTGTCTCTGTAAGAGGGAAGCCAAAAAGGTCATATAGAAAATTGGGGGGGGGGGGGAGAAACAGTTTAAATTTTTCACTAGACTGAATAGACCTGTATGATCTTGTCTGGGCCTGAACTATGCTAGGCCCAGATGCACTAAAACTAGATACAATCCACAGATAGGCCGGAGGGAGGAATAAGAAATTATCTAAGAGTTATGAAATGGGCTTTTCCAGTGAGTTTTTAGTAATAAATATTTGAGTTATTAGAAGAGGACCACTATGAGCTGCTATTCTCAAATACACTGTACACCATGTAAGAAAAGATGGCCAAAAGGTACATCTGGTTGTATGCAACCCCCCAAAAAACAGACTAGAAGATCTCATCATTATTTTAATTACTGCTTGAGTTCTTCTAACCTACTCTCAGTCAATTTGTTTAAAATAAAGAACAGATGGCAATGTAATTTAATGTATATTTTAAATAGTTTTCCTTCTTCCCACCACCCTAGCCACTAAAATGTTCCATGAATGTGATACAATTTTAATGAGGTGTTTGGTGGTTTTGTTGATTCCGCTTGTAGGAAAGTGTCTTGTATTAAAATAAACCATTATAATATTCAAGCTGACCTTATTAAAAACACTGAATCTAATTTTAACCTGAATGAAAACAGCTCCCCCTAAGGCTTCCTTGAAATAAGAAGAGATGCATTTGTTGACTAATAAAATTTGTAATAGTTTCTGAAAATCAGGAAATAAAATGCTTATTAGTCAAAAGTGATGCTTGGAGGCAACTCTTCAGGACCTTCTTGCCTTTCACCCCTTGAGATAACAGGAACTGAATCATATGGGAAAATTAACCAGATATCTTAAACCTAGTTAACTTAAACCCAGCTGTCAGATATTTATCCGCATGCTGAACATTCAAGACTTGCTTCCTATACTGCGAATAATTTAGAGTGCAGTGCATTGAGGGATTCTGGCTCAGCCGGGCATTCTTGCTCCATGGCTCTGTGTGTCAGGGGCTGCGCTCAGGTAGCAGGATACTGAGCACATACCTGTTCCTGAATGAGGTTTTTGGGGGGGACGGGGGCTAAAGAACTGAGTCAGATAGAAGGGACAAGAGAAGGTGTACTAAACTGTCTGGAAAAGCTAAAAACTAGCAAATCGCCAAGGCAGGATGGCATCCATCCAAGAGTCCTTAAAGAACTCAAATGTGAAATTGCCAACCTCCTTGCTAAAATATATAACCTATCCCTACAATCAGGCTCTGTACCAGAGGACTGGAAAGTAGCAAATGTAACACCCATTTTCAAGAGGGGATCCAGGGACGATCCGGGAAATTACAGGCCGGTTAGCTTAACGTCTGTTCCAGGCAATTTGATGGAAAGCATCCTCAAGGATAAAATTGTAAAGCACATAGAAGAATAGGCCCTGCTGGGAGAGAATAATCATGGCTTCCGCAAAGGTAAATCTTGCCTCACAAAACTTTTGGAGTTCTTTGAGAGTGTCAACAAGTGTGTGGATCAAGGTGATCCAGCTGACATAGTATACCTGGACTTCCAAAAAGCTTTCGACAAAGTTCCTCATCAAAGATTCCTGAAAAATCTTGGCAGTCATGGGATAACGGGAAGAGTACAGGTGTGAATTGCTAACTGGTTGAAGGACAGGAAACAGAGGGTAGGTATAAATGGAGAGTTTTCACAATGGAGGGAAGTAAGAAATGGGGGCCCCCAGGGATCTGTACTGGGACCAGTGCTTTTTAATTTATTCATAAATGAACTAGAACTGCCCTTAGCCTTTCTGCGAAGGCAGTATAAAAGATAAATGAATGAATGAATTGATGAATAAATGAATGAATGAATAAATAAAAGAAGTTGGGGGAAGCAGTGAGGTGGCCAAATTTGCCCATGATACTAAACTCTTCCAGGCAGTGAAATCCAAAACAGATTGTGAGGAGCTCCAAAAGGATCTCTCCAGACTGAGTGAGTGGGTGACAGAACGGCAAATGCAGTTCAGTATTGGCAAGTATGAAGTGATACACATTGGGATGTAAACCTCCAACTTCACATATATGCAGATAGGATCTGAGCTGTTGGTGACTGACGAAGTTTAGGATCTTGGGGTCGTGGTGGAAACCTCGTTGAAAGTGTCGACTCCATGTGGGGCAGCTGTGAAAAAGGCCAGTTCCATGCTAGGAATAATTAGGAAGGGGACTGAAAATAAAACTGCTAGTATTATAATGCCCTTATACAAAACTATGGTGCGGCCACACTTGGTGTAGTGTGTACAATTCTGGTCACCACATCTAAAGAAGGACATTGAAGAAATGGAAAAGGTGCAGGAGAGGGCAACCAAGATGATCAGGGGCCTAGAGCACCTTCCTTATGATGCAAGGCTACAACACCTTTAGTTTAGAAAAAAGATAACTGTGGAGAGATATGATCGAGGTCTATAAAATCATGCATGATTTGGAGAAAGTGGGCAGAGTGAAAATCTTCTCCCTCTTACATAACACTAGAACCAGAGGTCTTCCCATGAAATTGATTGCCAGGAAATTTAGGACCAAAAACAGAGGTAATTTTTCACACAGTGCATATTCAACTTGTGGAATTCTCTGCCACAAGATGTTGTGACAGCCAACAACCTGGATGGCTTTAAGAGGGGTTTGGATAACTTCATAGAGGAGAGGTCTGTCAATGGCTACTAGTTGGAGGGCTATAGGCCACCTCCAGCCTCAAAGGCAGGATGCCTCTGAGTACCAGTTGCAGGGAAGTAACAGCAGGAGAGGGGGCATGCCCTCAACTCCTGCCTGTGGCTTCCAGCAGCATCTGGTGGGCCACTGTGTGAAACAGGAGGCTGGACTAGATGGGCCTTGGGCCTGATCCAGCAGGGCTTATTTTCTAATTCTTAATTAAATGCATGTATCATTATCTTATATGATGTGTCACATTTTATGGATGTTACTGAACTCCTTTCTTGTCAAAGTTTAAATTTGTGATAGAACATATTGTTGTATTCTATTCTGTATCTTTGATGCTTTGTTGTTTAGAAGTTTGTCGCGGGTGGATCCTGTAGGGAGTGTGTGAAAGCAAAAGGAATGGGAAGGAGAAAATTGAGTTGTTTTTGAATTACTTTTAGACACACATGTTCTGAACTTCTCCTACTCTTCAGTGGATTAACTTTTATGCAATGTCTGCAGATTATATGCATTCCATACAGTTGTGCAAAGAGCAGTATTTGAATTCATACTTTGCAATGTAGAATCACACTCCTTTTTTGTGTGGGAAATAACTATATATGTTCTCAGAATTTTCATGTAAGAACAGATTGTTTTCAGTGATGGGGTGGGGGACAAATTGAAAGAGCAGAATGGAAAACAAAGGAAACTATGTAAGAATGCCAAAGGAGAGATCTGTCAATCTCTACGTTTTCATTAGTGAATCATAATAAACACCACTCTTACACATTATCTAAATCACTGTGTTTGCATATGATTACAAGCCAAAATTGGCACAGACTTAAAGCACACATTTCAAGCTGATATTTGAACTCTCTGGCTTGAATTACCCATTCCACTACATTGTTTTTAAATGTATGCATCCCAAAGTCCTAATGTGGATGCACAACCTCATGTTGAAATGGCCCATGTTTAGTCTCAAGAACAAAATTTAGGAACTGGCTGAAAATTTCTCAGGTGTTTTAATATAGCAGGGAACAGTCTTCTATTCAATGTTTGAAGTATCAATTTGAAAATTGCCGGGCCTTAACTCCAAGTCTCTTTTATTTTATTATCTCTTTGCTCAGGCAAGATATCTATTTTATCTAGGACAAATGTTTGTATTTATATCATTATTTATCTATCCACTTACCTTTCAGTCTAACAAGAGCTCTCAATGCAGCTTACAGACAGAGGCACTCTAGCCCCCAGACCTTGGGGTCCTGGTCCGTGGCCTCCAAATGTCTGGGGGGGGGTCTCCTAGAGCCACCCTGTGACTGCCCACCACGGCAAACCTACATAGATTTTTTTAAAAAACAACACAAAGCCGCCATGCGGCTGAGGGGTGATTGCGGGGGTATGTGGGGGGTGCTAGCCAAGCAGCCAGCCTCCCCCCTCCCGGTGGCAGCACCAGCGGCAGGGGGAGCAACCGCTGGGCACGTCCTCTCGGTCCCGCCGCTGCAGTGAACCATGTGGCGCACCTGCGTAGTTCAGAGGACGATTGTCACAAGCCTTGGTGAAGGGCTGGTCCGGCAGCCAAAATCATCTAGGTATGCCCCTGCTTACAGACATATTTTTACCATTCCTTCATCACATTTGAATATAGCTTTCAGGAGAACTGTGGGAAGACACCCTCCTTGCAACTGTGGCTAAACCAATTACTATAGACTATCAGGACCTGCCTTCCCTTTTGCTCCATCAGCCAGAATTCAGAGATGGAACCATGTTCTCTGAGCAATGGTTATGATCCTCCATCCCTTTCAGTTGCACCTCGGGCTGCATCTTTGCCATGATGTCATTATCTATATATTAGTAGAGAGAGATAGGATCAGTGCTGCATGGTAGCTCCGGTTCCAGGTAGCTTCCTCCAATATGGTGCCTTAATTTTACAATGAGGCTGTTTTGACAAGCAGCCAAGCCCAGGGCTGCTTGTGAGAAATGCCGGGATCCACTTGGCACCAAACCCAGTACTGAAACCTGGCTGCCAGGATCATGTGTCAATATGAGCTGCATGCAACTCATGCGGACACAGAGACAGGCATCTAGAGCAGAATCCCCCAGTGCACCACGCTTGGCAGGATACTCAGAGATACTGTGGGATACTCAGAGGCCTCCGTTGATCCACGCTGCCATGTGTGTGCCTGTGTGTGCGCATGAAGCAGGGGCTAAAAGTGAATGTGTGGGGGAAGGTAGGTAAAACCCTGCCTTCCCGCCCACCTGTGCAGTCATGTGAAAAGCCCCAATGTTTGGGGCTGATTTCACAAGTTAAAACTATATGCACCTTCCAAGTGAAGGGTTGGAGGACTTTGGATTTGGTTACAGTACAGCTTGAAGGAGCTGCTTAATTTTTCCCCTATGTGTCATTCTTAATTATTAAAATTGCCTACCAGCTGCTTTAGTAGTCTCTGTATTTACACATTGTAGTGATTATGCTCCCCTCCCTCTAAGAAGTTATCAGGGAATGAACCCTTCTCTCGACTGACAGGCAGGTGGACTCAAAGGCAGCCAATCAGTACACCAGGTGGGTGGGACCTAGAGAGTGGTAGCTGGGTATTCTGCAAACAAGAAGGGCGGTCTGTGCTGGAGAAGCACTTGTGGAAAGGCTCAGTGAGCGGCATGGAGTTTTTTCTCCCTCGTAGTCAAAATCAGCATGGAGGTTTCTCACATGGAATAACTGCAAATCCTTGAGAGACAGGATTGCAGGAAGCTTGATTCTCCTCAGGTGTTGGGTGAGTTTTCAAGGAAAAGGGAATTTAGCACAGGGAACAGTTTGTTAGTCAAATTTTGCGTTAGACACTTATATTTCTTTGTGTGTGTGCTTTGCATATTCCTGATACTGTTCTATTATTGATTACCTGCAACATAATTAAAATAAGATACACTAGCTTATGCTCAACCCACCTAAGGCATTGCAAAATATTCTGTAAATTTTTAAGTGTGCCTGAATGCCATCTGAAACTGAAGCCTAAGACAACCTATTTTTGTAACCTACTAAGTATTTTTGAGTCTACCTAAAGCTAAAATCCTCAGACGGAAGAAGTCTGTAGTAATTGAATAAAACCATTTTTTTGTTCTTTTCTTTTTACAACCCTCTCAGAGTTGGGTTTTTAACTTGAGAAAAAGAGAAGGCAGAAAGGGAATTTCTCTGGTGCAAAAGTGTCCTGAAGAGCTGAGCAGATATCAGTTTTCTCATCACGTGTAGACCTATATTTGGAAGGTTTTTGTACTTATCCAATAGCAAAATAAAGAGAGTTTCCCCTGGGATTCCACTCTAAGCCCAGGGAGGTTCAAGCTTTGTTGATAATAGGGTGGTGGCGACAGCATTTTAATTCTACCAGAAATATAGATTAGTTTTATATATAAGAAGATGAAAAAGCCCAGCCAGGCAGCTTGCTAGGGGTGATTCAGCATTTTCACGTGAGCTGCTCTGAGACAAAGACTTTAGTCCACTACACACACACACACAGACACACACACACACAGACACACACACACGGAAAAGCAGCTTGTTGGGGGCCTATACTGCACTTTAAAAAAAAGATGAGTCATGAATTTCCTAGTATCACATGTTGCTTGAGCCATGGTCTCACTCTAGAAGGCTGCTCTATGGCTGAGATTGGGTTACTTTATCATCTTCTAAACTCTATCTTACGGACTGATTCACTGCTTTGTATATAAATTGTAGACTTGACTCAGCAGCAATTTCACAGATATTTTGACCTATATGTTTTTCTTCACATGTTTGAATGAAGAGTTTTGCAAAAGCATCCCAGGGTGAAAACACTCTGAATGAGCAGCTGCAGCTATTATAAAAGCATTAATTTAATATACAAGTCACCTCATTCTTATCTCTCACTTTCTCATCCCTGTGCACCTCTTCACTGCAGCCAGGATTGGAATGAGAACTGACAGAATTGTTTCAAGTTATCTAATTCGGGAAAGGATTCCAATATTGCTTAACAGATGTTTGGATCAACATTCAGGCTTCTCTACAGTACACATAACAGCCTTATATCTTACAATATTTGTGAACAAGTAGAAGTTCAGATTGCCTGTTCCTTCAATAAACCTCTTCACATTCCAGTTTCTATTTGCTTACCCATTCTGTGGTGAGCACCCTGGGATTGGGACCAGCAGCAGAGTTTTAGAAAACTCTGAGCTCAGGCCTGTGTCAAAAATGGCTGGTTTGCAAGAGACTGAAGTGTGAACTTTGGTTCTGCTGAGCCAACGTAACCAAATGGAATTGTTTATTCTGTAGTCAAGGCCTGATCAGAAGAGAAATTTACCCAGTCCTGCCTTGGAGTTGTTTTTGCATTGTGCTATGCTAATGTCAACCATGAGGACCAGCTTGAAATTTGCTATGGTAATCATATTCAGAAGGTCTTAGAAAACCACATTTTAGATATCAGTACATGCATGCATTTGGATTACATACTTTCACACAGCAACTGCTGAATTGCTTTTATAAGATATCTCCTGATAACATTCCTTCTATGCTGATTCCTAATAATAATTCTTTGCATGCCATCTCTAAATAACATTTCTTAGAACTGAAGGCACCAACGAAACTTTGAGAACTGACCACAGACTAGTCCAGCTAGGCATAAACAGGATTGTTGCCATCTAAATTCAGTAAACAAGTTAGACAGACCCCACTTGAGTGAAGGGTGGGAGACCCAAAAATGTTTACTTTAGAATGGCAACACTTAGGAGTTGATGTGACTGTCTTTGATAGGAGCTATGACAAACAGGAGGCTGAGGAGAGTTTATAAAATGGACACACCCCTCCCATGGGCAAGTGGAAATGGCAGGGGAACAAGCAGGGAAGGGAAAGAACTCAGGACCCCAGGGAGGCACATCCTCTAGCCCCTGGGCTAATATGTGAGACTTAGCCTGTGAAGGCAAATCTGTGCCTTACAGATTGCCATGGCATTCGGCATCCTAAGCTACTTGGACAGTTTCCAGCCCTTCCAGAGTTTTTCCTCAAGGCCTCCTGACCACGATACAGATGGTTTGGACTGGTAAATATTATATCTAGAGATTGCCATCAGCCTAGATTTTTCCAGTACTAATGTACCTTTCTGATCCTGTCTCCTCTCTCTCCACCTGTGGAATCATTCAGGTGCCTGCTGGAAAAAACACTGAGGTCATGTACACAACCTCACTGGCTGCGGGGGGTGGGGGTGGGAGGATGGGCTCAGTTACCTTCCCTAACAGATGAGCAGCCGCTGTCCTCTCCTCCACCACACCACATGCACACATGAGCAGCAGAGGGAGATGCTGGGAGTGGGAAGTCCCCCCCCTTACACACACACACACACACACACACACACACACACACACACACACATATCCCAAGGGGCCCGAGCATGAGCTGCTGCCAAGAATAGTGGCAGGCTGGGGGAAAGCTATTTATTCTGGCAGTGATCACTCAGTTGCTGAGGCAATGACTACAGTGCACAAAATTGTAAAAAGTAGAGTAGTGTTGTTGTTTTTACAAAGGTCCTTTTGCCCCCTCCTTCCAAAATGACAATGTTCACATTGAAAAACAAACATCAGAAACATTCAACACAGTACTAATTTATATTAGCAGCTGTTAATGGTACAGCTCAGGGGGAACTGGCAAACACCCCTGACTTCCTTTGGCTTGTGTGAGGAATTAGCAAGCGAGTTTAAATGGAGCAGCCCATCTCAGAATAAATTTGTGCAAAGCTTTGGTCTCAGAAAGAACTGACAGAGAGTTGAAGGTTCAAAAATAGACTCAAGTTTATTTTAGAGTTTAGGGAGTATAGAAGGAAGATTTTGGTTAATAAGCAACACAATATTAACTAATAAAACTGACAAGACTACTAAATTAATAGGACAAAATTTAAGCTCATGAAAAGGTGTTTTAACTTGAGGTCCGAATTAAGTCCACTCAAAGGTGAACAGAAAACTGGTCCTAGAGAACAGCTTTGGATTTTAGAGAGAGCAAGAAAGGAGAGAAGCAACAAGCTTTAGGGCAGAGCTCAGTTGAGTGTGTGGATCCTTGTAACTCAGCCAATGTTGAAGGACTTCTTTTCTCCAGGACAGACAGGAAGGCAAAAGGCAGGAGTGGGGACCAAAGTTCCACACAAGGATCTGGGAGCTGGGAAAACTCCAAAGGGAGTCTGATCTCAAGAGAACTGTATCTTGCCACAGCCAAGCATGCTGCACAGATAGGGCCTGGCAGAAGGGCTGAACTGGAGGTGACAAGTGGGAAGGCAATGAGAATCCAGACAAAGCAAGATGGTGTAGCTACTGCCCAAACACACGAACATGTAATGGGTGAATCCAAGGAAAAGATGCACTGACTGTGTCTTGGCTAGGAATAGACTGCATTTTGCCGAGATGGAATACTGGCCATACCTTTCTGTCAGAAAGGGTGACAACAGTGATAGACAAAAGTGGACAATGTGTCCATTTCAAACTTTGCTGGGTGTGCTTTACCTGCACAAAGAGTTGAATAGGATGAAAAACCTGTGCAGGGTGAAATGAAATGGGCATATCAGGGCTTATCTCGTGGTCAGGGAGGACCTTGGGAGTGCCTAGGAATGTTTTAACAAGCTTGCTTCCTGTGCCCTGAGCCAGCCATTAACACTTTTGTTATGGAAGGAGATGAGCCTGCTACTTCTTATCTATCCCTTTTCTGTGAAGGTGATAAGATTGAACTGATCTGATGTGCCAACACATGGGGAGAGCATTTGGCTAGTTCTTTAAAAGAACAGCACTTAATTAACTTGTGCCTACTCCAGCTTTGTCACCTGGATTGCAATCAGGGAGGCGAGCAGAGGGATAGTCCTCCTGCAATCATGGGTTAAACGTGACCTAGAGCCACCTTTCCCAAGCTATGTGCCAAGTGACATGCCCCATCAGTTAGTTCATGTAAACTGAATGGTGAACTTGTGATTCCATGGGTTCAGAGAGACAAAAATGGAAACTACAACCCTGTAGCTCCAAATCAGGTGTAGGGGTGCTCCTGGGAGCCCCCAAACAGGCTATCTGGGTAACATAACTGAGGTATCCACAAATGCCTAGAGGACCAAATGAAAGCCTGTTTGGGGTTCTGACAATAGATAACTACAATTTTTGACTTTTTCTTATCTTTATATATAATGTACTAAGGCATACCTATGGCTAATCCCATGTGTGGCAGCTCTTGCAAGAGTTTGGAGAGCTGCCGGATAGGATAGCAACAGAGAAGGGCAGGGAAAAGAAAATGGCGGTGGCAGCCAGCTGGCGGGCCCAGGAGTTAATGATGGCAGTAGCCAGCCAATGGCTGGCTGGCTGGGAAAACAACAGCGCTGTGGCCAGGTAGAAAAGACAGGGGCGGCCAGAAGGCAGGTGGGGAGGAAACAGCATTGGCAGGCAAAGGAAGAAAGGAAGCAGTGGCGGAGGCAGGCGGGTGGTGGTGGAAGGAAACAGCGGCAAGGGTAGGCAGGTGGGCAGGGAAGGAAGGAAGTGGCGAGGGTGGGCAGGCAGGGAGAACTAAAGGCGCAGATGCTCTGTACCCGGCCCAGCTAGTTTTTATTCAAATTTGCCACATGCCTCAAAGAGACACAAAAGACTATTGACAATTACAATTACCATTGTGGGGGCAAAAAAGTCACAACAAGGTTATTTTCTTCTCCATTTTTATTTAAAGTCTGCTGCTCATGACTTTACGTCATTTTAGTTGGTCCACCAGATTGTGGCTTTTGCATGTTTCGACAATGTGTATGTATTTTGGATGTAGAATGAACAGAAATGTTAGTATTGGCTGTGGGAGATCCTGATATCAAGCAGGGATTTCCCCTCAACTTCCTTGCCTTGCACTAGGGGATGTGAATAAGCCATCTGAGAAAATTTTCTGATGTTTCTCCTTGGGAAGAACTGTGAAATTATCTTTCCAATTTCACAATGGATAAATTCCAGTTCCATTCCAAAGACTGGTGTCAGCTGTTCTTGTTTTAATCTTGACTATCCTTGAGTATTGCACTGCTATCCAAAATACAGTGCTGATCACTTCAGAGCATCAAGATCTTTCCCTTGGTCCTCCCCTACTTATGATGTATAAGAGCTTATTTTTTGCTCAAAGCTAAACTCCAGAACATGCTTCTTAATTTAGTTTTACTCCCCATGAGAGAGTATTAGACTGAGAGATCAATTCTTCCTGCCTCCCTTGCAGAAAATATTTTGGAGCAGTAATACATGTTAGGAAGTCTGATATTCTTCAAGGGGATTCTCTCTCTCTCTCTCTCTCTCTCTCTCTCTCTCTCTCTCTCTCTCTCTGTGTGTGTGTGTGTGTGTGTGTGTGTGTGTGTGTGTGTGTGTGTGCATGTAATTATAGTGCTTGGTAATGAACAGTGCTTGGTAATGAACAGCAATAGACGGCTTGGTATTTCATAAATAGGATTTTAAAGACATGAGAGGAAAGTGAAAAAAGCTGACAGTGGAGTCATTCATACAACCAGTCCTGGGCACTGACCCTGGGGTGGGGAGGGTGGCAGGGGGGAGGCAGAGTTGAACCTAACTTTCCCCCTCGACGATCAGGAGTTTAATGTATGGAGTACAGCTCACACTCCCACATGATCTGCACTGCTTCAAAGAGCGTGGATCTCTGGAGGCTGGGAAAATGAATCCTGGCCTCTGGATATCCCACAATGCACCACATGATGAGCGCAGTGCATTGGGGGGATCCCCATGAGTCTGGTACTCTAGGCACCCAACTCTGTGTGTGCTCAGGCTGCAAGCAGTGAAAGAAGCTGACACGTGATCCCAGCCCTGGGGTAGAGGGAAAACTCACGGGTAAAAAGCCAGGTAAAAAAACCTTGGGCTTGGGGCCAAGGCAGCGCCAGGATCAGGTCTGGCTGCTCGTGTGCACAGCATCTCTACCATACAGACTAAACCACAGAACTTGGGGGTGGGAAGAATGGTGGAACTGCCACTAAGCTAAATCTGTGTTACATATATTTCAGCAGCATACCTTATTTCCTTGTTTCACTTTATGCTCAACATAATGTATCTATTAATATTTGTATTTGCACAGGGGTCCACATTTCAGGCGTCAGAATTCAGTTTCTGCAGTGTTATGCTGCAGATAGTCAAAGTGAAAAATAGAAACCATTATTATTATTTCTGCAGAATTAGATTGTGTATATAGGACAATCTTTTCAGAGACTTGAAGATGGCACAACAGAGTCATCAAGGACTGTCTGCCATGCTCAAACAGGTTTTGCAAGGTTTTTGTAGTGCTTTAAACTAAACCTGACCTGAGACCATAGTCCAAGAACTACACATGACCACAGTGGACAGTAGCTGTCATATCTCTGACAAAACTACATCTGCACCAACCACCATCTTAGGTCTAATGTATATTTGATCAGCAGCCTGGAAGAATGTTGTACATTTTTCTATACATATTTGCCATCATACGTACCAAGTACAATTAAACATGATGCAGCCTACATGGAAATCTGAATGAGTAAATAATTAACTCATAGGATATGGGGCCTTGCACACAGTAATCTGGGGGTCATTTGGGATAGGGAAGAGCTCTAATCCTGATTCCCACAGATGACCAGGGCCTCCATTCAGCTCTCCTAGCTCACTACACAGACTTCTGCAGCTGCCGAGAGCAGGGATGAGGGAAAGTCTTTCAGGTATTCGGAGAGACCTCTCACAATGCACAGTGTTGCAAACAATAAGAAAAACATCATAGTCACCCTCTGACTGGCCACGTAGGGCCACATGTACATGTACATGTACAACATTCTTCCAGGCTGCTGATCAAATAAAGGAGGAGAAAAGAGGCCTTGAAGAATATATAAAGGACAGTGAAGAAGATGCACTTCAAATGGTCAATAATGAGAAACTATTAAAGAATGGCAACTTGAAGAAAGAAACAGAGGGTTTAATACTGGCTGCACAAGAACAGGCACTAAGAATAAATGCAATAAGAGCAAAAGTAGAAAAATCAACAACAAACAGCAAGTGCCGCCTTTGTAAAGAAGCAGATGAAATAGTGGACCACCTAATCAGCTGTTGTAAAAAGATTGCACAGACTGACTACAAACAAAGGCATGACAAGGTAGCAGGGATGATACACTGGAACATCTGCAAAAAAATACAAGCTACCTGTAGCCAAAGATTGGTGGGACCATAAAATTGGAAAAGTTGTCGAAAATGAAGATGCAAAAATATTATGGGACTTCCGACTACAAACAGACAAACATCTGCCACACAATACACCAGATATAACTGTAAGTCAAGAAGAAAGAAAAACAAGTTAAAATAATCATAAAATCATGCATGGCGTGGAGAGAGAGAGAGATTCTTTTCCCTATCACACAACACTAGAACCAGGGGTCACTCCATGAAATTGATTGCCAGGAGGTCTAGGACCAACAAACGGAAGTACTTTTTCACACAACGCATGATCCACTTGTGGAACTCTCTGCCACAGGATGTGGTGATGGCCAACAACCTGGATGGCTTTAAGAGGGGTTTGGATGACTTCATGGAGGAGAGGTCTATCAATGGCTACTAGTCAGAGGGCTTTGGGCCACCTCCAGCCTCAAGGGTGTGCCTCTGAGTACCAGTTGCAGGGGAGTAATGGCAGGAGAGAGGGCACGCCCTCAACTCCTGCCTGTGGCTTCCAGCGGCATCTGGTGGGCCACTGTGCGAAACAGGATGCTGGACTAGATGGGCTTTGAGCCTGATCCAGCAGGGCTGTTCTTATGTTCTTATGTTAATCAGCATAGCAATACCAGGGGATAGAAGAAAAAGAAATAGAAAAAATCACAAAATACATAGATCTACAAATTGAAATTGAAAGGCTGTGGCAGAAGAAGACCAAAATAATCCCAGTGGTAATAATCCCAGTGGTAACAACATTGATAGTAAAATTCAGCCATCCCAGGTCCTTGGGAAGGACTCGATGTCTGGATAAAACAAACCAGTCAATAACACCTGAATGACTGTGTAAACAAGAAATAATAATAATAATGGTTCGTATTTTTCACGTTGACTATCTGCAGCATAACACTGCAGAAACTGAATTCTGACACCTGAAATGTGGACCCCTGTGCAAATATAAATATTAATAGACACAGGAAGTAATGTTGAGCATAATGTGCTCAAGGGCAAGACCCATTCAAGCCACGTTGAGCAAGCGATCATAGAGTGTGCTGCTCAGAGCAACTCATTCACATACCATAGCCCCTTGGCATGTCGCACTCTGACAAACATGGCAGCCCGTACCTGAAAAAACAGGGAAGAGTGGACACACAAGCAAAAACCCCAGGTGGCAGGGCCACTACTCTTCACTAAACTTGGATCTCTGTATATATTACTATTATATCATATGTGCATTATTATGTATGCTTTAAATTTTGGTCTATGACAGTAAATAAACATGACTGACTTGGTTTAAAATAAAGGGTTAGAAGCAGAGTTACCCAGATTCTGACTACGAGGGCTTGGGGGATTTGCCTTAGTTCACATGAGCATGCAACCTTGGGTTATCTGCTTCTAACCCAAGTTTAGATGACTGTGTGAAGAGGCTTCTTGTCATGTATAAATTAGACCTGAGACTTGGAGCAAGACAGGGAGGCAGGAAGTAAGGAGGTCCAAAGTGTCACAACTATGTTTTAGTACATTGCACATTGATTATACCTCCCCCCACACCATCCCAGATTTCCAGAAGCTTTACAATACATTTACTTAAATGAAAATCTGAGCAGTTATTTAAAACCTCTCTGTTCTTGCCTTGCCTCATATACTTCTTCCCTTGTATTTCTTTTTCTATGGAATGTCTCAGAATACGTACTGATCCATGTCATATGCTGCGAAGCCGGTGAAAAGTGATGAAAGTTAATTATAAAGATAGCTTTGGGGAGAAGGAAGAAAAGTCACTCTCAAGGTTACTAGTTTTGTCTTTCATCATTATACTTCCATATGTAAGTACAGATAGCTTTAGAGACAGTGAGGACTTCTGATCACCAACATAGTAAGTGACCTGCTTCATGATATTCCATCATTTGCTCAAACATGATAGAAAGGACTACCTTTAGGACTGAGAAAAAGAATTCACATTCCACAAACTAATTCTAGAACATGTTTACTTGGGAGTGAGTTCCCCTGGAAATCTTTTTCAAAGTCATCATGTTTTGAAGCACAGCCATTGGCTACAATCCACAAAACATTCAAAAAAAGACCATAGTTCAATGGGAGAGCATATCCAATGGGAGAGCATATCCAAGTCCCAGGTTCAGTCCCTTGCATTTCTAGTTAGAGGATAGAGGGGAGACTTTAGAGGGCTGCTGCCATTCAGAGCAGATAATACTGGGCTAGGCTGACCAAGGGTCTGACTCAATTAAGGGCAGCTTCATATATTTGTATATAAACCACTTACTCAAAAATCATTTTGAGCAAGTCCAACAGATACTTATTGTGGTATTAGACCCTCATCACAGAGAAATTTTTCTATCTTTTCATGACCCAGGCACATAAATGGCCAGTGTGCTTGTGCGGCAGCCTTCAAAATGGATACTGGGAGAAGGCCAGAAAGGCCCGAAAATTGGCCTTAATATCCCAAAGAAGACGGGGGGGAGGCCAGCAGGGTGAGGGGGGACCTTCGAAGACTGCCCCTCATGGCTGCAGCAGCACCGCTCCCCCTGGAGGCCACTGGACGACCCAGACCCAGCAGAGAGTTTAAAAAAACAACACATTTTTTTCCACACTTAGAACCTCCAAACTGGTTCGAACTTGGGCTGAGCCGGGTGTGTGTGTGTAAAACCGAACATGCCCATCCAGTTTGAGTCTGGTCTGGAACCAAACGGGGCCAACTGGTTTTTTGCACACCTCTACCAGAGCAGGCTCTGCTTAGCAAAGGGGACAATTCATGCTTGCTACTACAAAACCAGCTTTTCTTCCTTGATTTATATATTTAACCACAATGTGTCTAAAATAAGCATGCATGATGTTGACTGATTGTACCAGATCCTGGTGCTTTATTTCAAGTCACTTTTATGTTTTTAACGATATAAGACCTTTTTGTCAAATTCCCAAGAAAAACAAACAAATCATGACATACATGACATATGTAAAACAGGTGACAATATGTTAAAAAGTGATGGAAAAATCAGCTATATGCTCGCATTTGTGAAACCTATCTCCTACACCAGAGAGAAATGCAGTGATAACCTACTTAGTGAATAACCAACACTCCAAAACTTCACGTTAATCATTGTATTTGCTTGACCAAGTCCTTTTAAGAAGAATGCTTCTTGCAACTTCCAGCTGCTTTAACTAGTAACCGGGAGAGAGGATGGGGAAGGAGTTTTAAATGCTTACATTTGCTATTATGAACGAAAGAAAGAAAGAAAGAAAGAAAGTAAACAAGCAATGCAGGCCTGCTGTGAAACAAGCAATTTGTACATTGTGTTCCTTTGTGTAATTCATTATTGGCTTCAGGCTAGCAAATAGGGCAGTAAAACATAAACCAAGTCTGAATTATGGGATCCAAGGATAGATAACTCAAGATCCTCCTGCTATTTGCATTTGATTCTTTCTCTCTCCCTCCCTCTCATATGCACATATGAACACACTCTGTAGCTGGAATCTTTTGTCCTGTGGACTTCCTAGGAAACCCTCATTATTAGAAGAAGGTTAAATGAGTGGGGCTATAATAGGATGTCTGAAGAAAAGTCAAAGGGATGGGGAGGGGGGAAATGCAAATAATAACTATAAGGATCAAATTCCATGTCACATTAAAGACACATAGGTTATCTTTAATAGCACAGGGGCCTGATCTGGACTGGGAATTAATGATGATGGAGGGCTGTAACAATGCTTCCATTATATTCCCCCATTTGGATTAGTCTCTCTGCCCACTAGTGCCACTTTACAAAGGGGAAAAAAAATCTTCCACTGGTATCAATAGGATTCTGCCCCCGCCCCTTCATCAATAGGGGCCTCGGGGAGTCCAATTCAGATTAGGTCTACAGTAGGACCAATAAGATGTAACCGCCTGCCCCCAATCTCAATCTACATCCATCAGGCATGCACATGCTGTTTACAAAACAAAACAATGCCCTCCCACCCCAAAAGGCCTAGCATGCCTGCACTGACATTATGTCACACTTAGTTTGGCCCTAGATTTGTATAAAATAAACTTTATTTTATGGTATCTTCCTCTGTTTGTCACAGGAAGAATGACTTCATTACGACCTATACAAGCTCAATTATTTTCCCAATACAGTTCAGGACATTTTGCTAGTAACCACACTGAGAGCAATGTCAGATCATATAAAGGCTCTCAGAGTTGTTGAAAAAGGTTGGACATGCATCTGATTCCAAACTCTGTAGTGCACAGACATGAACACACATACTACTCCACATGAGTTGGAGAGTCTTAATGGTACCAAATGTCTGGCAATATCAGTGAATCTAGGGCAAAATCAGACCTAGATTGAACACAAAGAAGGATCCAGTCCAAGAACACCAGGGTAGATAAACAGGAAACTGGCAAGAGAGGAATCAGGTGAGATTAGGAATTCATCAGTTCAAGTCAGAAGGACTGAGAAAATGTCTCAAAACAGATGCAGAGAAATAATAGGCAGGAGGGTCCAAGAGCAGGCAGGAAGAGACAGAGTCAGAGAGAGACCTCCCGGTAAGAGCCAAGCTGCATCAGAATTGTTGATCAGCCTTCCAGTAACTTCTTCCAGCTTCTTTTGCCAGCGACTGCTAGGAGGCTGACGTCAATGAAGCTGCAAACGCTTAAGCATTCTGAAGATTCTTATGAGAAGCATTCTATTTTGTATTACATCATTTCAGCCTAAGGGCACATATGCACAGAGACTTGAAATGGCATTGATTCGTTGTGTTCATCCTAAATCTAAAGGCAGGGCTTGCATCATACGTGAGACTCTGGGTAGTCTCCAAGGGCCCCAAGACCTCAGAAGGATTCACTGCCATTCACTGAGAGCACATCTCTGCCCACTACCTTCATACAGAAAAGCATACCAGAAAACCACTCTGTATTGCTTCTTCTCTCCAATCTCATTCTGTCTACCACAGTGCACCCTGAGGAGGATTCACCCCAGTAGAAGGCGGGCCCTCTGAAAATTTAGCCAGTCCTGACTAAAGATCTTTCATTCATTTATTTATTTATTTATTTATTTATTTATTTTTGCATATATGTACCGCCTTTCATTAAAAGACAATCCCAAGGCAGTTTACAAAAGTTAAAACATACAATAAAAAGGCAATAAAAACATCAAGCTAAAATATATATAAAAACATATAAAAACAGGCATAAAAACAATACAACAGGTAAAAACACACAGAAGCAGCAGTAAAAACGATTATGTAAAAGCCTGGGTAAAAAGCCAAGTCTTTACAAGCTTTCTAAAAGCCGTGATGGAGTCCGAGGAATGAATGGCCACTGGGAGAGCATTCCAGAGTCTAGGAGCAGCAACAGAGAAGGCCCTGTCCCAAGTGCACAACAGCTGGGCCTCTCTCATTGTCGGCACCCGGAGCAGGGCCCCCTCAGATGTCCTTGTCAAGTGGGCAGCAACCCTTGGGAGCAGGCGGTCCCTCAAATACCCCGGGCCCAAACCGTTAAGGGTTTTAAAGGTCAAAACCAGCACCTTGAATTGGACCCGGAAATGAACCGGCAGCCAGTGCAACTCTTTCAAAATGGGGGTGATGTGTTCCCAACGGGCAGCTCCGGATAAAACCCTCGCTGTCGCGTTTTGCACTAGCTGCAGTTTCCGGATATTCTTCAAGGGCAGCCCCACGTAGAGCGCGTTACAGTAATCCAGCTGCGACGTGACTAAGGCATGGGTAACCGTGGCCAGATCTGCCTTCTCGAGAAAGGGATGCAGCTGGAGCACTAGCCGAAGCCGTGCAAAGGCACCCCTGGCCACCGCCTCCACCTGAGCTTCCAAAAGCAGAGCCGGGTCCAGTAGTACCCCCAAGCTGCGTACTTGCTCCTTCAAGGGGAGTGCAACCCCATCCAGAACCGGTAAAATCTCCTCATCCCGATTGGCTCTCCTTCTGACCAACAGTACCTCCGTCTTATCCGGATTCAATTTCAGTTTGTTAGCCCACATCCAACCCATCACGGCCTCCAGCCCCCAATTCAGGACATCCACCGCCTCCCTAGGATCAGATGACAAGGAGAGATAGAGCTGAGTGTCATCCGAATATTGCTGACAACTCAGTCCAAGTCCCTGGATGACCTCTCCCAGCGGCTTCATGTAGATGTTAAACAGCATGGGGGACAAGACCGATTCCTGCAGGACCCCACAGGGGCACACAATACATTGTGATTTTAAGTTACAGTCCCCACCCCCACCCTGGCCAGGTTACTCTTCTTTTTAAAATTATAAAATGCCACAATTTTTTACATCTTCTGTTAAGCACCAAAGAGTGGTACATACAATAATCTGCATATTTAGTTGCATACATATAATTTGCCCTCCTCGGCCTTGCCTGCCTGAAGAAGGTGGACACAAAATGACAGTTGAGGGCACTTTCAGTTTAGCCTAGAGTGAACCTCTTTTTCAAATTGTCACCTTAATATTTGTAGTGGGATCCAAACAGGCAAGTTCCAGCCTTATGTTACTGGATAGTCATTAATAAACCTGAATCACCTGCTCACAATGCCAAGTCCATTTATGCTAATTCCCACATTAATCTTCTCTGTATATGCATCTTTGTTTTTTTCATTTAGAGAAGTCTGACAAGAAACAGAATAATTAAGCAACACTTCGTTCAAAGCTGAATTTCTTTTTTAAAAAGCTTAGAAAATTGTCCGGGAAAGTCATGGAAGGAAGCCTCAGTGTATATCGAAGCAACTTGGCTGGTTTTCAATTGTTCCAATTGCTCTGTGTGTGTGTGTGTGTGTGTGTGTGTGTGTGTGTGTATCACAGACAGATACACATACTATATACATACACACACCCATATACTAGAGTAGATATAAAATATCCAAAATGAAATGCCCACACGTCTCATTGCATAGTGAATGAACTCATCTGGACAATATGACTGGCCAGCTCCACTCACCATGTGATTAGGAGTGCAAGTAGGATATCTTCCTCTCCCTCCCAGAGTACTGTTTTACCTTCCATAACTGCATGATTATAACCATTCAGACAATTTAAATAGTACATTAATGCAACTTAAATATTACATTAATGTAGTATTTAAATTGCATCCGTGTACTACTTTAATTGCCTAAATGGTCCCCCTGTCCAGTAATTACAAAAAGTGGAATTGTGTACTGGAGGGGCAGTGGGATCTGTACACTTACATCCCTAATTTTGTGTGGTGGGCTGGAACAGTCAGTTGTATCATCCGAACCAGCCCTTGCACAACTCCATATTTCTTAGGGCCAAACTACACATTACATTAACATTGTTTCTAACTCATGTGCTAACCTCTTGCTTCAAAGTAACTAACTAATCATTTCTCTTGCTTCAAAATAAGCAGCCATGGGGGTTTTGGCACACTAGATGAAGTTTGATTTTGGTGACTTCCCCAAGTGTGGAAAAAAGTGTGCAGCCCCGGTTTTAACTTGAGCTGCACAGGCTGCTCATTTGTGGGGACGGGAGAGTGAATAAAGCAAAGCAAGGCAAGGCTTTGCTCATTTGCTCTTCCCTGCCATTGCCCCCACTCCAGGGTAGTAGAGTAGGGAAGTGCAAATCGATTCAGGTACAAATCAATTTGTACCTGAACCTAGCTGATTCGGGACATTTTGAGACCGAACAAATAGCTGTTGTGGTTCATTGTCTAGATTCGGGTCCAAATCGAACTGCGCCATTTTCAATTTGAATCAATTTGAGATTTAAATTCCTCCTATGAATTTCCCCAGCTTCCCAGCTTTCTTTCTTTTCTTTTCTTTTAAAAAAAGCTAAACTCTAGCCCTTGTGACAGTTGGCACTGTCCAAAGACAGTAAAAATGAATAGAAGAAATGAAGGTGTGCCAAGTATCCTCACAGGGATTCTTTATGAGGAAAAGTTATTAGACACCAAATAATCCAAACACTTGAAAAATAGTGACTGACATTTTGCTCCATAACTCAACTTCTACAAGGGCTAGAGCTTAGCTTTTTAAAACAAAAAAAATTAAAGCTGGGGATCCATGTTAGGGTTAGGATAGGGCAACTTCAAATCCCTATTATTTCCTATGGTGGAAATATACAAAATCAGTAAAACCTTACAAAAATCATTAAAAATCAACCAAGTGCCCTGCTGCCTTGAAATTTGGGTGGAGGATGGCACACAAAGGGACCTACCCACCATACAAATCTGGTTTCCCCAGGACCTTTATAAGTGGTCTGATTTTATCCAAATCCGAATCAAATCAAACAGAATCTAGGGTGATGGGGGGCAAATTTGGACACAAAACTAATCAGGAGTGATTCGATTTGGGCACAAACCAAATTTTTAAAAAATTATTCATGCACATCCCTACCAGGGAGGAGAATGAATGGGCATTCCCAGTAAGTCAGGTCACTGGTTGCTTGGAGAGGGAAGCTTGTAGCAACCCCTCAAAAGTTGGTGCCCTAGGCCAGGGATTCGCAATGTTGGGTCCCCAGATGTTATTGGACTTCAACTCCCATAATCCCCAACCAAAGCCATTGGGACTGGGGATTATGGGACTTGAAGTCCAATAACACCTGGGGACCCAACATTGAGAATCTCTACCCTTGGAGATGGCCTAGGTCTGCCTAGTGGATGGGCCAATCCTGGGGGTGAGGAATCCAGAAAGGGACAGATGGAATTTAAATCTTTCCCCATGCCCCATTTTCCTGTAACATACCCCCTATACATACACACGCACATGCACTCCAAAAGTACCACTGAAGATGCTTTTTTGTAGCAAGTGTCAGCTTCAGGTAAGGTGATTTTCAGCAGCAAAATGCACAGTCGGGGGATGATTATCCCACCTCCCTTTTGCCATTGTCCTGACCTAAATTCCCCTCAACCCTATTGGCTGCTTTTCATTAAGAGGAATTTCCAGCCATAAGCATTGTGGTGAAAAATGTATACAGTAATTACATTTGCTTTATTATTTAAGCTACTATTTTAACATAATGTGTAATTATGTCAGCTAACCTACCATACAGAGAATGGAAGCGGAGCTAGGAGCTGCAAGAGATGTGAAAGATATTTGTGTGGCTGCTATGTTAGAAATATTCAGCATCATCAACAAGATCATCATACAGAGGGACTGCAATAAAAGTAAACATGACTGTCAGGAGAGGCAGCCCTTTATAAGAACTGGACTTACGAGGAACTAGTACTTGACAGTTAACAAGCCTTTGCAACTTCATTGGCAGAAGTATGGAGGTGGGGAGAGAAAATTGGCTTGGGATGAGTAGCTTGAAACAAAACCTACTACTGAGCATAATCAGGCTCCATTCTACTTGCACAGTTGTACATTGCCAACAAAGATTAAAGTATTAGGACATTTGACTCCAACCAATTTGTTACATCTGAAATAGCTTGGGAACTCATTTGCACCTTTCTTGGCTCAACAGGGTGTGTACCACCTTTCAGGAGCTGTTGTGAACTTTAGATTTCATCCTTTCACCGTGCGTCTATACCACACACCTTTTTATCTTGGCAAAGGCTGGTGTTTCTCAGGGAAGGAACATCCACCTCTTAAGCACTTTTATCTTGCTCAGCAAAGCTCAAAAACCCTCTCTTAATCATAGTGGCCTGTAATATTGGTATTCATTTATTTAAATGTATCCACGACGACTCCCCGCCACCCCCCGCTACAGCTGGGTTCTGCAGGGCTCATTGCACAGGAAATGTACATCCATTTTAGCTAATCTAGTTTTATGTAACCTTGTTCTATTGAAGGGTTGCCCCTCAATCCCCATACAGACATTGTCAATGAAACGAGGTAATTTACCCATTTGTAACTCAGAATTAAGTGATAGTAAACTCTAAATGGAAGATATGCCACCATGAGAAACTGGTTCATGCTTCGAGCTGCCAGACACAGCTACAGAAAGGTAAAGTAACAAATAATCCTATATTTTCTGTTTTAAACTTGTGGGCAGTTGCACAAAGGATGGATATGTACATTTTTTCCACCCAAGATGCTTAATCCGGAGGCTAAGAAAACTAAAGGCTGGCTCGGACATAATGGGAAACCATGGTTTCTCTCTGTGAGCAGCTTCAGACATCATGTGGAACATCTGTTAATCGTAACTCCACACAACATCCTTCAGCCACAGTAGTCCCCCTCCCATCTGTGTATATCTACTTTCTTTCTATATTAGGAAAGGTGAGATTGGTTGTGATGTCCAAACTTATCAGTCTTAGCTTCTTTGAAGCTACTTGCCTATTCCCTCCAGAAAAACCGAGATCAGAAACTCACTTCAACCTCCAGATCTTGGATTTTATAAAGACAGTAGGTTAGAAGAAGCTGAGATTGGTGGGTTTGGATGTCACAACCAATCTTGGCTTTTTTCAACCTAGGCAGGAAGTAGACACACATGTGGGAAGGAGAGTGAGCAATATGCACTCCCGAGGCTGGGGGGCACTGCATGGAGCTCGTTGTTAACAGAGGTACTGTGTCATTCACCCTTTGTGGATACAGCTTCCAAGCTCCCTCCTCCTCTTACCTCCTTGGCTCACACTCATAAGCATACTAGTCTATTTAAAACCACAGCTCTGTGGTTCATGCCAAGACAGGAACTGTGATCTGACATCCATACGAAGATGTAGAAAGTAAAGTTGTATATGCAGAAAAGAAGGAAAGACCAAAAAGCAAACAAAAAACCTCACACAACATTCTAGAGATGTGACAGAAATTAAGCCATCTCACCCTTTTTACAGTCCTCAGTGAATTGCACTCTCCAAATGTTTAATTAGTTTTCTCTGTAACACTTGTTGCTACAAACTACTCAAAATTCTGTACACAAGAGACTGAAGCCATGAAACAATGATCACCACCATCATAATAACCTACTCTTATCATAGTTGTCTATTTGTTAGTTTAACATAAGTAAAACCAAATGCCAACATCTATGAATGCAAGAAAGGGATGGAGAAATGAATGCATGTTTTAAATATCTCCCAAGTACAAAGTTTTGCCCCAAGGATGGTTGACATGCAGATTAATTCAGTATATGAGCAGAAAAGGCTATTGTGTTCCAGAGTAGAGCAGTGTAGGCACTCACAAGGGAGGATCTCCCCTTTCCTATGAAGTGTGATCTGCTGCTTTGCTCTGGAACATAGCCGTTTCACAAGTGTTTCCTTTGCTGCACACATTGCCCAAAGAGGGCAGACAACCAGGTAAAGGCAAAGTTATGGCTGTGGAAATTGATGAAATATACATTTCCAGGGAGAAACGGATGTACAAGTTATTATTTTTTGCCAATTGCAGCAGCAAAAACATCATTTACATGATCATGTGTCCCTGTGGTTTAAAATATGTAGGCAAAAGCAATCGGGCAGTTAGGACTAGAATCCTTGAACATCGTTCTAGAATTAAACATATGGTTTTGGAAGCACCTCTTACTGAATATTTCAGGAGTTTCCAACATTCCCCTGAAGACATCAGGTTCAGCGTAATTTATAAATACCAACCAAAGAAATTTGGGCATGAGAATGTTGAACAATTACTGTTAAGAATGGAATCCACTTTTACATATAGATTGAACACGATTATCCCATATGGGCTTAATTCAGCATGTGATGTGTCAGTGTTTTTGTCATTCTTTCATCTTGTCATATTATTCATATAACTAACTGTTGAAGGTCGGTTGTACACATCAGCTTTATCGATAGGAATTTGGTTGACATTTACCATCTGTACATGGGAGCTTTCGGACCTATAATTAGGAAGAAGGTGTTTATATTAAATATGCCGATGTAATTTATAACATTTGAAAGAATTTACTTTAGAATTGTTATTGCAGATAGTGGTTTCCATATTCTATACAATTAACTCTTGATGCAGCTTCAGCAGCATGACATATCAACAATCTGAAAAGTAAAATAAGCTGCATTTTTGAGTTTACTGCTTCGGCAGCCTCAGCAGCATGATATGTCAACAATATGAAAAGCAAGATAAAGCTGCATCCTTAATGAATGTGGCGATACTGTACAGCTGGTGCCTAAATGTTCACATTATTTCTCTTGGTGGAGACCCAATTGTAGGTGGCTTCACCTGATTAGAAGCATCTTAATTGATGCCAGGCTATACATCTTCAAGCCCTGGGGCTTGGCAGTTAGTAAGCTTTTTTCCCCTCAACAAGGTGTAGGAGGAAAGGTTGCCTCCATAAAGATCTGGTTGATTGAGCCATTATTGTTGTTCAAGCTCAGAGAGGAGGAAAAGTGGTATGTATTGGTTTGTGCATAAGGGGGAGGATGTTATTCACATCATTACGGTTATCTATATAAGTTGTTGGTCAGGAGATTTGTTAGTGCTTGTTTTATTGTTACAGAATGTCTCTGTTCTCGGATGAAGGATGATCCGAAATGGGCTTAAGAATCCCGGGCTAGCCTATAAGGACTCCTTTCAAGGACTCTTTTCATCCTGGCAAGACTTCATTCCTATAATTAGAAGTTTCTGTCCTTTCTATTGAGATGCTATATTTTTCATATATGCATGTGCAGACACTACCTGCAAGATCAGTGTCATTGCTACTCATTTGCGGATTTTTCACTACTGCAAGATTTTCATTCATTTATTTTTGATACAGATTTATTCTCCACATGGACTAGAACAATATTTTTCACATATTCATGTTGCTTTTTGCAATATCTACATGTTTGGGTTTGAATGTGCATTTACCTTTTATTATGTCTTTTGTCTTATTATGTCTTTTGTCTTATTATGACTTATGTCTATTGAGATGCAATATTTTGGTAATATGCATGTGCAGATACTATCTGCAAGATCATTGCTATTGTTATCTAGCTATTCTAGACTACTAATTGTTGTTGTTATCTATTTACTCTAGACTATTAATATAGCATCTTTAGGATTGATAAATGGATACATGTGTCTTGTTCATTTCCTCCACATAGATCTCTGGATCTTTTAATGCAGCACAATTTGTGTTTTTGCAATTATTGGCATCTTTTTCATGGCCCCTTTGTCTCCACACTTTGCACGGTTTCTTTTTCGTTTGTCCTCCTGATTTGGCATGCATCCCATTTTTTTCTGCTTGCTCTGGAACACAGCAGTTTCACAAGTGTTTCCTTTGCTGCACACACTGCCCAAAGAGAGCAGACAACCAGGTAAAGGCAAAGTTATGCCCTCGAGTCGGTGTTGACTCCTGGCGACCACAAAGCCATGTGGTTTTCTTTGGTAGAATACAGGAGAGATTTACCATTGCCTCCTCCCGCGCTGTGTGAGATGATGCCTTTCAGCACCTTCCTATATCATTTAGGTAGTCATTACATAATCAGGGATAAGCAGCTTATTATTGCCATGTTAGTGTGATCCTATTATTTTTAAAGATACTGATATTCAGCTTGAGCCTTTAGAATATGGCATAATGCCAACTGAAGTGAAGGAGTAAATTGAAACCAAGGTCCACCACTATTAAAACTATGTTCCACACCTTATAATAAGACCCATTCACAGTGTAAGCAATTCCATGGCAGTTCCCTACAATGGCAGAATAAAAGCAAAGGCAAAAAGAACAGATGGGGTTCACTCCGCCCCACAGTCAGGCAAAAAAGATGCCTTTCTAAGTTCTATGAATAACTTCAGGCGTAGTATAGCCTTTATACAGTTTACACTCACACACAAATTATATCCATGTGTGCACAGAGAGGTGGAATGGAGCAAGCTCATTACACAGCACATCAAATCCACAGTTAACTTCTCATAGCAAGCCATACATTCAGATTCCAATGACTGAATCTAATTTCTTGAAGAAGGAAATATAATGCTTTAGCAGTCAACCAACCCTGGGGAGGAAGAAACTCTCATTATTGTAGCTTAACTGGTATCGAAAGAAAGTTCGGTACCAGAGACTCAGATGCATGTATCCCAAATGATAATGTGGAAGGCTTGATTAATATGCTTTACTCATGAAGTTAAATCTATCCAGCATCCTTTGTCAAATCTGGAGGAAAGAAGTAACTAAATGAAAAGTCCTAGTGGGACTTCTATTCACAATAGGCAAGTATTGAGGCATCAGGTTAAAAATATGTCTGATAAAGAGTTTTCAAACAGAAGGAATGAAGCTCGGGTGGATTAGAAATAAGCACAATGCAACAGCCTTTTTAAAGTCAGAGGTTCTCTTTCCCTGGCAGCCTCAGTCTGATATAACCTGAATTTCCCAGATAATAATATGGCAGCTGACTAGAATGGCTGCCCCAGCCTATCAACTGGACATGATGCTTCTAGTCAAGACCAGCATTTGATTGTACTCTTGCACTCTGAAGTCTTGATATTTTGATACTGTTGTGCAATCGAAGAGTGCTGTAGTTGTATTAGTGAATCACCTATATTCTGGAGACAGTAGGGCTGTTCACTCAATCAACATTCAGATAAAAGAAGCCTCCTACCCTAATTTGGGAACTGGGAACGCTCCTGATTTTCAATCGTGTATTAGATAAAAACAAGATTGGAGGCGGGGAGCTGTGATTATCAGACAATCTCCATGCCTACCTCATTCTGAAGCAGAAGACGGAATCTAGGTAAGGTGTGATCATCCTACCCAACCGAGGCTCGACTGATGATCAAGTTCATCCGGGCTCCAGCTTTCTAAAAATCTAACAAGTGATTGTACCCAATCACACGAGAGTGTGCCCAACTCCCATATTACGGCAGGAGACTTCTCTTACCCTAATGGTGATCATGTGAACTGCCCTAGTGGCTGACATCCTGGCAAATGAAGCATGTATGCTAATCAAGCAGCTGCAGGGAAGTTTGGGAGCCCCATGCTGCTCCACTGCATTCAGTATTAGGAGTGCAATGGTTCAAGAGCAATAATATCTTGGTGTTCTCCCCTGCATTCCAGAAGTGCTCTATACAAGCAGAGATGCATACTTGCCTTAAAAGCCATGTTTCCGCTTGTATAGAGTGCTTCCAGAGAGCAGGCAACCATTCCAAAACTTTAGCCCTCTAGCATTCTTGCACAACTGCACTCATAATGCTGAATGCAATGGGGCACTGTGCAGGCTATCACTGTGTCCATACAGATGGTTGAAGCATGCGTACTTTGTTAGTTTGGATGTCATTCAATATGTATGGGAACAAAATAAAGCATTCCATCACTGGTGGTCCAATAAACTAATTATACCATGCAAACAATGCAAAACTCTAGTATCACTCTTTCATGCATATCCACGCCAGTATGCAATTTTTATACCTGCAATTTTAAATAAGCACATATATTTACATCAACATCACCGACTTTTATCAACTTGTGGAATTCTCTGCCACAAGATGTGGTGACAGCCAACAACCTGGATGGCTTTAAGAGGGGCTTGGATAACTTCATGGAGGAGAGGTCTATCAACAGCTACTAGTCGGAGGGCCACCTTCAGCCTCAAAGGCAGGATGCCTCTGAGTACCAGATGCAGGGGAGTAACAGCAGGAGAGAGGGCATGCCCTCAATGCCTGCCTGTAGGCTTCCAGTGGCATCTGGTGGGCCACTTGGGGCTTGGATAACTTCATGGAAGAGAGGTCTATCAACAGCTACTAGTTGGAGGGCCACCTTCAGCCTCAAAGGCAGGATGCCTCTGAGTACCAGATGCAGGGGAGTAACAGCAGGAGAGAGGGCATGCCCTCAATGCCTGCCTGTAGGCTTCCAGTGGCATCTGGTGGGCCACTGTGTGAAACAGGATGCAGGACTAGATAGGCCTTGGGCCCAATCCAGCAGGGCTGTTCTTATGTTTTTATTCATTATGGTCAATGACCAGCCATATCAGAACATCAATACAGCAAATCTTATAACGCAAATGTAAATTTATGTAACAGTTCAATAAAAGGATACTCCCCAATATCATACATAATCAATCATCTAGTGTGTATGCATTAATTCCTTTTAGGTGACATCCTTTTAGTATATTTAGAAGTCTCAGTCTTGTCTTCTTATTTTAAACTTACTAAATTAGGCATGTGAGCTGAACATTAGATACCTTTCATGTTTGTGTTACCAATGGAAGTTTACCCATATGATAAATCACAGGGAAGGAAGAACTAGGTGTACTCAGATACTCAGCCTGGGAAAGATGACCCATACAGAAAACAACAAATAAAATTGACAAAAAGAGAGTCCTTGACACCACCTTACATCATCTTAAGGTATAACTAGTATACAAAAAACTGGAGACAAACTTGAACAATAGAATATCTGCATCAGGAGCAAAGTTAGAATTCCACCCATTCAAGAGAGACTTCCTATCAGTATTCACTAGCTGAGTCACACTGACAAGCAGCAAAAAGAAATGGACACAAAACAAAACATGTTTTAGGGTCAGAAATTGACATGGTCTTATTGCAAAATCAATGTTAGGTCAAGGAAATAGATCAGAGCCATCTCAACCATATACTTTATATGGTCAATGAAAGGCAGAGTAAGAAAGGGATTGTCTTTTTCATTGGACCAACTTCTGTGGGCAATAATGTGCAAACTTCTGCCTAAGGTTCCGTTAAAAGGGGAAGACTGTAAATTCTCTTGATCATTTTTGCTATTTTGCATTTCATGATGAGGCTGGACTAACAGGAATGACTAAACTCTGTATAACCATTTTATTATTTATTTTACTTATCCAAAACATTTTTGATAGGCTCATTTTAAATATCTGCTCCAGCTGCCATAGAAAAACCAAAATACACTATATACAGAATTGCAAATATTTAGTAATTAGAAATGCTGCAAAACCTACAGAGAAACCCACATTTGCATTCATTTATTCAATGAGCATTATTTTAATAGTGACATTTGTCATCGATGGTGCAGAATTTGGGCAAGACACTTGATAGATGATGGGCGGGGGGAGAGAAGGTGGATGAAGGCAGTCAAGACATAAACACAAGGAATAGGAGATCTGGGAGAAGGCATCTGTCTGAACTGGACACAGAAACTTCTAATATAACATAACAACGGGAGTGCCTGCATCCATCCCCTCATCTCTTTCCCACCCTTAGTTCTTGAATCCTCAAAAGAAAATACCCATATCTCTTATACAGAGGACCAAGAATTTGTCTTTCGATAAGGAAATTAGAGATACTATCTGTTGTTTTAAACACTTATTTGTTGCCTTTTCTAGCCTCAGAAAGGTATACATAAAATGCAATTACTACCAATAAAAAGATACAGTCAACACCACCAGCAAATTCAGCAATCAAGCAACAGGGATTCAGAGGAGATCCCATACCAAATCATTCTCCAATGCCATCAGAACTAGGTGGCTCTTTCACCGTCTCAGAAGGCTGTATCATCTGCTTTGTATGCAGAAGGTCCCAAGTTCATGAGAGGCCATAGCATCTGCTTTACACAAGAAGAAAGTCCCTCCCTGGCATCTCAAGGTAGGGCTGAGGCAGAGCGTGCGCAGCTCCCAAAGCAGGATAGAACACTTGTCTACCCAGTTTATGGTTGTGTGAACTGACCTGTTGGCTGACAGTCTAATTAATGCTGTACGTGTGCAGCCCACAGGAACCAAGCTCCCGCTTCCGCAGTGGGCGTGCGCCATCCCATATGCACAGGTGGGGGGATTTTTGCCTATTGAGTAGCCCTCAGGGACACATCTGTGGGTTGCACAAAGCAACTCCAGGGGAAGGGGAGATTGGCAAAAATTGCCACCCCTGCACAAAAGAGTGTACTCACTCTTCCAGCCACTGTAGGCATGCATCCTTTGGCAGCACATGCTCAGTGCTAGTTAGAATATCAGCCTGTGCTTTTTGTGAATGTTATGCTTCTGGAACAATGTGTGACCCTTAGATTAGGTTTGCATAACTTCTCAAGTTTTCAAAAGCAAACATTTTTTTCCTTTGATAGAATGCCAAATCTTTCACATAGGATTCTGAGTGGAGAAAAGGTACCCGTTCTACATCTGTTTTCCTTTGGACACATATCTGCATTCAAGTGTTTGGATAAGCTAAGCATTTGAGTTTGCCTTGATCTAGGCTTGGGACAAGACTGTCAGTCAACCTAGACTTCAATTACAGACTAATTCAATGTATATCCAAACACATTACTGCAATTCAATAAACAGCTCTTTAGAATTAAGCATTTCCAATTTGCTTTCCTTTCAGCTTCTGTGCATGAACATCACTGCAAATTTGATATTACCCTTACCAAATTAGTCAGGCTTTTCCAGAAGCACTGATCCATACAATTCCAAAGGGACATTCGTACTTCATTAGGCTAACCTCCCGTCAAGCATTCATAAATTTAACTGATCAATGGGTGGTTGCAGGGATGGGGGGAGACCAAAGAAAACCAATTCCTGGCAAAATAATACTTAATCTACACTTAATTACCTTGGCCTCTTTATCAGTATTGTCTACCACAATAGTTTCTCCACCTCCCCATCTGTTTACTCCTAACAATCAATCTGTCAATGTCTTGTCTACTGGGTGGCCATCCATCACTGTATACAGCTTACATTACATCATGACAGCTACAGTAACATTTCTGAGCAGTGACCAAAGCTTGCCTTTTCTATCCATGGATTGATCCCCTTGATTTTGCTTCTCACAGAGACTAGTGTTCTTCTATATACATTAGGCATATACAGCCAAATTCTCCATAGGTAAATTCAGCCAATACCAAACATATCACTTTCAAGTTTATCACCTTATCACAAATTCAAGCTCTACTACACTCCTTCAGACAATGAACCATCCAGAAAAGCAGAGATGTGGTAACATTTGGCTTACCATGTGGCAAGAGGATAAAGGGGAATGGCTCTCCATGTGGAAAAAGTCACTATATGGTAAGCTTTGACAATAAGTGCCTGCCTGCTGCATGGTTAGCAGTAAACCTTTATGGCACTCTATTATCCAGAGGGACAATGATAGCCCTTATGGAAGCCGCACAAGATGCAATAATTTTCTGAAGCACTGCAACTGTCAAGCCCCAGACAATAACTGACCATGTGCTCATTAAACCCTCCTTACAGATTGCTAATGTCAACAAGGTAAAAAAAAATCGCAGAATTTAGAGAGACTGTATCTCCTGCTTTCTTTTTTAATTATTCATTTTAACAATGTATATCCCATGATGTTTCCCCTCTGATCTGGAGATCTTCAAAGTGGCTAACATTACACAAGGATAAAAACAACATTAAAACAACCATTCCACTCAGCTGCCACACAGAAATAGGTCAGAGAGCCAGGCCCCCTCTACTGGCCTGACTGGGGCCAGTTATGATCTGGATACTCTCTTCCAAGAGCTAGGCCCACCTGTAGCCATTCCACCAGCAGCTAGCCAGCCAGCCACCCTCCATTAGAGATGCTGAATGAAGTTCTCATGAATTTACAGGAGAACCCTGTTATTCACGGGGGTTCCATTCCACAGGGAGGCCCATGGATAGTAAATCTGTGAATAACAGGGCATTCAGTCTATGAGAATCAGGGGGTTAGGTTCCCAGACTGCTCAAAATGGCTGAAAATCAGCCGGAAACCACAGTTTCCCCCCATTCTCCCCAAATCATCCCTCAAAGTGCACTACCATGCTGCAGAGTGGTCCAGAATACCTGGGGGGCCAGAAATCAGTCAAAAATAGCTATTTTTGCCCTGTTTTTTTCAACAAATGAGCCACAGAACGTCTCCCAAAAATAAAATGGTGGCCACAAATGATGTCTGAGCTCATTTCCAGCCACCCCGACCCACAGATATGTGGAATTAATGCTTCTCCCCCATTTTCCCCATGTATACTGAAGCCAAGTGCTAATTACCTGATCACAGATACGCAAAACCACGAATGCTATACCCGCGATTAATGAGCTCCTCCTGTATTGTGTTTTGTTAATACAGAAACTTGACAAAAGCAGGATAAAAATAAAAAAAAATCAAAGATATCACCACTAAAAACAGCAACATTAAAAAAAACTAATCAATTTTTTAAAAATCTAGTGGTAGAACACTGCCAATAAGGGAGCTAATCAAACCCCAGATGGCAGGGAGTTCCACATTCTGGGTGTCACTGCAGAGAAGGCCCTCTCACATGTCACTACCAGCCTCACTCCAGTCAGTGCATAAGATGCAAGAGGCCCCCACAGATGACCACAGACGGCAAGCAGTTTAGTACTGGCAATTCAGGTATCCAAGACAAGGAAATCTACAATGGCAGAGCACCTTTGCCCAAATCAAGGACAAAATTCCCATCTCTTGTATCGTAAGTGGAATCCAGCACTTCTCAGGAAAGCAGTACCTTCACAATCCCTGATCAAGGGACCACATCCCAACCATCAACCATATCCCAGAAAGCAACCATATCCCAGGAAGTCCATCTGTCTGACAGAAATTCTGAAAGAGGGAAATTCTAAAGATACTTCAGTTATATTGATAATATATCAAGTAGTACAGTAGATTCCTGTGTGTGAAAACCATACCAAGTGTTTTTTAAATGAATGCAGGTTGCAGAGTTACATTGCCTGGTGGATTGCCCCTTGGTGGGATACTATCAAGGGGCAATCTAGATACTCTTTCAGGGCCATGCTGGGACCATAAGGTAGGGTATTAAATTCATTTAAATCAGAAAAAAAATATTCATTGTAGGAATCGAGATCTTCATTTTCATGCTTACAAAGACTGAAATTGAAAGACAAAACCTATTAATGACAGATGTAGAGCTTTTTAAATGTCCTGATCTTGGACTCATTGGACTCATTTTTTCCCTTCTCAGAGTTCTGTGTAGAAGCCATCTTTCCTTAAGTTATTCTTTTGTACAAGTATGACAAAAAAAAGTGTGCAGGTTTTATTGGCTGCCACTTACCTTTCACTATTAATTCTGCATAGTTTGAAACCCCTGATCCACCATCTGAGCGGATAACACATCGGTATTTACTGATGCTGCGCTGGGAAGTGTCAGCTACGCTGACTATAGCAGAAAACCGTCTGTAGTTGACCACTCTGGTGACCATTAAAGCTGTGTCTCTGCCATTCCATTGCTACCAGTAGAAAAAAGGAAAAAGAAACCCAAAATATTTAAAATGTGATCATGCAAAAGGATTCTGGGCTTCAAACTACTGAAATGTACTTTGCTTCACTAAGAGTTTCTCAGTTGTTTCGGAATGGGAACCTCAAACATTTTCTCAAAATTTCATTTTTAAGTGGAACAAAATGGTTCCACAGAGGTGTGTGGACCTGCTGCAAAGTTTCATGTCTTATCTAAACATGTTTTGCTTCCATCAAAATGCCTCATATGTTTCACTCTCCAAATCAGTTGAAAATTTAAGGTTCAGCGAATTCGGTGGCAACTCTACCCTAGTTTATCCCACTTTCCATTATGAGTCATTTAGGCTAACCCAGGCTAGAGAAGTACAACCTAGCCTGGCTTTTTAGCCTGGCCATTCTCTTGTGCAGTCTAACCCAGGCTAGGGAAGTACCACCTAGCCTGGCTTTTTAGCCTGGCCGTTTGACGAGGTTAAGGGAGTGAGTGCTCCCCTAACCAAGGCTTGCTGCTCATGTGTGAGCTTGAACTGCTTTCAGCCCAGCTGCACACAGAGACGGGCACCCAGAGTGCCTGTCTTCTGGGGGAATCTCCCAATGCACTGCACTCAGCACACGGGGCATCTTGGGATTCCTGGATGCCGGGGTCCCGGGATCTGGAGCTCTGCACTGTGGCACGTAGGGCAGATAATCTGGGAGCACACTCTGCACTCCCAGGTACATGTGAACCTTCATCTGAGGGGGGCGGTGAGTTTAACCAGCCTTCCCCCCTGCTTGCCCACCTCCCCGTTCACCCAGTCCTGTAAATGACCTCACTGTTTCTAAAGTAAACCTAAGTTGAATTCAACACACACACACACGATGGCTTCCATGCATGTTCATTTTTTTTAGCATGTATTTAGCTTCTATGAAGAATGTTTCTAGACATAACATAAAATCCTTATAGCCCGGGATCCTGACAAGGGCAGATATTGGATCATGTCAACTTGCTTAAAAATAAATAAATCTGAACATAGGACACAATTAGGCCATAAACTTGACTGAGTTTTGTTCCATTATTTACTGTGACCTTTCATGGCCTGTGACAAATACAAATTCCTGCAGCTTCTTGCAACTGCTACTATCTTTTTGGAAAATGACATTAATTCTCATTCAGCCATGAATGATTAGAGTGGTCAAATATCAAATGTATGAGGAAGAGTTCTAAAAAGGCAGTGGCATCTATTATGTATCATAGCATGAAGTGTACATTCCTACCATAAAGTCAACTATAATCTGAAGATTTTAAGATTATCAGCTTTCTGTTTGCAGAGAGAGAGCTGCATTGAGCTGGTTGTTATTTAAATCTTGAAAGGTCTTTGTGAAGATTCAAATAGCAAAATGCCAATTTCATTCTGTACACTTTACTCTTTTTTCCACACAATTGATGATGAATTTATAATGACCTGTTTGTCCCTGCTCTTCCCAAACTCTGACTTACAGTACACCTACAATTCGTAAAACTCAGATTCTGCAGCTGGAATTAAGGAGAGGAATTAAAAACATTTATTTAAATAGTGCTTAATTTATATAATGTGGCCATATGTTTGATATATAGGTGGGCCTCATTATCTGTGGTCCCAGCACTGCGGTTTCACGTATCTGCAGTCGAGCAATATAGACCCAACCTCGTTTTATGCAGTTTTTAAAATAGGCAAAGTCTGCAGCACAAAACATTTTTTTTTAATTTTTAAAGTAAAAAAATACCCAGAATTGTTTTGCAGAAAATCAGAGGAATTGGGGCATTGGGGTGTATGATGCTGGACAGTTGGAGACCTGGAGAACATGGTACAAGAACTTTCTTTTTCTTATTTCTGTCTCCTCCCCACTATTTTTAGCGGGGGGGGTTACTTCAAGGAACCATTCCCATTGACTCAAGGTGTCATTATCCGTAGTTTCGTTATCTGCAGTTGTAGGCCAGAAAGGAACCCAAGTGGATAATGAGGGCCACCTGTACATAATGTGTTCCTTTGCCGAATTCTTCAGTGCACAAATCTAAGATTGAAAATATGAAGGAAAGTGTTCCAATTGCACATCAGGATTATCTACTAGGAGAGCAAAGAACAGATAAACCCTTGAAAATGTCACAGAGTCTTGTAGCAACTTAAAGGCTATTTCAGTATAAGCTTTTGTGGATAACAGTCCTTCAAGATATGGAGTTCTGAGTGCATTTTGGAGTCTTTGAGAAATAACAAATCAGGCTTCATGCCCATTTTACCTGTAGCCAAAGTTTGTCATGTTGAGACCACTTTCCCCCAGCAATGCACTGGAATGTTGCATTCTGTCCAACATTAACCTCCACGTTTTGAAGCCGCAAGAAGTGAGGAGATTTTCCTGGAAAAAATACAAAATATTTCCTGGGTAGAATGCCATATGTCATAACAATGAGGTGCATTGCTAAACTCAGTCATTCTTAAGAAGTTTTCCACAAAGTTTCCCACAGGCTAAGGGACAGCAAAAGTACTGAACTGTAGGATTTTGTTTGTTTGAGTGACCAAGACAGTTCCAGGACGAAAAACCAAGCCTGAAACCAGATTGAGAAGGATCTAAATAATTAGTCTCCTCCAGGAATCACTGGCATTTGAATTGTCACCACACACTTGAACACCATAGGGGTGTGCACGGAACTGGCTAGCCTGGTTCGGTTCGGGTGCGAACTGCACTCGAACCTGACCGGGCCAGTTTAGTCCGGCCCCCATCAAACCGCTCCCCCATAGTCCAGTTCGGTCTGGGGGGGGTCGCAATATTTTTTAGTACCTCCTAGCCCCTCTGGGGTGGCTTCCTAAAGGCCACGGGGGGGGGGATCTGCAAAGATTCCCCCTCCCCCACCAGCCTCGTTTATCACCACCAAGGCCCATAAAATAATCCTTGTTTGCCCGTTATTGCCTCTGTTATTCAGCGCAGTGGACATTTTGCTTGCCATCGTGCATGTTCAAATGGCCTCTGCAAGGCCTGGCATGGCCCAGGGCCTTGCAGAGGCCATTAGGAAGCCCCCCGAAGGGGCTAGGAGGTACTATTTTTTAAATAAAAAATCCGCGAACTTGTGTGGGGATTCAGTTCCGGTCAGTATGGAAGGGGGGGGGGTTCGGTTCGACTCCGAATCCCTGAACCAGTTCGCACATCCCTAGAACACCATGCTCATAAGAAAGAGACCAGATAGGAGGAGATTGAAGACTGATCCAATACAGGGATGGTGGACTGGATCAGGTATGTTTGGTTTTGGCACTCCAAACTGGAACCCCATCTCGGCTCAAATTCCAGCCAGTTAGGAATTCGAAAGTGTTAAAAAATGTTTAACTTACCACCAGATTCAGTGGCCTCCTGGGTGTGTGTGTGTGCGCTGCTGTGGCTGTGGGGGGGGGAGTGTCTCCAGCAGCTCCCCCACCAGTCTCCCCCTGGTCTTCTATGGGCTTGTTTGGCCCATTTTGAGCCATTTCAGGCCTCTCCATTGTCGCAGCAGCCATTTGCTGGACCAGTTTGCATGCACCTTGGCCATTTGTGTGGCCAGGTCCCCCCAGAGCCCGCTGAACCCAATGGTAAGTTTATTTATTTATTAGACTTTAGAGCCTTAAACCGGTCCCGAGCCAGCTTGGGGGCTGAGTCGAACTGGGCTCGATCCAGCTTGACTTTGAGTCCGTTTGCACATCTCTAGCAGGGGCAAACTGCCAACAATGCAGGATGGCACCACACCCTCTACCAGTGAGATGTTAACTACACTACTCTCTCCACCCACTTGGCCAATCCTCCCCTAGCAGATTTAATTAGCTGAGAAGGGCAAGGGTCAAGCATATGCAGGAAGACAAATTCAGTGATCCAATCGATCCAAGAATCTATACACATTCTCAGATTGAACAGGCTGGAAAGAATCCATAACACCAGGAGAAGCAGATGTTGATGGCACTTCATTTCCTTCTATTAATGTAGAGTCCAATCATGCTGGATGTGAGTGATTTTATTTGTCAGATGCTGGACAAATTGGTCACAGTGGGCTATAGTTACATCTCCCACCTGATTTTTGTGGTCCAAGATGTAATAGACCACAAACTACTCAAAATAACTCCACTGGGCGGCTTTCTGGAGATGCAACAAGAGCAGGGAAATATGCTGGAATCTTACCTTTGTTCGGTAAGATTCAGCCTGAGTTTTGCTCCACCTTCTCACCAACTGTTTCATTGCCTATGGTGCTAAGGTAACGCAAGGAGCCAACTTGGCTCTGCAGCAGTGGAGAGAATGCTCATCAGAGGCTGTATTTATGGCCTGGGTCATTTCCTCATTCCAGAGGTAGAGCAGGGCCTCGGTAGAATGGCCAACCATATTGGTAGGAAAATCTTCCAGGGATGTCAGGAATCTATTAGCCTCTGAGAGCAGACCTTCCTAGTAGCTCCCTCAACCCTCAGGAGGTCAGGAGCCCCACTGAGTCTAAACCAAGACAAGTGATTACCCCCACTCATGTTTTTGTGATATTACCTCTTGTCCCTCTATAAAAGAGCAGCTTGCTCCAGGGGCATGAGGGAGGGAGAAGTTGGTAATCTCCTGTTCTGAGGCTGCTGGATGGAGCCCTGAGTGATTGCTGAGTGCTTCCATTGGTTCCAGCCCCTCTACAGGTACATTTTGACTTTCCATAAAAGAGCAGCTTGGGCCAAGGGCCTGTGGCGAGAACACAAGGGATAGAGGACAAAGGCACTCATCCTTTTGGCTCTCAGCCATATGGCAAACAGTCATTGGAACTGAAGAATCAGGGACAAAGACATTCAGCAAAGACCTGGAGGACTGAAGAACAACAACACTGACAAGAATAGCACTCTTCATACCTGCTTGAAATTTAGCAGCTGCATATAGCCTACCAGATTTGCCTATTTGTCCAGCCTCTGGACAACTAGAACTCCTGGTACTGTTTGCGGCCCTGGCCGAGCACCAGAAGGGATGGGGTTTATCTAGAATATTGTCTCTGTTTTAATAGAAGGGAGTTATTATATCTTGTGATTATTAAGATGTCGCTTTACACAATATTTGTCAGAGGGAGCATGTTACTTTGGAGAAGGGCCTTCCAATCATGGTGATCCTTGTCATAGGGTGATATGGCACTGGGAGTAGGACATGCCAGGTGAGCTGAAGGTGTGCTGGCTATATCAAAGCAATTACACCCGCTGGTCCTTTCCCCATCCAAGGAGACCCCAGTAACTCTCCCAGCAGCCCACCTTGCCTGAAGCTGGTGCTATTGAATGCCAGATCCACAAATGGAAAGACCACAGCCATCCAGAACATTATCCTGGATGAGCATGCTGACCTGGGATGCATTATAGAGATCTGGTTGGATGAGGGGGGAGATGTAAATCTTTCTCAACTGTGCCCAACAGATTTCCAGGTGCAGCATCAGCCAAGGCATGGTGGTGGGGTTGCCCTGGTTAATCGTGAGCCTACCCCCCTCGCTTGTCTGCCACTCTGACCAGTTTTAGTGCCTGCATGCAGTGCTGGGATCCCGAAACTAACTTGGGATTCTGTTGCTAAAGTGCCCACCCCACTGTCTAACAGTCTCCCTGCCTGAGCTGCTTGTGGTGGTCTCAGATGTGGCATTGAGGAAACTTAGGCTGTTAGTCCTGGGGGAGTTTAATTTTCATGCTGAGGCCACCTTGTCTGGTGCAGCTCAGGATTTCATGTCCTCCATGACCACCATGGGCTTGTCTCAACTAATTTCTGGTCCCACATATGTGGCAGGCCATACGCTTGACTTTGGGTCAACGGTAGACACTGTTGCTCCATGGATAGTTCAGAGGCCTTAATACCATTCTTATGGACAGATCACTATCTGGTGAAAACTGGACTGAGGATGGACACTGCAGGGCTGAGGGACCAGTTAGGATGGTCCAGCATTTGGGGATGGATGAATCCTAATAGATTCCTGACAGCTCTAGGGATTTTCCTGCTGAGAGAGTGGACAATCCCATTGACTCCTTGGTCTCCCTGTGGTATGAGGAGATGGGTCAAGTGATTGACATGGTTGCACCTAGGTGTCCTCTCCTGACCTGGTGAGCCCAAGCAACTCTCTGGTATACAGGTGAGCTGTGGATAATGAAAAAGGCTGGTAGATGGTTGGCAGAAAACTCAGAATGAATGTGACCGAACCTCAGGCTAGTGATGGTGGTAAAGAAATCCTACTTTTTCATCACCATCACATCTGCACAGTTTTGTCCAGCGAACATTTTTTGAGTGGTTTGGGGTCCAAAAGACCATCAAACAGAACCCTTAGCAGCCAGCTGTGATCAATTTGCATTACATTCTGCAGATAAAATGGCTCGTATCTGTTCGGACTTGGATGCTAAGGTTTTTGCAGCACCGGAACTGGATGTTACCATGCTGATCTTGTTATATTGGATGGTTTTCAGTCTATGTTGCCTGAGGAGGTGGACAGGCTGCTTGCTTACTATGTGCCTGAGGCTTACCATGTGCCCGCTCGACCCCTGCCATTCATGGTTGGTGAAGGCTGCTAGGGAGGGACTGGGTCCATGGGTGGCGGGGATGGTGAATGTCTTTCTGAAGCAGTGTGTGGTTCCTCCTTGGCTGAAGGAGGCAGTCATTAGGCCCCTCCTTAAAAAGCCCTCCTTGAACCCAGATGATTTAAATAACCTTTGGTCAGTTTCTAACCCCCACTTCTTGGGGAAGGTGTTAAGAGAGCATGGTGGCATCTCAGCTCCAGGAAGCCCTGGATGAATCTGATTACTTAGTTCCTTTCCAGTCTGGCTTCTGGCCTGGATATGGGTTGGAAACTACCTTGGTTGCCCCAGTAGATGACCTATGCCAAGAGATAGAAAGATGGCATGTGACTCTGCTGATTCTCTGGGACCTCTCAGCGGCTTTGACCATTGACCATGTTATCTTTCTAGGTCGTATCTCCGGATTGGGACTTGGGGGCATGGTTATACAGTGACTCCAATTCTATCTGATGGGTTGTACTCAGAAGGTGGTGCCAGGGGATGGCTGCTCCACTCTTTAGCCTATGGGGTGCTGCAGGGATCTATTTGGCCCCCATTGCTATTTAATATCTACTTAAAAACCTCTGGGAATGGTCATCCATGGGTATGAGCTGCAGTGCCATCAGTATGCAGATGACACTCAGCTCCACGTATCTTTTATGTCAACAGACACCAGGGAGGCAGTGGTTGCTCTGAACTGGGGTTTGGAGGCTATTATGGGCTGGATGGGGACAAACAAGCTGAAACGTAATCCAGATAAGACAGAAGTGCTCTGGGTTGGTAAAACTGACCAACCGAGGAGTCATATAAATCTGGTCTTGGATGGGTTTACAATCCCCCTGAAAGACAAAGTCCACAGCTTGGGGGTGTTTCTTATCCAACACTGTCCTTGGAGGCACAGGTGGTGATGGTTTGCAGAGGTGTTTTTTACCAGCTATCGCTGGTACATCAGCTGTGACACTACTTGGAGAAGTCAGACATGACCTCAGTCACTCATGCTTTGGTAACGCCCAGATTGGAATACTGCAATGCGCTCTACATGGTGCCAGCATAGTGTAGTGGCTAGAGTGCTGGACTAGGACCGGAGAGACCCAAGTTCAAATCCCCATTCAGCCATGAAACTAGCTGGGTGACTGTGGGCCAGTCACTTCTCTCTCAGCCTAACCTACTTCACAGGGTTGTTGTGAGGAGAAACCTAAGTATGTAGTACTGTCTGAGCTCCTTGAAGGAAGAGTGGGATATACTGTAACATGTAGATAGATAGATAGATAGATAGACAGATAAGGAGCTGCCCTTGAAGACAGTTTGGAAGCTTCAGCTGATCCAGCATGCTGATGCAAGGAAGCTCGTGGCCACAAGCCACTTAATAAGTTTTACACCATCCTGCAGCAGCTTCTCTGGTTACCAATCTGCTTCCAGGCTAGATTCAAGGCGCTAGTCTTAACCTTTAAATCCCAACTTGGCTTGGGGCCAGGGAGTCTATCTGTCGGACCACATTCACTCCTATGAACATACCTGGGCCCTTCACTCCACTCAGCCTCTCAGGCCCTGGTCAAGGTCCCAGCACTAACAGAGATCCGGTTGGCATGGACTAGAGTCAGAGCCTTTTCGGTGGTTGTCCCTCAGCTCTGGAACGCCCTCCCAGAAGACCTTTACCATCCCTCAGGGTTTTTAAAAAACAATTAAAAACCAGTCTTTTTAAAGAGGGTTTTAAATGCTTATGTCTGGTAGGCTTATGTCTGCTGCTTATATCTGTTAGGCTTAGTTTTTCAGTTCTTAGGGTTTTTTTTAAATTAATAATTTTTAATCTGAGACTTTTAAAATATGTAATTTTAAATGTGGTTTTAGCCTGGTCTTTTAACTTGTTTAATTTTATTAATATTTTAATGTATACTGTATCTGTTTTACCTATGTTGTGAGCTGCCCCAAGCAGTAATGTACAGTAGTGGCACAAATATTTTAACTAACTAACTAAATAAATAAATAAATAAATCCAGCCAGCCAGCCAGCCAGCCCTCAGCTCTGTGGGCTTCTGTCCACAGAACACTGATTTCCCGGTAGATGGAGCTTCACAAAAATGGCAGCTACTGTATGTCACCTTGTAATTTTTGAACAAGAGCCAATGTTGATATTAGATAAAGAATAACAACAATATATTACAGAAGACCAGGTCCAAAGGAAGGATGCTCGGGCCTGGCTGAGATGGCGTAGGAGATCTAGTGCTAAAGAACAGGCCTGGGAATCAACACTCTGTGCTTGCCCCTGTACCCAGATCATAGGGTGAAATAATTCAATTTCTGGTATGACTCTTCCATGTTTCTGTAAGAGCCAAGGGTATAGGTAACTAAATCAAATGCCCCTCCCAGTGAGGTGGGTCAATAGTCATTTTCTTCTTACACTCAATCCCATCTCCTCACAATAAATGCTCTGTATGTGCCCCCTGGAAGAAAATGTGCAGTTTCACTGTCACTCTTATAAACTAGAGGCAGGCAATACAAGTCTATGAGTTATATAAAGCCCCTCAAGAAAATATTTTACCAAACAACAACTAGCCTGATGGGGAGTTTTCAGAGTTATAGCCCAAATGTAGAGTGTAATTAGATGTGACATGGAACATCATGATCAGGATTCCCACTTTTTAGAATTAAGTTATTAGCAATCATGGAGCCCCTACCACCCAAATTGGATCTTTGCTGTAGCATTCTGGCAGTAAGTCTCTCTCTCTCTCTCTCTCTCTCTCTCTCTCTCTCTCTCTCTCTCTCTCTCTCCCTTTTCAGACATTATCAGCATGAGCAGCATTCATACTCACAGCGCAGAAAGCAGGAAGTTCCGCTCCCTGTTATCACTCACCCCTCCCGACTGATGAACATGTTTATGACACCGTTTGTCCAAAGGGGGATGCGCCATAAGTGTTTTCACCAGAGATTCTGTGAGCTGCAACCTCAATCAATCAAAGTTGAAGCTCACAGAAATGCCAGTGAACATCCATACAATGCCTCCCCTTCAGACATACGGCGCTGTAAGCATGTTCATCGGGCGGGAGGGGTGAGTGACAGCAGGAGGGTGGGACTTCCTTCCTGCTTTAAGCATGAGCACTCCTCGTGCTCATCTAAAGAGGGACACCTCCCCTCTCTCACGCACACACTTCGTTGTCATAGGTGGATTACTGCAGAGACAATAGAGGCAATTGTCTACAGTGGCAAATTCTGGGAAAGTGGCAGATCTTGGGGAAGGAAAAAGTTGTTTATTTTTTTAAAAAAACTGGCACTGCTGGCAGCAGCGGTAGCAAGAGATCCGCACCACTGCCACAGCGGTAGGGGTGGTGAGGATGAAGCCCCCCTTTACTTCTAAACACTGCCACAGCTGTGGGGCAGCCAGTGAAGGCAGCTGCACAGCAGCTTCTGCCTGCATGGAGCGCCAGGGGATGAGAGGCAAGTGCTCCTTTTCCATTAAAATCCCGCTGCCTGCACGGGCAGAATGGAGTGGCTTAAAATGAGGACTGGGAGGGAGGGTTGTGGTGGGCAAGGAAGTTCCCTCGCTGTTTTACCTTAAAGCAGCTTCTGCTGCACAGACAAACTCATGAACCAACATGGGAGAGCTCCTACCAGCTCCCCTCCTCCCTCCCAAATGAGTGCTTCGGGGGCAGGGGGTGCACTCATTTGGGAGGGAGGAGGGGAGCTGGTAGGAGCTCTCCCACGTTGTTCGTGAGTTTGTCTATACAGCAGAAGCTGCTTTAAGGTAGAACGGCGGGGGAACTTCCTCGCCCAGCACAACCCTCCCTCCCAGTCCTCACTTTAAGCCATTCCATTCTGCCTGTGCAGGCAGCAGGACTTGAAAATGAAAATTGGAAACTTGTCTCTCATTCCCTGATGCTCCATGCAGGCAGCTGCTACTGTGCGGCTGCCTTCACTGGCTTTTAGAAGTGAGGGGGCTTCATCCTTGCCACCAACCCCTACCCTTCTTGGGGGGGGGGCAGAAACTCCTTGGCCACCTATGAGCAGCAAAAGGGTTAATCCGCCCCTGTCCATTGTCCTGATCAATATCCCCAGCCTCAGAAACTGCATGAAAATATACAGGAACCATAATGAGAGGCCAGCTGGCATTTGATGACCTGTATTTACTGTTCATAACAGTATTTTGAAGTACCATGTCCACTCAGCTGGGGTAAATAGTGCTATGCCATCCCCTTTTAGCTGGTCAGTAGTTTATCCATGTCACAATTTATTGATGTTCTAGCTGTCGGCCAAGACAGGGTCATAGATCTGTCACCTGAAATGGAGAGGCCTTGGTACAAAACAACACTGCTTCTGAAATATATTTACAGCAAGCAATTTTGACAGTTCATACCTTCCATTCCCTTAACTCTTAATGCATCAAAGATGCCTGTGTAGTTGACAATAATGCTACTATTTTGATCAGATGCTACAATAATACTACTTCACACTTTTGAAGTGAAACAAAAGGAAGCAATTACCAGAAGAATCAAAAGGAAAGTAAAAATACGTCTGATGACTCAAAATTCAGGCTAATAGTTCCTAGCTGTATTCCAGATATTTGAATAGGATAATACCTCAGGTCCAACAAGTCTGAAAATAATTGGTGGGGGTGCGGGGGGCGAAGCTTTAATAGCATTTAACCAAGGTGGCTTCTCAAACTAGCAATGTTGGGATAACTTTAAACAAACATTTAATAATGGAGAAAACAAGTGCCTCATATGTTTATCATGAACAAAAATTAGATGTCTTAAAAAGCAACAGGGAAATTTTTATACTATTGTTGTCATTTTCATAATTAAAATCAGTTTTAATGCCTTTCTCCTTAGGCCATTGAAAGAGACATAGCCCTAAATAAAGGTTTGGATTTTTTCCCCCCCTGTGAGTGAAAAAGTAAACAAAAACATCTTCCAACCCCATTCATCCAGATCACTGAATGTTTTATTTATTTTTATTTAACATATTTTTTATACAGCCAAAATGTGTGACTCTCCTATTGTCATGTCATGGTGTAATATTCCATTCTACCAGGTTTTGATTGATTGATTAAGTGCCGTCAAGTCGGTTTCGACTCTTAGCAACCACATAGATAGATTCTCTCCAGGATGATCTGTCTTCGACTTGGCCTTTAAGGTCTCTCAGTGGTGCATTCATTGCCATTGTAATTGGGTCCATCCTGGTTTTAGGGGCAGAATATTTCACAGATAACTAGGGCCCCAACAGATTCTGTTATTCGCACCTACCCAGGGGCTGACTGCTGCAGTCTGAATGCTGTATAAACCATCCCCTCAGCTCGACCCTAGAGGATCCCATGAGATCAGATCTGCACGCAGGAATCTAGGCCCTAGTCCATACTGATGATGTCAGCATGTAGACCAGTGGTTCCCAACCTGGGTTACTCCAGATGTTGCTGAACTACAACTCCCATCATCCCCAGCTACAATTTATTGTGGCTGAGCATGCTGGGAGTTGTGCATAAGAACTTAAGTACATAAGAACAGCCCTGCTGGATCAGGCCCAAGGCCCATCTAGTCCAGCATTCTGTTTCGCACAGTGGCCCACCAGATGCCACTGGAATGAGGGCATGCCCTCCCTCCTGCTGTCACTCCCCTGCAACTGGTACTCCGAAGCATCCTGTCTTTGAGGCTGGAGGTGCCCACAGCCCTCCGACTAGTTGATAGACCTCTCCTCCATGAAGTTATCCAAACCCTTCTTAGGGCCATCCAGGTTATTGGCTGTCACCGCATCTTGTGGCAGAGAATTCCACAAGTGGATTATGCGAGTGGCTGTGTGAAAAAATACTTCTGTTTGTTGGTCCTAGATTTCCTGGCAATCAATTTCATGGGATGACCGCTGGTTCTAGTGTTATGAGAGAGGGAGAAGAATTTCTCTGTATCCACTTTCTCCACACCATGCATGATTTTATAGACCTCTATCATGTCTCCCAGCAGTCATCTTTTTTCTAAACTAAAAGCAGCAACATCTGGAGGAACCGAGGCTGGGAACCACTGGTGTAGATCTATGAACAGGCCTAGTACAGCCTGACTCACAGACAGAGCATTCTGGCTCCATAAGAACCTACCAATGAGTCCTTCAAAATGCCATAGTAGGTTCACCTTGCTGGATCACAAAAACATAGTTGAACTGTTCCCCCCGCCCCCAGATTTCTTGGCAACCCTAGAAACATATATCAAAATGTGCTTTATCAACATTGTGCCTAATGTTAAACAGATGAACAAGTCCTGGATCCAGGCAGGTTTGTATCTGAAATATTACAAATTGGACATCTCTAATAACTAGATTTTTTTTTTAAAAAAAAAATCTGAACTGAATGCTTTTAAAATAAATCTGGATCATAAAACAGCTGAAAGAAAATACACCAGCCTGGGGAGTGCAGTGTATCTTTGACTTACCCTCTCTACTTCACAGTGAGAATCAAATGCTTTGAAAATGATACATATTCTTTAAATCCTTTCATGGAGGCACAAGAATGATTTACATTCCTTTAAAGAAAAGGCACTCCGGGGCATTTATTCCAGAGTGAATTTTGCTCTAATTTGCTAAGTTGTGCACATGAAGGCTCCCCTTCCCTCCCTTCCTTATGTTAGTTCAATGGTTTGCCATCAGAACCTAGGAATTCTTCCCCTTCAGTAGTATGAATCGGAGCTAACAATCAAGGCTTTATATTCCTTTAAATAACGGACTATGATTTTGGCACTAGCTACACATTTGGAGCAGTTCTGTCTGTTGCACAACTTGAGAAATTGCGTATTTATTCAGGGATGATTGCCTCCACTCTGTAAGAATTGGGAAAGGATAAAAGAAGATGTTTGAGAGCTGATTGAGTTGGGTGAATTACTCCTCTTGATGCAAGGCCCAGTGTAACACATTACTATGGTTAGAAACAAGTGAAAAAGAAAAGTGCTTACTGCATGGATGGGCAAGGACTCTGACTTCATCCACAGCTATGTACCCAGGGTGTCCCTTCAATGAAACCGATTCAAATATTACCTGCAATACATATTGAAAAACAGGCATCTTAAATAAACAATGTGAAATCATCTTTTAACTATTTTCTCTTAAAGAACCTAAGCTCAAAACATTCATTCAAGCTTCCAATCTGGTGGCAGATATTCCCCAATCAGCATATAAACTATTTTCACCATCCACAGACTATAACCAGATTAAATACCTAACCACTGCTCAAAGTGGTAGAAAAAAGTCAGTGAAGAGACTCCCCCCCCCAAGTGGAAATTCTCTTAGGATTTCAGGGTTCCTCCCAAGAAGAAATTTTGGAAGATTTTCTTAGATCGTTTCTCCATATCCCAATACTTCAAAACAACTCCCACCCCTTGGAAGGCAATTAACAGTGGCTGATGTGCTACGCAGTGTTCCACCTACATAATAGGAACTGTGCCAGTGGAAGACTCTGCATCACAGCTCCACCCAGGGAAAGAAAACCTATGGATGTTAAATGAATTTGCTCTTAAGAATAAAAAGCACAAAGTCAGCTTTCAACCTGGGTGGAGAACAGATTTAACCCCAGGATCATGATGGGAGAACTATAAGAAAGAATGGAAATGGCAGCTACCATATCAAATTCTCCTCCTGTTCCATAACATATAGTACAACTGAGAATTGATACCTTAACATCATTATGTCCCACCCTTCCCAATCATTGTGGCAGACATTAAGGCTGTTCTCACGAGCAGCCTAACCCAAGCTAGGGTAGCCCAGTCTGTGTTAGGCTGCTTCTGTGCCAAGACAGGGATTGATCCTGGCGCTGCCCTCCCACCTATCCCTACTTTTTATCCTGGACTTTAGCCAGGGTTTAAGGGTGTGAGCACATCCTTAACCCCAGGACCGGGGTCATGTGTGCACTTGGGCTGCACACAGCACGAGCACACACAGAATTGGGTGCCTAGCGTACCTGCTTCACAGGAGAAAAATCCCCCAAAGCACCGCGCTGCTTGCATGGTAAGCTTGCAGAGACGTATGTTTTGGGCGGTATAAAATATGTTACTAAAATAAAATAAATAAAAATGGTGCATTGGGGGATTCCTGGAGACCAGGACTTTCCCCCAGCCTCCATACATCCCTACTGCTTAGCTTAGGGAAGCTTCTGAGTAAGGGACTGTGCGATCCAGGAGCTTATGCAACACAAAATTCGGAATGTCCCTGACCAAACCGAGCTACAGCTCAGACAAAGTTTCTTTGTATATCTCCTATAAGTCCTTGCTGCAGATCATATTACTAGTAAAAGCCCTGCACCTACCTATTCTAGTCCCTCAGAGCCTGTGCAAGGCATAAAGTCCTCATTTGTGTAAAGTGTGAACAGCGAGGTAACTCCAGAAATGGAAATTACTTGTTCTGATCTTGTTATCATAATCAGAGAGTGTTGCCATGATTATTGACCCAGATATTTTTGACAGCAAAGCTCAGATTGAGTTAAAAGAATTGCAAATGTTGCACTGAAGTGCTTTGTCATGGGATATGAGAGAATATATTCAGAACAGCAGCTAAAAACAAACTACCTTTGGGATTTCAAAACTAGGCTATAGATATATCCCTCAACAGTACAGGCATACCTCACTATCCATGGACTCGCGGTTTTGCATATCCGCGGTTGGGTAATGAACACCCGACCTCAGCAAACAGAGAAAAATGGGAAAATAAGTGTTTAAATTCGGGTCTCCACGGGTTGGGGGGTGGCCGGAAGTTACTCGAGAGGTCATTTCTGACTGCCTTTTTTAAAAAAGAGCCATTTTGTGGCTCATTTCTCTTTTAAAAAACTGCATGATTTTTCACCGAATATTGAGCGGGGGGGGGGCATCACTGGACTCCTGAAGGCCCGTGTAGCAAGATAGGGCACTTTGTTTGGCCCATTTTCATGGTATTCTGAAGTCTGGGAACCTAACCTTTGTGATCCCATAGACGCAATGCCTCATTATCTGCAGTTTTGTTGCCTGTGGTAATCTGCGGTCCTCCTCTATGTGTGTCAGAGTGGACCTAGGCATTATGGAAGACATGGACTGCTGCCTATTTTGTCTTCAGCTTGTCTCTCTACCTCTCTTCTGTAATACCTAATGAAATTCACAGTGTGGTAATGTCACACAATGTCTTGTTCCATCCCATGGACAAGAGCCCACAAGGTCCAAAAGGCAGTGAGATGAGCTGAGCCAAATCAAGACATGGCATAGTGAGGAAAATTGGATTGCAGCACCATGGATAGCTCCAAGGGACAAGATTATTCAAGAGCAGTCAGGTACATAAGAACATAAGAACAGCCCTGCTGGATCAGGCCCAAGGCCCATCTAGTCCACCATCCTGTTTCGCACAGTGGACCACCAATGGGTAGAGTAAACTCTTAAATCCTCTGTGCTCAGTATCCCCTCCTGGATTCTGCTTTTCTGTCTGGAGGTGGAAAACCATAAAAGAGGCAACCTTCCAGCCTGGAGACTAGCAGTTTCTTCCTCTCTACATGATACTCCCTAGCCTAGTGATAGGGCTGATGTACAGATATCAGGTAGTACAACACTGTAGGAGATGTGGCCCCTCAGGGACACAGGTTCTGAGAGTACTGCTTTGGGTTGCTCAGGCTGCAAGGGTGCTGTTTTGCAAGACTTCAACTACTAGGTTTTCTCAGGCTTTGGTTTGGCTGGGGTCAGGGCTGGGAATAGCACTGATCCTGAATTATCAGTGTCAAGACTTGTAATGATCCTGACTTGTCAAGATCATTACCCAGGATGGAAGTCATTGACACACAGCAAGTTTCCTTGTTCCTACTTGATATCATTGGTGGCAATTGATGGGGTTTTGTCATATACTGACATGGTGCAACATCATCAACATGCTTGAGTTTCACTAGGTATTACAGGGAGAAGAAGGAGAGCTAGGCAAGGGGGGAGTGCAGTTTTAAGTAGCAGCCCCATGTCTTCTATCACATCGTATTGCACCCTGAAGAAATTGTCCAAGAAGGATAACAGAACTTGGTTTTGCTGTTATTAGAACATAGGTCTCGTCAAGATGGTAACCCTTGATGCTCCATGATAACCTTTCACCACCTTCAGAGGCATTAACTGAGAAGTTGCATCTGCCAATTACCGTTGTAAAAATATTTTTAAAATGCAACAATCCAGACTGAATGTATTTATACATGTTTTGTTTGAACTTTTTTCAAATAAATAAATGAAATCCTTTCAGGTTTTAAAAAGCAAGTATGTCACCTTTTTCATTTATTTAAATAACCTTTCAATGAGCTGCCAAAATGTAATTATGCATAAAGGATTAATAATCAGAAATGAAATGAATGCATCTCTCAATTCTAACTCATATGCATATGCCTAATTAAAAAGGCATTTGATGTAACGCACAATATTTCTTTCAACTTAGGCAAAATGTTAAATATATTACTGATAGCATTCAGTCATTGAAAGTTATTTTTGTGAATAAATAACATGAAGCATAAGTCATTCATTAGGATTTTGGGATGTCCCAAAGTAGCTGAGTCGTGACTCTGGCATGCAATTTGGGATGATGCTAAAGCTCATGGGAAAGCTGCAAACCCTAGAGAGAAAATGAAAAGAGCAGTCAGAGGCAAACCATATTAAAGAAATATGCTGACAGTAGAAGAAACATCTGAACTAGATCAAGTAATTGAATATCCTCAGGTGCCAGGGGTTAGAAGGACGTAGTATTGCCAGTTGGGCCTGATGCTTATGTTCCTTTTTGACAGGATAAAGCCCATCAAAGGCAATATTGGTACATCTGTTTTGTATGGTGCATACATTGCCTGGATTCATCAGTTAGTGTTTGCAACACAAGAGCAGAACCGAGTTCTGAGCTCTCTACTCTAGAACATTAAGTAGCAGCTCTCACAATCTTAAAGCACATTAATGCATTCCATGTACTTGTCATGTATAATTGGCAAGGTAAAATAAAGCCATGCCAGCCTTACTACATTGGTTAGTAGGGATGTGTGAAATAAGTCAATTTCTGTGAATATTTCAACCTTGGAGTACCACAATTATCTGTGGATATTGAAGCACTAGCTTGCATCTGCAAGCATAGGAATGAGAAAAGGGTGCGATCTGGAAGGAGACATCTTCTAGTGCAGGGATTCTCAACATTGGGACCACAGATGTTACTGGACTTCAACTCCCATAAACCCCAGCTCCAGTGGCCTTTGGTTGGGGATTATGGGAGTTGAAGTCCAATAACATCTGGGGACCCAACGCTGAGAAAGCCTGTTCTAGTGGAGGTGTGTATTCTCACATAGTGGGTGGGTTAGGAAACTGCCATATACTGAGTCAGAACATTGGTCTATCTAGTTCAATATTGTCTTCACAGACTGGCAGCAGCTTCTCCAAGGTTGCAGGCAGGAATCTCACATATCAAGTCTCCCATTCATATGCGACCAGGGCAGACCCTGCTTAATTATGGGGACAAGTCATGCTTGCTACCACAAGACCAGCTCTCCTCTTATTGTAATTAAGAATCGGTAATTAACCTGGTGCACACACACTCCCAAATTCCCATTTAGCTGTCATCACAGGGGTTGAGAAAACCTGTCAAAAGAGTGTTCCACGTTGCATTCCTCTCATTTCCTATACAAGTAAATGTTTTACTCTAACTTAGGCAGTGAATTAAAAAACGGGCTGCAGTATGGAAAATCCTAACAGGGCACATTTGTGTGTTGCTGCAGAAACTCTTATCCCCAGGGCTGCTGCCCAATGTGGCATTTAAGTGTAGTGAATATTTCACAGTATTGTCTCAGATACCATGCAAAAACTTCTCCAGTCACAATTTCTGCAAAAGTACAGGACCAAAGGAATTTGTCCTTGCTCTAAAAACTAGAATAAATGCTAGAAATGCAATCTGAGTGCTTATTGCCTTCATTAGATACCTGAATTTGCATATGATCTAATTTACAAGTTCACTGCCAATACTAATTTCAGCTCTAACAAAGTTTATTTCTGCAGCAGAAACAACTAGCTGCTATTTTGCGTATCATACAACAAATGTGTGCTACCATCTTTTGCTTATTCAGTGTTAATATTCATAAAAGAACCAAGAGTTCTTTTAATATTAATAAAAGAAAGCTCTGTGATACCTGGGGATAGGGGAAATAAAAGTTATTTCAGAATTAAAATTTATATTCCCAAAAATACAGTCTGGACACCAAATGATGTCAATTAAATGGAATAGCCCTTTGGGTGTAAGAAAAGAGAAACACACCTGATAAAAGTGTGGCCAGAATGTGCTGATGGCAAGTTCTGCCTTCACCCATCCCTCCGTAACAATCCCAGAGACATTCCAGATAGGGTTGCCTTGAGGTCCACCATTAACCTTCACATACACATTCAATGATCCAGGACTGGAGCGGTCTCGACTGGCCAGGTAGTAATGGAAGTCAATGCAATGTGTATCATTTTCCTTCAGTGTTGGTAAAAGCAAGTGAGCTTTTTGCCCCGATGCCCTCCCAGAGCTGTTCACCATCATGAAGGAGCCTAGAGATAAGTAGGAAAAAAGAGGAAGAAAGATGAGAACAACATAGACAATAAGGTCATTAATTTCCCTCTCTTCCACCAGAACAATACCCATGATGAACAGCCAGTAATTCCAAACAATCTACCCTGCACAGCAGTCAGAAAACAAAACATGTGTTCATCTCAAAGAACAAAAGCCTATTATTTTATGCTGCATTTTTGGGGGGGCGGGGGTGGTGAGAGACAGAAAAATTACAGGAATACAAATATTTGTTATCCACTGCTTCCATCATAGTTAAAGAATACTATTTATTGCTATTTTCAAATTTTCATCTCTGGATTTCAAGTTAGCTGACAGGAAAATATTGACGCCAAGCAAGAAGAGCATACACATTTCATCTTCATCACACTAACTTCTCATGCATTACCCTCCAAATTGCACATAAGGCACAAACCAAGCAGGCGACTTTTATAAAATGACTAAATCTACAATCTACAATACATTAGTGATGAAGGACACGGATCACTTGGGCGCGAAGAAGTAGGTCTATGGCACTAGGGCAGGACCCTAACTATTGGGGGGGATCTATTATCTACATAGAATTCCAACAGCAGATAGCATCCAACAGATAGCATTCCAACAGCAGAAAGCAATAAAGCAGGGGGGTTGTTAAACTTTATACCACCAGACATCCCACCCCCACCCTGCCGCAACCCTCAAGTTTTACCCATGGAGTTCCACCACCTTTATATATCTTCAGAAGAACTTTATTCTGGCTCACCAGGAAGTAAATTATTCTGGCTCACCAGGAAGTAAATCTGTTATTCTAGTTTCTAAGATCTTCCATGGTCCACTTGGACCTACCACATGGACTGAGCTCTTGAACGATGAACCTTGCCTTGCAGAATATAGGATGTGCTATAGAATATATAGCACACTCTGGTATTGTATTCCATGGTCTCTAGGTTCATAAGCTAGCCTACATTGACCATAGTACATTAGAACATCCATTTTTGCTCATGTACCACAGCAAGAGAGTGGTGCATTTTCTTGACTGGCTCAAGAAAAACACCTTTCAAATGCCCACAAGTGTGGAAGGTTAAAACTGAGGCTAAATCCAGACAAGACAGAGGTGCTATTGGTCAGCAGGAAAGCCAAATCAGGATAGGATGATTCTACCAGCTCTGGATGGGGTTGTGTGCCGTCGAGTCGGTGTCGACTCCTGGTAACCACAGAGCCCTGTGGTTGTCTTTGGTAGAATACAGGAGGGGTTTACCATTGCCTCCTCCCATGCAGTATGAGATTATGCCTTTCAGCATCTTCCTATATCTCTGCTGCCCGATATAGGTGTTCCCCATAGTCTGGGAAACATACCAGTGGGGATTCAAACTGGCAACCTCTGGCTTGCTAATCAAATCTTTTCCCCACTGCACCATCTCCTTGAAAGAGCAAGTGTGCAGCTTGGGGGGTGTTGCTGGACCCAAGGGCTCTGCTCCTGGGTGCTGAGGTGGAGGTGGTGGTTAGGGTCCCTTTGCATAGCTTCAGCTAGTGCAGAAGCTGCATCGCTTTCTCAAGAAGGCAGATCTGGCCACAGTTACCCATGCCTTAGTCACATCACAGCTGGATTACTGCATGTGCTTTATGTGGGGCTACCCTTGAAGAATATTTGGAAACTTCAGTTGGTGCAGAATGCAGCTGCCAGGGTTCTCTCTGGAACTGCTCACTCAGAGCATATTACACCTGTTCTGAAAGAGCTGCATTGGTTGCAAATTTGTTTCCAGATCCAGTTCAAGGTGCTGGTTATTACCTTTAAAGCTCTTAATGGTTTGGGCCCTAGATTCCTGGAGGATCCCCTGCTCCCAAAAGTTTCTGCCAACCCAACAAAATAATCAGAGGGCCCTTTGCTCAATGTGCTGACAGTGAGAGAGGCTAAACTGTCACATACGCAAGACAGGGCCTTCTCTGCTGCTGCCTCCAGGCTTTGGAACGCTCTCCCAGTGAATATCTGCTTTTTGACATCTGTGGCTGTTTTGTTTTTGTTTTTTAAACATCTAAAGGCTTTTTTATTGGTTCAGGCTTTTACCCCTTAGAGGCAGGTTTCTCAGCTTCCTACTTCTGTGTACCATTATAAAAACCTTTAAAAAAATGTTTTTAATGTTTAACTAAGGTTTTAAATGCAACTTTTATTGAATTTTATTGTATTTTAACTTTTGTAAACTACCTTGAGATGCATTATGAAAGGCGGTATGAAAACTGAACAATAAAATAAATAAAATAAAGGAATAGCACTGGCATGGCACAGCAGGAAGAAAAGGGGTCTGTGCTGCAGGAGGATCAACACCTTCCCCATAAAGAACAGCTATTTTAAGAGTCCAGAAATAAGGGAAGTCCATCAAATTCTGCTATATTGCTTGCCTTTCTCTCCATCTTTGAGCAGCTATCCTTTCCAAGGCCATGCTAAGGCTTCTGTCAAAGCAGAGATCCAAGAGGAATAGACTTTAGAAAGCTCCGGGAGAATAGGTATCCGCACTTTGGATAGCTCCAACAGGAAAGCAAAAGACCTGGTTGGAACAGCACAGATAAATGTTGCTCCCACAGATGCTTGGAGCCGAATCCTGGTATTTATAGCTGCCACCGCCCAAGCAGTGGATTGGCCTTGCCCCTTCTCTGAGCCTCTGGTATTTACATAGGAACATAGGAAACTGCCATATACTGAGTCAGACCATTGGTCTATCTAGCTCAGTATTGTCTTCACAGACTGGCAGCGGCTTCTCCAAGGTTGCAGGCAGGAATCTCTCTCAGCCCTATCTTGGAGAAGCCAGGGAGGGAACTTGAAACCTTCTGCTCTTCCCAGAGCGGCTCCATCCCCAGAGGGGAATATCTTACAGTGCTCACACATCAAGTCTCCCATTCAGATACAACCAGGGCAGACCCTGCTTAGCTATGGGGACAAGTCATGCTTGCTACCACAAGACCAGCTCTCCTCTCCTGGTTTTGGCTTTGCCCAATTGTCTGCCTTGGCTTGAGCTGGGCTTGGGGACATCTGCTTGGACTGGTAGGTTCTCAAGGGACTTCTCCAGGTCAGAGGTCCATCTCTTTGGGTTGTGGTGGGGGTGCTGATGACTGGCTTCTCTCATTCTCCGTGTGTGTGTGTGTGTGTGTGTGTGTGTGTGTGTGTGTGTGTGTGTGGCGCAGACCTGGCAGCATGGGATCACCCATGGTCTGGGTTGTAGGCTCTTATCCTTTCTCATCCCCTGACCTGTTCACCTCATACCCCAGTTTAGGGGGAAGGGATCTGGAGTCATGACCCCAGTAACTCATTAAAAAAGAGGGAGCATAATTCTACACTGGTTTAAAAAAAGCCTGATCAGAGACACAATGCCCACTTCCAGATTCAGTTTCTTTGCTGAAGAAGTGTGGATTACAGAAGCATTTGAAGGAGGGGAAAGAAAACATGGTCCAATAGAATCATAACTTGAAGCTCTCAGGTCCCCTTGAGTCGCCAGCCATGTCAGGTGGGGGAAACTCACATGACTACCCACACCCCCATAAATTACTCATAGCTACTCCCCAGCAAAAGTGGGCCATGGACATTATGGATGTTGCTCCTATGCTACTGGTGTGTGTTTGAAGCCTGAATAGGGCTAAAGTTATCTGAGAAGTAAAAAAAAGGAACACAGCCATCGAATCCACAGCAGCAAGTTGTGAGACAAGCATCCACAGTTCAGCAGCACATTGTGAGAAAAGCATCCAAAGTGCGGGGGAGAGCCCTCTAGCAACAAACATAATCAGAATTATTAGTTTAATTCTCTTTAAAGAATCTGCTTTGTGAATGTGTTCATGTATGCCTTCAGGAAAACGAACGAAAAGTAATAAGAGATTGGGGGAGGGGGGCATCGGAGAAGAAGGAATATCCATTTCAGCACTCAGGCATAGCAATTTTTAATCAAATGCAGTCCTCTTGACATTCTCAGTTCTAATGCTGCCGCCAAGTCATACTACACATGTATTTCTCTGCTAGCCCCCTTGCAGTTCACAGAAGATGGATTCTGGAAAGGCTTGCCTCACTTCTAACCTATTGAAGTTCTCTTTTCTTTTATAAGCCATGTTGCAGCAGTGTGACAGCACCCAGATGAGCCAGAGAAACATTCTGCTCAATTCTGCTCAGTGAGCAGCCATACGTACTCTATTGAGAAGAAAAGACATTGGCAATATTGGCCCACATGAGCTTTTCTCTCACAGTGTAGTTTCTCTCACAGAAATTGTGTGCATGCGTGTGTGTCTGTGTTTATGTTCAAATGGGTGTGTCACATGGCATAATTATCAGGGGTTCCTCAGGTGGAGTTACCTGCTCAGGGAGTGCTGGGGTGATTCTGGGGGATTCTCATTTGCATGGGTGTAGTGTCCATTGGACACGCATAGACAAATGTCCCTGGGCCCAGAGGGACAGGGGCCCCCCAGCAGATCGCCCCACTGCACCCTTGCCCTGCCACCCCTGCCCTTGCCCCACTGCTGCTTCTTATCTTTGCCCCTGTGTGACGGCGGGTGCTGCAGCTGGGCCGGGCCTCTCTGACCGGCTGGCATGCCTCTCTCTCTCGCACTGGCCGGCCAGTTGAACTGCACACCTCTGCAGTTCAACTATGGAAGTCGCATGTCCATGTCGTCAGTTCAGCCAGTTGGTGAGAGAGAGAGAGAGGCACACTGGCTGGCTGGAGAGGCGCGGCCCAGCCACAGCGCCCGCCACTGTCACGGGGGCAAAGCTAAGAAGCGGCGGTAGGTCAAGTGTGGTGGCATAGGGCAGGGGTGGTGGGAGATGTTAGTTGCCCCACTCCTTGTGTCTGATGTCAGATGCAGGTGGCATGGCTTGGGGCACGTGTGCTTTGGGGGGAACCCCTACAAAGATTTTGTCCCGGGGGCCTCGCTACGCCCCTGTTCATTTGAGACTTTATCATCCAAAGACATACCAGGCTCCTCTGATTAGGAGTCACTGTGTTCAAACCCCACACTGCAATGGAAATATATAGGAAAGGTGCATGGATGGACATTTGGATGTTCATGCACATGTAAATTCTCTCTATCTGCACTGCAGTACTGATGCACACTTAGCACCAGACAGCATATTCTTCAGACTCCCATGACTGGAACTCTCCAGCATTTTTCTTTTCCTTCAAAAAGCAGTGAGTGAGCGTTGTTGGTGACACTTTTAAAAAATGTGTAACCAAACACAAAGTGCGTAGTTTGAAAACGTTTGCGCAGTTCCAAAGTTCAAGCTATGCAAAATCAGCATTATGTTAGATTCTCTCCCAGTCTATGTAGGCTTCTAAATGTCACGAAATATGACTCTAGGCCACAAGGCATATGTACACAGACAAGGAAAATGCACACATGCGTCTTCTAGTGGTGGTACACACATGAATTATTTTATTTTATTTTAATTCATATTTACATACCACCTGATGTGTATCTCTAGGCAGTGTATGCAATTTTTAAAAAAAACGTACATGAAATAGAGTAAAAATAAAACAATTTCACAGAATAAAGAAGTTTTAAAAATTCACAGGATAAAACAATTAAAGAGTTTAGATTTAATTTCAGTTAGCCTGAGAGATCAGGCATGTTTGTGGGTCTTCCTAAAAGCACTCATAGTCATATACCTTTGAGCAGTTCTGAATTTTCCAAATAAAAAGCCCTGGGGAGTGGGGATGGGAGGGGTGGTATAAGAGGGAGAGAGAATGAATCTCTATCAGGACTTCAGCATGTGCAGAGGGGCTGCTTTAACATTTGCCCCATGTTGACTCCCTGAACTTCATTCCTCCCCCAATTATGCTATCTTACCATTAGGAAATCTCAAGTAGTTGCATTAAAGCAAAGGGTTAAAATCTAGGGAAATAAATCATGCACAGTCTGGGTAACACATGGAGTGGCCAATGGATATACATCCAAGCCTGCATCTACTGACAGTATCTAAACACAGATGGACACCCAGTATAACCCAAATACTGCAAACTTTTTTTTTGCACATTTACATTTGTGTGTGCATGCATATGTGGGCTGTCAACTGATTAAGCCTGTTTAATTATCACCTGGTTTTTAATATATGCGGTGCACAAAAATCAATGTGCATGTTCCAAACCAGTACAGGTGACAGTTGAGTAAACTGAAATAAGGGCATAGTTTATGAAGCTATCTTAAGTCTGAGATAAGTTAAAATTAATAAACATATTTAATACGGATTTTAATCAGTTTGGTTATCTGGAATAGCAAAGCTATAACAAAGAAAACTTCTCAGGCACTGCAAGTTACGTAAATTGGCAGTAATATAAGCAACCACCACTACTATAACAATCACTGGGAACCAGTAGAGTTTTCAGTCTTTGCTACTACATTTAGGAGTTGTTGCTATTATCTCCCAACCACCTACACTGCCTCTGTTCTAGGTAAAAAGGAAAGGCAGATGTGTTACTTGTTCAGCAAAGCCTTATCTGCTGTCAGCTAATTGCTTCTGCAGTGCTTGCCTGTAAGGGCTTTTGTGTTTTATTTACTGCATGTTCATTTGTTTTGGGTTTTTAAAAAAAAATTAAACAGTTGATTGTTTTATTGTATAATTTGTTTTAGTTATATAAGCTACCTTAGCCCTGTCAAGACATTATGGTGCTCTCATACTTGTGTTTGTATGAATGACTGCACCTGCGTTCATGTTAAAAGTGAGCCTGGGTACAGATTCTTCAAATGCATGGTACAGATGTGAAGTGTAATACTGTACCTGTGTTCAACCCAAGTTGTGAATAACTGTACATCACCGCCTGGTCATGTGGAAGCTTGGGCTGCCAGCAGCCCAAGCTTCCATAGAGCCAGGCAGAAAGAGCGCCTGGCAGTGGGGAAATCCCCCAAGTACCACACTCCTCATACAGTGCATTGTGGGATGCAGGAGGCCACAGCCTGCTTTCCTCCTCCGTGCTCGCTGCTTGTGCACCACTTGTGTAGGTGCATAGCGTGAGCAATCCTGAAACAGCGAGGATCATGTGAGGGAAGGTAGGTTGTGTCCTGCCTCTCCACCAGCCCTCCTTGGCCCCAATGATTTTGGTCATGAGAATGACCTCCCTATAGGCACAGGGCTCTTGAAAGTTCCATTTGGAAAAAAGAGGAACAAATACTACTACTACTACTACTACTACTACTACTACTAACTAACTAACTAACTAACTAACTAAATAAATAAATAAATATCATAATCATCATCATATACTGCTTTTCAACAGAAGTTTTCAAAGCAATTTACACAGAAAAACAACCAAAGAATGCTCCTTGTCCCCGAAGGGCTCACAGTTTAAAAAGAAACATTAGGTAGACACCAGCAACTGTCACTAAAGGTATTGTGCTGGGGTTGGATAAGGCCAGTTATGCTCTCCTTGCTACATAAAATTCTCAAGTGCAGGACTAAATATATTTTGAAGAAAAGAGCCCTGTTCAGCGTGGTAGTGCAAATGAATCTAGCACCACATAGCATCTTGGCCGAAATCAAATTTTCATGATACAGGTACAGGACCTTAGAATATGTAGTAAGAATAATATCATGGGAAGGAGTCAGCTCACAGTTAAAAATAATAAAATGTAGAAGAGATTTTACACCAACCCCCAGACCAAATTTGCTGGTCTCATCCATAGTTTTAAAAGGTGGCTATGACATCACCTGCAAACTAAGAAAAAGATGAAGTTAAATGACCTAGAGAGTGATTTAATTTCCATTGACAATAACTTACAGCTTGTAGCCAATACTGTGCTAATCAGGTTAAGAGTTAAAAGGGTCACAACCAGGTGGGAAAGTGGTAGGATGGGTGTGGGGAGGCTGTGCAAATTTTACCTTCCCCCCAGGCAAGCACACACATGTTGCTGGAAGTGCAGACTACACTCCCAGACAAGCAGAGCTTGGCCAAGCAGCGCGCAACTCCAGAGGTTGGGATGATACATCCTGGCCTCCAGGCATCCCACAATGCACTGCATGCCAAGCACAGTGCATTGGAGGATTCTCCACAGAGTGTGCTGGTGTCTTTCTTGAGGTTTCTTTTTAAACTCTGAGCCCTTTGGGGATAGGGATACATCTTATTTATTTATTATTTCTCTGTGTAAACTGCCTTATGGCGCAGCGGGGAAATTACTTGATTAGCAAGCCAGAAGTTGCCAATTCAAATCCCCACTGGTATAACACCTATATCGCACAGCAACGATATAGGAAGATGCTGAAAGGCATCATCTCATACTGCGTAGGAGGAGGCAATGGTAAACCCATCCCATATTCTACCAAAGAAAACCACAGGGCTCTGTGGTCACCAGGAATCGACCCTGTCTCAATGGCACACTTTACCTTTACCTAAACCACTTTGGAAACTTTTGTTGGAAAATGGTATATAAATATTTGTTGTTGTGTGTGGCTGGGCTGGAAGCATATGATCAGGGTGGGCCCTGCTTAGCAGAGTGAAAAACTCAGACTCACTACCGCAAGGCCAGGTCTCCACCCTCAAGCACTCTACTCATGCTCGCCCCTAATCACATGGTAGGCAGGCTGACTCAGATATACCATCAAACTGCCCTGTGTATTTAGTGATGGTTTTCACTGTGTATTTAGTGATGGCTTTCACAATGAAAAACAAACATTATCTATCATGGCAAGTCCATTTTTTCCTGATAAAACCACCAGATTATTTCTTTGTCTATTTGTAAACTGAGCCATCTTTAAACATTAGTTTCAGGGCACAGGAGTTGCTGAAAATAAAATTACTTTCATACGTGAGCAGAGTACGTCCATGCATATATGAGTGTGGATTCCAGTTGACTATGGGGGGGGGGAACAACTCTCAGAAAATGTTTGTGACACACACAGATAGTAGCCCTATTCAGGCAACATATTTCTGCTTGGGATTGCATCCACTGGCCCTGCTCTGTTTGCATTCATTTTTAGTTCTCTATGGAGCCTATGTGCATACACACAGGATCCAGGACTCTTGCAGGGTTCCTGTTTGTGCATACAGGCTGGTACAGAAGTTATGAAAGGAGTAGAGTCCGTGAGTGCAGTCCTGACCCATCCCCTCCCGACTGTTAACATGCATAAGTTGTCTAAACAAAATTAGTGTATGCACATGCTTCTCATATTAAAGCCATTGAGCAGACTCCATGGCGCAAACTAACAGGAGCTTACACCATTAGTTAATTTAATGCTGTAAGAATCACCACACTGTGCAGTTTTCTGAATAAAGAAAGGAACCAGAAACATATTTTTCTCCTTATATATGAGAACTGGTTATTTTCTGGGACACACAGACAATCTAAAGCAACTTATCATCATCATCATCATCCCCCCCCATCCATACTGCCATTTCCATTTGTAAATCTGCAAATATGTCAAAACTACAGGAAATATAATCCTAAAGCTGAGAAAGAGGCAATATTTTCCATGTTGTGAAAGGCCGCAATTTTTGTACTTATTAATGTAGGCACAGTCTTTCAAACAGGCTGAATATTAGGTCAGCTTAATTTAATGTGCTTTGATCAACAGGTGATTATAATTAATATCTTGCTCTTGCTGTCAGTTTTCTGAATATGAAAAAAAAAGAATTTTATATGCTCAGATCAGCCTGGATTATGTAAAGTGGCTGAGGAATTCTTTCCCCCACTTTCCCCTAAAAAAACACCACACCCTACTAAAATGACAGGGAGCATAAAATGGCACTCACATTGCTACAATTATTAAGCATACCACTAAAATTGGGGAATTAAACCATGAAGTACTCTCTAGATGCCCATAAATTTCATTTCCCCCCCTCCTTGGTGCATAATGATGCCTTGATAAGCCTCCTATTATTGATGCATCTGCAACATATATCCTCTTTTCAGAGCTGAAATGCTACTCGGTAACAGATGGCGCCTATTGTGTTTACACATCAGCACTTTATGATTGCATTTTCTCACGTCTACAGTAAAAAGAAAGCCATAATTGAGTTTTTAATGGCTTTGCACATTGTTCATTAAGATTACATGACTGTGTTCTGCAGATGACAGCTGAAGAAATGAGCCACAAAGAAGAACCCCTCATGACCACCTCAGACAAATCTCAGTCAAAGCTGCTTCAGCATCACCTTCCTGCTGCCACACTACTTAAAAGCTAAATTATTGCAGCCACCAGAAAGGGGGTGGCGCGGGGAGGGGAGAGACTTAAGAGGATTGGTCTTAAATTACTTGGGCACAAATTGGATTTCCAGGACCTTAAAATTATTATGACAAAATGGGGGGAAACAATTTTAATGACCAGTTTCAAACTTTGGTATGCTAATTCACCTTCCTTTGCTCCTTCAGTAATACATTCAGTGGCTGAAAGAACAGATACTAAGATCAAATGAAAGAAGATAATACTCCAAATACAAATCTCATCCTGAAAGATTTTCACACATCCCCATCCTATCCCAGCAGCAAACAGGTGGCCCACATAAATTATTATTAATAATGATTTTCAACAAAATTATAACAATCTTTTATAACAAAGAAATAATAAATAAATAAGATGGCTCCCTGTCCCCAAAGGGCTCACATTCTAAAAACCCCCACACAAGATAGACACCAGCAACAGTCACTGAAAGTACTGTGCTGGGGGTGGATAGGGCCAGTTACTCTCCCCCTGATTGGCCCAGACTCTGGAGAAGTATGTGTCCGATTCTAAATGGATCTATAGGGACAGACCCAAGAAATCAAAAATCAATTTCCTATATTGGCTTTAAATAGAAAACTCTCATAAATATACTGTGTAGACAAGCTCTAAGGACTGATATCCTAACAAAGCACCAGTGCTATGTGAGATGCACTGTTGCTGCTGATAGGTTCAACTAATGTAGCACCAGCACTTGTATGTGGGGACGTAGGAACATAGGAAACTATCATATACCAAGTCAGACCATTGGCCCATCTAGCTCAGTATTGTCTACACAGACTGGCAGCAGCTTCTTCAAGGTTGCAGGCAGGAGTATCTCTCAGCCCTATCTTGGAGATGCCAGGGAGGGAACTTGAAACCTTCTGCATGCAACATGTAGGTGCTCTTCCCAGAGCAGCCCTATCCCCTAAGGGAAATATCTTACAGTACTCATATATGGTCTTAGCAAAGGGGACAATTCATGCTTGCTACCACAAGACCAGCTCTCCTCCCATTACAGACTGCTGACAAATTCCAACAATTTCTCCTTCACATGGAAGCACTCTGTGCCACCTGAAAATATGTCAGTGAGGGTTGCCTGACACATTTTGGTGATGCACGATGTGCTTCGAAGAAAACGGGAGAACATAACAAACCATCGCTTTCCCCACTTGTGTGACAGTGTACCATTAATCTGGAATGCAGCACTGCTGCACCAGTGCACTGCTAGTCTGGATATCAGCCACTGTGTAGACAGGCCCTTAGATTTAGGGACAAGAACACTTCATTGTCCTGAGCCAGACAATGTCAGGACAAGTGTGTTTTGTTTTGTTTTTTTAAAAAAGTCAGAAATCATATTTGTTTTCTCTTGGTGATAGAATGTCATAGTCCATCATATTTCTTTCTTGAGAAACTAAAGAAACGTTCCTTCATTGCACTAAAGCAGAAACACAAATTCCTATAGATTCTGCAAAAGGAAAGATTCTATAGATTCTATAGATTCTGCAAGAAGGCAGCTGATGATCTTTTCTTTCTTTGCTTTCCTCCACTCAGTCATAGGAGGAGGTGTGTTCTTTTAGGATAGGGATTGCTAAAGTAAAATAATAAAGTTGATCTTTCACTGGTGATCTTTCCACATACATTCTGCCATTTGTAGCTAGCAATTTCCTTCCACAGTCAAGCAGAGTAAGAAAAAAAAATTGCATCTTGTTCATACATTATCTTTATTTTATGGTTGAGTAACACACGACTTAATGAATCCACAATTTTCATACATTTAAAACCCTGCTGCTTCTAGACCTTGCACAGATATGATCATTAACAACTTATCCAGCAATGAGAGAATAGTAATTACAAACATTACTAACAAAACATGAGAAAGTTGCTTTGAAATAATGGAATTCCTCTTTAAATTTTATATTATTATTATCTATATATTTAATTCTCTTAAACGTACCCATTGCTAATCCCATGCATGGCAGCTCTCACGAGAGCAGCTACCTGGGGGATAGCGATGGCTGACGAGAGACAATGGTGGTGGTGGGACGGCCTGGCCCAGCCACCAGTTGGCCAGAGGAGGCAGCAGCAGGCTGGCCTGGTCCGCCTGCCGGGAGGAGGAGGTGGGAGGAAGTGATGGGCCAGCCTGGCCCACCTGCTGGTAGGAGGGGGTTGGAGGAGGTGGTGGGGCCGGCCAGAAGCCAGAAAGCGTGGGGTGGGGAGCGGAAGGCTGGCCCACCAGAAAGCGTGGGGGGGCCTGAGAAGTGGGCAGCGGGGGGGAGCATATGGCCATCCAGCTGGCTAGCCAGAAAGCCAGGGATGCCAGCATGGGGGGGGCAGCAGTGGTGGGTGGGCTGGCCAGAGGCACAGATGCTCTGCGCCCAGCCCAGCTTGTTGTTGTTATATACCATTTTCCAGCAAAAGAGTTCCCAAAGCAGTTTACATGATAGCACAAGGAATGGGAACATGTTTCCATGCTCCAAAGGGTCTCACAGTCGAAGTATCTATGGATGAATTCAGACATAATGGCAACAAGTCTGGCTGGCGGAAACCTCTAGTTCCTGTGAGTACACACCAGTACTTCTGCCCATTTCTGTGTCATGTTTAACCACCAGTGTTTGGTTTCCAAATAGTTCTTCCCTCCTAGAACCTGACAGTTGTAACCAACTTCATATCTTGTTTACAGATGTTGGGCTCCTGGAAGGAGGTGCTGCTTGGGAACCCAACATTGGTAGGTGAAGGAATAACATGGAAATACACAGCAGTACTGGTATGCACCTGAAGGAACCACAGCTAGACTTGCCATCACTACATTTGAACCCACCCTATATGTATGCTTCCATGGAGTAAACTTCAAAATAACCTAAACATCTGAGGTAATGGCTCTGTGGGTGAAACAAAAATGTTCAAGTAAATATAAAACAGCAAATTTAGTTATTCTGCTAGTAGATTACTGGAATACAAGCCAGAGGTGCAGAAAGTACTGTTTTAATCTGGAATTGCAAATGCCTGTCCCCTTGGCCTTATGCATAATAATACTTGGTGAATAATTTGGGGATTTGCTATACTGCAATGGAGATAAGGAAAGGGGAACAACATGAGTAGAAAAACAAAGACTGAAAACTCCGTAGTGTTGACACTTGGAAGTATTTTCAACCATGCCAGAAACACTCCCCCCCACCCAGAAACTGTATTCTAAATATGATGCATTGGAGCAATTTGTCTGTGCTATAGATAGGAAAGTATTTCCTGAACACTGTTTTATTATTGCGTTAGCAAAGAATAAAGAGAAAGACACCAACAAATTGGTGAATACAGACCACAATTTTATTAAAAGAAATGTATTTGTCAAGACCATTAAGAAGCAACATATTGGTGACATGGATCCCTAGTCAGAACGTCTCCTTGCACAACTCACCTCATTCTGAAATAGAGTCGAACCGATTAGGCATTCCACTGGTAGATAGAAGTAGGCTACCCATTGGAGCTGCCTACAACCCCGATGGTTGCACTATAGCTTTATTACCCAATTATGTTGTCTTACTCATGAGCTGCTTCTGCAAGCTTGTGACTATTCCACCGCACCCGAGCCGAGGTCATCTTCTCAGGCACCTTCCCAAATCCCCCTTATTCCTGGGTTTCTCCCAAGTCCAAGTGGTCTTTCAAGTTGTGACACAGATAGATTAAGAGGCATTCAAGTCAATTGAAAAGATTTATTTACACAAAGAATTGAAGCCACACTGGGAAATGGAACCTCTGAGAAAGGCAAAGCACATCCCAATGACCAATGATGGCTACCATACATTAAACAAAATCCTTCCCAATCTCCACAAAGAGAGGGCAGATAGTGCCAAATGTGCTTTAGCTGCGAGAGCCAAGACTAAAAGCCAAACTACATATTACATAAAAGGAATTGTTGACCTTCCATCTTTCTTTTTTAAATGGTAGCCGTAGGAAGCAATGTTCAACCTCTTCCTCTCAAGTCCCAATCCTGATTACAATTATGCCCCCCAAGAAAACTGCTTTCCCCCACATGAAATAAAACTGCCATTGTTGCCAATAGCAGCTTCCATCCTACGAGAAAGACAGCTTTGGAAGAAGGGGTTTTCCATCAGGATCTCTCTTGAGCAGAAGAGAAAACTCCTGCATACTGTCCAGTATCTGCTTTTTAGAAAGGAAAAACAGAAGACCAAACATTTAAGGGAACATTTGGTATGGACTTAAACTTCAGATTTCATAGTTTGGAATGATATATACTGGAAACCTTGTACAAAGTAAAGGCAATACTCCCAGACGTGGCTCTCCTATGAAGAAGCTCTGCAAACTTCACCCTTCCTACTGGCAGTTTTCATGGAAGGATAGGATGGGGGTGGGGGTAATGGGCAAACTTCAAATAATTAATTTTCACCTATCGGGGCAACTCAAGACCTTTACACACTTATTTTGCTCGCTCAGACTGTTACGATCTTAATCTACAAATATTTGCATATATAACACCCAGGAAGTGAAGTTCACTCTAAGTCATGAAATTGTTTATTATTAATTCAACAGTTGAAAGCCTTCCAAGCACACAAAACACCAGTCCAAGCAGTGCCACAATTTTAGCATTTAAAATAAACCCCAACCAAATAATTACAGATCTGAAATTATGTACAGTAGAGAACTGTGTTTACAGTAGAGAAATGTGTTTAAAAACATTTCAGGAATCCTCTGATAAAACAGCAAGGACATTTTAAGCAATGGCAAAAGGACATAACTAAGTTTGTTTGGCAGGGGAAAAGACCAAGAATTAATTTTAAGAATTTAACAGATGCAAAGGAAAGAGGTGGTCTTACCTTGCCAGACCTAAGGTTATATTTTGATGCTGTTTGTTTGACATGGTTAAAAGAATGGATAACATTAAGGAACCCCAGAATTCTTGATTTGGAAGGATTTGACAGAAGGTTTGGATGGCATGCGTATCTGTGGTATGAAAAAAGTAAAATACATAAAGACTTTTTGAACCACTATGTGAGAAGGAGTTTAATGAGGGTGTGGTTAAAATACAAAAATTGGTTTGAACCTAAAACTCCGTTATGGATATCTCCGATTGAGGCCTTATCACGTAAAGAAGTAAATATGCAAATGTGTTGGGGTACCTATAGGGATTTGTTACACTTGTAGGAAAAGGATTGTAAGTTAAAAAGTTTAACTGAAATACAAGATTTGGTTAGAGATTGGTTTCAGTATCATCAGTTAAATGAGATATATAAGAAAGACTTTAAAGTTGGATTTGAGGATCAGACTTCAAATTTTGAGAAGGAATTATGTCAAAATGATGAAAAATTAGTTTCTAAAATGTATAAACTGTTGCTTCTGGAGGAGACAAGAGAGGAAGTGGTTAAAATGACTATGATAAAGTGGGCTCAAGATGTGGGGCGTAATATAGAAATGGCAGCCTGGGAAAAGTAATGGAAAAATGATTTAAAATTCACTGCATGTTATGCTATAAAAGAAAACTATTATAAAATGATGTATAGATGGTATCTGACACCAAAAAAATTGGCATTAATGTATAAAAATGTTTCAAACAAATGTTGGAAGTGTGGACATTCTGAAGGCACCTTTTTTCATATGTGGTGGACCTGTGGGAAGGCTAAAGCCTATTGGGATATGATATATAATGAATTAAAGAAAATATTTAAAATGACATTTCCTAAGAAGCCAGAATCCTTCCTGCTGGGAATAACACAAGGTGTAATCTCTACAACTAATTTAACATTTTTAATGTATGCTTCTACGGCGGGCAGAATTATATATGCACAGAAATGGAAGAGTAATGAACTGCCTTCAAAAGAAGACTGGCTGATAAAAATTTTGGAATATGCGGATATGGCAAAACTTACAGCACTAATAAGAGACCAAAACTTGGAATGTTTTAAAGAAGATTGGAAACCATTCTTGTTGTATCTAAAGAATTACTTTCCTACTATGGACTTTACAGCAGGGTTTGAAATTTAGTTTAAAAAAACTGCAGGTTGGGTAGATTAGCTATGTTTGTAAGGGTTTGAACTTATGTTTTGAATTATTATTATAGCAAGGGTAAATTTTATAGTTGATGATTCACGAAGAGATGTGTGCGGGAAGTCCACCTTTTTGTGTGTATTTGCAATGAATGATAATATTACTACTGTTAACATTAATAAAAATTGAATTTGGAAAAAAAAAGATAAAACAGCAAGGACACTAATAACTAATAGTGACATCAACTGGCGGAGCAGTAGCAAAATAAAGAAATATATTCTATATGTCTTAAGAAAACTGGGATAATTTTTTAAGGCACTCACAACATTGTCTGGCTTTGCAGCAGCCTGCATGAGAAAGAGCATTCTTTGAGCAGCTTCATAGACAAGCATTCTCTGTATTTATAGAACACTTGAACTAAGGAAATGAAGCTTTCCCACAGCTTCATAATTACAACCCACAGATGTTCTTTGGAGATGCCTTTGATTGAGCAACAGCTGATTGCAGACATTTTCAGTGGCTTCCCAGGACTGGTCACTGGTCAATCATAGGTATTATCAGGCTAGATGCTGGTTTTAAAAGGCCTCTAGCAGCTAAATAATGGCATTGTTAAATCATCAGCATCCCTCACTGGCTTCCAACCAACTTATAATTTGAGACAAAATGAAAGAATGATGTCCTCTGGTAGGGAGGAGGTCTGCCTGCACAGTAGGGGGAAACAAAATAAACCAAGACAAAAAGAGCACAGAGCAAACATGGTCACCAACAAATAAGATGGAGGAAACCACTTGCCAAAAGATTTTGGACGACATATGGGAAGTAACAGTGCTGCTCATGTTTAGAACCAAAACGTTTCCCAGCTAATCTGTATTCCATTTCAGAACACTATATTTCAAGGATACATGGGAAAAGCAAAGGATGACAGCAAAGGCTATCAGTGATGTGTGTTTGCTGGGAAAATCTGAACTGATTTCTTTCAAAGTGGGAGGGGATCAATGCAAATATCTTCATTTGCATATATTTGCATAGTGTTTTTCTCAGAAAATTTTACTATGCGACTTTTTCTAATGCCTTAAACAAATTGTGATGGGATTTGACATACTTTTTGCCCTGTAAAATTCTCCCCTGTAAAACAAAAATAAATGGAAAAATATTCACCCACATCGCCGAAGATGATATTGCTGAGAATAGAGTGTACAAGAGAAAGTTGAAATAATTAAAACCTATTGCAAAAAAAGAGTGGCAAGAAGATATAAAATATAATATTCAGGTCCTTAAATGTGGACACTGGAAAGGACCTTTTCTTTCTTGGTAAGGCATGCCTTATCTTACTGATACTGGTAGCAGGGGGTTGGGGGTGGAAGGCCTTAAAACTGCAAGGTAATGGAGCAAGTTACTATGATAAAGTAATGAAATTGCATGAGTTTCTGGGGAGAATCTGGCTGACAAGGTTAAGAAGCTGTCAAGAAAGTTTTACATAAAAGAGCATCCAACTCAGTTCACCTGACCGAACTAAATCTGATGGCCCTTGGGCTCCTTTCTTTGATTCAGTTTGAGACGATTTCTCTGTGACACAAGCATAATTTGCAGGAGCAAAAAATGCACAGGGGTAATATTTTTGGAGTGTAATAAAAATATTAGAGTGCAATAAATATTTCAAGTGGTAATAAAAAACCCCACAAGGAATTCTGCTAGTTTTATATACATGCTTTTGGCTTTCCGCAACAATCCTTAGGCTTGTTCTGTACAGAATGAGGTAATAGAATCCATCAGTCTGGATGGAAGAATGCATCTAACATTGGATGAGGTAGCACTCCCCCTTAAGATGCTGATTCACCACCTGGCAGTGATCCTGAATCCAGTGTTAAGCCTGGATGTCTAGGATGATGGTGGTAGCCAGAAGCACTGTAGCTGTAGTTGTCTACTCACTTTAAGTACAGGAGCTGGTCTTGTGGTAGCAAGCATGACTTATCCCCTTAGCTAAGCAGGGTACACTCTGGTTGCATTTGAATGGGAGACTAGAAGTGTGAGCACTGCAAGATATTCCCCTTAGGGGATGGAGCCGCTCTGGGAAGAGCACAAGGTTCCAAGTTCCCTCTCTGGCTTCTCCAAGATAGGGCTGAGAGAAATTCCTGGCTGCAACCTTGGAGAAGCTGCTGCCAGTCTGTGAAGACAATACTGAGCTATTGGTCTGACTCACTATATAGCAGCTTCCTATGTTCCTATGTTCCAATGGGTGAGCTGGAAAAGGACTGGCAAAGCAGCCAAAGTGATTCAGTCCAAATTAGTTTCTTTAATGGAGATAAAGGGTCTTAAAATTGACATTCAAAAGGAATAGATAATCTGAAACAGATATTTTAGAAACAAAAGGAGTGTAGTTGCTAAACTATCCTGATTAGATTACCCTATAGAAGTCCTATTGAAATTGATAGGGCAAGTTAGCACAGATTAACTTGTCCTATTAATTTCAATGGGGCTTCACCGAGTAAGTTAATCAAGCTGCCTGCCAGTTTGCTTATGCAGCTTCATACAGCATTAACATCAGATGGAAGGAAGGAAATTGTCCTCAAGGGGTATGAAAGAGGACAAAGTTGGAAGTAAATAGAATAAAGGAATTGCAATCATCCCCCCCCACCCCACCCAATTCCTTCTGGCTAGTGGTGAAGGCAATGTTTAACCAGCCCAAAGCACAGTAAAAATATTGTATCAATATTTCAAATCCAAGGAGATACACCAGAACTTCATTGCCTGTTTTCTGAAGTGCTGTTGAGGCAGATTGTTTTATTATGTATTATGGTGCTCTACAATATAGAATTTTCAACTTAAAATGCCTGGTATCTGGACCTCCAGGCAATCCAAAGCATTTGTGAGAATGTTTTCTGTCAGGATATGGTGTCAACAGTGTTGCATTTCATGGCTATTAAATCCACGGGGGTTGGGCGGGGGGAATACCTGCCTGTAGCAGAGCATAATTCTCAATCTTGAGGCAGTTGTAAAATTCGGTATCAGGGACTATATCACAATATACAGGTGAAACTCGGAAAATTAGAATATCGTGCAAAAGTCCATTAATTTCAGTAATGCAAATTAAAAGGTGAAACTGATATATGAGACAGACGCATTACATGCAAAGCGAGATAAGTCAAGCCTTAATTTCTTATAATTGTGATGATCATGGCGTACAGCTCATGAAAACCCCAAATCCACAATCCCAGAAAATTAGAATATTACATGGAACCAAGAAGACAAGGATTGTAGAATAGAACAATATTGGACCTCTGAAAAGTATACAGTGTACTGTGCTTGATTGGCCAGCAAACTCTCCTGACCTGACCCCATAGAGAATCTATGGGGCATTGCCAAGAGAAGGATGAGAGACATGAGACCAAACAATGCAGAATTGCTGAAGGCTGCTAATGAAGCATCCTGGTCTTCCATAACACCTCAGCAGTGCCACAGGCTGATAGCATCCATGCCACGCCGCATTGAAGCAGTAATTGCTGCAAAAGGGGCCCAAACCAAGTACTGAATACATATGCATGCTTATACTTTTCAGAGGTCCGATATTGTTCTATTCTACAATCCTTGTCTTCTTGGTTCCATGTAATATTCTAATTTTCTGGGATTGTGGATTTGGGGTTTTCATGAGCTGTACGCCATGATCATCACAATTATAAGAAATTAAGGCTTGACTTATCTCGCTTTGCATGTAATGCGTCTGTCTCATATATCAGTTTCACCTTTTAATTTGCATTACTGAAATTAATGGACTTTTGCACGATATTCTAATTTTCCGAGTTTCACCTGTACTGCTGTGCTGGGTGCACAGAAGACCTCCACCCCAAACATGAAGTATGGAGAATTTCTTTGCTTGAACTGCTCTCTCAGAGTAGATTCAGGCCACAATTCTAAGCATGCTTACCATGAAGCAAGTCCCAATGAACTCTATAGGTCACTTCTGAGTAAATGTGACAAGGATTGTGCTGTCAGAGATCCAGTAGCCACACTCTTCAAGGATCTTATGAATTATTTCTACTTAAATCAAATATAATTTTTCCCACTTGCATTTATCTTACAGAATTTGGCATATTTTGCAATCCTTACCCACCCATGTTTACATGCAGAGAACAGGTTCCTTGGTCTGCAGATGCTTAATCAGTAATTAATTTCTATTTTTCTCATTAGGTAGGAAATCTCTGCTATTTACTAGATAATTAACTTTTTCCTAATGCTTTTTGTCAAGCTGCAGTTGGAGAAAAGTCAAAAGTCAATTAAAATGCAAAAAAGGAGCTCTTTAATATTGTTTTCCTCATGAAATAAAATTAGCTTAAATTAGCTGGCTAGACAAAGAAGACAGCAAAATGGAAGTGGATGTAGATCTAAAATCATGCTGTTAATCCAGAATCACCGAGCAATATCAAAGTCACAAGCTCTTCTGCACAAATGAAGGGAGAATATACAGCCATGTGGAAGAGAAAAAGAAAGTCAGACATCAATCCAGGGCAGGCTTCAAACATTTTGGTAACCTTAGCCAAGTATTAGAATTGCTCATTCCATGACACATACTGGCATCTTCAGTTCCTTGGCATCTGACCTGATGCCGTTTATTGTCTCTCTCCCAATAGCACCTATTCTACATGTGAGGTACCCAACTTGCCCAACTCTCCTGCTCATTTCTCAATACAATACAATTAGAAATGAAGATGCATCTGTGGATCACACAACATCCACTGGATTCCTTATACATAGTGTTATTAAGTCCTTGTATCATCAGGTTGTCATCCACTTATAAAACCACCAAATTTTGTGATTCACATGAGAATATGTGAATCAAAAGCCAGAAGATGCCAGCAACCAGAAATTTTCCAAACCACCACCAAAAGAATTCCCAACAAATTCCATTTTCACTGACTTCTGGTTAAATTTGTCACAAACTGCTACTATTGCACAGTTTGACTGGTGAAATGTACATCTGAGAAAGACATTTTCAATGATGTTGGAATGCAAGGTCAAAATTAAGAAATGAAATAAAACTTCATATGGATAAGGTGGATCTAGTATATATGAAAAGTATGCAAGCAAGTTCATGAGGCACAATTTTCCAAATTATTATTTGGAATCCTAATAGATCCTACACATTGTTCCCGATTTAAGGCTACAGCTTATCATTCTCTCTAGAAATGAGTGGGTAGTCTTGAACTATTTATTTGTATACCTTCTTTTATTAAAATTATTTTAAACGAACATGTCTTTCTTCTAATTAAAACAAGAGAGAGAGAGAGTTCTGGGGATGGGAGAAGAGCATTTTGTTCCCCATTCAAAGACACCATTTGAAACCTCAGAGGGGACACTGAAATCCTGAACTGTAGCCCTTGTCTCTAAGGGGTTGCCTTGAACTTCAGTCAACCAACCCTCATCCATGGAGGGATTATAATCTGGCCCCCTCAGGACTACCTATTTGTGCTGAGTTCATATCCCTGTCTTGCATAGGGCAACTAGGTGGATTCTTGAAGGTCCTTGCCACATTGCCAAAAGGGCCATGAGTTTCACAGCTACCTGCCTGGGCTGCTGCTGAAAAGAAGCACCTTTCCTGGGGTTTGCCCTTAATACCAACAAATTCAGCACAACTCCACTCTGCAGCAGAGGCAAGAAAAAGTCCCATCTGCTACAGCAAGAATGGGCAAGCTTGCCCCTCCAGCTGTTCTTGAATGACAACTACCCTAATCCCCAGCCACTTCTCCTCCATTGCATTGCCTCCATTGTCTCTCCTCTTCTCAGATGAGAGGAGAGGCTTTTGAAGGAACCTGCCATAAGTTCAGGAAGACTTAAGGAGTCAGCACACACTTTTGTGTGCCCACCTCTGGCAGGGGAAGGCAACAGAGCCAAACCATTCCGAGAAATAAGGTTATTTGCATACAAATCATCACTTTCCACCTATTTTAACTGCACATCCATAACAACTGTTCAGAAGCTGGTTGCTTTATCTGCTACTTCAGATATGCAATTTCTGCTCTCAAACATGAAAACAGCAGGTATTTGCATTATCTCTATTCTATAGCTCTTATAATAATATTTTGGAGTGCATTATTTTATTTTCCAAAAAGGAAAGAATATACATATGTTCTCAACCATTTTGTGCTGCTGCTTCTAAATTCCAGCACATAAACAGTAGTTTTACCAATCAATCCTGTTCCTAATGTTTATTTTTAAAACTACTCAACAACAGATCTTTATTTTAAAAACAAGGAGAACTTGAGTTTGGGGGATAATGTGAAAAAAGCTCCCAAAGCAACAAGCTGAGGATACAATTTCTCAGTACAAAGAATTACAGAAATTTTAAACTTCACTGGCTGACATCCTGAATAACCAAGTGAGAGAAACTAGAAACAAGGAGCCAGATCAGGTGTGCCATGAAGCTATGGTTAAGCCAGGTTCTGAGCAACATCCTCATATCTCAGGAACACACTCTTCCCTTTACCTTCCCGCTTGTGCAAGCATCTACTTAGTTCAGAATGAAACCAAGATCAACCATGACATCTAAACCCACCAGTTTGCTCTTACTTACATACTTGGGCGGGGGGTGGGCATGATTTGTAACCAAGTTTTGGAGTGAGTTACAAGTCACAGATTCAAGCATGCAGGTTAGAATGAAGCAAGACTGATTGGTTTGGACATCACAACTGATCTTGGTTTTTATTCTAATCTAAATTGTATGTAGATCCTCACGCAAGCAGCGGAAGGGGGAGCACACACACTCCCAAGACTCAGAGGCATCACACAGAACAAGGCTTTACCATGGTTCTTATGATGTCTATACCAGTCCACTGTAGCACATTCTAAAATGCAATAGGCTAGTTTCAAACATGCAGAAGAGATGCAAGGTACAGTAACAACATAGGTTGCAACTTGCAAGTGGTTGCACACCACCAAGCTGTTTCAGCATGGAATCCAACTCATCCAATGATGCCAAAGGCAAATAAGAGTGAGTGGATGAGTTTTCAATAACAGTGTTCTCTAAATGTTAGCAAAGGCACACATATATCTGACATACAGGATGCAGTTACAAAACCTAAAAAGCTCCACTATAGAACTCTGCATAAGAACTCTGCATAACGTACATTGTACTTTACAGTATGTTTGTCTTTTCACAGAATAATGCTTTGACCGGGGGAAAATTCATTTAAAATGAAATTAAAATGCCCTGCTCTGAAGATCAAATAATGAAATAGACCATACCCAAAATACAGCTGGCGAGGGGTGGGGGATGAATCTCTTTGTCTTAAATTGGTATAATATCTCTCTACCATTGTATTCAAGTAAATTTGTTTATTAAAATCCATGTTACTTAAAGCAATTACAGAGCATTTGTGGTAGATTATGCATTTGAATCATGATCAGGCAGTGATTACTTAATGAGGCATGTTCTTGTATAATCTGAAATAAAAATAATCCTAAATAAGATGTATAGAAACAATTTAAAATACTAAAGGCTTGATTAGAGAATTAGGCAATTAGGGAAGGGGAATTAACGATGGCCAAAGGGTACATTTGAAACTTCAATCACCTTTTCACACTTAAGATTATTAGAAATTTATAAATGAGCATGAGAGAGTTTGGGTTTTCCCCCTCCCTCAAAGGGGAAAAAAAATCAGATCTCTCTCTAGTGTTTTTCAGAAAGACAACGAGAATGTTCACACAAGCAGCCCTGCCCTGGCTTGGACAGGCCTATCTAGGTAAGTCTGCTTATGTGAAGCACCAGGATCAAAGCTGATCCTAGCACTGCTCCCCCAGGTGGCCGGGTTTACCCTGGTTTTACCCTGGTTTACCTGGGTAAAAGAGTGCAAGCACACCCTTTTACCCAGGTCCAGGGCTGTGTGTCTGCTCAGGCTGCCTGGCTTCAGGGGAAATCCCTCAATGTACCGCACACCTTGCATAGAGGAATATCTGGGGGGCAGGGCTTCATTTTTCCAGCCACCAGAGATCCACACTGTGGGTGAATGAGCAGCGTGCCGCACGGTGGCTCTGTGATCATCTGGGGAGAAGGTAGGTTCAACCCTGCCTTCCCACCTGCCCCAGAAACTGTCATGTGAATGACCTCAGTGTTTTATAAAAGTTTTTCTAACACGTTGACAGGGAGACATCACTTTAAGACCTTCATTGCATGGGCTTAGCTATGAAGAACTGCATGTGGAATGCCACTCACACACCAGAGGCCTCCCATTTAAAGCTCTCATATCTCCCCAAAAGATGCTCTTTAGGTTCAGAATACACCCCAGAATAGCATGCAGTGTGAAGTGACGGGGCTGCTTTAAGGAGGTCAGCAGAAATTGCTCTCTGCAGTGCAAATGGACTCACTAAAGGAGTTCTTTGAATCCAAGACATTATGTTTGGCATAAACTCAATAAATCCGACAGAAAATATGTAGGGTCTCACAACATCAGCCAAAAGCCCTCATCGCAACCAATTCACCAGACTTTTAATGAACTTGGCAGGGGCAGAATGGGACCAGCAGGTGCATCAGCATGAGGGGTATGGGCCCAGCAGGCAAGACCCTTTCTCATGTTCGATCACCATTATCTTTAAAAAAAAACAAACCTACTGACTCCAAACACTGTGAGGCCTCTTGGTCATTCCATCCCTCAGATTCAGGCTGGGTTACAACACACAATAACATAGCCATTAAAAATCTAGCTAATTAAAATGTATACAAAAACCCATTCCCAATTAAAGTCTTAATTTGGAACACTAAAATACAGCACATACAGAAAGTTCTTAGAAGCACTTTCAACACTCAGATGAACATCTGTGGGACAGAAATCCTTGCACTCTGAAGCAGAACAAATTCATATGAGATACCAAAGTACAAAATGGACATGTAGTAAATCAATTGTGAACAGAGTGCATATAAATAAACTCCTATATTTCTCCACAATACAATACACATAGGAACCCCTGCTAACTGGGCAAAGAGGCACCTTTTACCGTGGTGATTCTCTTTATTTAGCAGGGGGAGAGTAACTGGCCCTATCCACCACCACCCCCAGCACAGTACTTCCAGTGACTGTTGCTGGTGTCTATCTTATGTTTCTTTTTAGAATGTGAGCCCTTTGGGGACAGGGAGCCATCTTATTTATTTATTTATTGTTTCTCTTTGTAAACCGCCCTGAGCTATTTTTGGAAGGGCGGTGTAGAAATCGAAATCATCATCATCATCATCGAGAAGAAAGAAAAACAAGTCAAAAGAATTGACATAGCAATACCAGGGGATAGCAGAATAGAAGAAAAAGAAATAGAAAAAATCACAAAATACAAAGATCTACAAATTGAAATTGAAAGGCTGTGGCAGAAAAAGACCAAAATAACCCCAATGGTAATTGGCGCCCTGGGTGCAGTTCCAAAAGACCTTGAAGAACACCTCAACACCATAGGGGCCACAGAAATCACCATCAGCCAATTACAAAAAGCAACTTTACTGGGAACAGCCTATATTCTGCGACAATATCTATAACAACTGACAATAAAATTCAGCCAACCCAGGTCCTTGGGAAGGACCCGATGTCTGGATAAAACAAACCAGTCAATAACACCTGTCTGACTGTGTAAACAAGAAATAATAATAACAATGTTAGACATCCTGACTAACAAAGCATGGGTGCTCGATGAGAAGTGCTGCTGCAGGTTTCACCTAATGCAGCACCAGCAATCATGTGTGAACTGCAGTTATCCTTTCTGCCCCCAGACGTGCTCTGTGCCCCTACAAATATGTCCCAGGGGGGCACACAGCCCTCAGGGACATATTTTTGGGTTGCCCAAAAGCACTTCTGGTGGGCAGAAAAGGTCATTGCAATTCACTCACACACACCCCACGATTGTGGTGGTGCATTAGTTAAAACCTTCAGCAGCATCAGCACTCCTCACTTGGATCCATATTTGGTTGGTCTGGATGTCAGCCTAAGGGGCCTTATCCTCCTGATCACCATACATGAAAAGAAAAAAGCTCATTTAAATGGGCATATGCCTTGTACTTGCAACTGGCATGCCACAAATGCTATTTTCTGGATATCTGTAACCAAGTCAAGTACAGTATATAATTGGCTTCCACGCACACAGGGAAGGAGGCAGTCTCTGAAGGCTGGAACCAACATTTTGCCACAGGGAATTACAGAGAGAATTGCAGGATTTGTCCAAGGAGATACAGAAATTTGAAAATAATTCCAAGGTTCCTCCAAGGTAGCTCTCAAGGAGAAAGTTGGTAGAATTTTCTTATTTCTGCACATCCTTTTGTGGTTTAGAAATCAAGGTCTATACATCAGTGCTCTCTCCAGGGACAGAGCTCATCTGCAGAGAAATGCTCTGAACCCAGAGAAAGTTTCTCCATGTGATTTGGAATGCCAGGGAGACACTTTACCTGTCAGGATTGCAACTCACAGGGAAAAACTCTCCCCAGGCTTAGTACTTGTCTCTGCAAACAAATGCCACATCTGGGAAGAGCAGGGAGTATGCTAATGAACTCACAGCTTCAGGTATATGGTTAGTTGGCATGCTTCTGTTCACCTTTTACCCAGGTACATTGTACCATTTCAACGATGCCTGAACAAGGCTATAGTAGGCTTGCCATGACATGATCATTAGACGAACTTGCTGGTCCTTTAAATTTGATATGCTCATGCAGCAGAAATTTCCAGCCATTGTTCCAGAGGAAGCTAAGAACATTATGCTTCACCTCATGAAATACTGTGCAAAACTGTATAAGAGTAAATGATTCATTGCTTGATATTCCAACCCTTAAGGTGATCAATTGCTGTGCATACACCAACTTTGAAAGAGGAGCAGTAGTGCAATTATATATCACTGTTCAGGATATGCTTTGCATAGTAGGACAACAGAAATGTTAATACTCTGAAAGATAACCCTTGGTGATGCTTTAACATTAATAGCTCATAAGAATAGCTGCATCATATCCATGACTGACAAGGGGATTTTTTTTAAAGATGAGCTACTGTTGTTTTGTGGTTTCAATGCAAAAATAACATAAGAACCAAACAGACAACACTTCCTTCCCTTTATTACTGCTGACATATGGGGCATCCTGATACACGCTGCTGGATAGAAAGGATCTGAGCAGGCTTCTCTTTGACAATTTACTTTGTAAATGTGCCTACTTAAACTGTGAGGAAGAAACCAATTTCTGCTGCCTATAGGCAGGCCATCTTTAAAACACATATTTCCACTTTTAACACTCACAGATTGCAGCTCCTGCTTCTAATGCATCCTATTACATTTCTGTTTAATAAGGCAAAGGCTCATCATATCCCACTATAGGTGGGAACTCATACCAGGCTTCAGTTTCTAAGAGAACACTCAAAATGAGGCACTGGCAATAGGCTTTGTGCAGCTTTTGAAATCTTGAGGATGGCCAGAAATGGTCAGAAATAGCTCCCCAGTCTCACCAAGCCTTAAAATGCCAACTTGCTTTGGCTCCAGCCTTCCAGAAATCCTTACAAAAAGAAAGAGGAAGAGGCTGCTGGCAAGCTGTTCAACAGCTTGTATTTGGAGAGTATCTGGTTTGGCCTTTGGTTTGCTCAGTTCATTTTTTTCCTTTGGCCTGGTAGTGTCTGGATCCAGTCAGTCTAACTCTTTCCCCTTAGCTTACCCCCGATCAAGCAAAACCATCCAGGTCTCAGCTGCCATGCCTGATTTTTTTAATTAAAAAAAAACACACAACACAGACTTACACACAGAGTTGTGAGAAACCTATCTGTACTGCAAATTTCCAGTCTGATCTGGCAAAGCTATGTCAAAGTAGGGTTCAAGCAACAGGTGATAAAAACACTGCAAGCCTGCAGGGATTAGTATCAATAATCTGGATCCATTTAAGAAACCATAAGAACATTACAAGGGTGATAGAACAAACCAAAGATTCATTTAACACAGCACTCTGTTTCCCCCAGTGGTGATTGTTGGTGTCTATCTTGTTTCTTTTTAGGTTACAAGTCCTGGGGGGACAAGGAACCATATTATTATTTATTAATTTTTATGCTTTGAGAACTATCTTGTTGAATATGATATCATCATCATCATCATCATCATCATCTCTACTGATCAGTCATGTCAATGTGGGTGATTCCAGCCAATCAGGGATCACATGGTGAAGATCTTAACATTATGTAGCTAATCAGACCTGACTATGTGATGATATCATTGCCTGCAATGACATCAACTTGTGTGATGATCAGTAGGGCATAAGAGAAGAGGGCGAGTTAAAAGAAGAGGCAAACATATCAGAACCGGCCCCCCAAAATATTGCCAATGGAGTCTGCTTTATTTTATATTGAGATTTATTTTATATTGAGATTGTTCACATTAACTTTGAGAGCGCTGAGGAGGGCAGGATAGCCCTAACTCCCCGCCCCCCACATATGACCTGGCATGATCCCAGGCCCACATGATCAGCACTTTTGAGAGCCTATGGCATTCTGGAGCCCAGGAAAGTGAGCCCCAGCTTTCAGATATCCCACAATGCACAACGCAATCAATGCAGTGCATTGAAGGAGTCCGCTGTAGCTGGGGGCTCTAGGTGCCCAGCAATGTGTCTACTCAGGCTGCCTGCTGCCCAGACATACACATGACCCTAAACCTAGGTAAAAGGGTGCACTCATAGTATACAAGGACTTCCAAAAAGCTTTTGACAAAGTTGCTCATCAAAGACTCTTAAGAAAACTTCCAGTCATGGTATACGGGGACAAGTACATGTGTGGATTGCTAACTGGTTGAAAGACAGGAAACAGGGAGTAGGTATAAATGGACAGTTCACACACAATAGAAGTAAGTAAGAAGTGGGGTCCCCCGGGGATCTGTACTGGGACAGTGCTTTTTAATTCATTCATACATGATCTAGAAGCAGGGGTAAGCAGTGAGGTGGCCAAATTCGCAGATGATACCAAATGCTTTCGGGTAGTGAAATCCAAAACTGATTGTAAAGCTCCAAAAGGATCTCTTCAAATTGGATGAGCAGGCGGCAAAATGGCAAATGCCATTTCAGTGGTGGCAAGTGTAAAGTGATGCACATTGGATCGAAATACCTCAACTTCACGTATATGCTGATGGGATCTGAGCTGTCAGTGACTGACCAGGAGAGGGATCTTAGGGTCATAGTGGACAGCTCGTTGAAAGTGTTGACTCAACGTGCGGCAGCGGTGAAAAAAGCCAATTCTATACTAGGGATCATTAGGAAGGTGATTTAAAATAAAACTGCTAATATTATAATGCCCTTATACAAAACTATGGCGCAGCCACATCTGGAATACTGCGTACAACTATGGTCACCACATCTAAAAAAGGGCATTGTAGAAGTGGAAAAGGTGCAGAAAAGGGTAACCAAGATGATCAGGCGCCTGGAGCACCTTTCTTATGAGGCAAAGCTACAGCATCTTGGGCTTTATAGTTTGGGAAAGCGGCAACTACGGGGAAACATAATAGAAGTGTATAAAATCTTGCATGCTGTGGAGAAAGTGGATAGAGAGAAATTCTTCTCCCTCTCCCATAACACTAGAATCAGGGGTCATCCCGTGAAATTGATTGCCAGGAAATCTAGGACCAACGAATGGAATCACCTTTTCACACAACCCATAATCATCTTGTGGAATTCTCTGTCACAAGATGTGGTGGCAGCCAACAACCTGGATGGCTTAAAGAGGGGTTTGGATAACTTCATGGAGGAGAGGTCTATCAATGGCTACTAGTCGGAGGGCTATAGGCTACCTCCAGCCTCAGAGGCAGGAATCCTCTGAATACCAGTTGCAGGGGAGTAACAGCAGGAGAGAGCATGCCCGTAACTCCTGCCTGTAGGCTTCCAGTGGCATCTGGTGGGCTGCTGTGTGAAACAGGACGCTAGACTAGATGGGCCTTGGGCCTGATCCAGCAGGTTTGTTCTTATGTTCTATGTTCTTAAATGGTCGGGTTAAAATCTGGGCTAGCCAGCAAGGGAGCACAGGGATCTTCAACGCCAATACTTCACACTAGCAGCCCTACCCAGGTAGGGCTGTGCAAGCCTGGGTAGGCATGCTCATGTGAACAGCCTTACTGTCTAGTGTTATTTGTTTTACTTTAATTTTATACTGTTTTTGTTGTTTTATTTTTGTGAGCTGCCCTGAGTGGTATTGCACTGGATGGGTGGAACATTCATCTTAAATAAATATTGTTAATGTAATAATTCAACTTCTCTGAAATTACATGACAATTAGAATCCTAGGGGCCAATTGTAATGATTCTACTAGCACATGGCTACTTACAATAACTCTGATGTAAGAGAACTTGGATCATCTATCTATCTAATTCTCTAAGGCATATCCGTGGCTAATCCCTTGTGTGGCGGCTCTTGCGAGAGGTTGTGAGCAGAAGCACCTGACTGGGCAGAGGGGATTCCATATGCAGAGAGGGAGGAGGAGCCTGTCAGAGCAGAAGCACCATGGTGATTGGGAGTGGGGATTCCATATGCGGGTAGGGAGGAGGAACCAGTGATGGTTAAGATCAGTTGGAATGAAACTGTTACTGGTCAGAAGATGTTCTTGATTGCAAAGGAGAGGAATCTATCTCTATATTAAAAATGGTGGTGGACAGGGGTCTGTGAAAAGACAGGTCCTGAGGGAGGAAAGAGCCCCTTCAGGAGAAGGAGGCTGCCATTTTGTGAATTAGATGAGGGAACAAGATCTATTAAATCAGGAAGATGGACGGAGGGGGGGAGAGAGAGAGAGAGGACAGAAGGGAGGGAGGGAAAAAGAAGGGAGGGAAAGAAAGACAGAGGGGAAGAGCAAGTGGAGGAGAGAGAGAAAGAAGGGAGGCAAAAAGAGAAAGAAGGAAGGGCGAGGAATGGGCCTGAGCCTGTCATCGGCCTGAGGAGAACGAGCAGCAATGGTGGCACCTATTGGGAGCAAGGAAGGTCCCAGTCAACCACAGCTGCTGTTTGGGGCTACCGAGGCCATGGGTGGAGGAAGGCAGGTAGGCAAGGGATGGGTCTGGGCCGGTCAGCAGCCTGAGGGAAACGAGCAACCATGGCAGTGGTGGCACCGAGGAATGGCCTTGTCAACCACTGCTGCTGCTGCTGTGAGGAGGAGCAGGAGTGGGGCTTGGGTGAGTGTGGGGAGGTCTCTGGGGATAGCAGGTTGCAGCTTGCCCAATAGGCACTAGTAATCCTGCAGCCACAACCAAAAAGGGTGAGGGGGGTGGAAGCAATGGGATGGAGGAGGAGGAGCAGGAGTGTGGCTCACATGAGGGTGGAGAGATCTCTGTGGTGAGGGTGACTGTGGCAGAGGGTGAGGAGAACAATCAAATACTAGTGCTCTGATGCTCTGTGTGGGATAAAATCTAGTGTACAATTGATTCTGCAGCCACTATGCTTTTGGCAATAACATTTTTGGAGCTTACTGACAAAATGGTGATTGCACAGTGAATCTCTTGACCCAATTTCATGTGTTTCCCACCACACAGTGATTACAAAAGTTGCTGCATGTAGAGGGGAAAAAACCCCAATAATCTAAATACACTCAGACATTTACGGCAATTTGGAAGCAAGTGGTCATACTTTTTTAAAAAAAATGCAAACAGCTGTGTGTCTCTAAATGACCAAATGCAATTTATTTTTTCTCCATCTGCTATGAATCCAGATGCATTATCTTCTGCTTTACAATAAAATTGTGAAGCAAAATAGCATAAAAGATTACTCCTCTAGATAGAAATCTCTCCACACCATTTAATGCTTTATCTTCTTTAAGAAGCTAATGATCCAACAAGTTATTTTCCTGAACTGATGACTTTTACTACAGGTCAAACATTCAGAAACCTTTGAAACAGAACTATTCCCCTATGAAGAACCTTTCTAGGATTTCTTGCTAAATCTCTCAAGCTGTGGTAGATATAACTTTAAAAGTAGTTCAGAAAGATCACTGCAGGCAAAGGAAAGCATTCTCTTTCTTTCAGAGATTGCCAACACTGAAGGGGGACATGTTCAACAAGACTGTTACTCATATAAAGCATCTACTATTGCAATAGGAGAAATGGATGAATTCAGCTTTGTGGTAGAAGCAGCAACAAATATTCTTTTGGAGAAATTTGGTGGATCAATTTCCCAGGTTTCCTTTAGTAGTCTAAAGATGAGCAAGTTCTCCCAAATTCACCTTCTATTAACTAAGAGTGGATCACTGCTGCTGCTTCTTCTTCTTCTTCTAAAAAAAAAAAAAGGAATGAAGAACCTGGATCATTTTTCTGAGCTAATTCAAGTCTCAGAAAAGTGCCTTGCTACTCACTCCCACCAGCACTTATCATCCAAAGCTGTCCCTCACTGCCTCCATGCCCCACACTGAAAACAATCCTCCTCCTTCCCTTTACTTCCCAAGTGGTGGTGAGAGTAGCAGCGGCAAAGTGTATCAAGAGGAGAGAATGGAGGTTTGTCCCTTCCTCCATCTTTCTGATGTGATGAGTTCCAAACCCAGGAAACCATGTGGAGGAGAGTTCTCCCAATGGCTACGGCAACTTTTTGAGTCAGCACAGTTAGGGAAGCTTTGGAGGATCTATTATAAATAATTGTGCAGCTCAGAGAGCTGCTGTGTTGTAGTCAAGCGAATTTTGGGACTAGGGTTTTTTGAAGCAAGTAGTTTAGAATATGCCAAGATTGGTGGGTGTGGACATAGAGACAAATCTTGGCACATCCTAACCAAAAAAGGGTAGCAGACACTCATGTGGGGATGGGAGGGAGAAGCATGCACTCCGGGAGCAGAGTTCACACAGCATTCAGCTGTAACAGAGGATTCATGCAATATCTAAAGCTGTCCAACCTCCAGTTCTAATGCTGGTAGACATTTTCCTAGGATTCCCCCCCCCCATTAGCAAAGACAAATGGATAGTGGTACAACACACAGCAGCTATTCAACATTATCTGCTTTGCAGTTAACACAGATTAATCAAAATTTTAAAAGCGGGGGGGGGGGGGAGTAGAAGCTAATAGAATGGGGATATTGTAGACGGAAGTCTATATATGAACACCAGAAGCTGACATCCTGAGTCAGACCATAAGTCCATCTAGGTCAGTATTGTCCACATGGACTGACAGCTGCTCTTCAGGGTTTCAGAGAGGGGGCATTCCAACTGGACATGCCAGAGGTTGACCCTAGGACTTCTGTATATACCGTACCACATGACTATAGCCCCTCTCCAAGTAAGTAGGATCTTACTTGGAGAGGGGAAAAGAAGAAGAAAAGAAAAGAAGGGATGGGGTTAAAATGATTTAAGTCTTCAAACATAACTTTTATTTTATCTGCAGAAATTTGAGGCTGCAATTAGCCATGCCCTAACAGAGCCACTTTATTGAGGGCACTTGCAAGATGACAGCATTGAACCACATTCCAAATTCATAGATATAATCTATGATATAACAGGTTGTAAGACTGTAAAATCCCGTTAATAGACTTTCACAATTTGACCGAGAGCCAACATTAAATCCTCTTCAATAAAAACATTATGGAGAAGAGCCAAACCCACACTGAAAATTGGAAGAGCTGCAACCTAAGTCACTTATTAAATTTCACACTAACAGACCATCCGGTTTCCACAGAGGACAACTTGGATCAAGTTAATCTCTCCTTGTGGGCACAAAGCAGATCTAACTTAACTATACCATTTGACAGCAATCATCCATTGGTGAAATATGCAGTGCCTACTTTATTATTAATTACCTTTATACCATGTTCTTCTTCCAGGGAGCTCAGTCTGGCTTACACAGGAAGTCTCTCTTCCAGGTAGCATTCAGAGCCAGACGCTTTTCATTTCAGAAGTACAACAGCACCCCTTGCCTTCAGATTTCCTGCCCCTTCCCCTGGACAGTTTTCACCTTGAAAAATTTTGGTCAGCTGCTCTAAAAAGAATGCGGATATCTGCCCGGGTACAACAGAAAAGCTTTTATGCTTATCAAGTGCCCAAAATTCTAGCAAGAAGCTGGTCCAGATTGTGTTTACCTCAGAACAGATAACTTGCAGTCACTTGTGCCACGGACCTTGAAGAAAGCTAGGCATTTACTGCCAGTTTCAATCCATTTTGTGACTCAGTCCTAATTATAAGAGCAAGTTTCATGGCACCCGCCTTTGTAGTGACATGGGCTCTGGCTGATCAAAGCTTATGCCACAAAATATTTGTTTATTTTTAAGGAGCTGCAAGAGAAGTTGGGTTTTTTGCTGTCCAGATTAACTTGATCTATGTGCTCTAATGACCACACTCTCTTACCAGGCTGAGGTGCTTCAAAGAAACTTCAGTTAAAATAACAGCATTGCTCCACAGACAGACTGCTGAAGCATAAATATGTGGTGCTCAGGCAGCCAGATTTGTGCCGTCTTTGTATCTGTTTTGAAAACTGCCGCCAAATTATAAGCAGACTTGGAGTTTGCACAGCAGTGGGCTATCCCTGTGACAAAAAGGTGTCTCCCAACTTGAATCACTGTCCTTTTCTTCCTACGCTAGACTGGTGGCAGCTTGCTTTTTGACAGCCATAGTCACAGATGGCAGTTCCTTATGTTTTAAGTCTCATAGAACTCTATGCAAGACTTCTAGTCATTTGAGACTTTTTTCTCCTTTTTCACACATTTGGACTATTTGCATTTTTTAAAAAAAATATTAAAAATGAAAGATCAGCTGTACAGGCAACCACCATGAGACAAACAAACAGAAAGACAGACAGACAGACAGATTCTACAAGTGATCAAACAGGCAGATAAGCAGCTTTCAATGCAACTGAATGTTGAGTTGCTCAGAATGAAAAGCCAACCAGGGTGAAAAGCCAGTCAGCAGGCTTATGGATCCAGAGTCCTGCCCATGGATAGCAAAGAGGAGTCGGAGGCTGGCAGCCCTGCAGCAGCAGGAAATGCTGACGGGGAGAACTTGGATGTTGGGCCACAGGAGGTAGCCAAGATGGGGCAGGGTGAAGGTTCAGGACAAGAAGGCCCGTCAGGAGCAGAGGAGACGGGTGGGGAGAAAAGCCAAACTCTGAGCTGGAGGATGATCAACCATTAACCCCCCAGGAGCGGAGACATGCAAAGCACCAACAGCAGGTGCAGACACTCAGAAGGAGTCAGCACCTCGTTAACAGGCAAGATAAACACTGAATCTCTAACAGCTGGCTGGAGGAGGAGAGCAATTAGTCAAGGAACAAGTTGTTGGAAGCAAAGCATTGTTTGAGCTTATTGTATCTCCAGCCTTTGGTTACATGGAACCCCCCAGCTTCATGATCAGACTCCTGAGTTCCCAGCCTCTCCTGCTTATAACCTGATTCCTGAACTAGGCTTCAGATAGCTTCCCCCAAGACGGGCTGCTGAAGGAGACTCATCAACAGCCTTTACATCTCCCTCCGTGTTGCCTTGTACTCTGGGCTCAGAACTTTTGGAATCTGGTGAGCAGGCTGGGTCTTGGGGGGACAGTGTGGACTGAGTACTCTGTAGTGATTAATTCCCTTGTGCTTCTTGAAGATGCAGAAGGAATCCGAAGCTACCAGCTTCTCCGATAAAGAGACCTTGGACCAGCCAGCAGACAGACAAGCTTGTGACACCAGACGGCAAATTTACGGGCTCCCTATATCACCTGATCCCTCTGAAACAAAAGCCATAATACCATTTCCAGCCATCTGCAGTGACAGCACTGAGAGCAAGTCAGCAGTTTGATCTCTGCTTTCAAGTTGCAGTGGTGGCACAGGCAGTACCACTTCTGCCCCACTGAAAGAGCACCTGGCTTAAGACCCCTGGCACCTTACAAAGGACACTTCATATGTCCCAGATTAAATGGGTATACCTTGTAACGTGTGAGTGATATACAACCATTTATTTCATCGTAAATACAAGTATCTGATAGTAACGTGTGGCAATGTGTGTGGCAGTGGCAATAGTGTGGCAGTGGCAATAGCAGAAAAAAGTGTGGCGCTCACAATCCCATCCTGTCTCTGGGCCACTACCAGCCTTTCTATACCCCTGACTAACCATCTGCAACTAATAACGAAGGAATGTTTCTGATCAAATTAGACTGGATGGACCACAGGTCTTGTATGATTCTAATATTAGTCTCTATATAACGTTGCACTTCAAAGTAAAATAAGAAGCCAAAAGTTGGTTTCCCAAAGGAAAGTGTCAGTGTCCTCAGGGAACATCGCTTCTCAATATGAGGTCACAAAATGGTTCCCAACACCATGGAAAGCACTGGACTTAACATTCACAGGGGACTGCTGCCTCTTTGAAGACGACAACTACAACTTGCTGAAGAATGTTTCAAAGAAGTCCAAGTCTGAAAGCTTCCCAAAGACTTTCAAATTGTTCCAGACTGCCACCTCCACTTTATTTTATGAAATGTAATCAGATAATTTTCCCCAGTGACTAGTGGAGAATTAATTAAGTATAATTTAATTGGGAGAAATCTCTGGAGTCAGTAACTGGTAACATGAAATCACACCAGCATAAAATAGATTTTTGACCATAGCTCCTTTTCTCCATTATTTACACTTGTGCTGATAAAACACTGCCAGAATAATGTTCTTTGTTAATTACCATGGCTGCAGTCCAGGGAGCCCCTTAATATATATGTATAGGCTTGCTGTCCAGCAGTAGGGCCTTTGTCCTTTTTTAACACAACCTCAGACTTTTACTGCCCCACAAAAATCTTCTTTTTTAAAAAATGTATTGAAAAAGCAGAAATGGGGGTGGGGGTGGGGAAAGCAGGAAAACCACTGCATTTTCCTTCACACTATCCTGAATCACAGCCAGTCCGCTGTTTCAGTTCCTGTATGATCACAAGAACATTTTAATCGAGACTTACTTACTCTGATTCTTCCCCATTTTGCCCTGAAAATATTCCGGCTGCCTCTTCTTCCACCTTGTAGGGCTCAGCTAGGCTGGTGAGGGCCCTGAGTCATTAAGTAAATATTAGCTGTTGCCCCTCCACCTTGTCTTTGCTCACACTCCTCCCACCTTCTCCTGGAGAGGACTCCTTTCACTTCAAGCCAAGCCAAATTCTCCAGCAGCATGCCAATGACTGGGGGTGTGGTGGGGTGAGAGAAGAGTAAGTTGTCACCTAGCCAGCAGGCCCCCTTCCTCAGGGGCTCTGGGGCATTTGTTCCCATCTTGTTCAATTATAGCTACACCGCTGAGCTGAGCTGAAATGGCCCACTAGTCTTTGCCAACCCATTCACAGGCAGTTAGAAGGTGGGCTTTTGAGTGATTTCTTTTCAGAGCAGAAGGTCCAAGGGCAACTTACTGGTGGCAGTGCAGCAGCACTGGGTCTTCTTTAAACTTCCTTTGTTGTTGCCGCTGCCACATATGTCATGGCAGTCCTGATGCGCTGTAGCTCCCAGCTGCTATGCTTTCCCCCCCGGATGTTCCTGGAATAGCATTTATGTCATGATGTAGTGCTGCTCTGACGGGCCTTCTGAGGGCTGCATTTCTTATCCCAGAAGCCCCTTCAAGATACAGCATAGTTCCAGGGGCATTCTGGGAGTGCTTGTAAAAGGTGGCGGCCAGCACCACTGGGGCTGGTGCCCACTGGGAGAAGAACTGCTGCCACCAAAAAGACAGTGGCAAAAACTGTTGAAGGAAGAGCTTCCACGCCACCATCAGTGACCCTCCCACCCCAACCATTTGCTCAATTTTGTGTCCCCTCCAAAACTGGATTCCTATTTAGACTTCCGCTTTCCACTTTGAAATTTCAATTCAAAAGTTCTGCAGTGAGAACTTTCTGCTCAGCTATCCCAGGAATTCCTCTGTGAGGGCTAAGATGGATGAAACAGTGGTTGATCCATTTAAAAAATAAAATATTAAAGCAAAACCATAAAATGAGGTGCTCAGGAAACAATGAGTAGATCACTTTTGAAATATCTGACCCATAATTCTTTCTCAGCTCCTGGAAAGCACACTTAGAGGTTTATGGCTAGTGATATTTCAGAAGTGATCTACTCATTGTTTCCTGAGCACCTCATTTTATGGTTTTACTTAAATGTTAAAAATGGAGGACAAGATGGATCCTTGCAGGACTCCACAGCATAAATGCTTCCAAGCAGCACTCTCCCAGCTCCACCTTCTAGAACTGGCTCTCCAGATTGGAACAAACCCTGTTCTGAACTGTGCTTGCTCACCGTCTCTCCACCTGCTGAGGCAGTCACAAATTACAGATCGTTTCTGGCATTTCTTCCACATGCAGGCCAGAGAATGCATGTGTTTGAAAACACCTCCTGGACCTCATCATCCTGCCAAGACTTACCATCCCTCATTCTGCAAATGCCTCTCACAAGTTGGCCAGCCCCTAATCAACCAAAGGAAAGTAGTTTCCTTCAAGCATATAATGTAAGGTAAACTCCGTGGAATCCCCAATGCATGGTCCTACTATCTCAAGAGCCTGACGTGTCCTCAGTGTCCCCACCTCCATTTCAACTATGATACACACATACACACATTTCTGAGTCTTTAGTGGTCTATGCTCTCTTTCCATGACACATTTCTTCTGCAACTGGCGGGGGGGGGGGCATGACTCAAAGAAAAATAACTTTGCTTCCTTGTGTTTGTTCTAAGTCTCTGTCTTTGCCAGAGGCAGGAAACTACAGGCAGGCACATGCACAGTCCAGACAAGAGATACCAGAGATCTTGGCACTGCTAACCCAGGTTTGTATCTGCCCACACCTGGCATCATAAAGAAATTAGTCATATCATCCTTCCCCACCCCCAGCTAGGGCAGTAACTATTGATTATCTTTGTGGAAACAACTTCCAGTGGAAAAAATAATTTAATTTTTTTTAGAAATGTTGCCTTCTATCGGTTGTCTCCCTTCTATTCATGGAAGGAGAGCTGTGCTCAGGAAGGACCCCTTCCACTTGGGGAATGACTCCTTGCATGCATGCACCACTTCTTGTGAATGGAACTTCAACAGAGTGCCACTTCACCAAAGCTTAGGATCCAACCCCGAGTTAGGCAATAGAGCTGTTGTTCTATGTGCTGCTCTAACAAATCTGTTTACCAATGCTTTGCTTTGTTTTTCATCTGCTCAGACAAAAACAGGCGTGACATTTGCCAGGGCTAATGACTCCACTGACTGCAACCAGCTCTCCCTCCGCCTTGTTTTGTACCACCATCTGTTGAACAGAATAGCATCACGAGATATCATTACCAGCATGGGCGGGTGTGGGGGAGAGCTGGCAATGAAATGCTAGATCCAGGCAAATTCTGGGCCAATGGATTAACAAAATGCATCACTAAAAGAAAACAGAGGCATACAGCTGGTGCAAGATGTGACTCAGTGTTGCGACTACAGCAAGGGAAGATGTTCATATCAAGCAATTTGCCCAACACAATAAGAGTCTCCCCCCCTCCGCCCGCCATTTCTGAATCATCTTATCATCTGTGTATTTACAGTCATGTTATTGAATCCTTTATGTGAGTCTGAGGCCTGGAAGCCAGTGGCAGCTCTCCATTGAACTTAAGTGTGGCTCTCAGGCTAATTGTTTATTGGACCTGTGGGAAGCTTCAGCCAAAGCTGAATACTCTGCAGTGCCTCCCTGGCACCAGGTGTTGCAGAGCTCTGTCTTGGGCCAGCTCCTCTTCAACATTGATGAAGGGGTGGAGGGAAAGCTCACTAAAGCTGCAGATGACACAAAACTGGGAGGCACCTCAGAAGACAGGAATATGGCTCAAAATGGCCTTGATAGAATGGAAAACTGGACTGAAAACTAATAAAATGAAATTCAGCTGAGACAAATAGAAAGTTCTGCACTTGGGCAAAACATCATCAAACACAGAGGTATAGGATGCAGGATACATGGCTGGGCAGTACCACGTGTAATAGGGATATAAGGACTGCAGTCAATCACAAACTGAACATCAGCAGTATGATGCAGCTGCAAAAAATACAAATGTGATTTTAGGCTGCATTCATAGAACCACTGTTTAAAAGTCATGAAAAGCAATGTTTCCACTTTATTCAGCACTAGTCAGATCTCATCGGGAGTAAATAGCCAGTTCTGGTGCTGCATTTGAAGGAGGATGCAGGCAAATTATGATGGTTCAGAGGATAGCAACAAAGATAGCCAGGGACTTGGAAAACAAGCCCTAGGAGGAAAGGCTGTAGGAACTGCTTATGTTCAGCCTGGAAAAGAGCGCAGACATTCATTCATTCATTCATTCATTTAATTCAATTTCTATACCGCCCTTCCAAAAATGGCTCAAGGTGGGACATGGCAGGACTCTTCCAATACTTGAAGGGTTGTCAAAGGGCAAAGACTTGAACACTAGGAGAAACATCTTTATAATAAGACCAGCTAGATAATGGAACCAGCTAACTAAGGGGATGGTGAGTTCTCCCTTGTTGGAGGCATTCAAGCAGAAGCTGGACAGCATACTCTAGTGCTGGATATATTTACAGGCCTACTCAACTTTGCCCTGCCCCCCGCAGCTGTTTTTGGACTACAACTCCCATAATCCCCAGTCACAGTGGCCAATAGCCCGGGATTATGGGAACTGTAGGCCAACATCTGCAGAAGGGCCCAAGTTGAGCAGCCCTGATATATGACATTGAGCGGGGGCTGGACTAGATGGCCTACACAAGGCATTCTCCAGCTCTGTGCTTCTAATCCATTTTAACTGCAGTTTTGCTGCAGGTAAAACCATCAGTTGCCACAGTGCTGAATCTTGTGAGGCTCCTAGGTATTGCCTTCTTTCCAGTTTTGTCCTTGGCAACAGGACAGGACCTAGAATCTTCCAGCCTGGACAGGAAACTTCTTGATATTCCCTCCACTGAGCATTTAATTAAGCAAGGGGTGGTGGACGGGATCTCACACAGGCCAGGAAGGGTGCAAGCTTCAGTAAATCCTCAGATGTCTCACACAGTCCCCTTGGATCCTTGAATGCCATTTTTGAAATTCAATATTAGAAGTACCTTTTTTTTACCTCAGAAGCAAAAGGTAAGTAGTTTCAAAGTATGATTCTCAAAAGCTGAGGATAAAAAAGGTACTTTGAATAGTGAAGTTCAATAGAAGTACATTTCTTCCTCAGCTTTTGAGAATAACATTTCCAAACTACTATACTGTACTTTTTGGCACTGTGGAAGGGCCCAATAGCCTGAAACATGTCAGGCATATAAGAATGTATTGGAGCATTTCTTATTTAAAAAAATCTTTTCAGTATTTGGGGGCCCTCCCCATTTTCTTCCCCATCCACTTTTGTGTGTATGTGTGTGCTCCTCTCAGGAGCAGGAGTTTCAGTACTTACTTGGGTGTAAATGACTGAAAAGGAATCTACAAGCTTCGGTAATAAATATTAAGCATCATATCTTTTATGCCGAACAACTTGTGTTGCACCTCATGATGCTTCTTTTCTGCAACACTGCCCTTTAAAAACAAAGTTTAGAATGGTAAAAACAGCTGAAGATTCGAATAAGATCTGAGATGGCAGTTTGGTTTACTGTGAAGCAGCCCTGGTTGAATTGAGTCAATTCATTTTCAAAGCATTTTGGCCCTTTCCCCATTCCATCACCCTTCCTGACTCTTGTTTCAGCTCTGAAAAATGCCCTATTACAATTCCCAGAAAATCCTGCACCTCTTCCAGGGCTGCAGGGGAAGAAAAAGAATATTTCAGGCTTTATTTTTTTAAAAGTGAAGCCACAGAGGACACTGCTCCCTTATTGCACTCTGGGGAAAAATAAGTAAAGTCAGTCTGTCTTCTGTCCATGACAGCAACTAGTTACAGGGGTGGAGGGTGCACAAGATGGGGAAAGGGGTGAATCAACCTTGAAGCAAATGCTTTGATTCAAGAAAGAGTGAACCAAGAACCCTCCAAAGCCGTAATTCAAATTGGGAGCCCTAAAACACAGAGACGGCCACTTAATTGTTGGGAGTACTTCACACAACCCTAGTAAAAATGATTGTGGGATTTCCCTGTAGGGATGCCGCCTCGAATGAGCAGCATTTTAGATGCCTGGGAGGTAACAGCATATTTCAACAACACTTGATCCTTAGCTCAGTTGATATTCAGGGTCTGTTTTGCACAACTACATAGTTGCACGTGCCGTGGCAAAACAGACCCTGAATATCAACTGAGCTAAGGATCAGCATTTCATGCAATATAGACCATTGATTACTGACACCACATTCCTAATTCTAAATATCATACAGGCAGACAAAGTAAGTAGATTATATAAATGCTTCTCCTTAGGTGAATATGCTTTTCTGCTCAAAGCCAGTTTTGTTCATTCCTTTCCCCCAATAAATATATGATGCCAAACAGCAGAGCACAGGAAAGCCCCAGTGGCAATCTAGTTAAATTAGATCTGTGTAAGTCCAGCCTAAGCAAAACAAAATTTATTGTACTCATGTGCAATAAACCAGAATCCCCTAAAGAGTCTTCATTCCTGTGATTGCAATTGGTATTCAGCTTCTGACAGTTTTGCTGCAACAGGCTGAATGGGTACCATGGGCCGATACAGAAGAACTACACAACAGTACAGCATCTGCCACATGCCTGGGATGACAGGAAATGAAAACTGCTCTGACTGAGAAGGCTGCCTCCATAACATGCATCAAGCATTCTCAAAACCAGTTTAAATTTACTCTGAAATTCATAACTCAGATGTGCTCCCAACTGTTCAATACATTTCCAAGTCGCTGAAATTGTTACTCTTCCCTAGGAACCCACCAGCACGTTTTCAAGAATTATGGCAGTGGCTGCTTTGAAGTGCTACCACTACTTTCATGGCTGGCCCATCCACTAGGCAGACCTAGGCAGCTGCCTAGGGCAACAGTTCTTGGGGGCCACTAAATGCCTCCCTTTCCCTCTCCAAGCAACCACTGACATGTCTGGCTTGCTAGGAGTGCCCATTCACACTCCTTCCTGAAGAAGAAGTGGGGGGAGCAGGGGGAGAAAGAATGAGCAAGCAAAGCCAACCTTGCCTTGCTCTTCTCTCTCTCTCCCATCCTGTCGAATGAGCAGAATGCATGGCTCAAGTTAAGAACAACAAATATTTATATACCGCTTTTCAACAAAAGTTTCCAAAGCGGTTTACATAAAGAAATAATAAATAAAAATGAGATGGCTCCCTATCCAGCCCTGACTGCTCTAGCTCAAATCTTGCAGTAGTTGTAAGACCGAAGAGACAAGAAAACAACTCTGGGGTGACCTTTAACACCCTAGGCTACCTCGGAGGTCTCTGTCATGTGAAAGAGTCCACCCTGAGCAGTCTTGCACTGGAGGAGCAGGATACAATTACAATTTTTTTTAGAAAAAATTGGGCACATTTCTATACTGTCCCATATGCAATCTCTGAGTGGTTCACAATCTAAAAACACAACTATTAAAACATTAACACATTTTAAACAATTTAAAATATAAATAAAAACTCTAAAACTTTAAAACTATAAATTAAAAGCACTATTAAAAACAGGTATGTTTTCAGATTTTTCTTGGAAACATCCAGAGAAGGGGAGGTCCTAATTTTGTTATGAATTGTGTTCCAAAGTCCTGGGGCAACCCTAGAAAAAGCCTGGTTTTGAGTGACCACCAACCACAACTGGCAACCACAACTGGACCACCCCTGATGATCTTAATATACTACTACTACTACTATTAATTATTAAATAATAATAATAATAATTATTATTATTATTATTATTATTATTATTATTATTATTATTATTTCAATTTCTATACCGCCTTTCCAAAAATGGTTCAGGGTGGTTTACACAGAGAAATAATAAATAAATAAGATGGACCCCTGTCCTCAAAGGGCTCAAAATCTAAAAAGAAACACAAGATAGAGCCCAGCAACAGTCACTGGAGGTACTATGCTGGGGGTGGAAAGGGCCAGTTACTCTCCCCCTGCTAAATAAAGAGAATCACTACATTAAAAGGTGCCTCTTTGCCAAGTTAGCAGGGGTTAATAGGTGGCAGGATTCATGAAGAAGAAGGCATTATCATAAATACCTTGGACCCAAGCTGTTCAGGGTGTTATAGGTATTTCTATATATGCTATAAAGTGTATTACGGACACCTTGTATTTTGCCCCATAAGCTTACTGGCAGCCAGTGTAGTTCTTGCAAAATAGGTGTAATATGATCTCTTTGGGTTGCCGCAGAGACTGACCTGGCTGCTGCATTCTGTACCATCTGCAGTTTCTAGACTATGTTCAAAGGCAGACCAATGTAGACCACATTGCAGCAATCAAATCTGGATAAACCACTTACAACCACTGTTTTAAGGTCATTTATTTCCAGAAATGAACATAGCTGACGTATAAGCCAAAGCTGTAGAAAGTCCTCCTGGCCAATGCCTCAACCTGAGAAACCAGAGAAAGGTTTGGGTCCAGAAGTACTCCCTTTCTATGTACCTGTTCTTTCCAGGGGAGTGTAACCCCATCCAGAACAGGCAGATCTAAGCCACTTCCTAAGTTTTGATCTCCCACAATGAGTACCTCCATTTTACCTGAATCCAACCTCAGTTTGTTCTCCCTCATCCAGCCCATTACTGCCTCCAGGCAGGCATTTAGGGAAGCTAGACCATTTCCTGATGAAGTTGACATGGGGAAATAGATTTGGGTGTCATCAGCATAGTGATAACACCCAGCACCAAATTCCCTGATGATTTCTGCCAGCAGTTCCATGTAGATGTTAAAAAGCACTGGAGATATAATGGAGCCCTGCAGGATCCCATTAGCACTTGTTCTGAAGAGCAACAATCTTCAAGCGACATCATCCCAAAAGGCAGGAGCGAAACAACTGCAAAACAGTGCTTCCCACTCCCAACCCCTTCAGGCACTCCAGTAGGATACCATGGTCGATGGTATCAAAAGCTGCCGAGAGCTCAAAAAGGATCAACCGAGTCACACTCATCTGCCGATTCCTAACTGGAGATCATCCAACAGGCCAACCAAGGCCATCTCAACCCCATAGGCTGCCTGAAAGCTGGTTTGAAATAGATTCAGATAATCTGCTTCTTCCAAGATTGCCTAGAGCTGAGAAGCCACCACCCTCTCAATCAATTTGCCCAACCATGGGAGACAGGCCTATAATTGCCTAACTCTGAGGGATCCAAAGCTGGTTTTTTCAAGATAAATAAAAGTTCCTGACAAGCATCAAGCATATTGCCACACATATGCAGTGGTAAATATGTGGCAGAACATGATATCCATTCTTTATCCACTCTATGGAGATAAATCCTTCAAATGCGAGGGCAGAATGGGAAGGAGACCTGCTGTTGGGGCAAAGGCTGTTCACCCGTCTGTGTGTGCATTCCAGTGTTTGGGATAGATTAACACAAATCTATTTTCAGTAGACAAGTGTTAAAGGTTATGGGAAGTAGGAGTTCTTACAATAAGAAACTCCACATTAGTTGCATATAGCTGGCTATAACAGGACTAGCTAAAGGCTACTTCAGTTTTCAGTAAGTGATAGTTCTCATTCCTCTCTTGTTGTGCTCCAGGTCTCCTAGGGCAGTCTGCACATGCTCTGCCTCATGCCCAGCTTAAGCACCAGGAGTCTATCACAGCCTCACTTGGGTTCCTTATTTGTGTTGGCTATTGTGGAGAGAAACATACACCACACTTTTATTTAGAAGAAAAAAGCACAAGTAATTGTGGTAAGCAAACAAATCTAGCTATCCAGAACTAGGACGGGGGAATTCTATTTACTGGATAGGATGTAGGGGGAAGGAGGGATGAGGTTAGATTAGAGTTTGTTTTGTGGAGCATACCAGAGGCAGGCATTGGCTGTCAGCTGGTTTAAGTTTGAGTATGCCCTTCAAAAGTAAGGGGCTGGACGCTCTCAGAAGCCCATGGCTTGGCAAAAATTGAGGAGGCCAATGCTTCCCCTAGATCTCAACCCAGAGGTTGTCTGATCTCTTTTGATACTTCCAATTGCTCCAGTTTTGTACAGTTGTTCTTCTTTGAACATGTTATAATTATTATTAATTGATAAAATTCCCTTCTCCATATGCTGTTGAGGGATGCTTTCACAGCCCGGATTCTACAGTCCCATCAGTTACACTTTGAATACACAATTTCTTCTCACAAGCAGATGTGTTCGCTAGTCTGTTTTGTCCTGCAAATCTTTTAGCCTCAGAGTGCAAATTGCAGTGTCCTTCAAAACAGCCCTCTGGCAGGTCCATTTCAGAGTGATCTTTGAGCAATTCAGGGGAGGATTGGGGAGAGAGTGGGGGGATGGATTCTGAGGAGTTAGGGAGCCAGCAAGGCTATTCTGATACACATCTAAGGGAAATAAACAGATCATAGAGGAGAAACTGCCAGATGGCCCAGAGGCAATAAGGCAGTCAAAGAGGTGTTAACAGCAAGGTCCATGGTCAAGCTTTTTGTTTCCAGCTCACACAATTTCCCAGAAATCGCAGAATCCTTGTTAGGCCTTAAACCATAGAAAAAAGAAGGTTCTGTTCACTTTTGGGTTAAAATAGTGAAACAGTTTGAGGGGCTGGATGGGTCCTAACACTCTCTAGAAAAGTACAGCCTAGAGCTGATATGAATCCAAGGATCTCTTTAGAGCTGAGGTGCTCTAAAACTTGGCATTCCAGCAATTGTTGGACCACTACTCCCACCATCTCTGACTATTGGCCACTGTGACTAAGGATGATAGAAGCTGTAATCCAACAACAGTTGGAGAGCCAAAATTTGGCACTCAAGCTTTATAAAGGGTCTATCCTACATAACAGATGCACCTGCACAGAGAGTAGATCTGTGCTTCCATTATATACCAGTCAATAACTGGTAATATACCAGTTATTCCCTGGCATAACTGGATGTCAGATCAACCAACACTAATTAGTAATGATGGCTATTAGGTGTGTGCAAAAAACCAAATTGCCCAGTTCAGTTCAAGTCCAGACTGGACTCGAACTGGACTGGATATATTTGGTTTTGCCACCCCCGAACCCCCACCCCGGTTCGGTCCAGTGTTTGTTTTTAAATTTTAATTTACTCACCCCCTCTGGGTGGCGTCTCTGGAAGCTCCTCCCCCCACTGGCCTCCATTAATGCCCAAATTGCCTAGTTCAGGCAGACTTTGGGCCGATTCCAGGCCTCACCCCTATGGTGGCAGCCATTTTGGAGGCTGCCACACATGCCCAATGGACCTCTGCATGGCTGAAGACCACCCAAACTGGGCAATTTGGGCATTAATGGAGGCCGGCGGGGGGAGGGGGGACTTCCGAAGACCCCCCTCCATGGCCTCAGAGAAGCCTCCCAGGAGGGACATGAGTAAATAAAAAAATCTTAAAAAAAAAAAAAACTGGAAGAGGCTGGGGGCTTTGGTTTGTTATCAATATTGAGCTGAACCAGGGGTGGTGGTGGTCCGATATAGAACCATCAAACCAAACTGGTTTGATATCTGATATCTGACAGGTTTGGAAACGGCTATATGGAATTGCCTTATTTAAAGACTATATACCAGGGCTGCTCAGCTTTGGCCCGCTCGAAGATGTTGACCTACAACTCACATAATCCCTAAATATTGGCCACTGTAGTTGGGGATTATGGGAGTTGTCATCCAAAAACAGTTGAAGGGCTGAAGTTGAACACCCTTGCTCTACACTATGAAATACCTGTTGTTGTGGATCAAAAGCTACTGCTTCCACATCCTGCTGATGGGCTTCCCAGGGGCATCTGGCTGGCCACTGTGGAGGAAGATGATGGACTTTTTGGTCTGTTACAGCAGGGCTCTTTCAGTGACTGTGACCATTCCCAAAGAACTATTCTTTCTTTAACCTCTAAAGAGACAGATATTATTTAGAAAGAAAAGAAAAGAAAAGAAAAGAAAAGAAAAGACCTATTCACATACTATCTGTGTACATCCATTCAAATATTCATGTCATATTCAACAAATATACAGTACTAGACTTCCTATCTGTACTCTTCACTTGAAGGAGTCTGCGCCCATGTTGACTTTAAAATGAATGCATGTACAGTCACTCACACAAAAAATATGTAGAGGTACACAGACGCCTGTACACACATACAGTGTCTGAGTAGAGCTATATAGATATAGGGATATAGAACTGATCCACCATCTTTCCTCTTAATACAGAATCTTGTTCTATACTTAACCCCTTAAGCAGAAATTCACTCACCATGTTCTTTTCCAAAGACGCATGTAGAGTTTACCTTCAGAACTCAAGCACTTTAACTGGAGAAAAGCAAAAAGTAACCTTTTCAAAATACAGTAAACAACTTGAATGGCACTTGCATTTCCGCTTGCTTTAAGCACAAAGAGGAGCTGAAATGCTAATATTTCCACTGGGGGCTGGCTTTTCTTGCCTACACAAAAAATAGATCAATTTATAGCAATTGCTACTCTGAACAAAGAAGGTGCTGCTGATTTCATCCAAACTATAGGTATGCTGTTTGTTACAAAAGGATATGCTTCCCAAATCCATATGTATGCACCATTTTTTTAAAAAAACAAACTGCTATCAAGATATTCCAAAGGCAACATGGGAAACTCTGCAATTTACATTCTCAGTACACGATAAAATAACAGATCTAAAGGGGTGAAGTGGAGAAGGAATGGATAAAACTGAGCAAAATAACATTTATGTTAGCTATAAAAAAATACTCGCTAGTAGGAATGTCCTTTAGATTGTGAAAAGATTGCCCAAGAGTAGTTATGGAATCTCTATCACTTGTGTTCTTCTCAACAAAACTGGAATGATACCGCAAGTGGATAATGTAGGCAGAAATCATGCTTCATGAGGAATATGGACAAGCTAATTTCAGCTGTGTGAAAGAGTATTATTTACAACAATTTATTATTGTATTATTCTCAACAACATGCATCTCAAATAAAATTCTCTCTGATCTTTAAATTCATCAGCATTGTTCAATACTGTATGCCACACACTGGAATGCATTACAAGAGCTGATGAATAAAAATACTATTATTTCATACTCAGAGGACAAAATGATCAATAATCAACATTAACTGATAGTTAAGAACTAGTTCTTTCAAATTCATTGGACTCCTTGATCTGAGGGAAGTAGACAACTAGAACTTGGAAAGAATAGGTACAGTCATTATTAACGCTGAGGATAAATGGTTATCTTTTAGGCTGCAATACTTTGCACATTTACCTGGGAGTAAGTATAATACAGCAAAATGGGATTTATTTCTGAGTAAATATGCACACGGATTATGCCATTACTCTCTTACTCAAACCTCTGCCTATCAGTGCCAAAGCCTACATAAAATACTTCCCTGGGATACAAACACTGGTTGTTACACCTTGCACACCTTTGCCCTGCTCCATGCCGTTCACATTTATTCACATGCAGCCTGATTTGAAGATAATAGAAATAGGCTCTGATTAGACTATTCATCCACTATAAACAAAGCAAGAGTAGATTACGAGAACACAAAAGCACTTTCAGATGTAGGCTCCAGTTCTCATAAAAGTTTGCATATACAGTAGAAGAGGTTGCACCAACCCAAGACCTTTTCTTCTACTTCTATTATAGTGCATATAACTGTCCTCTCTTTTACATTTGTTTTCATCTCATGCTGGTCGCTGACCGAAATAAAGAGATTGATTGATTGCATATAACCCAGTTCAAACCTGAAGGTCTGAGGGCTGCATACAAACAAGTCAGCCCTCAGACTCTCAGGAGAAGGCCATAATTTTGAAATTACCAAGAGTAAATTACCAGTTACTTTGCATGTGGATGGTATTCCGATTTATTGTGATGGGACATGAGAAAGGAGGCAGTCTCTAAGAGCTGGGTCCCACTAGCTGGGTTCCCCCAAGCACGTACTTTTAAAGGCTATGGGGCTGCCACCAAATTATCAGCCAAGTAGCAAAGGTGCCATTTATGCTGGCTGTGATTCGAATATTTGCAAACCACAGTGATGTGAGCAACTGCAAAAGCTTAAAAAAAAAAAGCGCCAGTACAATCATGCAAATCATAATGGCTGCACAGAAAACCCATATGTGGAGATGTCAGTACATAAAATAAGTGTCTCATGAGTGCTACCTGGTCAAGAGCTTGATAGCAGCCTTGTGCTTTCCCAGGGCACTTCAAAGAAGGGTCCAAAACAGGAGTTTATACAAGTCATCATAAGCAGCACTTTGAACGCAGCCGAGAACCCAATGAAGGCTGCACAGAGCTCTGATGTGGCTCTAATGTTGCTCTCAAATATATCAAATGCAAGTCTATGCCAGTTCTTATTTTATTGCAACATTGCCAATTTTACAATAGAGCTTCTGTAATAGGGAAACTGGTAACCAAGTAACATGACCTCCATAGCCCTTTAATATGAAACCAGAATGGTATGTTTCAGTTTAGTGTTGCTAGTTTTATTAATTTCCAAAGAGTTTGCTTTTTGTAATGGGCTTTTTAATGCCTTTCAGCACCCTGTCTGAAGGCAACAGTTTCAACCCCCTGCACCCCATTAATCTTTCCTACTGTACAAGTGTGGAGAATAGAGCTCCTTGTTTGTTTGGAGGCTTTGTTTGATGCTATCAATTTATTCCATTACATGTTTTCACCCAGCATGACCTAATCTTTGCTCCTTCCATTTCTTGCCCAACCCAAGTCCGTGAAGTTTATTTCTCTTTTGAATTTGCCAGCTGTCACCTGAAAAACCTGGATTGTCACCCCACTGCAGATTTTTAACTCTCTTGCTGTTTTAAAAAAATAAAAAGGCCTGCACTAGTTAATGTCCCCATGGACTTTCAGTAATTGTGTTACTCCAGTTCAAAATGCTACTGCTATACACCTCTCAGCACTGTCTTCAATATCCAGATCTATCTGAGAAACCACATCCCTTGACCTTGGCAAATTAAAAGCAAGCAACTTCTTAAAACTTCAGCAACAGTCTTCAGTAGTCTTCTCTTAACAGCACTCCAATACATTCCAGACATCACACAATTGCCTCCCTGGGGTTACATTGTGGGAATACAGTATATATTTGTTCAGCTTACTTTATTTAAAACAAACTTCTTTTACTCTTCCCCCCCCACCAAAAAAACCCTAATATTTGACTAGCCCATTTGCCTTCACATATCTGTGGTAATCTTAAAGAAAAGCCCATTTACAACAATATTTCATCCCTGGGTTGCCTGGAGGTGATTCTAACACACCACAGATTACTAGGTGAGTAGTTATTTACAAGCCAGAGTTTGACCTGAGCTGATAACATTATGGAATGTTCCTAAACACGCACTAGTCTCAGTGGTTTGGTCAGAGATTAAATTATGTTGGATCTAGCGATGGGGAAACCCTCCCCACCAAGTTTGAGCCATAACTGGTTTTAGTTATCCAAGCTATTTTCCTAAAATGTCAGAAAATAATCCAGCAATTTCCAAGCCCAATTAAGACCCTATTTTGGATACAACTGCACTACTAATAATACTACAATATAAATGCACCACTGAGAGACCTTAAAGGCCAAGTTGAAGACCGATCATCCTGGAGAGAATCTATCTATGTGGTCGCTAAGAGTCAACACCTACTTGCCCGCACTTAATCAATCATCAATCAATCAAAAATTAAAAACATTAAAACTTAAAAAATTGAAAAGCTGAAGAGGCTCGGCTGAAGAGGTGGGTTTTCAAGTGCTTTTTAAAAATTGCCAGAGATGGGGTGGATTGTATTTCAGTAGGAAGCGCATTCCACAGTCTCAGGGCAGCAACCAAGAAGGCCCAGCCCCATGTGGCCACCAGCCAAGCTGGTGACAAATGGATACAGACAACCTCTCCAGACAACCTAAATGGGTGGTGGGGCTCATAATGAAGAAGAAGTTATCTTAAATACCCAGAGCCCAAGCCATTTAAGGCTTTATAGGTTATAACCAGCTCTTTGTATTTTGCCCGGAAACCTACTGGCAGCCAGTGTAGTTCTATCAACAAAGGAGTGATATGGTTTCTCCGAGATGACCCAGAGACCAACCTGGTTGCTGAATTCTGTACCAACTGGAGTTTCAGGACTACATACAAAGGCAGCCCCACATAGAGCTTATTGGAAAAGTCAAGTCTGGAGGTTACCAACATATGTACCACTGTTTTATGTGCAGATGCTTCAGCCTTATGTGTGTATGCATGCGTGGACACACACACACACACACACTGCATATGCATGCATGCGTGTGTGCATGCACACACACACTGTATATGCCTTGTTGAAGTAAGACCATCAATCCATCTTGCCCAGTGTTCTCCATTCTGATAGGCAGAAGCTCCCCAACAACTTACACCGAGAGGCTGTTCTCATGGGCAGCCTAGCCTGGGCTGGGAAGCTCATGTGCAGCACCAGGATCTTTGAGGATCCCAGTGCTCCCACCCAGCCATATATACTTAAAAGTAATTAAAACCTTACCTTTAAGCCTGGCTTTTAGCTGAAGTAAGGGAGTGAGGGCTCCCTTAACCCGGCTACCAGGATCGTGTCTCCTTGGGCTGCAAAGACACAGAGATAGTCACCTAAAGAGCTCGTTTGACAGGGGAATCCTCCAATGCACCATACTCAGCACGCAGTGCATTATGTGATACACAGAGGCTGGGATGTGTCATCCTGGCCTCCGGAGTGCAGCACTGCTCATCTGGGAGCATGGTTCATGCTCCCAGCAATGTTCAAAGGATTGTCTGGGGGAAAGGAAAGTTTCGCAGCCTTCCTGCCCCTCGCCCCTACCATTCTTCCCTCACAAATGGTTGAGTGAATAGCTCCAGAAAGTCTCTCTCAGTCCTGCTGTCTGAGATCCTTTTAAGTGGAAATGCCATTAATTGAACTTGAGATCTCGTAGATGCAGAACGTGTAATCTGCCACTGCCGCTGAGGAGTTATGGAACTTCTCGCCACTTTATTTATTTATTTAAAATATGTCTATGCCGCCATTGTTCATATATGTAGTCATGGCAGCTTCCTAAATGGTGTTAAAACAAACAATAAAACACAATAACCTCTAAAATTGCTTCACATAAAACAAACATGCCTGTTTTCTCTACCAGTAGCTGGAATTGATCATTTTATGGACACATGCACAGGTGGTGTGTGTCGCACAAAATAATATCCATATAAAATGAAATCTGTATTGTAGAAGTCACCAAAATAGAACATTCAAGAATGACGATATGGTGGAATGTTAGAATTTCCTCCCTACTGATAGAAAGTAGCAATATCTTGTCTCATACTTGGATTTTAGTATTCACACTCCCTAACAGCTGGTTTATAGCATTAAATTGTCATAAAGAGTAACCCATATTCCCCCTTCAGTTGCTCGAAATGAGATTTATTTAAAGTCTGGTAGCTGTAAAAGTGAAAAAGTGCCCACTATCTTTCAATGCACTAGAAAATTATCTGCTTTAGTAGGGAAGGCGAGAGATCAAAGCCTCTGAAGGTGAGGAATCTTTAGAGCCTTACAGGCTCCACATACAGTCCATCTCCAAGCCCAGATAATTTAAAATTAAAAGATCTGAGAGAGAATTTTCCTCATTCGGGAATACATCTATACTCTTCATGTGCTGAAGACTTCTATGTGTTTATCACTAGCAAATAGAGGAACCAGCCATGCGAACTGGTCTTATGGTAGCAAGCATGACTTGTCACCTTTGCTAAGCAGGGTCCACCCTGGTTGCATATGAACGGGATACAATGTGTGAGCACTGTAAGATATTCCCCTTAAGGGGTGGAGCCGCTCTGGGAAGAAATCTAGATTCCTTCCCTGGCATCTCCAAGATAGGACCGAGAGAGATTCCTGCCTGAAAACTTGGAGAAGCCGCTGCCATTCTGCGTAGACAATAGAAATAGCAATAGCAATAGCACTTACATTTATATACCACTCTATAGCTGGAAGCTCTCTAAGTGGTTTACAATGATTTAGCATATTGCCCCCCAACATTCTGGGTACTCATTTTACCGACCTCGGAAGGATGGAAGGCTGAGTCAACCTTGAGCCCCTGGTCAGGATCGAACTTGTAACCTTCTGGTTACAGGGCGGCAGTTTTACCACTGCGCCACCAGGGGCTCCTTGGTATACTGAGCTAGATGGACCAATACTGAGCTAGATGGACCAATGGTCTGACTCAGTATATGGCAGCTGCCTATGTTCCTGGTGTACTGTGCATGGTATTCCTACTACAAAATTTCCATACAGTAGACAGGGCTAGGCACACAGCTACTTGGATTACTGGTAATATTGACTGTGGTGATATTAATTACCAGTCAACTAGGTGTGAAATGGAAGAATAGGAATTGATTTATTTTATTTTATTTTATTTAACGTATTTTTATACTGCCCAAAACTTACGTCTCTGGGTGGTTTACATTTAGTACCGACGTCCTATTTAGTAGCTGACATCCTCACAGATGCAAGTGAGGACCCCTGCTAACTTGGCAAAGAGGCACTTTTTAACGTGGTGATTCTCTTTATTTAGCAGGGGGAGAGTAACTGGCCCTCTCCAGCCCCAGCACAGCATCCCTCCAGGGGCTGTTGCTGGTGTCTGTCTTATGTTTCTTTTTAGACTGTGAGCCCTTTTGGGACAGGGATCCATCTTATTTATTTGTTATTTCTCTGTGTAAACCGCCCTGAGCCATTTTGGGAAGGGCGGTATAGAAATCAAAATAATAATAATAATAATAATAATAATAATAATAATAATAATAATAAGAAGAAGAAGAAGAAGAAGAAGAAGAAGAAGTGGTGCAGCCAAAAGAAAGCACATGCACTGCTCTTGTGCCTGCCCTTCTGATTCTTCCAGTCCCGCCCCCTGCCCCTGATAGTGCTCCCTGTGGCCTGGAAGGAGGTCCCTGAGGATTGTGAGCCTAAAGGACCTATTTTTAGGTCACAGGGAACACGGGCACAGGCAGGAGGAATCAGTGAAATTTGCACCTCTCCCATGCAAGCATGTGTGCTTGAAAAGCACAGAAACAACTAAGCCCTATATCCAATTCAGAATGTTCTTAATGCAAATACTTACCTTGCTACATTTTGTTTCATTACATTATGTCAAGAGATTCGGGCTTGAATCATCTGATATCTAATCAGTGCAGGACCTGGAACAAGTATGGCAGACTTCTCCGCCATGGCCAGAGTCCTTGGAACAGATCTTGGTTTGGGAAAGAACTACAGCACCTGGCCCTCCCACATGACTAGTTGCCACACAAAAAGTTGCCTGTTCACATTTCCCCTCAGCCCCAATTTCTAAGCAGGGTTGCACAACTTCAGATCTCCACTACAACTCCCATCATCCCTATCCACAGTCATCAATAGGGATGATAGGAACTGAATTCCAACAGCAACTGGTGGGTCGGATTTGTGCAGCCTGCTACAGGGGAACTTGGGGAACTCACAGCTCTCTCATGTTCAACCCCACATCTACAATAGGGAGAGAATGATGTTAGCTTAATTTACACATGTCATGAGGAATAAAGAACTTGGAAGACCGGAAATGCCTAGATGAATGCTACACATTATTATTATTTCTTGTTTACACAGACAGGTGTTATTGACTGGTTTGTTTTATTATTATTAATAATTATTATTGTTAATTATTATTATTATACATTACAAAGTGGTGTGGGAAGCAGCCATGCCAAAACAATTCCCATGCTGCATGATATTGTATGAATCATTGGCCTCCAAACTGTGTGCAGCTCACAGAATAGGAACACAATATCCGCCCTTAAAACATTTTAGTATTCTATAAGGTGAGAAAGCTTTTTAAGTCATCTAACATTCTTACTGACATACATAACAGAAGGAACCCTCTGGAGAAGAGCAGTTTACATATGCTTAGAGCTTGTTCAATGTTAATTAAATGAATTTAATTAATACATTTAAATGAATTAAAGACTATATAAACTATGAATCTTGAACTGAAAATAATCCAGCAGCTTCCTGCATGATTTAAATGGAATTAATTTAACAACTGGACCCAGAGAAGACCAAGTGAAACAGATGCTTGTACCAAATGATCAGGACTGACCCAAGCACACACACACCCTGCCCCGTGCCTGAGGCTGGGTGGTCATCTCCTACCCCCCTCCACTTTGGGGGCATGCAGAGTACAATGCACACCAACCTCCCCTACCTGATCTTCTACCCAGCTGCCCAATGCGTCCCATGTACCTACGTCCCCCCCTCACCCTATCTAATCCCTCCAACCTGATCTTTACCTATACCCACCACCCCTGCAATGCGCCCATGCACCCATCTTCCTTCACCTCCATAAACCTCAAAGGCTCTGCTCCACATCATCTTGGCCATGCCCCTCCTTACCTCACCCAGTGGAGGCACATCAGCTGATGCCTATACTCTTGTCTGTTTTCCTATCTTTGGCTTTTGACCTCCTCCACACTTCCTCTTCCCTTAGTCTTTGCTTTACACAGGCTCATTGGTGGGCCTGCTGAGCCAGTGATTTTTGGTTAAACTGCCTAGTGCACTTAAGCATTATATGGATATTATTGGCAAAGTAGAATGAGGCGTTTGGTTTAGCTTGACAAATTGGCATTCCCCTTGTAGGGATTCCCAACCTTTTTAAAAACAAAACAATACAAGTGTACCCGTTCTGTCACATACCTTCAGCTCAGGTACCCCATAGAGGTATGTTTGTCTGTGTGTGTGCATATGTATGCATATACTATATATCACATACACATATACCCAGCTGCAGCATAGGGAGACAGGAGGGCTCCCCTGGAAATCATTCAAGTACCCCTGGGGTACTAGTATCCCCTGTTGGAAACCCGTGTAATCAACTGCAGCTCACTATCACATAGTCATTTGCACATAATTCTCCATCCGAAGTTAGAACTCTTGCTCTGTCTCAGAGTGGGAGAGGAAATATGTAAAATGCATTACAACACAACATCATTAAGAAGGATAGAAACACAAGAGACTCAAAGAGGGATCTGCTGTCTGATCCGACCCTGAGGAATGAGTGAGCAATTTCATGGTGGCTTTAAAACTCCACAGAGGATAAGAAGGTAGAGGTTGGACAACTTTGGTTGTATCTATTTGTATTGCTTTCACATATTTCTGCCATTCCAGCTTTGCCATCTAATCCTAGCCCTACCCAAGGACTTCACCATGTGGGCTTTCATCCTTTGGGGCATGTTAATTTTTAGAGCAGGCAAAATAAAATGCTGTCTGTATAAAAAATAAGCAATTTAAGCAGGATAGGATTTTTGCCAGGCCCAGACTGGGATATTCTCTGATCCAAAAAAGCCCCTGTCGTCGTGGCAATATGTTTCCCTTGCCCAGATGTACGTGCATGCTATTACCTTGAGACAGATTGTGTTCAGTGATAAGCAATGGAAACTGTCAGGAAATGGCAAAAAGGCAATTAGTAAACCGCTATCTTTTGCAATTGTTGATGAGTTTTAAAGCCTCTCTTGTCCCCCTCCCACCAACTGCTTTTTCCTGCCAATAAGAGACAACACCTGGGAGAAAAATCCAATTAACGGAAGCTTTCAAGAGCTGGGGAAAAGGTGTTTTCCTCTACATTATGATCCTGGCAAAAAGTATGGCAGGACACTTCAGCAACTGATTGGTTGCTGCCATTGCAAAAACTTGTGCATCAAAAATTGCCTCTCAAATGCTGTTATGTATGGCAGTCACACACAATTTGTGAATAACAAGCCAAAAGCAATTCACCAGCCAAATGCCTGGCAACTCCCACCCCACACAAACACACACATTTTTTTTAAACCTCAGACAGATAACAACATGATTGATTTTTGAAGGCTTTCCATACATGCCTGGTGGGGCAGCATTCATGTTCATAGATCACAGGCCGAGGAGTGGGGTGGTGGGAGCAATCTGGATTGGGACCATGGTGTGCAGGGCACATTTTCCTTATTGAAAATCACCTCCTGAAGACAATATTTGCCTCCAGTGCTGGTATTTGCGACAACTGGCCACTTGGGGGCAAATAGCTACGTTGCCATGGAAAAACAGTAAAGGGAGGAAGTGTTAACTCCCTCCCCACAGGCTGGTGTCCTGAGCTACATTCAGCTGCCAATGGCTGTTTGTTTTAACATTAGAGGGGCAGTGGGAATCGAGCTATAATTGGGTGGATGTGTTCAAACAACACAAGACACACAGCTCCTGAGAGTCCCTGGCTCACTCCTCACCACTCCCTCCGAGTTGTGGCCATCCTTATTCCCACATAGCTGCATTGTCAGCTGCATGTTTTCTCCAATCCCTCCCTCAAGTGAGGAAGAGAACAAAGAAAAACACGCAGCCAACAATTAAATCGGCTGGGAAATGAGCTCCAGAGGGTCACACGGGAAGCCCTTCTGGGTGCTAGCCATGCCCCATGCATGTGATGTCACATGCAGGGGTGTGGCTGGAATGCTCAAGGGGCCACTGGGGAGAGGGGCGAACATGAACCCAACATCACCTAGCCATGTGCCTTAGAGGCAGTTCCAGCTTACTTCCATAGACCCTAGAGTCTATGCGGTCAGGCTACAACATGTGGGGTTTTTAGTTTAGGAAAAAAGGCAACCAAGGAGAGACATGGTAGAAGTCTATGAAATTATGCATGGTGTGGAAAGAGAGAGATTTTTCTCCCTTTCTCACAACACTAGAACCAGGGGTTTCATCCCATGAAACTGATTGCCAGGAAAGATAGTAGGGATGTGCATGAATTGAAAATCACAATTCAAACGAGTTTTAATCAAAACGTGTTTTGATCAAACCAGCCCTAAAAAGGGCGATTTGATTCAGACTTGATATGATTCAAATAAAACCTGAATCTATTCCACTTGTATGGGTGAGGCGGGGGAGAGAAGAGCCTCCTTTCAGCCTTTTTTTTTTTAAAGAAAGAGGCCGGGAAATTACCCTTGATCTGTGCAGAGCCTGCAGCGGTGTGGGGGCCACTGTTTTTAAAAAGAGGTGTGGAGGTAACTTTGAAAAGCTCCTGTGGGTGGTAAATGCAGAGCAAGCAGTGGTGGGGAGGTTGCGACCCAAACCACAATCCCTCCCTGCCGCCCTCTGGACACTCACACTGGGCTATCCCCTTAAATGGCCTTTGTGCACACATGGAGAAGCTATTTAAAGGGATAGCTGGGAGGTGTTTTTGCACAAGAACACTGGGCTATCCCTTTAAATGGCCTCCCTGCACATGCACAGAGATCATTTAAGGGGATAGCCCAGTGTGAGGAGCTGGCAGGCTGAGGGGAGGGATGGCGGAATGGGTCACCACCTCCCTGCTGCTGCACACTCTATATTTACCACTTCCAGGGGTGGTTCAAAGGCACCTCTTGTTTTCAGAAGCAGCAGCTGGCGGGCCTCAGTAGGATGGCAGGTTGGGTTGCTGCCTCCCTCCTGCTGCAGGCTCTGCAGAGGGCAAAGATAATTTCCCGGTGCCCTAGCACCTCATTCTTTAAAAAAAAAAAAAGGCTGAAAGGAGGCTCTCCTACCCCTACCCCCATGCAGGTCAGATTGATTCGGATTGATTTGATTTCGGCTGATCAAATTCTAATTCACATCACTCGAATTGGCTAGATTTGAGTTGAATCGATTCAATTTTAAATCAATTTGGATATCCCTAAAATAAAGGGCCAACAAAAGGAAGTCCTTTTTCTCCACATAGGACATAATTAAACTGTGGAACTCTCTGCCATGAGATGTGGTGATGACCATTAACTTGGATGGGGCTTAGACAGATTCACAGAGGACAGGTCTATCAATGGCTACTAGTCTTTATGGCTATAAACTACCTCCAGAGTCCAGACTCAGAGACAGGATGTCTATGAATACCAGTCGCAGGAGAGCAACAGCAGAGAGAGAGAGCATGCTTCATGTCTTGCCTGTGGGCTTCCCAGAGGCAACTGGTGGGCCACTGTGTGAAACAGGATGCTGGACTAGATGGGCCCTGACCCTGATCCAGCAGGGATGTTATATTCACTGCCAGCCAGAATAGACAGAATAGAGTTATATGGATTAGTGGTCTAATACATTGTGAAGCTGACCTATGATTCTCAGGGAAAAAATGCAGCTCCAACACTCACACACAGAACAAGCTATAGGGTTTAACTTGTAAGATTGAGATGTATCAGGACATAAGCCTCCCTGGTTTTTTATTCTCAGTTACATCCATGGGCAAGGAGGCTAGCAAATACTCAGACACAAAGGAAAAGCACTCTATGCATGGGAAAATGGAAAAAGGAATGGGGAAAAGGAAATTGCACCCTCCTCATTACTACTTCTCAGACTCCAGGACTAAGCCCTGGCATTGGAAACTGGTTGCAGGGAAGATTCCCTGTTGGAACAAATTGATCTCTACGTAACCATTCCCCTCACCTAGTGCCCAATCCTTAAATTCCACCTGATCTGTAACATAGTTGCCGCAGGGCCCTCACAAGCACTGTGTGCATTTGCACTTATTAGTTTTGAGTTACAGCTCAATCAAAAAAAAAAAAATGCTGTGCCAGTTCAGAAGCAGCAGACTAATTAATTAATACAATCGGAAGCAAGAAGTTTGAGAAGTCTCCCAACAGCCCTCATTAATATACAGCACTGAGAGATTTGATAAAGTTCAAAGCTTATCTTGTAGCCTTCATGCTCCACATGTGCTCAGAACAGCAGCTGGCCAAGTGATCTCCCCCCCCCTCCTTTTTTGCAAATAACAAAATTAAATTAGAACAGATCATCATCTTGTCCCCCTTGTAGAATTAAAACTGTGCTATAAAACAAGCCAATTGGCTTCTGCAGTCCAATCGTATCAGATACTTAACAGTCAAAGATTAAAGGGAATACCTCCCGCATTAGCCCAGCTGTAAGGCAAGACGTCTGTGACATTTTAATGGCAGGTTTAATAAATATTCAAAAAGAGGAGGAGGATTTTGGAGATGGAATGAGAAATTCCCATTACCATGTGAAGAGTTTTATGACTGATGAATGTGAGGGAAGCCAGAAGGGGAGAGATCAGCTAGAATGGAGTATAGTAGGGAGAGAACATGGACATTCTATGGAATCTCAAAGGAATGGAAGGGTGGTGTTATTCAGAACCATCTAAAGGGCTTATTTGGAATAGACTAAAATCTGAGACCTGAGATAGAGAGCCAAATACAAGAAAAGGCTTAGTAGTGCTATGAATATTTTTATACTGCTCTTTGACCAAAGTTCTCAAAGCGGTTTACATAGAAAAATAAATAATAAATAAGATGGTCCCCTGTCCCCAAAGGGCTTACAATCTAAAAAGAAATATAAGGCAGATACCAGCAACAGCCACTGGAGGGATGCTGTGCTAGGGTTGGATAAGGCCAGTTGCTCTCCCCCTCTAAATATAAGAGAATCACCACTTTAAAAGGTGACCCTTTGCTCAGTTAGCAGGGGTTAGAAGCTGCTGAAACAGGGAATGGAGTGCTAGGAGTTTCAGTCATACATCAAGCAAAATAGGTATAGTCAGGACTCACAGTAGGGACACCGGCTGGAATCCCACTCCTCATTTCACTTAACCTCCACTTTTTGGACCTGACCTGTTACTGACACTTACACACGTACATTCATGGTATAGTGACTTGCTGGAAATGGAGACCATGCATTGATCATGCACTGTTGGGCATCAAGTGTGTGTGCACCTGTGTGCCTGTGTGTGCATGCATGCACACGCATGTACACATATGCAACAGAGAGACACGAGATTACATCCTATGTCTGGAGCAAGGGTTCCCAACCTGTGGTTCCTGAGATGTTGCTGAACTACAATTCCCATCACTCCCAGCTACAATTTATGATGATATGATGGGAATTGTAATTCAGCAACATCTCAATAACCACAGGTTGGGAACCCCTGGTCTAGAGCAGGGATTCTCAACGTTGGGTACCCATATGTTATTAGACTTCAACTCCCATAATCCCCAGCTCCATGGCCTTTGGTTGGGGATTATGGGAGTTGAAGTCCAGTAACTTCTGGGGACCCAACGCTGAGAATCACTGGTCTAGAGAAAAGACATATTACCAAGATCCCACTAAATATGGATTATATCCACTTTGCCTAACATTTTACTTCAGTATAAGAAAAAAGTGAGAGGAGAATAGAGAGAACCTCAACAATCTGAGAGAATACAAGATTTATTTATTTTGAAGAATCCAATGAACTTATATCTGGATAAACCATTGTGTACATACTGCACAGGCTGTAATGGTCCCTGAATAGCATCACTGCATCTGTTGTTTAGGTTCCATTCTGTGACAAATTTCTAGAAGTTCACAAATATTAGGACTGGAAAACAAATTTTCACATCCTTGTAATACCCATTTTTATTATGAGTCACTGTCACTCTTACCCTGAAACTCTTATTCTGTACAGAACTGATGATATTTTTCAATCTGATATCCTGCATTTTCACCTCCATGGCTGGCATCAATCAAACAAGGCTAGCAAGAACAGGAGCTATTGTAGGTATAATACAATATGCTCAGAAACAGTGTTCCCTCTAACAGGGATTCCCAGATGTTGTTGACAACAACTCCCATAATCCCCCAGCAAAAGCCACTGCAGCTGGGGATTTTGGGAGCTGTAGTCAACATCATCTGGGAATCCCTCTTAGAGGGAACCGTGCTCAGAAATTAATTACTTTAACTCCTTTCTTAGTCTTGATGAGAAACTTCCCCTTTCTGGGCATTTTAGCCCAGTCTTAATAGTTGCATTGTCTGCAGACAAGCATATATTATAAAGGCTGTTGCAGGGTTAATCCATATACAGGCCTGTGTGCTCATGCAATGCTGGCCTGAGCCCTATCTTGGGCAAATTTCCCAAGGAACTAAAAGCCTATTGCTCTCTACAATTCCACTTACTATAACTCCAAGCCCTGATTTTCTAACAGAGTCTCCTCAATGGATGGCTGTCTTTGGATCTGGTGGACTCCAAGAAGTGGTGTCTTGCTCCCCTCTTAGCTGTACTTCTTCAGGGATGCGCAAGTACTCAGTGGTTGTCTGAAACAACTGTAGGGTTGATCTGGCCACCAATTCCACACACCCTGCTACCAACCAATCTGTTAGAGCTAGGCTCCAGTCTGGCCACAGCATACCTTCCAGCTCGGTGGAAATGACTGAGGCTTCCACTCTACTGTCTGTGTCCTAGCTTTGCTTTTAGTCCTCCCATCTTCTTCTACCTTTCCACATTCTCTTCCAAGTTTCCTCCTCTTGCTTTTGTTCCTCTCACATGCCTTGTCTTTTGCTTCTCACCTATTCTTCCCTCTCCTCAACCTTTTAATAGCAACTTCCATTCCTCCTCCTACCCCTCCTGAAGCTCAGCTTATCCTCACCTCACTCTTGCTGACTATCTTTCAGACAGATGATCTCACAGTGCCCACATCCAATGTGATCTCCAGGTACAGGGGTTGCCATTACAAAGGGCAACTCCACAGCTGCTGCAGAGTAAGGGAAGTTGCAGCCTGTGTTCCCACTGACTCCCAAAGTTGGGTGACGTTTGCTAATTCCAGTTCTTGAATCACAAAGTCTTGCCACTCACTATTACAATTCTTGCTTCTACCAGGAACCCACAGTGTCGTTAGTGGTAGGGATGTGAATGAACCGAGGTTCATGCACGGGTTCGGTGTCGAACCGGGTTGGATGAGGCCTGAACTGGTTCAACATTGTGAAGAGTTGAGTGGCGAAAAAGAGAGGAGAGAAAGCCCTTACCTGCTCTCCACTGCTGCTTGCAGCTACCTGTCACGATGGCGCTGCCCCCAAGAACCCATGTGTGGTGCCAACACACACATCGCGCATGCACAGGTACCATATGCATGCTCAGCAACACCATGATGACCACCCAAATGGTGCCCATGCATGCATGTATGCTATGTGCGTGCTGGCACCACGTGTGTGTTCTTGGGGGCAGCGCCATTGTGGTAGGCAGGTAGCTGCATGCAGCAGCAGGTATTTGTAAGGACCTGCTCTCCATTTGTAAGGACCTGATGGCATTTGTAAGGGCCTGTTCTCCTCTTTTTTAAAAGATCCTGCTTGCTGCTCCCCACCCCGTGATGCCAAACCAGTGCATGAACCTTGGTTTTTGCACATTCGTTAACTAGTGGCATCTGGCTTCACTTCACATGTGGAGGAAGATTGCAGGGAATAGAGGGGAATTATACTTCTGGAACAAACACCTGTTCTAGGGTGGCAATCTCCCACCATTTGTCAAGGAAGATTGTCACTGCTGACGCCACCGGAGCTGCTGACACCATCTCCTCCTCCACATTCTAGCAGACAATCAAAGGTCAGTGTACATTCAGTACTGCCCACAGTTGAAGACAGGCTATTAGAATGAGACTGGTTGACCTATCATAACTGGAAGAATACGTAACCAACAACAACAGTTACTGAGGACTGTATTCCAGCCCACTACGCTTAACAGAAATAAGACACTAGAGGCATCCAGAAACCTTACAAATACCTCTGTTCAAAAGGCTTGGAAAAGCATTTTTCTTCCTTTTAAATTCCATCCCTCACATCACAAGCATCATTTGTTACATCTGTTCACATAATTCAGAGAAAATTGTATAACGAAACATATGCAGGAGTGAAAGACTATTAGAACTCACCGAACAATGCTTTTTATTTCAAACCCCCTCAAAATTGACAAAATTGCTTTACTCTGCTTCATTTTCCAACATTCAAAAACATAATTGCATTTATTTTTCTAGTCAAGACTGCAAAACAAGTGATAATTTGCAATATTACAGCTTGCATCTCCTAGGATTACAGACGCTATATTTGCAATCCATAGTGATTAGAGCGGGGGATGAAGAGGCAATTCAGAAGAGACTTCTACAGATCTCACCCTCCCCATAAGAAGTTCTCTGCATTGTCATCACCAACAGCCTGTTGTATAAAAACAAAACCCCAAATATTTGGGAAATAGCACAGTTGCTTAAGTGAATCCATTTTTCCATTCATCAAGTGAAATCTGCATGAAGGTATCCAGAATGATATATATTTGGACTTGGTAATGATCAAGCCAAGCTGATTTGATCTTCAGGATATGCTAAGATGTGATGGAGGTATCTTGGTAAGGAGCTTTAGAGTTACTTTTTGCACAGTTTCTAATCACTATAGGGTACAGACAAACACACACACACACACACACACACAACTCTACAATAACTTGTGTCAGTACCAGTGAATTAAAAATGTCCAATGTAAGAAAGTAATATTTCAAGTTAAACACACATACGGATTGGAATTTCTCATTTAGAATCTCCAATTCTAAACTATCATTTAATGATGAAAACTGTTAGCCATTTCTAATCAAGCTTTTTATAGAGTGGTCCAAAATACTCAATACCTGTATTTAAAGAATGCAGAAATTCTCTTCCCTCAATTGGCAAAAGAACATATATGGTTTTAACATATGGGAGGAGAGCTGGTCTTGTGGTAGTGCGCATGAGTCCCCTTTGCTAAGCAGGATCTACCCTTGTTTGCATTTGAATGGGAGACTACAAGTGATCACTGTAAGATATTCCCCTTAGGTGATGGGAAAGCTCTGGGAAAAGCACCTTTATGCTTGCATGCAGAAGGTTCCAAGTTCCTTCTCTGGCATCACCAAGACAGGGCTGAGATAGGCTCCTGCCTGCAACCTTGGAGAAGTCACTGCCAGTCTGTGTAGGCAATACTGAGCGTCTGACTCGGTATAAGGTATCTTCCTATGAACCTATGTACTAGTATGAACATTCATGTGTTTAAAGAAGTATTCCCATCTATAATGCAAGACCACCCAGACATTGGGTGTTCAATCTCACCGAGCCATGCCACTGCCCACCACACTCCCCCACTGCTGCCACCAGGCATGGTAATCTTATATGCTTAGCTAACTGGCTATCATTAGACTATGGTGCAGCCTGTTCAAGGGAGGTACCATGGACAGCCAAGTGGCATTTGAACAGTGGGTAGGGGATGCATTAGCAGCAAGTGCTGCTTTTAACACCACTACACCACTGGTATTCTCCTTTCGTTCTCTCTCTGCAGTCATAATGGCAGTCCATGGCACCCAATAATTTCTCCACCATGGGAAGGAAGGGTACAGGCAGGTATTTAAAGAGCTAGAAGCTGGGAGAAGTGGGATCTTTGCTGAAAACAACTTACTCCTGGGTAAACACACTCAGATAAACACACTCAGATATTAAATTCAGCTACTGTGGACTTGTTATAGGGAAACTAGCCCTATATCTTAATATATTTTATTTATTTATTTGTTAATTTATTTTTACACTTATAGCCCACTCTTCCTCCAAGGAGCATGTTTATTTTCATCCTCACAACAACCCAGTGAGCTAGGTTAGGCTGAGCGATACATGACTGGCCCATAGTGAGTTTAATGGTTGTATGGGGATTTGAACTCGGGTCTTACCAGTCCAACACTAACCATTCCACTATGCTGGATTGTTAACCCAGCGTGGAACTCCCATTTGAATGATCATTCCAGCTGAGTGCTGGAAAACAAAGCTTTGGCAATGCTAGACACCCTTGTGTGGAACTGGCCATGTTTTCCTGTGGAGGCAACCAACACGCTCAGGTACATGACCCCACAATTTGCTACTGATTCGATGCTTCTTAAGTATGAAATCTAAACTGTGTGAATACCTCACACAATCACTGCTCTCTTGGAGAATGGCAGAGAATAGTAATCACATGGTAACATTTTCCTAGCCTTACTCAGAATTTATATCGCAGGGCTAATGTGAGTGTGTCCGCTATCTGCACCAGTGTGTTCATCCCCCCCCCCTTCCTCAGTGTTTGGAGTTCACTGTTCCCATGGAGAGTTTCTCTCAATGATTGAGAATACAGTCTTCCCTCACCAACTGCGTGGGTTCCATTCTGGGGAAACCTCGCAGCTGGCGAATTCGCAGTTGGAGAGCCACAGAAATGCATTGGAAACAGGGAGTTAGGAGAATCGCGGTTGTGAAAAGAAAGACTAAGACACCTCCAAAAAAACCCAAAACCCACCCAGAATCAGCCATAGCTAGAAAGAGGAGTGAGGAGGTATCCTCCCCCCACAAATCACCCTGAACCCCCAGAAGTCACCCAACCCCCCAAAATTGTGAAAACGCCCCCCCCCCCCGCAATTGCCAAAAAATCTCACCAAACCACGGATGCTTGGGTTGCTGTTCACAAGCCACAATTTCCCAGTCACGGATACTTAAAACTGCGATTGGGGAGCCCACGGTTGACTAGAGATGACTCTATGTGCCCAGTGTTACTGCTCACAGGAAGAAACTCTCTTCAGAAACAGCATTTGATGCTACAGACAAACATTGTACTCTGAGATGGTGGGGAAGCATGGACAAAGGGCACAGTGCATGGGTGAGTGGGATAGACAGTCTGCTCATGTTAGCACTATACCCAGATACATAATTTCCAAACAAGGCTCATGTTTACAATATTTATGTAAATTTGCCATCAATTGTCTGTGCATGCACACACCTGCAATCTTTATAAACAATACAGCCCTCCCTGCACATCACTTCTGTTCCCTTAAGCGGGCAATCTTGCTAAACTTAGGCTATTTCCAAGGTGCAGATGAAGCAAACACTTATTATTATCTTGCCTCCAAATAGCCCAGAAACAACTTGGGTGAGTTTTGGGGAAATAATAACAAACACAACAACAACAACAGACAAACATCTGCCACACAATACACCAGATATAACTGTAGTCGAGAAAAAAGAAAAACAAATTAAAATAATCAACATAGCAATACCAGGTGACAGTGGAATAGAAGAAAAAGAAACAGAAAAAAATCATAAAATACCAAGATCTACAAATTGAAATTGAAAGGCTGTGGCAGAAGAAGACCAAAATAATCCCAGTGGTAATTGGCACCCTGGGTGCAATTCCAAAACAACCTGAAGAGCACCTCAACACCATAGGGGCCACAGAAATCACCATCAGCCAATTACAAAAAGCAACTTTACCGGGAACAGCCTATATTTTGCAATGATATCTATAATAATAATAACAACAATATTGATAATAAAATTCAGCCTTGCAAAGGACTCTATGTCTGGATAAAACAAACCAGTCAATAACACCTGTCTGACTGTGTAAACAAGAAATAATAATAATATTACTACACTTTATTTGTTAGCCACCTCATAACAAATTGATCTCTGGGAGGCTTACAACATTAAAACTGAAGATTAAAACACATATTAAATCATAACAAATCATAAAAGGGGGGTGGGATACAAAATACAATATAAAAACAATTTTAAAAGCATTTTTAATAAGTTACAATCAGATCACAATTTTTAAAAATTTAAATTTAAATTTTAAAATACCCTTCCTTACTTAACCCACTTTTATGGCCGGGTGCCACAGATGTAGCTGCGTCTGTTGCTTGTGAATGAAAAATGCTTGTGGGAGGGAGGGCAGGGCACATTTGATGCTGTTGTTGGCCCTGGTCTGCTGCATCTGCGATATCACGCTTGCTTGCTTGCTTGCTTGCTTGCTTGCTTGCTTGCTTGCTTGCTTGCTTGCTTGCTTGCTTGCTTCTGGCTGCTGCTGTTACCCTGCCACACGTGGGGCAGTGGATTTCACTGTTGTTGTTTCACATTGTTGTGTGTAGATCAATTGCATTTCTGTTGGGAGGATGGGGGGACACAGTGGATGTGTGTGACCTTTGGAAACCTTGTTCTGTGCAAAGCTCTGCTTTTGCTGTTGATGTGTGCTGAATACACCCTATGGGACAATAGGGACAGACAGTGCCCATTTCTGCCTGTGGGTGCCTCCTAGGAGTGTCATAGTGGGTCAGGTGGTATGCCCCAATGGGTGCCTACTACCCAGATTTGAAAGGAATTGGGCAAAGGGCTGATTTTTAAAGAATTTCTAAAGTTTTTGGGGCCACCTTTGGGGCAGATCTGGGGCAGAAAAGGGGGCTTTGGGGCAGAAGAGTGGGTCAGGTGGTAGTGCCCCAATGGGTGCCAGGCACCACCCATATTTCAAAGAAATTGGACAAAGGGATGATTTTTTAAGAATTTCTGAAGTTTGCACGTCTTTAAGCTTTCCCCCGATAGGGAATAATGGGAGTTTCAACAGCCCCATAACTGCATTTGGGGGGCACCGGGGTGGCCCAGAGAGAGTGGTGACGTAGTGCTCATAGGGTGCCAACCATTCCCATACCCACAAGCCCATGGGGTGCTGGATATTGTTGTTTCTGAGGTGTTCTGAGTGTAGATTCTTTCTCTAGAATAGATCTGCATTCCACATTGGAGAGTACTCTGCCACTTTCCGCCCTGCTCTCTTTCTCCACCTTCTCTCTGTCCCAACTGCAGCCACCTTCAAAACTGAAACCAGAGGAATGAAGCAGACTTGAATGTCAAAATGGATTGCCACTCTCGCAGAACGTGTGGTGGTTGTGTTCCTCTTGAGATTCATGCCAAACAGAATGAAATGGGACCTTCTCCCCACATTTTAATATTTGCCCAAAAACTAAGGCATACTTCTTTTAGGTAGGTATGCTCTTTCCTTCCTATCTCTCTTTCCCTGCTAGGTCGCATCCCTGAGTCCTTGATTCTGCTACTATCTTGATAATGGTGATAATGGGAAGGTGCCAGCATTCACAGCCAGGAGTGCTCACTTCTTGATTGCTTTCACCAAGGAGGAGGGGGGAAAGCAGACTGAAAATAGCTCAAGTGTACCATTTAACACAGCCAGGGTATAGTGATTTTATGGACCCCCAAGGAGAGCAATTCATTCTAGGCCATTAAAAGCCTCCATGGGAGCCTCACTTTCATAACACACTTCTTTCTCCTGTTTTAGGGAGATGGGTATCTGTGGGCAGAGGATGAAGTGTCGCTGCAGCTCTGTGGGTGATGTATGATTTCAGCACAAAAATCTGCCTGAAATATACACTGGACATGAACTGACCTTGCGATTTCTTTCCCCTTGGAAGGGGGAAAGAATGTGAAGAGAACTATATTGTCTTTTCAGAAAGACAATAACTCACTAATGAAAGTCCTTTTCTTTAATAAACGGTGTGGCAGTTCTTAAAAGTGTAGTCACTGGTCTGTCCTAGGGATTAAAGCTACATTTGCAAAAAAAAACAGAACCATTTCTTCATAGCCCAAAACTTTTCACTGCATGTTTGTGTGCCCAGAATAATTTCTGCATGTCAGAGTCACCCTTCGGACTCAAACCAAGAGTTTTATTCCCTGCTGGAAAAAGGAACAGCAATACTGTCCCCCACCAGAGCCAGCTCACTTACAAGGCAAACTAGGCAGCCACCTAGGATGGCAAGTGAGGAGGGGCACTGATGGCCTGAGTCACATGTGCCACCCACCAGAGCCCCCCGCCCCTGCAGGCAGGTTCACACACCATCAGAGTCTGCCAGCCACCCAGGGTGGGTGACAGGGATTACCTGCCCACACCTAACCACATGGGCAAAGGGGCCAGGGAGTGCCCCCAATCCTTGTGCCAGCCCTGTCCCCACCCAGGTCCTGGTAGGCCATCCTTTCAGCATTTTATTGGTTTCTCCTAGCCTAGCCATACATTGGCTTAGTACTGCTTCATCTGCTGCTGCTTCTTTTTTAGTGCTGTCTTAATCTGCTGTACGTAATTTTTTGGTGCTAATTTTAGTTACCTTTTTTTTTAACAATGTCTGTATTTTCCTTCAACAATATGTTTGTTTTTAAATTTTAAAAAGTGGCCTAAAAACAACTATCGAACATGCATATACAATTCCAAATACAGCCAGGGAATTTTCCTGAGCTATAGCTAGACTTTGGCTGCATAGCTGTGGCTACCTAGCTGCTATCTAGAGATTTGTCCCATCTTTAAAAAAAACAAATCCCTTCCTGCTTGCCTGATGCTCTTCTCTGCCAGCCCCTTATTTGCCTACCTACCCTGCTATCTGCCACTTATCTACATCTAAGTTTCCACACCTTTGACTAAATGCCTTGACTTAACCCTTGCTCACAGTAGACTTTATCTCTAACCCTTTCCAAACATTGTGAAAGCTGGAATCGGAGGAGGAGCTTATGCCCTCTCTCCCCACTCCTGACCTCCATGCATCCAAAGGCCTGAATCTATTTAGAATTTTGGATGAATGTGTTGTGCACAGGAACCGAGACAGTGAGCACAATCCCCTTCCCATTCCATCTGTTCATTATTCACAGATTCCAAACATCTGCATAGGGCATGTGTATTGACTTCTCTGCTACATGGATACCAAGCTATGCTCTTTCGTGAAGTGCTTCCTCTCAATCTTGGACCTAAATCTGCCAGGACTTGTGCCCTGTGCTCTTCACGTCCTCAGCAGCCTACAGCCAACACTGAAGCCACCATGCAGAAAGTGGCACATGCATCCACAGTAACCTGCTTCTGCAGGTTGCACATAAAAAGTTTATTCTATGCACAGAGAAAAATAATCACTACTGTGCGTTAAATTCATCATCAGAGCTGTTTGAAGTTCTGGAAATTCCAGACCTACAGTTCAAAATGTTATTAAACATTTTGAATTTTAAAAACACAATAATGGAAAACAAAATAAAATATATGTAGTTCAGTGCTAAAGTCTACAGTGACCTGTTTATTCAAGCATCCCAAGTAATTTCTCTAAACAACAAGAAAACCCCCTCATCCCCCCACTTCCCAGCCTTAGATGAGAATACAGATAATGATTCATGATGTAAACAGATTCTAAATTTATTCATTTCACAAGTCTGTGTACTTCCTTGTAAGCAGGAATTAATGCACCCAGGCATGAGTCAAAAATATGGTAATAATTTTATTGCATTGCCTTTGGAACAAAATGTATAACAGCTGTTGACAACCAATGCAGCCAGAGCAAAGAGACAAAGATAAATGTAATGTCTGTGCTCATAGATGCACAGGTTGTTTGGTTTAAAACAGAGCCCTGTGGTTTTCTTTTGGTAGAATCCAGGAGGGGTTTACCATTGCCTTCTATGAGATGATGCCTTTCAGCATCTTCTTATATCGCTGCTGCTTGATATAGGTATTTAGTCTGGGAAACGTACCAAGGGGGAATTCGAACCAGCAACCTTCTGCTTGTTAGTCAAGCATTTCCCCGCTGCACCACTTATGACAATAGTACATACCAATAATTTATTCTATAAAGAAATAGCTCCACCCCACACTGACTTGTAGACACTGCTACAAGATGGAAATTGTGCCATATGGAAATGAATGAAACAAAACACTGGAGGTAAATATTCCAGAAATATGAACCAATTAGTCAACCTTGCTATATTAGATAGCAAGGCTATCTAGATAGCCTTATCTATCTAGATAGGCAAAGACAGCCTGCTCCATTTCTTTTGCCATTAGGCCCCGAAAGAAGTAAATTGTGAGATTGTGACCTCTTTTCAGAAGTATAAACATGGGCATATGAAGCTACTACCTTCTACTGAACCAGACCACCAGTGCCAGCTGATGCAACACCGTGGTTGAGAATCTCGCCTCTGTCTTTAAGTCATTAGCTACTCAGACTCAGCAAGCCATTGCTATGGGTATGGCAAAACAATAATCAACATAAAAGGTTGCTGTAAGGATTACAAGATAATGCACATGATCACTCAGTATCACTATTCAAATGCTATGTATTTATTCCTTTTTATTAGATTGGCAGTGGGTTTCAGCCTTTCCCAGCCTCACTTGGAGATGCCGGGGATTGCACTTGGTTTCTTCTGTGTACAAAGCATGTGCCCTCCCTCTGAGCTGCTGCCAGCACCACACGCCTATGTATAGAAACTTACAAGACAGGCCATCATGTCCTTCACTGCCAGAGAGGATAAAAGGAGGAAGATATGGATGTTTCAGGATGGACAGCAGAATCTGTTGTCTGTTGCTGACCAGAATCTTCTTGACCTTTGGGGTCAACTGAGCCAATCCTGTGCCCTAAGCCAATTCATCCCCTTCCACTGTGGCTTTTAACACAAAGATATCAGGAAATCCAGTCAGGAACCTCTTGTGTCATGTGAAGTTTGGTCCTCAGGTATCTGAAATTGCAGAACATCGAAGACCATAGAGCAGGAGCTCTAGGTCCCTAAGACGTTGGCCTCTCCCCACTATCAGTGGTTATTAACCACAATACATATGTGGAAGCACTGCATCTCAGAATGCCATGTGCTGGGGACACAAAGCACAGAAGGGCTGCTTCAAACCTTGCTTGTATGCTTCCCAGAAGTCACTGCTGGGAACAATATGCTGGGCATTTGGTCTGAGACAGCTGGCTCTTACAGCTATCTAGAATATCAGTTGGAGCCTGCAGGCTCTTTGGAGTAGGGACTGTCTCACTTCTCTCTTGTAAACTGAGCCGAGCAGATTGTTAGCACTAAATAAAAGTTTAGCACTAGCTTCAGCAGCAGAACTGGAAAGCTGACAGCAAATATTACTGGATGTCATCCTTTTATAAGACTGCCCTTAAAAAGCAAATGCCATGTTGGTTTTTTATCCATTAGTTGCTCTTACATAATGATATCACTGTAATTACCCCAGTCCCGTTAGCTTTGGTTAGGTCTCCACTGTGGTTAAGTAGTTAATGCCAATAACATTCTTTGAACATATAAAATGTTAAGAGGTTTTTTTCCCTAGGACTATAAAGGCAACCAGAGCAGTCTACTCTGGGATACTTGGAATGCTAAAAACATCCTGACCTGTCTCGTAAAAATTCTATTTCTGCCTGGTTGCCCACAAGACAGAATGTTTATTTATGGAATTATAAAGGCTTGCTTTTATGAAAACAGAGGCCTTTGGGCACACATGGAACAGTAGGAGTGAACCGGGACATATCCTGAAGAGCCATAACCAAACCACTAGCACCCAGGACATGCTGGAGAAAAAGAAGAATGTGTCAAACTGTACTTAAGAGGGATGAATTGGAAGGGATACACTCACTGAGGCTGTTCACATGTGCAGCCTTGCCTGGGCTAGGCTGTGCATGTGAAGCGCTGGGATCGAGCTAGATCCTGGAGCTTCTACCACACCAAGCCTGTTTTTAACCCAGCATTTAAACTGAGGCTAAGCATACCTATGGTTCTCTAAAACTTGGCCGGCAATGGTCTGGGCAATCACCACCAGGTGAAACAGCTTCCTCCTGGCCTACCACCATTTCAGACAGTGAGCCACTGCGCTCATGCCCCAGGGCACCCTGGGATGTGGTGGGGAGGGAAGTTCTCCTGCTCTCAGCTCCTGTGGTGTGGACGTGCAGTGCAGCAGAGGGGAAGGCGGCAGCTGCTCATTTCCTGGGGAAGGCAGATGTGTTCCTGCCTTCCCCACAGAGCACCCAGCAGTGGCTGTAAGGTCATGTGAAATACCTCAATGAGAAATACTTGCAGCATTTCTTTTTAAGGTCTGTAGTAAGTAATCCTCTGTGGACTGCATGTGTGTCAGTAGTGGGCAACAACAAAAGTGTCTGGGTTTGTTGGTTGGTTGGTTGGGAAAATCTTCTACAAAAAAATATGTATGTTTACATTCACAGTTTATTTATTTATTCCATTTATATACCGCCCTTCCCAAAGTGGCCTAGGGCAGTTCACACCAAAATAAAAAATACATAACAATTACAATCAAAAACCAATTAAAAGCAGATTAAAATTACAATTAAAACTAAATTGTAAAAGCCAGGCTAAAAAGATTAGGCTGCCTCAGGATGAAGTAGCAGAAGCAGACCATATCTTACTACTACAGTGAATTAAGCAGGAGAACTCTGAGGTATCAAATATGTGCAACATTTCTGGAAATACTCCTTCTCTGTGAACACTGAGACTAAACAAGTTCTCATATTTGTTTCCACTGAATGCTGTTATGGCATGTGGGCGATGTATGATCTGAAGAATCAAAAGAACATTATAGCCCTTGAGACAAAACAATATATTTTGTCCACAGTGCCGGGAATTAAAAAAGTATGTGTCGAAGAAGCTGATGAATGATTTAACAAAATGGGTGATGCTATCCCACAGAGCAATGAACTGGGCAATTGGACTATTGTTTGGAGAAGGTCAGGATGTAGGGAATGAGGAGGAACATTAACTGAGATATACAGTAATTGGGAATTTACAAATTAATGATAGCCAGAAACAACTGTTAAGCCTAGGACCATCATTTGCTCCAACGTGCAAAGCGGGAGACTGGACAAGATGGAATTACAAGTGGGACTGCAGAGTTTAGCAAGACAATTAAAATGGAAACAAACAACAATGGAAGGATACAATATTTGGAAAGACAGTGTCCTTTTCAGAAGTCTAAGAGTAAAGCACCACCAGAGTGTGGAAAACAGACTGTCACATTGTTATAGTATCTGATGAACTGAACAGATTATTGGAAAGGGAACAGAAATATAAACAGAACAGTTTAACTAAAGATCAGAGGATGGCAATGAGACAGTTGAAATTGGATAGGAAGGAAGGGAAAGTGAAGATTTCTGTGAATGATAAGGGGAGTCATTTTGTTATTATGAGTCATCAAATGGATTGTAAAATTGCGCAGTTACATTTATCGGATACTAGTACATATGAGGAGTCACTGAAGTCAGATTTTCAGGCCAATTGTTGGGCAGGTAAGAGTGCATGGCAGAGTATTTCTAAAAAGAGGAATATTAATATGAGATTCCAGCAATGTTTGGATAACCATCACCCTTGTTATCCTGTTATGTATTTATTAGTTAAGTTTGGAGATAATGCGGGTAAGTTTGGAGATAATGCGGGTAAGATGGCTCAGGTGTCAGCAATCAAGGTAAGGTCACATCTCAGGATGTGATAGTTCAGCAGAACATCTGAGCTGGTTAATATCTACAGTATTATATCTACAGTAAAGCATATGAAGGAAAAACATAAAGGAGGAGTTGTGCCAACAAAGATGTTTATTTTGGCTAAAGAAGGAAATCCAGTAAAACGTAAGATTAAATAGGCCATGTATACTGAACAGCTGCAACCAACTATTAATGTTAGGGAAGAAATGAAAGAGGCGATGAAATCAGTTGGTCTATAAAAGATTTACAGAATTGTTCTGCAGAGTGATCTCCTTTTCCCTCCTCTCCCCTGTTCTTGGATTGGTTATTTAGTTTCAGCTGCTGTATTTAATCTCAAGAGTTTCCAGCTGTTTGAGACAGAGCATTGGCAATGGTGTTTTAACACTGCAATGTGTTTAATCAAGTCTGTAAGATCTTTGTTTTATCTGTTTTACCTACACATTAAAGAGGTCTTAAAATCTTCTCTGGAGTAAGGGAGAATGCAGACTGTATATCATCCCCACTGTATTGTTTTATTTGCTGTTGTTTAATAACACCACCAACTACTAAATCTTCAGTGCACACATATTGAGGTTATTCACATGAGCAACCCAACCCAGGCTAGGGCAACCCAGTCTGGGTTGGGCTGCTCATGTGGAGCGCCGGGATCCCAGCATTGCCTCCACCGCAAACCCGATGTTTTGACCTGGCCCTTAATCAGGGTTAGACCGTAATATCAAAGTGATATATTATTTTAGGTGCACCACCTTTCTCTCCCCAGGCTCAGGTGTAAGGAAAAACAGTTCTAAGCACCACCTTGTTCTCTGGCATTGAGTGCCCCAGTCAATGGATGCCATTTCAAGTCATCTGCTAGATTATAAAGTTACTCTTTAAAATTAGGCCATCAGTATCTCAGGTTGATCACAGAGGCAATCTACAACATTTTTATGAGTCAACCAGGACAAAGGCAGGGAAAACGAACTAAAGTTCCATTAGACTCTCAGAATTAGTTTTACAAAAACTAATAGAGAATTCATTTGAAAAGAAGTTACGGGGGAGAAAATCAATATTTGCTTCCTAATCCTCTAATTAAGACAGTATTTTGTTTCTAGACCTGATAAACCTATTATAAAAACTATTTGCTTGTAATGATCTATAACAAATTGTGCAAAAAATTATTTGTGGTTGGCAATGGAACAGTTTAATCTGTTTTTCTGCCATTCAGCAAATAAACAGCAAGGAACTGAATTAGTCAGAAGCTCCTCAGGTATACTGTGACTAAAAAAAAGTGCAATGTAAACCACTGATACAAGCTCAGTATATTAGAAACAAGCTTTTCAAAACCACTGGTGCTAAGAGATACTTAGGAAGGCCAGGACAACTTAAATAAGATTACACAATATGACATCCATAATTTCTTTACATCTCTTCTGAATCGCCCCCTACATGTGCTACAATACCCAGGGTATTGTAGTGCATGTAGAGGGGTAATTCTGATCAACACTCCCACATGCAATTAAAGGAAATGCCAAGATCACATCAGGACACTAAAGGATGTGTGCCAGTAGACATCACTAGACATCAGGATGTTCTCATCACAGCTCCAACATGAAGGTGTGTAGGGGCTGTTCTTTATCTGAACCAGCCCAAAGTTAGTTTTTAGGGAGCCGCACAAATTATTTTTTTCATTTTGATTTGTACCCAAATCAAATCACCCCCAATTTGTTCTGGTTCCAAATCTACATAGGGTGCCAACCACACGCAAATGCACAAGCCCATGGGGCACTGGGTTTTGTTGTTTCTAAGGTGTTCTGAGCATAGATTCTCTGGTAAGAGTGGATTCAATGGGGGTGGTTGGCATCCTATTTGCACTACATCACCACTCGCTCTGGGCCACCCTGGTGCCCCCAAAGTGGAGTTATGGGACTGCTGAAATTCCCATTATTTCCTATGGGGGAAAAAGCTTAAAGATGTGCAAACTTCAGAAAGTCTTTAAAAATCACCCCTTTCATCAATTTCTTTGAAATCTGAGTGGTAGCAGACACCCATTGGGGGACTATCACCTGACCCACTCTTCTGCCCCCCAAACCCCTTTTCTGCCCTGAATCTTGCCCAAAGACATGCCTACTTCAAAAATTCTTTAAAAATCACCCACTTGCCCAATTCCTTTGAAATCTGTGTAGTAGCTTCCTTGCACCCATTGGGCACTACCACCCACCACAACCTGCTCTGGGACATCCTGGTGCCACCCCCCCTGGGGGATTTATAACTAAGGCTGTTGAAATCACCATTATTCCCTATGGGGAAAAGCTTAAAGACACGCCAACTTCAAAAATTGTTTAAAAATCACCCCTTTGCCCAATTTCTTTGAAATTTGGGTGGTAGCTTCCATCCATTGGGCACTACTACCCATCCCACTTTGGCCACAAAATGGAGGTCTAGATCCCCAAAATTTTAGGGTCTGAATCTGGGGTGATTTTGTTTGTACCTGAATCTGGGCAATTGAGGACCGGGGTGATTTTTTTAATCGACAAATCACTCGAATCAGCCAGATTCAGGTACAAATTGTTTTGTACCTGAATCATTATGCATTTCCCTATTAGTTTCTTCTTCTCTTAAAGAACAGCAAAAGGTTGGAGCATTCTTTCAAACCTTCAGCCGTGGGGTTTCATGGTTCAAGTTACCTGACAAGTCCCAATTTATAGGGATGTGCATGAATTTGTACCCAAATTGAATCACCCCAATTTGTTTTGAGGTCTGAATCTCCCCCTGCCCAAATCACCCCAGATTCAATTTGGATCCAAATCAATCCAAATTGAAATCAATTTGGGGCAAAAATGGACTTCAGGGGCAAAAGAGTGGGGTGAGTCGTAGTGCCCAATAGGTGGAAGCTACCATCCAAATTTTAAAGGAATTGGGCTAAGGAGTATTTTTTAAACAAATGTTTGAATTTTGTGCATCTGCTTTTCCCCATAAGGAATAATAGGGATTTCAGCAGCCACATAACTCCTCTTGGGGGGCACCAGGGTGGACCAGTGTGGGTTGTGGTCCAAATCTCCAAATTTTTTCAGGTCAGAATCTGGGTGATTTGTTTTGTACCAAAATCTGGGCAATTGAGCACAGGGGCAATTTTTTCTGTCTACAAATTGCCCTAATCAGCTAGATTTGGGTACAAATCATTTTGTACCCAACACATCTCTACCAATTAATTTTTCAGTTGAGCAGCTCACCCATCCCTAGGTAATGATCATGTGCAAGTTCCTAATGTATGTACTTCTTCAGCTTTCCATTTTTATTCATTAATTCATTCATTCAATTTCTATATCGCCCTTCCAAAATGGCTCAGGGCAGTTTACTGTAAAACAAAACAATTAAAATCAATTAGCAGTTAAAAACAGAGGTTGTAAAACACCATAAAACAATAACAGTTAATCAAAACAGTTTAAAAACCCTGAAAAACCAGGTTGCAATGTTATAACTATTTACAACAATTTAAAAACCTTGAAAGGCCAGGCCAAAAATATAGGTTTTGAGGGCTCTCATGAAGGCCAATAAATAATTCATATTATGGATTTCTGTCGGGAGTGCATTCCACAGCCCAGGCGCAGCTACAGAGAAGACCCGCCTCTGAGTCGCCACCAGAAGCACCAGTGGTAGCTGGAGATGGACATCCTCAGATGACCTTAACGTGTGGTGAGGATCAGGCAGAAGGAGAAGATAACGTTGTGCTTTCTATCTAGAAGCCATACTTGAAATGCTTGTGAGCTACAGCTTGTCCATCTTCGGGATCTACTTCTTTACTGTAGCTAAGCAGACCAGCCTTCAAAGCAAATGTTAAAGAGTCTCAAAGATGTGCATAAGAAATTCAATAAGACTGCACTCAGAGGGCCAGTTTAGGCAACCATCAGCTTCAAGTTTTAAAGCTTTTCCTGGACTGCAATACTTCAAATGAAAGGTGGGGGAAAGCACATAATTGAATACCTTCTATTAAAAAGCCTGCTAGATGCTAGAATGCCAGAGAGAATAGTTTGGCTTACACCATTCCCCAACATATTATTTTTCTACGTTCAAAACGTTTTCAAAATTCAACGTTGGAACAAATCCACATTTATTTTAAATGTTCTCTTTAAAAAAGCATCATTTACCAATAGTTAGTAAACTATTTTCCACAGTCATCACAGCACATTATTTGTCTGGAGACAGAATGCAATAATTGCAATTTTAACATCACATGTATTATGTCCTTTATCATATCCATTTACCAGGAGCTCCATGAGAAGTTCCCACATGACTTAGTGAATTTAAAAGATCCAAACACATGGACATAAGCCAATCATATCCCCCGCCATGGAATCAATTCTACATGTGGCTGTTAAGCCACAGGGTTTATGTTTGATCTCCTACCAACTGGGCAAAGAGACACCTTTTAAAGTGGTGTCTCTCTTACTTAGCAAGGAAATAGCAAGTGTCTCTATTGAACCCAACAGTGTTCCTCCCACTCACTGTTGTTTGTGTCTCTTATGTTTGATTTCAGATAGTGAGCCCCTTTGGGGGCAAGGAACCATTTCCTCACTCCTTTTTTCCATTCCTTTTGCTAAGTTAATCACTTAAATTTTTGTGGTTGAAAAGTAGCAAAATGATAACACTACTTATACAAACAAAGCAATATTGGAAGTAACCCCTTCTTTGTGCTAATGAGTCTGGTCAAGATATTCAAGAGTGACTGATAAGCTAAGGTGTTGACAACCACAGGGCTCTGTGGTCACCAGGAGTTGACACCGACTCAATAACACACTTTACCTTTACCAACTTGAATACCCAAAGCAGAATAGCATTCCTACTACAACCATCTCCATCTGGAGTATAGACTAGAAAAATGCAATCTCTAGATAAAATTGAAATAACGTTGTCTAAAATGGTAAAGGCATAACATTTAAGAACATACCATATAAGCTGAAATGTAATGCCAATTTCTACATCTTTTCAAGGTGCATGATGACTTCAAAACAAAACAGTTATTTAGTTTTGATTTGCAGCAGGGATTTTTTTGTGGGGGTGAGGAGTCTATTAGTTGCCAGGAAGGTTTATCTGGAAATTTTTACACCAAGGCTCCATAAGGATTTTACACCAAGGCATCAGATTTAACCTCTGGCTAGGAGGCAGCTCTAAAGCGTAGGGGTGTGCAAGGCTTGATGAGTTCGGAATCAAACTGGATCGGCCTCAGCTGGTCCGAGTCCAAACCGAACAAGGCTCAGTTCGAAATGAACCACCTCGGAACTCTACTGGTAAAGGGGAATCCAGTGAGGCTGTCCTAAGGGTGGAGTAGGCAGAAGGAAAGTAAATAGTTACTTACAAGTGTCACTGTGGCTGCAACCACAGGAGGGGGGCGGTGGCTCCCACTCCACCGCTGCTGGCTTCCCCCAGAGTAGGGAAGGCTGCCACCAGCCCAGTTCAGGCCTCTGTGCATGCGTGGAGACCATTTTAGTGATCTCCATGCACATTCAGAGGCCATTGCCAACCCCTGCTAACTTGGCACCTTTTGATGTGGTGATTCTCTTTATTTAGCAGGGGGAGAGTAACTGGCCCTATCCACCCCCAGCACAGTACCTCCAGTGACTGTTGCTGGTGTCTATCTTATGTAATTGCAAGGTCACCTAAATGGCCGCTGCACATGCATGGCCTCTGCGCATGCATAAGCATAGCGCAGCGCAGATCTGGGAGTGTAGTCTGTACTCCCAGCAGGCTTCCTGTGTGTGGGGATAGGGGGTGGGGGGAAGCTGAGTTGGTGCAGCCGGCCCTACCCTCCCGGTCATGTGAATGGCCCCAGTATGTTCTTAGTTGCTAGGTGGTATCTGAGGGCTGGTTCATACAAAACATGACAATAAAGAATACGGCAGCTGAGTGTAGCTGTATGTATGCATGCATTTATTTGAAACACTTGATATACCGCCCACTCCGAAGACTCTGGGCGGTGTACAAAAACATGCAAAACAAAACAGCATTAAAATTACATTCTAAATAAAACTAAAGTAACTAACAGAAGGAGGGGAAAAAATAGGTAAACTACAGGGTAAAAGCCTGGCGAAAAAGAAAAGTCTTCAATAGAGACTTAAAAATTGACAAGGAAGGAGCTAAATGAATCTGCAGGGGAAGGGAATTCCAGAGAACTGTATGTAACTGCGTACAGTCTTGCTCACATGGGAGTGTTGTACATAATCCCCTCAAAGTTTTTAGAAAGCAAGTGAAATCTTGGCTTTTTACCCAGGCTTTTATATGAGAGTTGTTTTTGTTGCTGCTGCTTTGTATTTTATCATCCTATTGTATATGTTTTTTAAACTGTTCATCAGATTTGTATTTTTATATTCCAATTTAAGACGGTATAACAACGATGAAATATGCATCTTCCAAAATCCACAAGCTTTCTCAAAGACCTCTTTAATGTGTAAATAAATTTAAAAGGCAGATTTTCAAAGTTAGCAGAAGTTTTGATGTGACACATCAGCTTCCGTGCTTTACACTAGTGGCTGAACTATGCTCTTAAATACAATTAACTCAGCATTATGACTCAGCAAAACTGGCATCAATTAGCCAATCCTGTTACAGTACCAATGTCAACCAATCCTGTTACAAAACACCTAATATTTCATAATAAGGAGGAAGAGAGTGAAAATATGCACACTCACTCAATAGCCAATGCATTTCATTATTTCCCTCATTTCTTCTTTTATGTTTATAGTAGGACACAGCTGTTCTTTGTACAGAGCTATCTTAATCTTCCATTATCTGCCTCCACAGCCAAAATGAATAACTTGGTATTCACTGCTTTACCTTGATGCTTTTTCTCCTCTAAAATGCACTGCCAATGGTTTTGTTCCATCTTTATGCTGTATGTCTGCCAAATGTTCCTTACATTTTTTTTGTCAAAGGTCTGCCTGTTTCCCCCATATACATTGAGCCAGCCCCGATATATCGAGCTAGCCCAGTTTGGGTGGTCCGAGTTTGAACTAGCCCAGCCCCGCAAAGGGGTATGCCTGTCTGAGTTTGAACTGAACTGAGCCTGGTACAAAGAACAGGCTTGCGGGCCAGCTCGGGTTGAATCACCATGATTTGCATGGTGATACAAATGGCTTGTGTGAAACAGTGAACATCACAAAAATGATGTCCACATGTGCACAGAGGCCCAAACCAGGCCACAGCCAGCCCAGGCTATCATTTGCGAGGCCAGCAGGAAAGTTGGAGAAGCACCTGTCAACGATGTCTCCGCCGTTGCAGCTGCCTCTGCCTTCCCCGCCACCTGCAATTTAAAGGTAAGAAGTACCTTTTCCTCTCACCCCACCTTAGGTTAAGGAATCTCTCTGCACTTGCAAAGGGGAATCCTTGCTGGATTCCCCTTTACAAGTATACCCCCTGAGCCAGCCCATGAACTGGCACAACCCAGTTCGATGGTTGGACTGGACCCAGTTTGGCCAAGCCTGGACTGAGCCAGTTTGAATCTGGTCCAGATTCAAACCAAACTGGTCTAATGGCCAGCTCACACATCCCTACAAAAGGACTCTTGGTAAGGACTCTGAATGAGGGCCCAGTATTGGTGCAGGATAGATTGGATGAGTTTTGCTCCTAACTTATTTCTTCTTTGTGCTCTTATTATTGTTGTTTTGTATTAAATTTTCAAAAGAAAACCCTACTATTTTGAATTGAAATATTTTAAAGAAAAGTTTTCTTGTTTTGAATTTAAACATTTGTAGCTGCTGTATGGTTCCCCACGTGTCATGGCTCAGACTTCTGACTCAGAAGAGTCAGAGCAAGAGGATTTGCCTGCTCGTGAGGGCTCAGAGGCACAGCAACAGGATTTGGCAGGGAGACCAGACTCTGGAGCTGAGGATTCGCAACAGCTGCCAGACAGGATTTTTGATGGTGAGGAGCCTAAGATTTCGCCTGTCTTGAGAAGGCGTCTCAAGAGGCAAGCTCAGTGGCAATCACGCAGGCATAGGAGATCACAAGAGAGGAAGCCAAAGTGCTGACTCAGGGAAGCCTGATTGGCTGCTGGTTCTCTTGAGCCATATATATTTAGCAGTCTCTCACTTACTCAGATGCTGTTTGCAACTTTCACTGGCCCACAGACAGTGTGCTATTGAATTCCAAAACTTTGTCCGAGTTCCATTTTGCTTTGTTTATGCTTTCCTGCTTTGTGTTGTTAATTCCTTGCTTCTGTTGTCCTTTGCTATTTTCATTCCTTGCTCTGTATTTTCCTTTCTTATTACTCAGTTATTTTTAGATCGGGGTACCTAGTTCAGTTCAGGGGACTTAATTCATTTACTGTTTTTCTTTGTGAGCCTTTTATTTTTCACTAGTGCAGTTCCGCTGCCACTTTCTGTTAACTCACCGGGGAGTGCTGAAGTAGGTTGTAAATCCTGTTGGGTTAGCCAAGCTAACACCACCCCATGCTTAGAAGCCTTTCCATCCTACCTAACTTTGAATAAGACAGAGGTTTGGAAGGTTGTTTTTGTAGACCCAGCCAGAGGAAAAAAATTCGAAAGTCTACTTTGTAATGAACCTGAACATCACGGGGCTGATTGAGACCAGGCTGTGGCACATGGTGACAGCACGGTGAGATCTGTGACAGCCTCACCCTGTGCCAGGAGGGAATGGGACAAATCTCTGCAGCCAACTCTCTGTGGCCAACTCTCTGCAGCCAACTCTTGGTGGAACACCTCAACACATCCGACTCACTGCAGGAACAACTCAATGCAAATCTCCGAGGTTATTCATTCCTGAATGTCCAACGTGAGCTCAGAGGTTCATGCTGTAATTCCGAGGACTGCAGCTTTATGGAAAACAATCCGGCGAAGGCAAATCAATTGGAGGCAGCACCTTTGGACCCAGTCAGCCTGGATGACCTTGTATTGCCTGAGGAATGCAAGACCTATTCACCAGCACCAGGCATGCAAGAGTCATTCTTGCTTGGTGATATTGGAGAAGGGTCCAGAAGGATTCCTATATTTGGCAGAACAAGTTGGCTTCAAATTCTGCAAACATCCGACACCTGGTACGTGGACAGCACATTTGCAATAGCCCCCAAACTCTTTGCCCAGGTCTATGTGATCCTGGCAAAGAAGTATGGGGGTGTGCATCCAGTGTTGTACTCCCTTCTGCCAAACAAACAGTGCACCACATACGAGTGGTTGTTTGATTCTATAAAAGCTCTGGTGCCTAACATACGGCCACAGTCCATTCACTGGGACTGTGAATGGCTGCGATGAGTGCCATATGGGAATGCTTCCCAGAAACTGCTCTAAATGGCTGCTTCTTCCACCTGGTTCAGAATATGAGGAAGCATTTGGCGTTGATGGGTGCTGTTCAAGAATTCCACAAGGACACAGAGTTCACCCTTAAGGCCAAAATGGTTGTGGTCTTGGCATCTGTGCCTGTCCCAGACTTGGGGGAACATTTTGCAACTCTGGAGGAATATCTGCCTGAAGAGCTTCAACCTCTTCTCAACTGGTTCGAGGACAGCTACATTGGTCGTCCAGGTAGGAGAGGACATGGTAGGCAGGCTCCTTCTCAACTGGTTCGAGGACAGCTACATTGGTCATCCAGGTAGGAGAGGACACAGTAGGCAGGCTCCTTCTTTTGATGTATTGTACCCCAGAGGTAGGAGGAGACATCCTATTAAACTCAAATTCAAATAAAATAATAATTGCGGGTGAACTGGTTGCTGGCAGGAGCGGGCTGTTCTGCGCCTCCTTCTCCCACTTCCAAGCCCCATATGGAGAGAGCAGGGAACTGCTTTGAGTGTGGGGCACTATCGGGTTTGTTGGAAAACAAAGAAAGAGCAGGGAGCTGCTTTGAAGTGTTTGTCAGAGATTTGCATTGAGTTGTCCCTGCAGTGATTCGGCTGTGTTGAGGTGTCCTGCAGAGAGTTGGCCTCAGAGAGTTGGCCTCAGAGAGTTGTTCTAGACTGTGCCAGGATGGACAAAGCTTCAAGAAGGGCTAGTTGAATTGGAAATGCCACCTGGCCAGTTGGCAATAGGTGGGTAGCATGCCTTTAAAGGCTAATTAAAGTAGGGACGTTGTGTGGGCCAGCTTGTATCAAGCTGGCCTAGTTTGGGTGGTTCAAGTTTGAACTGGACTGACCCCCGGTTCAAAGAATCTGCTCGCAGGCTGGCTCAATAGGTATATTTGTAAATTGGAATCTGGCAAGGATCCCCTTTTACATGTAAAGGGCATTCCCTTTACTTAGAGTAAATCCCGGGAGGGGGGGAGTAGCTTTAACCTTTAAAATGCAGGCAGCGGGGACAGCAGAGATGGCCACAGTGGTGGCGGAGACATCAGAGGTGAAGATGGGGGCACCTCCAACCCCCAACCCCCCCGCCCCCGGCCTCCCAAATGATGGCTGGTTCGGTTGTGGAGGCCTCTGCACATGCATGGAGACCATTTCTGAAACCTCTGCACATGCACACAGGCCATTTGCATCACCAGGGGGGTTGGAGGATCCCCCGCCACTGGCCCCAGCATCTGCATTTTTAAAAGGTAAAAACTACCTTTTCTCCCCCCACCCCAATTATTTTAGGGGAAAGGAATATCCTTTTCTTATAAAGGGGAATCCTTGCTGGATTCCCTTTTACAAATATACCCCCTGAGCTGGCCTGTGACCTGGCTCGGCCCTGTTCAACTGGCACATCCCTACTCCTCAGCAGTAATTTGCAGCCCCAGCTCCTTTGGCTCCTGCAGTGTGGGATTAGCCACTCACCTTTTGGGGCTGAGTAGAAATGTTTTGAGCATTCACTGGGATTGGCCTAGCATGGCATCCCCCTCTTATTCTGCACTGCTGAGATTTCTTGTGCCATCATATTGTTATTTTATTTTATTTTATTAGAAACATTTAATATACCACCCACTCCAAAGACTCTGGGTGGTGTACAAAAACATGCCAAACAAGACAACATTAAAATTACATTCTAAATTTAAAACTAAAGTAACTAACAAAAAATGGGGGGGGGACAAAATAGGTAAACTACAGGGTACAAGACTGGCAGGGGGGGAAAGTCTTCAATTGAGATTTAAAAATGAGTAAGGAAGGGGCTAAATGAATCTGAAGGGGAAGGGAGTTCCAGAGAAGTGGGGCAGCAACTGAAAAGGCCCTTTCATGGGTCCTAGTGCCCTGAACCTCTAGGAAATCAGGGACCGACAGAAGGGCCATCTGAGAAGATCTGATTGGACGGGATGTAACTGGATGGGAGAGGTGGGTCTGTAGGTAGACAGGCACCAAACTCCGCAAGGCTTTGAAGGTCCAAACCAGGACCTTAAATTGAACTCGGAAGCGAATAGGCAACCAGTGTAATGACTTCAGGAGAGGTGTTACCCTGTCATATTTTCTAGCACCCATGAGTAGGCGAGCTACTGCATTCTGGACCCATTGTACCTTCCCGATCATCCACAAAGGTAACCCTAGATAGAGAGCATTACAATAATCTAAGCAGGAGATAACAAGGGCATGGGTCACTGTCATTAATGCCTGCCGATCAAGATAAGGGTGTAATTGGCAAATCAGATGATGCTGGGCAAAAGCACTTCTGGCCGCAGCCTCCACCTGCTGTTCAGGCAGGAGGCGCGAGTCCAAAAGGACCCCCAAATATTGTCAGTTTGGGGGTGGGGAAGGCCTTATGACTACCTTATGAAAAAATGATTTTCAATGATTAAAAAAACCTTAATAAAATTAATTTCCCCAGGAAATTAATTTTCTTCTATCAAGATTATATTCTTCTGAAATTCTGCTCTGATTGTATTGCAATTTTACTGTCATTTCAATTGTTTCTGTGAACCACTGCAAGTGGGTTTTAACCCAAAGGGTGTGATATGAACTCAATAAACAAAACTGTCAGGTTTAATGTGAGTAAGGAAGAAATTAAGACTATCTTATGTCGGGGAGCACCCTGAAGCATCATAATGATGAAGGGAGACTTACAGAGCCAAGCTGGATACAAGATAGTTCTTGTGACAAGATAGGGATTTTGTTGGTGGATTGCCCACCTGACTGATTGATAATCTCCCTGCCTGAGCAGCCCTGGGTGGTCTTGGGTATGGCACTGAAGTCCCCCTTCCCTGCAGCATGGTGAGGTGATTGCCAGGGGAGTGGGGGGTGGGGTGGGTGGGTGGGTAGCCAGCATTTCAAAGTGCCACCACTGTGGCTGTCTGAAAAGCAGACAATTTTTAGAAGATAAAATGGAACATGCTGTCTTGTTCTAGCTAAGCCCCTCACCCTCACCCCCTCATCGATACAGTGCAATATAATGCAAAATGATATTGTATTTAATTGTATCATTTTATCAGGCATTTATTTTGCCAGACTATGGGATCTGTGTTCTCTCAGCTCGCATCTTAAGTGGTAGCAACCCAAACTATTGGGTGGAGTAAATGCAGTTTGTGATATATTTACCTAGTTGTAGATTCCTTAAAATTAGAGTGAAGTTATAGTCGTTTGTTAATTTTACTGATTGTTTTGCGCCTTCATTTTGGGATGTTGGAGCAATGAGGTGATTTCTCCCTCTCCCTCTCATAACAAAGTCATCCAAAAGGCAGAATATTTTTATTTCTAAAACTCAGTCTAATTTTAAAATGGTTCATAACATTTCCAGATAAAATCAGATTAAAAGCAATGACAAAAACATCATACCATTATAATCTCAACCATCCTGGCCTCTAAAAGTCAAATTCTGCTGTTGGCAAATCTCCAGGCCAAAGAGAATCCTTTGAAAATGCTTCTCATACCAGTTAAAGTATCTTAAAAGTCCAGCCATGCAAAAGCTGACCTAAATGAAAGCCCACACAGCTCTTCCAAAAATGATCAGACTCTTTGCCTGGGCTATTACCACTTCAGAAGGCAGGTCACATGATGGAGTACTCACCAATAAATACAAATCCTGTCACAAGACAACTAGCATGTCAAAGAGATATGCTAGATATTTAGGTTCTAGACCTGCTGTTTCCCTGAAATGGTAATTTTCTATGGGCAGGGATTTCCCCCCCCCTACAGAGAAATATTCCTTCATGCAAGTCCCCATCTGCAAACTGGAAAGTGCAACTCACAAGTTTACAACTTAAGGGAGAACCAAGTTTCTGTTTCAACAAAACTCCAGAGTAAGCAGAAGCCACCAATAATGTCCCTTGATATGTCCTTGGTGTCCAAAAATTCAAGGTTGGAAACTCAACTAGGCATCTCAGTGGATAAGAAAGGTTGAGATGGTACATATGGGACGAGGTGGCTTCTGATCATTATGAGTCCTTATTTATACAATAAATAAAGTGTACATGGTGGTTTACAAAGCTATTTAAGCAACAGAAGACAGGTCCTTGTGCTAAGAGGGTACATTTTCGCAGTGGTGGAGCCATCAAAGGAATCCATAAGGCAGGGTTACAAGCAACACAAAGAGAAATGGGGAAAGTAATGACAGGAAGAGATGGCATTACAATGATGAATGAAATGCAGTGTGTGTGCATCTACAATCCTAGATGTAGGTATGGGTGGGAGAACAAGAGCTGCTGAAAAACACCAAGTTTAATCAATTTCAAGCTGACAGAACTTTGTACTGCTTAGTAGTAAGCCAAATACCTGTCAAAAATAAAATTATTATGTATCAGAGTAGATTCAAATATTACTGTTTTTCTCAGATGCAGGGTTTTATTTTTCCTTTGGGTATATATGCACATACTGTGTGAATTGGCCAAACATGAATCTAGTTTGTTAGCAGACATGTGAAATCTGGAATTGCAATAGGGATTGAGAATTATCTAGGCTTGTCTTGAGCCTGGTCTCTATATTCAGGGGATGGTAGAATAGACTGCACCATTTCAGTCTGTAGGTAAAAGATCACAATTTTGAATGCTCCCCTATGTTCAGAACTCCTGACAAACCAGCACAGCAAGCTTGGCTAAAATCTTTTTCCTGGATGTAATAAGTAGTTTGTGTACACAGACACAAGAGGGGAAATTAAATGGTAGTTCCCCGCTATAAGTGGTACAGTCATTCTACTACTTCAACATCCTACCAGCCCCATGTGTATTCCCAGGCAGAATCAGATAAATACACTAACAAATTAATTCATACAATATATTTTCTCAGGTATATTAATGAAATTCCAAAGTATACCCTCCCTGGGTCATCATTATTATAATATCTCATCAAATCAAAGACTGTATCTGTGGGCTGCCATCCCATTAAAATATTTTTCATTATGTATTCTGCTGTACTATGTACAGTGACCCAAGGTGGGGGGGGATATTGGAAGAGGTTAATCAAATTTAGTTAATACTGAAGATCCTTATGAGATTGTTTATTTATCGTCCAACCATGACAAACTTGTTACTTACAGAGATGCAAAATTTGCTGCCATAGCTCTGAAACTGAGTGTTTTACAGCAACTAATTGTTAACTGTAATGACCTTTAATCTTGTTTCTACTCTGTCAGATTCAAATGGCATTGCTGTTACAAAACACTAATCAGCTGTAATACAGTACAGTTTCTGTTCCAATATCTAAACTGAGTTTTGTGATGACCTAATTGGTTGAACAGTAAATTTTACTTACTAATGATGTAGATGCAAATCTAAGTCCTGCATGTGGATCAGATTTGCATCTCAAACAAAAACAAAACAAAACCCCACAGTATCTAAAATGCTAGCTTCTGGCAATATCCTCGCTAACTGAAAAGGAGGAAAAAATGGGATTCAGGCCTAATTCTATGAACAACAATATTATTACTGAGAAATATTCAGAACTACATACATTCAGGGTGGCATATAATACCAACTGTTTCAGCTCTTATGTTCATGTGTAGTCTCCACTGCAGCCAGTAGATATATCATTCACATCTCCTTAAGCCAATGACTGACATGACTGAGGGGCAACATGATAAAACTCTATAAGCCCCTAAGATGACTGAGGGGTGACATGATAGACACTAGAACCAGGGGTTATCCCACGAAACTGATTGTCAAGACATTAAGGACTGACAAAAGGAAGTACTTTTTCACACAATGCATAATTAACCCATGGAATTCTCTGCCACAAGATGTGGTGACAGCCAACAGCCTAGATGGCTTTATGAAGGGCTTAGATAAATTAATGGAGGACAAATCTATCAGTGGCTACTAGTCTGGGGGCTATAGGGATATAGCCCTCAATTGATGCCTCTTAATACCAGTTGCAAGAGAGCAAAAGCAGGAGAGAAGGCATGCCATCAGCTCTTGCCTGTGGGCATCTAGTGGGCCATTGTGTGAAACAGAATGCTGGACTAGATAGGCCTTGGGCCTGATCCAGCAGGGCTGTTTTTATGTTCTTGACATCAGCCCAAAGTTTGAAATTCTCATCGGTCACCCCATGAGACATACATTTTGTTTAAAGGCTTTCCCTGCCCACCATGTTTTTTACTTACCAGTTGGGACAGCAGGATCCATTGTCGGTTTCTCCCAGGTATTAATCTGTTCCCAAGTAAATCCATTGGTCCCCAGTGCCACACTATAACCACAGTTACTGTAGTGTTCATCAAACGAACAACCACCTAAGGGAAAGAAAGATGAATAAATACTTCTGTCTTAATTACTTCTGTCTCGTTATGTTACTCCATTTAAATCAGTGCCTTTTATAAAAAGCCTGCAAGGCAAAAAATAAAATGAATTTCTGGCACATTAAGTTCTTGCAGTTGCCATGGGGGTATCCAGCAAAGATTTTTGGATCGTAAGTGTATACTTAGAACATATGGCTTGCATTTGTTTAAACATTTTTAATGAGCAATTCTTTCTTAGGTCATTTTTTTAGCCACAGCTTTAAATCGTCACAATCTAGAGAGAGGTTTCACATGCCAAGCATTAATCTGAAGACGTTCCCTCATATCAAAGCTAACTGCCCCATAGGTTTTGTAAAGTAAAACCTAATGTTCACAAACTATCACGTGGAGAGGAAGACAACATATTCATCTTTAAGTAAGAAGCACATTAAAGTTTGAAGCTCTTCTTCTTCTTCGACTTCCATTTGAAATAGCAAAAAACAAAATAACCAGTTACAATTACAAAATGTCCACATTTTGTAAGCCTTTCTATGTCAGTTTTTGTACATGCAGGAACATATGTATATTTAGTAACATTTCTAATAGCTGCACTAGTATATGTATATTTGCTCGTCCAATAGTTTGGTCAAGAAGGAGAGAAAATTATGACCTTCCTGATTTTGTGTAAAAAACAGAACACTGCTGCTCACACATTTCAGTTGGATCACGGCACTTCACAATGTGGAAACATGACATATGAAGAGCTGTCTTAGATCAAAGCAACAGCCTAGCATCTGGGAAATACACAAGTGTGAAACAAAACCAATAGCCTCCCTCCACTGTTGCTCCTACCCCCAGCAACAGGTATTCAAAAGTATGGTGCCATCAACTCAGCTGTCTTTGGAAAGATTTATGTGGCAGGAGCCACAGAATCACCACTGGTGTTGTTGAGGGAGCAGTGCCACCTGAAGCCTTTCCAGTGAGGACTGACTATCCAGAAAACGCCCCAAGTCATATTGTAACTAAGCTTAAACACGCGAACATGAAACAACTGCAAATTCTTCCCAAATTGGTTCATACGTTCACTTCCCTCCCCTTCCTCTGTTGTCTTAGATAGTGAACTGACTGCGACAGGGACCCATCTTCTTATTGCTTGCAAAGTGCCACATACATAAATGATGCTCTGAATAATAAATAGTGCCTGACACATAGTGCAGCCTTATGCGGGCAGAGCAAAAGCTCTGTCCTCTTAAGGAGACAGTAAACAAGCAGTGTGCAAGACTTGGGCCTGAAGCCCAGCATGGATGGAAGCTACACTGCACTGTAATTTATTTCCTCATTCCATCAGACTGTCAAGGTGTAGCTCTTTTCACTCAGTGAAATTCAGGAAATGCTTAAAGCAAATTAGTGTGGCTGAAAATACCACTGACTGACTCGCCAAGCCACATTGCAAGTGGCACTGTGCATTATGCCAAGAAACACAGTTGAACAGAGATGATATTTGACCTCTTATTCCTTCCTCTGAGCCATGTTTCCCATCTATGTGCACTGATGACATCCAGAGTAGCCTGGAGAAGCTCTGTATTGTTATTGGACCACAACAGAATGTCAGCAAAATGGCCCTTCAAGGTCTCTCCATTTGCCACCATCTGCTTTATTTTAAGCAAGATAAGGAAACAAAAGCATAAATGTATCCCTCTGCCTTATTCAAAGTGTAACTCCACCATTCCAGTATTCTCTGGGATAAAATGAGTTCTTGTTTTTACTTCCCTTTATGATAGGGATGTGCAATCAATTTGGGTACAAAACTATTTGTACCCAAATCTAGCTGATTTGGGTGATTTGTAGACAGAACAAATCACCCCTGTGCTCAATTGCCCAGATTCATATACAAAACAAATCACCCAGATTTGGACCCCCCAAAAATTGGGGATTTGGACCTCCATTTCATGGCCACAGTGGTTTGAGTGATAGTGCCCAATGGATGGACAAAATTACCACCCAAATTTCAAAGAGAGGGGGCAAAGAGGTGATTTTTTTAAAAAAAAATTGAGGGCTTTAAATTTAAAAAGCTTTAAGCTTTTCCCCATAGGGAACAATGGGGACTTCAGCAACCATATAACTCCACATGTGGGGCACCAGGGTGGCCCAGAGTGGGTTGTGGTCGGTGGTAATTCCCAATAGGTGCAAGGAAGCTACCACCCAAATTTCAAATAAAGTGGGCAAAGGGGTGATTTTTAACTTTTTTGAAGTTCACAGGTCTTTAAGCTTTTGCCCATAGGGAATAATGGGGATTTTAGCAGCCTTAGAATCCTCTATCACTGCTCATCTTTGTTCATTCATAATCTTCTTTGGTGCAAAATAATGAATGAATTTAGAAATAATCCACTATCATTTCCCACCAAAGAATCTACTCTCAGAACACCTCAGATATTAAAAACAACAAAACCCAGTGCCCCATGGGCTTGTGGTTTTGGGGGTGGTTGGCACCCTGTTGGCACTACACCACAACCTACCCTGGTGCCCCTCATGGAGTTATGTGGCTGCTGAAATCCCCATTATTCTCTATGGGAAAAGGCTTAAAGACATGTGAACTTCAAGAAATTGTTAAAAATCACCCCTTTGCCCAATTTCTTTGAAATTTGGGTGGTAGCTTCCACCCATTGGGCACTAACACCCACCCCACTCTTTTATCCCTGGAACCTGTTTTTTGCCCTGATTTGGATTTGGAAAATTTGGGTACAAATTGAATCTGGGGTGATGGAGTGGGGAGATTTAGACCCAAAACAAATTAGGGGTGATTCAGTTTGGGTACAAATTGAGTCAAAAAAATATTTGTGCACATCCCTACTTTATGAAGATTGCCCAAATCTGAGCTGATGAAGCGCTTTTGGCAGCTCCCAAATATAGGCATGAGTACTGGCCTAACCACAAGGCAAAATTCATGCAGAGAAATTAGCTGGGGGTATCCCCAGGATGGCAATGGTCAATACAAAAGTAATCTGGAAGCCTTTAACAACTAGTTGGTTAAACAGGTCTAAAGCTGGAGGAAGCTGATCACTCCACAATTAGCAACTTTCTCCAACAAAAGGGCATAGACAGACCAAGCCTTACTTATTATAGGACCTAATCAGGCTCCACTTTCTGCACCAATGTCAGAGTAACAGCAAAAGCCAACTGGACCTCTCAACGGCATTGAATATCATTGAACATGGTATCCTTTGAGGCCACCTCTCGAGTATTGGGATTTGGGGGACTGTTTAGGAGTGGCTTTGGTCCTTTCTTGGGGGAAGGTGGTGCTGGGAATCTACTGCTCTGCTCAATGGCCATTGGCCTGTGGGGTCCCACAGGGCTTGGTTTTTGTCCCCCAGGCTGTTTAACATCTACTTGAAACCACTGGGAGAGGTCATCTGGGGACATGGACTAAGTTGTCAGCAATATGCAGATGACACTCAGCTCTATCTCTCCTTGTCACCGGATTCTAGGGAGGCAGTGGATCTCCTCAGTCAGGGGCTCCAGGCAATGATGGGTTGAATGTGGACTAACAAACTGAGATTCAGTCAGGCAGGATGGAAGTACTGTTTGTCAGTAGGAGAGCCAATCAGAATGAGGAGATTCTAGTGGGTCTGGAAGGGGTTGCACTCCCCTTGAAAGAGCAAGTGCGCAGTTTGGGGGTACTGCTGGATCTGGCTCTGCTTTTGGAAGCTCAGGTTTAGGCGGTGGCCAGGAGTACCTTTGCACAGCTTTAGCGAGTGCACCAGCTGCGTCCCTTTCTTGAGAAGACAGATCTGACCACTGTTACCCATGCCTTAGTCACGTCATGGCTGGATTACTGTAACACACTCTATGTGGGACAATTTAAGAAAATGCCTTCTTCTTCATCAACCCTGCCACCTATTAAGATCATTGGAGGAAATCCGGTTGCAGTTGCCACCAGCTCAGTTGGTGGTGACTAAACCGGGCCTTTTCTAGAGTTGTCCCGGGACTCTGGAACGTATTTCCAAATGAAATTAGAGTTTCCCCTTCTCTGAAAGTTTTTAAGAAGGACCTGAAAACACACCTGTTTAGTCAGGCTTTTAGTTTATAGTTTTAAAGCTTTGGGTTTCAGCATTTTTATCTGTGTTTTTAATTTTTTTTTATTTTGTCAATGTTTTAATATTTTTTAGATTGCACACCGCCCAAGGACTTTTTTGTATGGGGTGGTATAGAAATGAAATGAAACAAACAAACTGCAGCTAGTGCAAAATGCGGCAGCTAGGATGTTATCTGGAACTGCCCTCTGTGACCATATTACCCGCATTTCGAAAGAGCTACATTGGCTGCCAATACGTTTCCGGGTACAATTCAAGACACTGTTTTTGACCTTTAAAGCCCTAAATGGTTTGGGCCCTGGATACCTGAGGGACCACCTGCTCCCAAGGGTTTCTGCCTGCTCAACAAGGTCATTGGTGGGAGGTCCTGTTCCGTGTGCCCCAGGGGGTCTCACCTGTCTTGTATGCAGGACAGGGCCTTCTCAGACTTTGCAATGCTCTCCCAGTGGGCCTCCACTCCCCAGTTTCCATCACAGTTTTTAGAAAGCAAGTACAATCTTGGCTTTTTACCCAGGCTTTTAAATGAGTGTTTTGTTTGCTGCTGCTTTGTATCTTATGGTTCTATTGTCTAACTTGATTTGTATTTGCACATTCCATTTTAATTCTTATTGTGTATTTCTTATGGTTTTATATTTTTAAAAATATTTTGTAAACCCCCTTGAGATTATTTTAATGGAAGGCGGCATAAAAAATTAACAATAAACAAGCTGCACAGTACTTTATGAGAGTTTATCTATGATAGGAAGATTCCATGCAAGGTTTTAAAAAGGTGTAGCTCATAATTAAGGTAGCCAGTAAGACCAGATCCCAAGAGCTAGTCATTTCATCACAATTGTTAGCTAATTGAGCAGAGGCACTTTTAAATAAAAGTGGAGATTCTCTTTATTTGGCAGGGGGAGAGCAACTGGACCTATCCAACCCTAGCACAGCATCTGTCCAGTAGCTGTTGGCAAAATAAGACCGGTCAAGACTGGACACAATAATGTTGTTAAGAGCAGAGATAAGGAGGACTGTGATGGAGACTGCATTACAGTTTAATAGACAAAGAATGCCACTTTGTGTTGTGTGCAAGATCTTGTGCCTTCCATATGGAGTCACAAGTATGGCCCAATCTGCTTGTGAAGTACCATCACTGTAGTGAAGCATCAGCTGCATTCAAGGCATTCACTGCATACAAGATCCCACCTTGAAGATATCCCCTAAGGGTGAGTTCCCCTGCTAAGTTCCTTGGAGTGTAAATTGTTAACAATGTAATTAAACATTTTTACAACAGGCCAACATTTAATTGATTGTCAGTGTCACAATGTAAACCAAGTGAACAGCAACAACATGAAGGACATTATTATCTCATGAAGCAGGCAGCTGCAGAGAATATGAAAGAATATTAAAATTTTAATTGGGGCTAACAAGGACTGACTGGTATCTGAGTTTTGGACAGATTCAGAGGATTAGCAGATTTTTAAAGGAGTGAATATAGCAGCAGAACAGGTTGTATGCCTAGGCAAACAAGGAAAGTCCAAGCTGCTTAATGCCTTTCTTGCTAGATTCATTTCTTGCTAGATTTCCTCAGATTGTTATATGGAAACTAACTTTTAGGATAAAAGTTCCCTCTATTGAACACACAATTATCGGGCACTCCTTAATTCAAAACACCATTACTGAGTCATCCAAAGATCTAAGGAGCCCAAGATCTGTTGCTTCTCAAATTATTGGAGGCAACAGGAATGCTCAGGAATGCACCTCAAAAGTTTACTTGTCCGCCATCTTGAATTGGGTGGATGACATCATCACAAACTACACCATTGAGGAAACCCTGTGTGTCACTCACTACAACTGTATCTAATTTGGTTCATAATATTTTTATTTAATAAGAAAATAAAAAGAAATAACATGATTACTTCATCATCTCTTGAACTTTCAGCAGTTACATATGACAATCCAAAATTCAGCTTCCCTAATATGGTTCAAATTGGTTAGACAGTCCACTAATTAGCCCGCTTGCGCCTCAGACTTTCACATGGTTGCCATCTTGAACTAGAGTGGACGACATCACCACACACCATGGCATTAGATGTCCCTACAGCTGTATCAAATTTGGTTCGAATCGGTTAGGTAGTTCACAAGTTAGCCCACTTGTGCCTCAAAACTTTATGCATCCACCACCATCTGGGATCGAGGTGGATGACATTATCACAAACTATGCCGTTGAGGTGTCCCTATAACTGTACCAGGCGTTGCGAAGTTGATAGGGGGCGTTGCAAATGCAAAGTTGATAGGGGCGGACACACAGACACACACAGGCGTTGCAAAGTTGATAGGGGCGGACACACAGACACACACACAGAATGCCGGGCAATCTCATAAGCCTACTGGAAAGTAAGCTAATAAAAGCATGCATGGAAGCTAACACAAGTGAAAATGTCAAGCAAGGAGAAATGCAAACCTATACTAAATAGTTTAGGTTAGGTGGCATTCCTTCATTAATATTTTGGAGGAAACATGTTAAGGATGGTTCTTGATTTATTTTTAGTTTTTATATTGCACCATCCATGGCATATTACAAGACATGAGAATCAGGTGTTTGCCCCCAGTGGGGAGTCTGGGGACACAATCTAATAATAGACTCAAGGAAGGGTAGAAGAGGCTGAATGAATAAGAGAATAAGGAAAAGGTTTCACTGCAAATATGGGTTTTGAGGGTATATTTGAAGGAAGCAAGAGAGCAGGGGTATAGCAATAATTGAATGGTGAAGGAGAAATATCCCTGGACTTGAGAGAGAGGGACTTGGCAGCCGGGTGGTTGCTGTTTGTTCTCCCCATTGCATTTCTCTGGAGAAGGTGGGGCATCTTCACCTTCCATCCCAGGGCACACTGCAACCTTGCTATGTCCCTGCAAGAGAGAGTGTCATGCAAGTGATCTGAGTGGGAGTTGTTAAACACACTAGACAGTGCATAACCCTTTTTGAAAATTAAGGATGTCTCTAGAAAATTAATGTTTTTTTCTAAAAGCAGAGTTGACCTTCAGTGGATGCAGCTAAAGTGCCGAGGCACTGAAATACAGAGCTAGGAACCGGGGCAAAAAGCATCTATGATCAACGGCCCAGATCTCAAGAACAATGTAAGGGAGCTCCGTTATGTAAGGGAGCTCCTGTATGACACATTTGTGTGTTCTAAGGAGAAAGATGCAGCAAATTGATTTGAGTTGGCTGGATCATTTCTGATCTTTCTGAGCTGTATGGAGTCTCCATTGATTCTCATCCCACTCTCTTCCATTACATATCCCTAGATGTTTTTTCCCGTTACCAAAAAATGTGTAAGTACATTTTCCTCCAAGTATTTTCTAATATCTCCTACCCTAACAGCTTGTGTGAAAATACATTGCAAACCAGGTATGCATTTAAATATAATGAAATATGCATTTAAATATTTTCAGCAATTGTGTAAAATGCATAGGATCTGTAGACACAGCAAAACCTTCTAAAATTCAGTCTGCTGGGGAAGGAGGATCTGGAACCAAACACTTTGTCAGGAGAGAAATTCAATAACATCCCTAATTTACAGACACAAACTGGAGAGGGAGAATAGCTTTTGGTAGTAGGGAAGGATTGATTGTGCCAATTGTTCTAAAGGTTGCCAGTAAGGAGGAGAGCAGTAATATAAAAAAGCATAAATTGATCTGGTCCAAATGAAGCAAAGAAAACAAGCAAGTGACCTCTCAGCAGCAAAAGAGAAATCCAAATAAACAAAGGCTCCCTTGACCCACAACAAGATTGTAGAAGTGACTCATCATCACAAAGGCTCAAATAACCCCTGTTTTACATTGCATGCTGGTAACAATGCCACTGCTCCTCTGAATGATCCTAATTAATTTTGAACAGACCTATCATCAGTTACTGAGTCTTGCCCCCGGATTAAATGTAAACCAGCCTTGCATAAATTGAGTGCTTTCTTTGAATATATAATTGAATTTGCAGAAGTGTGTGCCAGGGGGGTGTTTAAATAAGTGCACAAATATGATAAAAAGGACTTCACGCCATTATATCTAATTCAGTAAGCAAAAATAATGGCAGGGCACGTCCCAATTAGCTTTTGATTTATTTATTTTAACAAATCCAATTAGTAGAATGTTTTATAAAGTCATCCAATGTCAAAAACTCATGGACACACTAAAGAAAGAGTACTTCTAAAAATGGAGAATAAATTAAGCTGAACTCATTGAATAAGCAGTGCTGCTTTTAAATTCTGCACAGGGAAAGCAAAGGCACCAGAAAGTCTTTGAATGGGGATTTTCATCATTTCTGGGAGAAATAAAAATACAAGGATGTTGACAGTTCCTCCTTCTCCAGCTTTATTCAGTACATCTGAATCCACACAGACATCTGTCTGTCCTGCAAAGCATAGCAGTCTACAGTGAAATACACAATATCTAAGATGCAATGTCAGCCTAAGGTAATCTCACAAACCATATCCTATACTCTTCTCAGCAGGAAAGGCACATACATACCGCTTTTTCTGCATCAAGACTGAATTGCTCACATATGTAGACCTAAGCCCTTGAAATAACCAATAATAGTTATTTATTCATTCAAATTATTCATACTCCTCCCTTCCAGTACACTACTGCTCAGGGCAGCTTGGAACATTAATAAAATAGATACTATATAAAGTAATTTTAAAATTAAACACATTAAAAGACCTAGCAAGAACAACATTTCAAAGTTACACATTTTAAAAGTTTTAAATTAAAAGTTATAAGTTAAAAGCTAAAAACTAAGAATTATAAAACCTAGCAGATATAAGCAGCAGATAAAACTTTTTAAAGTCTCTCTAAAACATGTGTCTTTAATTTTAAAAAGAAAACACAGAGGAAGGGAGCATGGTGAAGCACTTCCAGGAGGGCATTCCAAAGCCGAGGGGCCACAACCAAACAGGCCCTGTCTCTAGTTCCCACAAACCAGCTTAGGCAAAGGATATTTAAAAGAACGCCTTCTACATTATGAGTAGGGGAATGCACGAACTGATCAACAATGATCCGAACAGGTTCGACAGTTCAATCACATATGGAACTGGCCTCTAGGAGAGGCAGTTTAGTCCACGATCAACCGAACTGAACCCAGTCTACTGTAGACTGGTTCAACCCAGTTCAATGGTCCAAGCTGCTATGCATGTAAAGGGGGAATCTGATGAAGATTCTACTGTACAAGCAAAGGGGAATCCTTAAAAGGCTTCTAAGGGAGGCCAGGGAGGGGAGGCGAGAGGACACCTTTAAAAGTAGGTGCTTACCAATCCTCTGGTGGCGGCATGGTTCCGGCCTGTGCGGATGCACTGAAGGCCATTGTGTGAACTCCCTACATGTACAGAGGCTGTAACTGCACTACTGCCACCAGTGGATTGGTAAGCACCTACTTTTAAAGGTGCCCTCTCATTCTGCCCCCCACCCCACTGTCTATTGAGATAATCTGGGGAGGTCCGTCTGCAGTTGCCACCAGCTCATCTGGTGGCTACTCAGGAATGAGTAGCCACCATTCTCCATTGCTGGGAAGATTCAGCTGAAAATTCATTTCCCACTGGGAGGTGCTTGAAGACAGCAGAGATGAAACCGCTTATTGGATAAACTCCTACGATATTAGGAGGAAAACTGCTTTGTTTGGTTTTTCTGCTTTTTTTAGTCATTCATTTTTAGCTATTATTGTTGAGTTTTTAAGTGTTTTGCTTTTTATCGAGACTAGGCTCAGTTGCAGGTGACCTTGGACTTTTAAATGTTTTTTATCGGACTCTACTAAGCAACTCGAGTCAGCCTCAGATAGCCTTAGAGCTCCTGATTTATGCTATAAGAAAATGCGGGATGGGGGGGAGATAAAGGAATTTGCCAGAGGGGCAGTCTGGAAATACGAATAAAGCTGCCAAGCAACCCAAATAGACAAATTTTTATCTATTTCGGATTCTTCCAACAACAGTAAAGAAGGTCTGTATAACCAGTTTGCTACTCCGGATAACAAGTTGTTGCCTGATACATTGATTTTAGTTTCTGCTGCAGAGAAGCTGGCTGCTTTGGAAAGTAATGATGAAATTGTATTTTTGGATGTTGCTACTCAGCCATGCCCCCACCCATAATCAGAGAAAGGTAAATTTAGATTATAAAGCCTTAGATGAGAGAGGCAGCATGTGAAAGTAACATTAAAAGTGCAGAGCATAAGTTGGAGGAACTCCCATCTAAAATTTGATAAAGCAGGGTCTTCTGCCTCCCTTCCAGAGAGGTCTCAAAGTCCCTCCTAGATTACCCCCATTGATTTTTGAGATCCTTCTATGGGCTTTCCAGAAGATATCCTCAATCTCTGGAAAACTGGAGGCAGTTAAGGCTCTTTTGGAGGCAGCCTTTAGCAAAACATCTTGTGGATCTGATGGAATGAATATAAAAAGAGACTTTAAGACTTCTGAGAAGATTGCATTGTGTTTATCCCCACACTTAGGATACGCCACACAGGATTTGAATTATAACTCTCTCCAAACCAAATCAACCTCTTCCTCCAAGAAAGTTTTGCTGGCTAAACAAATAATATTAACTATAGTGAATAATTGTGTAAATGCCAAAAGATGGAACAATACATGTAATACGATGACATCTCTGAGCAGATTACTGCACTTTAAGGCTACCCAAGTGGATCTGTGTTGTTATGAAAAACTGCCCTGTAAATATTATGAAACTAGGCAGTAAAAATTATAAAAACCAATTGGTTTTCCAACACTCCTTGAGGCTATTCTCACGGTCATGCAAAATGGGGCTAAGGAAGCCTAGCCCGATTTTGCATGCGGATGAGAACCACTGGGCTCACGGCCGAGCCCGTTCTCACGAAAGTGGGTCACCAGCTTAAACAACCTTCCCCTAAGCCCAGGTTAGTGGAGAAAGCGCTCCGCTAACCCGGGCTTTCCGATTGTGAGTTGCCACGGTGTGGCTCTGCACCACGGGAACTCATGAGTTGACTCCCAGCCGGGAGGCTTAAAAGCAGCACCCCCCAGCTTGGGGTCTCTCCAGCATGCCCTGCGTGCTTGCACAGGGCATGCTGGAGCTTCCAGGGGCCGCACGGCCCCCGATCCTCCCAGCCCCCGCCAGCTCCGTAACTGAGCCGGCAGTTGTGTGGGCGGCAGGTTCAGCCACCCAGATCAGACTGCTTGCTTGTGTGTGGGGAGAGCGGGCTAAGTCCACTCTCCCCGCTAACCCACTCCAGGCTCTTCTTGTGGATCGTGAGAAGAACCTCCTTGATTTCCACGATTTTATGCCATTTGAGGGATTTCCTTGAGGGTTTAGAGATAATTCTGGAAAGAGTTTTCTCCTTCCCTGATAAATGTTAGAGGCTGGCTTAATGTGCCTACACACTGGACTTTAGAGCCTGTTGATGAAGTGGATAAAGTGAAAACAGATGCATTGAATCACAGCCAAGTAAAACTGGACCCCCCACAGGCATGCAACAATAAGGAGTTGGCTGCTGACATAAACATTGAGATGAACAGCTCCTATGCTACCTCAAGTAATGATTTAATGGAGACCTAAACTAGAAGAGTGTAAGAGACTGAAAATTCTTTTGTCTCCCTCTGCTCAGCGGTGGATGGGCTGCCAATGTTGTGTTCAAAGGAAGGCAAGGAGCAAGGTGCTAAGGAGCCACCTATGACAAAACTGAGGGCTGATGTGGAGGAACATTTGTTGGATTTAAATTGTTCAGGGCAGGAAGGATTGCAGCTGAATAAGTCTCCTCACCTTCTCACTCACTCCCAAATTGGGCTAAGGATGATGTGCCAACTTGCCAGGCTCAATGTAAAACTACTGATGACTTTGCTGCCTTTAACACCTCCTCCTAGGTGAGGACCCCAAAGACCATCAAACAGAACTCTCGGCAGCCCACTGTGACCAATTGGCATTACATTTTGAAGTCAAAATTGTTCATATTCATTCTGACTTGGATGCTAAGATTTTTTTGGCACCTGAGCTGGATGTTGCCCATGCACTGTCTGGTCTTGATATATTGGATGTTTTACATACTGTGTTGCCTGAGGAAGTGGACAGGCTATTTGGAAGGTTGAGGCCTACCACATGCATCCTCGACCCTTGCCCTTCATGGTTGGTGATGGCTTCTAGGGAGCGGCTGGGTCCATGGGTGGCAAGGGTGGTGAATGCCTCCCTCAGAGTAAAGCAGAGTAAAGGAGGCAGTCATTAGGAGGCAGTCAAAGCAGAGTAAAGGAGGCAGTCATTAGACCACTGAAGAAAGCAGTCATTAGGCCCCTCTTAAAAAGCCCTCATTGGACCCTGATGACTTAAATAACTTTCGGCCAGTTTCAAACCTCCCCTTCTTGGGCAAGGTGTTGGAGAGCATTGTGGAATCTCCGCTCTAGGCAGTCCTGGGTGAATCTGATTACTTAGATACTTTCCAGACTATCTTCCAACCTGGATATGGGACTGAAACTGCCCTGCTCACCCTGTTGGATGACCTATGCCGGGAGATGACAGAGGGAGTATGACTCTGTTGATCCTCCTGGACCTCTCAGCAGCTTTTGATACTATTGACCATGGTATCCTTCTGGGACGTCTCTCCAGGTTGGGACTTGGGGGCATAGTTATATGGTGGTTCCCCTCCTACCTGGAGGGTCATACTCAGAAGGTGGTGCTGGTGGATTTCTGCTCCACCCCTTGGACTTTGGCCTATGGGGCGACACAGGGATCTATTCTGTCCCCCATGCTGTTTAACATGTACAAGAAACCTCTGGGAGAGATAATCTGTGGGTGTGGGCTGTGGTGCCATCAATATGCTGATGACACACAGCTCTACCCTCTTTTTAAGTCAGGCAATGGATGCTCTGAATCAGGGATTGGAGGCTGTTCTGGACTGGATGGGAGGCAACAAGCTGAAACTGAATCCAGATAAGATGGAAGTACTCTGGGTTGGTGGGACTGATCATCTAAGTAATGAGGTAAATCTGGTCTTGGATGGGCTCACACTCCCTCTGAAAGAAAAAGTCTGCAGCTTGGGGTTGCTTCTAGACCCGATGTTGCCCTTGGAGACGCAGGTGGTGGAAGTGTGCAGAAGCACAGCTGGTAAGCCAGTTGCGACCCTGCTTGGAGAAGATGGACCTGACCTCAGATCCAGATTGAACTACTGCAATGCACTCTACATGGGGCTGCCCTTGAAGCTTCACCTGGTCCAGAATGCTGCTGAAAGAATGCTCGTGGGTACAAATTGCTCCATGAGTGTTATCAAACTTCTATACCGCCCAAACTTGCATCTCTGGGCAGTTGACATAAAACAATTAAAACTCATATAAAAAGTTAAAACAATTCAAAAATCTAAAATCAACCATAAAATGAAAACAGATAATTTTTAAAAGCTGGGAAAGCTTTGTTGAAAAGATGGGTTTTCAGATGTTTTTTAAAAATTGCCAGAGATGGAGAGGATCGTATCTCAACAGGGAGCGCATTCCACAATCTCGGGGTAGTAACCGAGAAGGCCTGTCTCTGTGTAGCCACCAGATGAGTTGGCGGTAACTGGAGATGGACCTCCTCAGATGACCTCAATGGGCGGTGTGGCTTATAGTGAAGAAGACGTTCTCTTAAATACCCAGGGCCTAAGCTGTTTAGGGCTTTATAAGTTATTACTAGCACTTTGTATTTTGCCTGGAAACCAATTGGCAGCCAGTGAAGCTCCATCAGCAAAGGAGTAATGTGGTCTTTCCAAGATAGCAATAGCAATAGCAATAGCACTTACATTTATATACCGCTCTATAGCCGGAGCTCTCTAAGCGGTTTACAATGATTTTTAGCATATTGCCCCCAACATTCTGGGTACTCATTTTACCGACCTCGGAAGGATGGAAGGCTGAGTCAACCTTGAGCCCCTGGTCAGGATCGAACTTGTAACCTTCTGGTTACAGGGCGGCAGTTTTACCACTGCACCACCAGGCGCAGATGACCCAGATGACCCAGATGACCCAGAGACCAACCTGGCTGCTGCATTCTGAACCAACTTACGTTTCCGGACTATGTACAAAGGCAGCCCCACGTAGAGAGGATTACAAAAGTCAAGTCTGGAGGTTACCAACAAATGTACCACTGTTTTGAGGTCATTGATCTCGAGAAATCGGTGCAGCTGGCGTATAGCAATAGCAATAGCAATAGCACTTACATTTATATACCGCTTTATAGCCGAAGCTCTCTAAGCGGTTTACAATGATTTAGCATATTGCCCCCAACATTCTGGGTACTCATTTTACCGACCTCGGAAGGATGGAAGGCTGAGTCAACCTTGAGCTCCTGGTCAGGATCGAACTTGTAACCTTCTGGTTACAGGGCGGCAGTTTAACCACTGCGCCACCAGGTATCAATCGAAGCTGATAGAAAGCACCCCTGGCCACTGCCTCAACCTGAGAAACCTGGAGCTTATAGGTTCTCAGGGAGTGTTGCCTGCATCGCAGATCATTGCTGATCTAGAGTTATCACCAACAGCAGTGGGAGATACTGTGGATGTTCATGTCACAGAGGAAGCAGGGCAGGTCACATTGCAAAGTGAAGTGCTGTTGGGGGATGATCCCCCTGAGAATGAGGTCATTGTTTTGCCAGATCATCAAGGAAGTAAAAATAATGATTGACTCCTAGAATCAACCAAGAAGATCAGATTTCTTTGTTGGAACACAGCTGGCTGGGCGGCAAACAAATTGGAACGCACTTCTGTGAATTATATAAAATCATATAAGAACATTATGCTACAAGACCTGGATGTGTGACTGGATGGAGACTGATGAATTTATGGTCTGTGATTGGTTACCTGTGATGAAACGGAATAAAGGTATGGCAAAGGGAGGGCTGGTCACTTTTATTGCTTCTAAATTTCAAGTAGAGGAAGTTAGATAACAACCCTGAGACCATTTTGCCCTGGCTTGTCTTTTGAGGTTCAGAAAGATTGATGTGCTAATTGTAAATGTATATTTACCACCAAATGGAACAGAAGCTATGAATAACGTTAAGTGGGATCAATTGGAGAAATATATGGTGGATGCCTTAATAATGCACCCTGAGGCTTGTGTAGTACTAGGGGGAAATTTTAATGTGAGAACTGGCCTGGATGATGGGACCCTTTACTCTTACTACAATCCTATCTCCCAGAGAGTGAAGGGAAATTTTTTTTTTACTCACATGACAATCCAAAGATCTTATATTTAACTGGAAGGAATTTTGGCTGCTACAAATGGCAAGCAGATTAGAATTCAGGCAGTCCTGAATGGGTCTATTAAGAATGATTACCCAGGTAAACTTACATTCTGGTCTGGATCTAGCATGTTAGACTATATGCTAGTTTCATATAAACTACTGAATTCTGTTGCTTATTTTGCTGTGGGCTTAAGGGTTGATAGTGATCATCTTCCTGTTACAGTTGGTAAGGTATGAAGTTTACAGTGGGGTGGAATTTTTAGAGGAGTTCAAGTCAGATATGAAAACTGATAAAATTAAATGGACGGATAGGATTAGGAAAGCAGCTGAGGATTTTCTTAATTTGAGTAGTACACAGCAAATGCATTCCAAAACTACAGAGCTTGCCTTATCTGAAGAAGTTATACAACAGTACCAAGATCTGGTTAAAGGTTTTCAAACTGTTTTAATGAGCGGGTCACACATGAAGGTCCATTGTAGTTATAGGGGAAATTCTAGATCTCGGTTTGACAGTGATTGTATTAAGGCAAAAAAATCTTTGGTGGAACAGTTCAAACACTATAGGCAGAGTGGCCATCACTCTATTCCAGCTGCCCTGTTATGGGATAAAAGGCTGATCAAAAAGAAAAAGGAGAATGCACAAAGGTAAGTTGGGCACAGTTGGGCAAGCTACTGATAGTAAAGATTCTGCAACTTTCTTTTCAATAATAAGAGCTGACCTATGGGAATCTCCAGCTGAAATAGGATCCCATGTGATAGCTAAGGCATGGGAGACCTTTTTTGTTCCCATTATGCTTCTAAGACAGCCCATTTGCCATTAGAGGCCTCTAGTTTTAAATTTAATGAGCTACCTGTCTGGTCTTTCATTACAATCTCAGAGGTGAAGGGACTGATAGCCCAGCTAAAAAGTGGGAAAGCTCCTGGTTTTGACCATATCTCTGTGGAACTGATTTTTTTTAAAAAAATTCTGATTGGTGGGCTCCAGTTCTAGCGGCACTTTTAACAACCACTGAATATACTGGGAAAGCCTCAGAGGAATGGAACTTGGCACTTATTGTCCCTCTCTTTTAAAAAGGGGGTGAAATCAAATCCCGCAAATTGCTGTCCAATAAGTCTCCTAAGTGTTGTTGTTAAACTCTATGCCAGACATTTATGTGGTAAGTTTAGAGAGTGGGTGGACAATGAGGGGATAATTACTGAAGAACAGGCAGGATTCAGAAAAGGGCTCTCAACGGTAGATCAGTGCTTGATTCTGCAACATCTTATTGACAAATACTGTGCCCAGCCAAAGGGTGCCCTGTTTGTAGCATTCATTGATTTTTAAAGCAGCATTTGATTGATAGCTAGGGACAGACTATGGAGGAATTTGGAGGTCTCTTCCATAGGCCATCACCTCTTGGCCCTTATATGTATGCTACATGATAACAACTGGCTTTGGTGAGATACAGTACCCGGGGCCATTTAACACAGAGGATTCAGCAGGGAGTGAGACAGGGTTGCATTTTGGCCCCTCTCCTCTTCATTTTTTATATAAACTCATTGACACACTGTCTATTAGAGTCAGACTTCCATCCTCTGAAATTAGGCCAGCAACCAGTTCCAGCGCTGCTATATGCAGATGACACAACAGAGATAGGCTTGTGAAGAGCCCTTCGAAAATTTGCTACATACTGCAGAGAGGAAGAACTAGAAATTAACTATCTGAAGACCCAAATTATGGTGTTCCAGAAGAAATTTATGCAGCATAAGTGGCAAACTGATGGCCAAGGTATAGAACAAGTCAAGCTCTATAAGTATTTAGGCATTTTCCAATTTAATGGTTATTGGAGAGCACATCTACTCCATGTTACACAAGAGGCAAAAGAGAGTGCAATGGTGCTCACTAGATTCTTTTTTGGGAAGGGAGGTGGTTACATCCCCCACTCCCCACTGCAATTCAAGTCTTCAAAGGGAAAATTTTAGCCCAACTACTATATGGAGCCCAGCTGAGCAATTATAAGGATTTCTGCCCCCTAGAGCTGGTACAAACCAAATTTATTAAAACAATCCTTGGGGTGCCAAGAGGGGCACCCAATGCAGCGTTGAGGCTGGAACTGGGGTTAGTACCAATTGAAGCACATGTCTGGGTTGCAAATATCTCTTATTATTTGAAATTAAATCTTGGTCAAGCAGGCCTCGCACCTCTGGTCCTGAAGGGCAAATTTGCATCTGCATGGAAAGAGGGAGTTGAGAGGAAATGAGAAAGTTATGGGCTAAGTATCCCCATGTTGGTCTCCTTAGGGATCTCAAAAGCCAGATTTATTAGGCAGCAGATTTGGGACACAGTGATTCAGGAAGACAGGGCCCGAGTCAGACATTTAGCTTTCTTAGGTAATGCAACTCACCCTCATAGACCAGCTAAATATTTACATGAGCTTGTTCTTGCCAAATTGAGAAGGGCATTTGCCTTTGCACGCTTGAATGTGCTGCCCTCAGATCTCTTAGAGGGTAGCTATCTTGGTATTCCTTTTGTTAAAGGTTATGCCCGTGTCCGTCAGGAGCAGTTGAGACAATTGATCATACGTTGCTTCACTGTTTATTTTATAGAGATATTGGGCTACCACTTTTGTCACCTATTTTGTCTAGATTCCCAGGTAGGCCTTCGGCCTTTTGTGTGTCTCTCCTTCTGTCTGACAGTTATATTGTTTCCACCACCAAGGTGGCAAAATCTTGCCACATTGCAAGCTGTGTAAGGAAGCAATTGGTAAAATCATGAGTGTCAACTGTACTATATATTGTTATATTGTAAATGGTGTTTTGTAAGAAAGTACTGGCAGAATCATGATTGCTGCAGGTTACTACTTATCTATTGTGTTGTATTTTTGTCTGGGCAATGAGCGAAATAAAGATTCCATTCCATTCCCCATTCTGTTCAATTGCTGTGGTTTGGAACGTGCTCCCTGTTAAAATAAGAGCCTCCCCATCTCTGATACCTTTTTAAAAGGTGGTTAAGACACATTTGTTCACCCAGGCTTTTAATTAGACTACTAGAATGTACATAATTTTGAATTTTAAATTGTTTTAATGTTTTGATGTTCTAATTTTGCTTTAAATTCTCTGTTTTTTGGTAAACCGCCCAGAGATGTGAGTTTTGGGTGGCATATCATATGTTAAATAAATAAATAAAACCGGATCTCCAATTATACATATCAGACACATGAGTGGGGGAAATGGTGAATCTAGGGAAGCTAACAGGAAAGTAAACAAACACTCAGTCTCAGTTAAACAGATATCTCCACAATGTGGAAAATCCAGATCCCTCACAAGCAATCTATTTTGCCAGTGGGAAACAAAGTATGAGAGGACAAGCCCTTTTACCAGGTTGTTTGCCACCAGTGTGTTTCCCAAACTGCTATTTCACACAACCTTGGCCTGACCTCTCTTACTCCACCTTACTCCCAAGTCCCCAGCTTTTTCAGGTAGCATGATGAGTTGGAAAGGGGAGAGAGGCATCTCTCTCAGGTGTGTGGGGAGAAAACAGCACAACTACCGGTCACATGTGCCTCCATGGCTTGCAACTGGTGACCACCAGAGCAGGGGGATCACCATAGATATTATTTGCATGGTGCAGGTACATAGTGGTCCACTGATCCACATGGATACTTTTCCCTCTATCATGCCTAGTCTCAGTGCTTTACAACTCCGAGCCTGTTTCACGCTCCTAAAGTTCCAGTTGTTCTGGGCAACTGAAGGAGAAAGACCACCACAAAGTGCTGTATGCTCAGACACTCATACTCAACAGGATTTAAACACTTATGGAGAGATCTTCACTCACATCTTAAATATGCAGAGACCCATGACCTCTCTCTTCTAGGACTAAGTAATCTACAGAGTAATTAAAGAGGAAGGTCAAAGTAAAACCAAGACGTGCAAATATCTTCGAAAAGATAATGGGTATCTTTGGAAGCCACTGCAATAGCAATTAATAGGAGTAGCAACCATTTCCTGAAACCCTAAAATTTTATGAGGAATTCAGATCAAGAGTAATTGAACAGAAGAATGATAAAGGTTGTGTTAGGTTAAGCTAAGCCCATTAATTATGATAGCTTTGCCTTAAATTATAATTTTAATTGGCACCAGAAAGATGCTGTTAAGAATGAACACTTTATGCAGCTGCAGTTTTCAAGCACCTTCGGGAAACCATACTTTTTATTATCTTTCTGCAAAAAATGGTTTTAAATAACCTTGCTGTTGCAATTCTTACAACACCCCTCTAAGGTATGTCAGTATTATCCCCATATTGCAGGGGGAGATTAACTGAGTCTGAGAGTAAGTGACTTGCAAAGACCATATCATGAGTTTTCAGAGCCATCCAAGAGCCCAGGCTCACTGCTGACCCAAGAACACCTCTGTGCCTATAGCCTTCATATGGTAGTGCTGGATAAAATCTCTTGGGGCCTGCCCAGGTAGGAAGGAACCTGTGGATTGCAATCTGTCGAGGAACCCCCATATCTAGAGCTGGTTCTTGTAAGTTCATGTTAAAAGAGTAGTTTGAACCAAGGAGTTGAGATTCCCAGAAATACCCGTAAAACACCTCTCTTGTTAAAATCCTCTCACCTCAGGTGAACGTCATCTACCAAAAGCCAGCCCCAAACAAGAGTTGTTTACAAACCATACTTCTGTACAATTCTTAAACTTTGGCAATAATTCCTCAGATATATGAAGCTGCCTTATACCTATTGATTTATTTAACTTAATATTGACTACAATGACTGACAGAAGCTCCCCAGAATTTCCTAGTCCTACCTGCAGAATGCCAGGAATTGAACCTGGGACCTTCTGCATGCAAAGCATGTGCATCAGCACTAAGCTATGGCTATGCCCTACTGCCCATCATAGGGAAGCCATCAAGAAATTCACTCTGCAAACCTTTATTATACTGACAAAACATATATATTTAATTTGTAGATCTGCAAGAGGGGAAAAGGGAAGATGTGCCATTAAGCCCCCGCCCCCAAGTCCTGCTATGCTGCCTCATCATGGTGCAGGGTGTTCCTGGGAGGGATAAGCGACATACGCCGGGAGGTATACTCCCAGAAGGGTCACCCAAAGTATGAAGGTCATCCCAGATGCCCAGATAAAGCAAGCAGGCACCTATACTGGGCAGCAGTGATAAAGGAAGATGCTGGAGGCGGAAAATCACTTCAGTGACAATGACAAAGGCATCATTTCATACTGCACAGGAGGAGGCAGTGGTAAACCACTCCTGTATTTCACCCAAAAAACCCACATGGATAGACAAAATGGAATGATTGTTGATGTAGTGCTGGATGATAGGTCCCTCAGGTCGGACGGCACTCAACATGCTACTGAGGAAGACCTGAGGATCTCTCAGAGTACCAATGGTGTTTATGACATGGTTAGATTAAAGCCTCTTGGATGTCTTGTGGCCAATGTTGCCACATGGGAAAAGAAAATCAAAGTAGCAAAGGCAGAATTAAATGGGAACATGGAACATAAAAAGCAGGAATATGGGAAAGCTTGACACAGTGGAAGATGAAATGAATCAACTACAGATTGACATCTTGGGCATCAGTGAATGAAAGTGTACTGGAATAGGACACTTTCAGTCAGAAAATCATACTGTTTACTACTCAGGACATGAGAAACAAAGAAGGAATGGTTTTGCTTTCATAGTCAGGAAGGATACAGCAATGACAGTATTTGGGTACAATGCGGTCAGTGACCAACTAATATCAATTAGATTTTGTGGACAGCCCTTTAACACGAAAGTTCTTCAAGTCTATGCCCCAACGACTGATGCAGAAGATGAGGAGGTTCATGAGTTTTATGCTCAAGTTCAGTCTGAAGTTGACAGAAAATGCAAGCAAGATGTGATGCTGATGGTTGGAAACTGGAATGCCAAAGCTGGAAATGGTAAGGAGGAAAACACAGTCAGACTGTATGGCCTAGGAAACAAAAATGAAGCAGGAGAACGACTTATTAGTTTTTGCCAAGCCAATGATCTCTTCATTGCTAACACATTCTTCGTACAACAAAAATGGCACCTGTACACATGGTCTTCACCAGATGGAGTGCACAGAAAATTACATCATTGGTGCAAGGAGGTGGAATAACTCAGTTATAACAGCAAAGACCTGGCCAGGGACCAATTATGGAGCAGCTCACGAACTGCTAATGTGCAAGTTCCAAGTCAAGTTAAAGCGGAAAAACAAAGCTATTCAGCTTCCACAATATGATCTTGAGAATGTATCCATCATTTTCAAGGGAAACATCAGGAACCATTTTGAAGCTCTGAACCACATTGATAGGCAACCAGAGGAACTGTGGGATGAAATCAAAGAAGTTGTTAAGGATGAATGTGAAGAGAGGCTGCCAAAGACCAAGAAACAAAAGAAAGCAAAATATATGTCAGAACAGATGGTGGAAATTGCCCAGAAGAGGAGAGAAACCAAAGTCAAGAAAGATAAAAACCTCAGGAAGGAACTTAATAGGGATTTCAGAAAGCTGTTAGAAGAGGCATGGAGCAATACTACAATGACACTGTAAAGATCTTGAGGATGGAAATAGACATGGAAAAACAAGGCAAGTTTTCCAAAAGTTCTCTGACCTCTGAGGGAGGTTCCAACCTTGAATTGGTATGTTAAGGGATGCCAAAGGACAGATAGTAACTGACTCAGAGAAGATCAAACACAGATGGAAGGGGTATACTGAAAATCTGTACAGCATGGACATCAACATCCAAGATACTCTAGAAAATATTCCCTACTTGCAAGAAGCTCTAATACGAGAAGATGAAGTTAGATCAACACTCCGGTCATTACCAAGTCAGAAGGCTACAGGAATTGATGGAATAGCTACAGAAATATGGCAGGCATCAGTAGAAGAATCAGTCAAGGCTCTAACCAAACTATGCCAGCAAATTTGGAGAAAGACACAGTGGTCTGGCCAACAGATTGGAAGAGGTCAGTCTACATACCCATAACAAAGCAAGGAGACTTAACAGATTGCGCAAACCATCGCACAATATCCTTAATTTCCCATGCTAGCAAAATAATCCTCAGAATCATCCAACACAGATTAGAGCCCTACATGGAAAGGAACATGCTGGATGTTCAGCTGGTTTCAGAAAAGGCCAAGGAACAAGAGACATCATTGCTGATTCATGCTGGATAATTGAGAAAGCCAAAGAATACCAGAAAGAAGTCAATATGTGCTTTATTGTCTTCAGAAAAGCCTTTAATTGCATCAACCATGTCAAGTTGTAGAATGCCCTAAGGAAAATGGGTGTTCCAGAACATCTCATTGTTTTCATAAGAAACTCATACACAGGACAGGAAGTCACAGTTCAGACAGAACATGGTGAAACATACTGCTTCCAGATTGGCAAAGGAACAAGGCAAGGCTGTATACTTTCTCCTTATTTATTCAACTTATAGGCTGAACATCTATTGAGAGAAGCTGGATTCGAAGAAGATGAGTGTGATATTAAAGCTGGAGGAAGAAACATCAATAACTTGTGCTATGCTGATGATACCACTCTGATAGCTGAGAATGCGAATGTTCTGCAAGCTCTAGTAATGAAAGTGAAGGAGCACACTGGAAAAAATGGGATTACAACTAAATGTAAAGAGGACTAAACTAATGGCAACAGGTACAGCAACCAGCCTCAAAATTGACAATGAAGACATTGAGGTGGTGGATAACTTCTGCTTTTTAGGATTGACCATCAACAGTAAAGGATCCAGCAGTCAAGAAATACACCACAGACTAGCACTTGGTAGGCTTGCAATGAAGACCTTGGAATGGATATTCAGATGCTGTGATGTATCTATACTTACAAATATTTGAATCTTTCAGACATTGGTTTTTTCTGTGACATTCTATGGACTCGAAAGCTGGACTTTGAAGAAGCAAGATAGAAAAAGTATTGACGCTTCTGAACTTTGGTGCTGGAGAAGACTTTTGGACAGTCAGGAAAACAAACAAATGGATCATAGAACAAATCAATCCAGATTTTTCACTCGAGGCACAAATGACCAAGCTCAAACTATCATACTTAGGACACACGATGCGAAAACCCATCTCCCTTGAGAAGCCCATAATGCTGGGAAAAGTTGAAGGAAAGAGAGGAAGAGGATGGCCAGCAGCAAGGTGGATGGACTCAATTACTACAACAATGAATGCACCACTGAGAGACATTAAAAGCCAAGTTTAAGACAGATCATGGGGGGGAGGGAGAATCTATCTATGTGGTCACTAAGAATCAACACTGACTTGATGAAACTTAATCAATCAATCAATGCCATTGTCTTTCCCACAAAAGAGAACTTGACTGCCCATGGAGATGCATTTGCATGAGGAATGTAACATAGGACCTGGTTATTCCGCAGGTGCAGCTTCACAGAAGCAACTGTTTGAAATAATGCACAGAAAAGGAAGAAGAAAAAGTGTTTGTATCCATCAACGTTTCTGGTTATGTTCTTCACATAAATAGGCTTCGGGGATAGCCAAGGTCTATTTCATTCATAAGATGCTGAATATCTGAATTGACCTTAAGGTACTTTGGTTATAAAAATGGGAAAATTTACATTTCCATAAAACAAGCTTGAATGCACTGGGCAACAAAACAAATCAGAAAGTCCTATAAAGCTTAGCACTAGAAACAGTCCCAGTTTAGAAAAGTAGAATTACAAACCCTCCAGGAATGAGTCCGGAATTCCCAGGAATGAGCATGACTCTCTAGGTATCTACTGAAAGCAATCCAGGATATTTTAATTGATTGGTCTTGTGTTTTGTTATCTTTTGGATTATTTTGTATTTTAACCTACATTGCTAACCATCCTAGGGCCTTTTGGTGAAAAGTGGTATACAAATGTATGAATAAATTAATTAAAATGGAGAATGAGAGCAGTGGGTACATACTGCTCCTTCCTCTACATATTACCATCTGAATAGTGTTAAAGGGTTAGGATAAAGCACCCTGAGCCATTTTTGGAAGAGTAGTATATAACTAAAATAAAGTAAAATAAGTAAAATAAATAAGGAAAATAAATAGGATCCTAGATAAGAAAGGAGGAGGAATACACTGCAAGTGAATTCTGCATTCCACATACACCTCATTCTGCCATGAAAGATTATGTAGTCAGTGTATGGAAAAATTAAATTTCCCCAATAAAATTCATATAGTGTTTGGAGAAATGCCACCTGATCTTTGACAAGGCATTGTATTTTACTTCCTGAAATCTGTACCTTTCAGCATAGCCCAGATAAGTATTGGCACCCTAAGCCAGTCAGGAGCAAAGTTGCAGTCAGCCAACTAAAGTGGGATTTGTGGAAATCTTGGGACCACAAGCTGCAGTTATGTCTGGCAATAGGGGTGTGCACGAACTGCAGATCGAGCACCGGTTTGGCATTAGTTCAGTTTGGACAACATGGTTCGACACTGCGGGGTAGGGATGTGCAAACAGGTTCAGAACTGAACCAGCTCAAAGTCAAACCGGTTCAGTCTGAAGGCTCGGGGTAGAGCCGAACGACCTGTGCTTCAGCTTGACCCTGGACCAAACCCGTTTGGGGGGACCACGGATATTTTTTATTTTTATTTTAAAAAACTTGCTCTCTCTGGGAGGTCTCCTAAGCGGTGGGGGGCATCAGTTGAGGTTCCCCCTCCCCCACCAGCCTCCTTGCTTTCCAAAACCAGCCTGTGCAGCCCTTTCCAGCCTTTCCCCTATTGTAGCAGCCATTTTGGAAGCCGTAGCACCTGTGCAATGGGTCTCTGCATGGACTGGCAATGGCCAAATAGGCCAATTTTGGAAGGCAGGGAGGCCAGCAGGGGGAGGGGGATCCTCAGTGGACCCGCCACCACCTTGGAAACACCCCACCCCAGAGAGAATAAGTTAAAATAATAATTTGTTAAAATGCCAAAAAATGTTTAGGAACTGCTCCCCCCACCCCCCGGACTGGACTGAGGGAGGTTTGAGTGGGTGCCAGACTGAACTGGCCTGGTCTGGTTCAAGTCCAGTTAGGACTCGAACTGAATCAGACCAGCCAGTTCCGTGCACACCCCTACTGCAGGGAGGGGAGCAGGAGCTTTAGGAACGAGGAGAACAGGTCCTTACCTTCTCTCCACTGCCACATGCGGTTTCCTGCTGAGGCGACACTCAGCCCAAGTACTCCTGCATGTCGCCAGCATGCACATGGCATGTGTGAGTGCAATATGTGTGGTCAGCATGGTGTTGCTGACCATGCAAATGGGGCCCGTGCATGAATGGATACCATGTATATGCTGGCGATACACAGGGTTATTTGGGCTGAGCACCACCCCAGCAGGAACCCACATGGGGCGGTGAAGAGCAGGTAAGGACCTGCTCTTCTCTTACTTAAAGCTCCCACTCACCTCCCCACGGTGTCAATCCAGTGCTCGAAGTGCAATTTGTGCACACCCCTATCTGGCAATCACATCAACATGTGTAATAGTATAAGGATAGCCCCAGTCTCTCATGCTTATGGATCAGAGCTTGACTTATGCACTTTGATATCCAATTCTCACACTGTGTCACATTGCAAGAAAGCACTCAAAATCTTCACACTTATCATCGCTATAAACTGTTTTAATTGTGTTTTGATCGTTTTAACTTTTTAAATTTAATTGTTGGAATGTTTTAATCTTTTATTGGCTGTTTTTATTTTGTAAACCACCCAAAGAACTTGTGTTTTGGGCGGTATAGAAATGTATTAAATACATACATACATACATACATAGCTGTTTATTGACTCAGCCTTGTCTCAGCAAAGTACATATATGTCATGGAATCAAGATATATTTCTGTGCATAGATAAAAAGTTTTCATTACAGATGATTTATGTGATAAATCCTTGAAATTTGCTTGAAATGGACCAGTATCTTTTCATATATACAATTATCAATGATGCATATTTAGAAGCAAAAAAAGAATGTAGAACATCTTGCTATTCTTTTCAGCAGTTTTCTTTCAAAATAAATACACAGAAACAACTCAAATCTTATAGTCAGGAGTACTAGTATCATTTTGATGTAAGATACTTTTCCTAAAAACTGTGTACGGTTTGGAGGCTGAAAAGCACAGCATTCTGATTTCAGACAGGTAATGTGTTTATTTTATTAAAATAGGTCCCAAAATCAAATCTTGTTCAGTGTAAAACCTCAATGAGTCTTCTATGGTTCGATTTAAGATCCCTTGCCCAACTTTAATAATCTCCATTCATCATCCTAGCGGCAATAAACCAAAAACCTGGAAATTTTTTCTTCCCAAGAACATAACTAAGATTAAATGTCATTTGCTTAAAATATTTCATATCCAATTCATAAAAAGGAATGTATAGATCATCTCACTTTACTTGCCAGAATTCTTGTCTCATAAATAATAGTTAAGAAAAGAATATATTTTTGCCTCTGCTGTCATGGTTTTCCAGTGCAGTATTTATACCAGGAAGTAATACTTCATGGTCTCATGTAAATTAAGTGGATATATACATGTCTAAAATTTGTATGCCTTGCATTTATATTTATAGCTAGTGATAATATTCAACCTATACAATATCTCCCTAGAGTTCAATATTATGTAGTTATATTTTTTCCAGCAATCTTTCAAAACATACCCAATTTCTAAGTTTAGTATGAAAATTTGTATATAAAAGTGGCTAATCCAATGAGTGCTGCTCTTCTATGCACACTATTTAAATTAGCATCATTATCTGGTAACAATATCTAGTAGATGCTATCATCTGTTCATGTGGTGGTCAGCTCTTTTAAACAATTAAAGTGTGTACCAGACCTTGGGAAAGTGTTTAATATAAGTGCAGGTAGATACCATCCATGAAATATTGATCCCAGAAAAATATTTCTAATTGAAATCGTGTATATAAAGTAACAGACATATATCTTGCTATAGATCATGCCTAATCCTGTAAAATCAAGCAATTTGATTTCATTTTGGACTGTTTTTGGATTTACTCCATCCATGGAGTATCGCCCCCGCCCCGACTCGGAGAATCATTTGCTGCAGAAGAGACATTTCCTGACGTTTCCTTCATCTCCACTCCATCAGACTTGGAGAGTCTCATGTCCCTAGCCTCAGGGGCAGAGGCATAATAGCAACTGCCTTGGATTGCCCAACAGCAACACATCTGCTCCAGATGTAGAACTGCTACAAGCACAGCAAACTTAAGACAGCCCAAGTGTGTAATCTATCAGCAACATTCAGTCCTACTGAACAGCAGCTGGCAGATCACCCTGCTAGGTTTCCCAGCTGGGATATACAGCAAGGCCCTTGGGTGGGTGGACTGTACTCCCTCCCTTTTTGTCCCTTTGGTAGAGGAGAACACAGGCAAGAGCAGCATACTGCTGAGGCACAACTCCTGCCTGATTCACTCCAGGCATTCTTTGAGGTCACTGGTTTTGGCTTTGCATTGTATTCTCACAGCATAACCACTGAGACACCCCAACCTGGCTCCTTGTGCCTATGAAAACTGCATAGAGGGAGCAGCAGAGCAGACAACACTCTAGAAGCACAGAGGAGGAAGGGGTAGGACACGGAGCAAGTATGTACATGGACCCTGACATATGATTTGCAAGACTGCACTGAATCCCTGCCAGCAGGACTTAAGTTAACCAACACAAAGACTTTAGAACCTCTGTTCTGATGACCTTTTAAAAGGGGGATCCAAAACTGAAGATGAATTAGGTATAAAGTGCACAATTATTTTAGAACCAGCAGCACTCATCATCTTAAGCATCAATTGCATCTTAACAGTAAGACAGCCACATTTAATTGTCGAAAATTAGACAAAATTTGATTAGTCAATATTCATTCAATGTCATTTAACAAACAACATGTGGGGTTTCATATTACAGTAAACAGAGTGGTTACTGGACATAATCCCAATTAGAATTGGCAGAAATTATACTTCTTAAGCTGCACAAAATTAAAAACTACTAGTTTGCTTATTACAGAACTGTTAAGAGTGAGTAAACGTTACTTTAACCCTCAGTTGTGTTTGTCTATTACAATTGCACTCAATAGAAAATCAATACTAAGAAAATATTATTAAGTACAGAGCCGTGTACAGAGGACACTAGGTTGGTTCACACAATCATCAAAATCAGGGTAGAAGGCAGGCTACCCATATTTACATGATTGTGTGAACTCACAAAAATCCCTCCAGCCCAGGTTGCTCAAAGCAGCGTAACCCAGCTTTCCTACCCTGCTCCTAGCTGAGATAGGTGATGAAGAAAGATCTTATACCTGGACTCCCTCATGGAAACAATAGAGAGTTGTGGCTACAGGGGCTGCTATCCATGGACACTCTGAGGCTGTTCTCTCACCGTCTCACCCAGGCTAGGGACGCCCAGCCTGGGTTAGGCTGCACGTGAGAAAGGACAGGATCAGGCCCAATCCTGGAGAGCCAGTGCGGCCTGGCTTTTTAGCCTGGCTGTTGCCTGACATTAAGGGAGCAAGCGCTCCCTTAAACCCAAGTTACCAGTTTGTGTATTCGCTGGGGCCATCTCCTGGGGGAATCTCCTGGGGCCATTGCCTGGAGAGTGCCCATCTCCTGGGGGAATCCCCCAATGCATCGTGCAGTGCATTCTGTGATTCCCGGAAGCTGGGATGCATCGTCTCGACCTCCAAAGCTGCGTGCTGTGCCAGGCAGCACTGCTCATCTGGGAGCAGGGTCTCAGCTCCCAGAAACCTGCAGTGAGTTTACCCAGCCTTCCCCATCTTCCCAGTAATGTGAACAACCTCTCTATGATACTGAAGCTGGAGCAGTTTCAGCAGTTTCTGCTCCTTCACAGTCAATCATAGGACAGTCACTGAAGTCATGAAGCTGGCACACAAAGCAAGCTGGATATGCATGCAAAGCCTTCGGAGGATTCCATGCTTCCAGCTCATGATTTCATCAATGAAGGCCTCATTTGACTTACTTGTGTGTTTCCTAGGCTTGCTAACCCAAAAAGAGATTCTGGTCATGTGCTGCTAATGTGGTAGGAGTTGTCCAACCCTCCAACACACCCACAAATGATCATGTGAACAGGCCTATTCTTTATTATGTCCTGAAGTTAGTTAACATAATATTTCAATATGCCAAAAAGGCAACTAAACTCTGAATTGATTAATGTTCAACAGCGGTTTTATTTTAAGGGGGAAGCACCCAGACTAAGACTTGTGTGGGCACAACACTGTCACTTGCACATGGGGGAATAGGAGGTATTTGCTGATTCCCCTTTCCCTCTTCAGGGCCTGTGCTTACCAAAAATATGTCTGTTTAATTCATCTCTCCTCCAATCTCAAGGATATATTTTCATTGGCCATGGGATATCAGAGGAGAGAGGAATTGGGCTTGTTCACATGACCATATGGGGGTGGGCTGGAGAGAAGGCATGCCTCCCAGATGAGGCACAAGGTATGCCTGCTTTTCAGATCCTCCTTGGGCTCTGCAACCCACACACCTACAGTGGCATTCTACACTGCAGTGGCATTCTTCATAGCTGAAGTGAGGAGCTGAGGCCTCCACATATCCCACAATGCAGTGAGAGAGCAGTGGAGAGGCAGCCCTCAGTATTGCAGCAGCCCCATTCTTCCTCGCTTTCCAAAGAACTCTATGGTAAACATTGCCTCTGGCAATCCAGGAACAGTTTAAACCATGCCGGTGCTGTACACAACCCAAACAAAAAGATAGGGTGGCTCTCCTCGTGTCCTACCTCACTTTTAACCTGGGTACCAGATCTGGGCTACCCAAGTTCAGAGCTGCTGGGGTTGGGAGGCCTATCAGTTTCCCAACCTCAGATTCCTAGGCTAACCCCATCCTACCTAGCATTCTGTGGTTGTGAGAACAGACTCACTGGCAAACACTGCCCCTTCCCTGTGCTTTCTGCTCATGATCATCTTAGTCTGGATACTTCCCAATGTCTTTGATATGAAAAAGATCAATAGGGGATGGAATAAACCTGAATGTTGATCTTCCTGATGACCCTAATAGATCTTATAACTGATAGATGCTTCCAAGCTACAGATAACGGACTGTTTATTATGATACGGGAGTGCAGTTGTGCAGTGTTAGGAGACCGCTCTTATCTGTATTTTTCAACAAGTTGGTTAATGGGCAGCAATGGTGAGTTAATGTCCCTAGACCTCAGAATAGAGTCATACCTTACTAGGGATGGGCATTTCAATTTGGCAACAAAAAGTTTTGTGTCCAAAAATGGCACTTCCGGACATTCTGTATGCCTTCCAAAAATCAAAACTGCAATGATGAAGATTTTTGTTGCTGAACCGAAATGCTCCTGCTTCAGAGCTGAAAGTTTTGTTCTTCGGAAAACGTTCCATAGTCTACATTGCATTGAGTCCTTGACTGCTGAATTTCCCACCCTTAAGACCTGCAGGGCTGGATGTGTGGTTGAGCATCAGTTTCCAGAGTGGAAAGGGAAGGGACTAGGGATTTTGCCGAGAGCTCCTTTCTTTGGGCAGGCGATGAGGCGGCTGCGGTGGGAACAGCCATGGCAGGGAGGCAGCAGAGGAATTGGACGGCTGGGTGAGGAGGAGGAGGAGGAGGAGGAGGAGGAGGAGGAGGAGGAGAAGGAGGAGGCGGCAGCAGGCCCTGGCAGAGGAGGTGACAGGCAAGTGGATGGGTGAAAATGGTGGGGAGGTAGGGAGCCCGGCAGGGAGAGAAAGTGCTGCCGGGAGGGAAAGCTGCCAGTGGCGGGAGGAGGATAAGGACCTCAGGGACGGCAGGGAATGGACTGTGGAAAGAGAACGGGACGACGGGGAATGGACTGGGGCAGAAGGGAGGGGGGAAACGGCAGGGAGATTTCAAACTGGCAATTCGGTTTCAGATTCCGATAATATCAGCTCTGAAACCAAAAATGGGGTGTTTCGGGAAGGCTAATTTTGGACCCTTTCCAAATGGGTTTTTTCCCCCTGGATTCAGCCCAAAATGAAACACCAAAAATCTGAAATGTACACCCCTAATACCTACCTGGTAGGGTGGGAGCCTAAAGAGAGAGCTTGCAATTTAGAGTGGTCTTCTCCTGGGATAGCTTATAAATAGGTTTTTGGAGATAGATTGAGGTGTAACTCTGGTGTTTTAATTGTTTCAGTATGATGATTTTAAATTAGTTGGGTTTTGTAGTGCTTTTATTGTGAACTGTCTTTGGGCTGTTAGCTGAAAGGCACTGAAAATTTGAGGAATAAGTGAGTATGACTAGTTTTTTGTACAGCTGGGTGGCAGAAGCAACTTTGAAGAAGTGCAAGAGCATGATGATAGTTCTGGAGAATGGATGCAATTTTACAGACTAGCTAGAAAATATGAGATGGTGGCACACACAGATTTGGCTAAACAAGTGTATTTCAAAATCAAAACATTGTTTATCAGAAAATCTACAAAGGTTGGATGTGGATGGGTTTTGAGCCTGAAGCTATTCCTCAGGAAATAATATTTGATGAGAAAGCTATGTTAATAATTTCTTAGTGAGAAGCATCTCTATTCCTTGGGATTTTCCAGTAACCAGTTTCCTCTGTTTTTCGTGTTGTGTTTTGAAGAGAAAGGATTTTCTGTCTGCTTCTACTTATTTAAAATATTTATACCATGCCCCTCCAGTACACTGCTGCTCGGGACAGCTCACAACAATAAAATACATACAATATACAATAAAAGTAATAAAAGTAAGTAAAAGGTCAGGCTAAACCCACAATCAGAATTTAGTTTCAAATTAAAAGTTATTTTAAAAGCTAAATATTGAGAATTATAAAAACTAAAAACTAATTATACTAGATATAACCAAAAATGGAGCATTAAAAAGCCTCTTTTAAAAGATGTGTTTTAGGTTTGTTTTTTTAAAAGCATTGAAGAGGGAGCATGGCGAAGCTCTTTATGGAGGGTGTTCCAAAGCCAAGGGGCCACAACCGAAAAGGCCCGGTCCCTAGACCCCACCAACTGGATCTCTGTTAGTGGTGGGGCCATGAGCAGGGCCTGAGATGATGAGTGGAGGGCCCTGGCAGGTTCATATGGCCGAATATGGTCTGACAGGTACTCCGGTAGCTCTATGTACTTAACCTGTAGAGATCAAGCCACTGCTCAGTGGGAGAGCCCATGCTCTGTATGCAGAAAATCCCAGGGTTCAATCTCTGGTATTTCCAGGTAGGGCTGTAAAAGGATATTGTCTTAATATCCCTGAACAGCCACTGCCAATCAGTACAGACAATATACTGAGTCAGATGGATCACAGTCGCATTCAGTATAAGGCAGCTCCCTATCAGTTAACCGGAAAAAGCAACATAAGTTGCCAGTAATTTTTCTTCACAAGGGAGCTGACCATGTACAATGTTGCCCTGAAAATTCCTGCCACCTCAGGAAGTGGGAGGAATAAAACCATATGAACAAAGATCGCCCAGATGCCTTGAAGTGAGCCTCCTTATGAAAAACATAAAAAGCTTCACAAAAACAGGCCAAGCAGGGGCGTAACTATGATAGGGCAAGGGGAGACAGTTGTCTGGGGACCCACTGACTGGGGGGGGGGCTCCCAGAGACAAGTCACATGACTGACTCCCCCAGCTGCGCACCCGCCCTGACTTCCTTCAGTTGTATTCATCCTCCAAAATTGATGTGAATGTTAAGACCCGGAGCTACCAGAAAAGCATGTCTTTCTCTAGTACCATTAAATGACTTGCATCATCCACAATTTACAAAACCTTTTAAAAATAATTTAGGATGATGTTCTATTGTGTCACATAGGTTTCTATATGCTTTTTGTTACCACTATTCAGCCTCATTTAAGATTTCTTTACTTCATGAGCTGAGCTTCGGGGGGGGGGCACATTTTAAAATCTTGTGTCTCGGCCCACTCCAACCTTGCTACGCTGCTGAGGCCAAGTCAGATACTTCACTGTCAAACTAAACAAGTTGCTATAAACACCATAAGAACTTCAATTTCCTCACACCCCACAACTCAATGTAAAGTCACAAGGGAGTAGTAGTAGTTCCGTATGCATGCAGCAGGTATTTAATCCCTTCTTCTGCATCATGGTCCCAGCAGAAACTGTTCCCCCACCTCAAAGTTGCTATTAGCCCTAGTAGCTTCCCACCAGTGTTCTAATTTTTTTCATCTGTGTAAGGAATGAGTTTTGTTCTGGGTGGCAGTATCAAGACAGTGTGTGCACATGTGTATTCAGAATGGGGCTTGCTTGATTCAACCTGAGCGGGATCTACAATTAACTGAGCGGACTTAAAAAAAACTTGTGAGTGTGCACATGTGTGCACGCCTTAGAGGGAACACTGCTTCCCACCATGGTTGAGGCATGCACAGGGACTAAAACCAAGGCTGAGGTAACAAAGCAGATGCCCAAAGCAGACAAAGTCCAAAATGGACCACTGGTTTGTGGCCAACTGGTTTGTGGCCAACTGCGAACTCTTCAGATGCATGATAAATAGAACTAAATTGATCTTGCTCATTATTGCTTGTCCCAAAGTAAATGCACACCCTTACAACAAACTATCAAACTATCAAAGCAATAATTCCTCAACTGCCTGAGTCAGCAAACATCTGAGTCAGCAAACAGCCTCAGGTGGTATATTTTAGGGTACCATTAAACAGAAACACAGTCAAATATTTCAGGTGCTATTTGTCTCTGACAGCAAAATATCTTGGGGCCATTTCTAGTTTGCAACAATATTCCATACTTCGTGCAGCAGTCAAACCCATGAAGATTCTGAGGCCATAGCTCAGTGGTAGAGCATCTATTTTGCATGCAGAAGGTCCTGGGTTCAATCCCTTGCATCTCCAGGTAGGGCTGGGGAAAACCCCTATCTGAAACCATGCAGAGCCACTGCCAGTCAATATAGATAAAATTGAGCTAGATGGACCAATAGTCTGATATACTATAAGGCAGCTTCCTATGTTATCTCACCTAGCAAAATACCTAACAAACTGCTGGTGGCAGAAATGTTTGCTCCTGTTGCACTTCTAGGCTTCTCTGGATTTTAATTAGGATTTCTCTGCAAAATAGTTACACACACACACACACACACACACACACACACACACACACTGAACAATCATCATTTTATGTGGCTTCTTCCAGATCCACAGAGGTACTCTCCTGTTTAGTCATCTTTTCTATTTACAAATGCACAGCTGGAAATCTTAGATTTAAAATATCTGATCCATGGCACACACATCAAGACCCAGCTGTTCTGTTCAATAGAGCTGGCTATTAAAAGCAAGGACAGCAGGTGGGCAGAAGAAAAAGAAACATACAACTTGTAACATTAAAAGCAACAACAAAAAGAATCAACTACCTCCATGGAGACTTTAAAAATAATAATAATAATAAACTGAAGTGCGGAAGCAAGGGTAAAAAGAAAAAAAGGCGGGGGGGGGAGGACCACAACCAACACCAATAATTTTGTTGGAAACATTTGTATTGTTGACAGCCAGGGAAAAATACAGCAATCCACTTCCTTGTATGGATTCTAAGGATGTGCATGAACCTCAGTTTGTGTACTGGTTCAAAGCTGAACCAGTTTGGCAGCTCGAATGCATTGCTGGGGGTGAGGTGAGCAGTTCCTTTAAAAGTTAGGACAGAAGATCCTTACCTGTTCCACCACTGCTCCAAGCAGCTTTGTGCTGCAGTGTCACATCCATCAGCTCACATGGAGGCAATGCTCCTACCATCAGCCTGCATATGGTGGCTGTGCTGTGCCAACATGCACAGAGGCCATGTGTGTGTCAACACTGCCACACAGGCTGATGTGGGCGGGGGGGGGCACCACAGCAGGGAGCTGTGTGGAGCGGCAGTGGAGCAGGTAAGGAGCTGCTGTCCTCTCTTCTAAAGGTGCTGCTCACCAACGCCTGCCTCAACCCGCCAAACCATTTCAGCTTTGACCCAGTGCACAAATCATGGTTCATGCACATCCCTACTGGTTTGCTAAAACATGATCTGATTCAGGCACTCCTTCTGTTCTTCCCACATGCACTCCAAGTCTCCCTGCCACAATTACATCCCTTAACCTTACAAGCAGAAGGTATAAAAATGGCTACCCGTACCTCATCTATCACAAGAAATCATTCTGCTGAGCTAGTTCTTCTGGATTGTCCCTAGCCAACTGCAGCTGGTGACAAATTGCAGGTAATCTAAAGCCATGATCATCAAGCTAATTCTGGCCATGTTTCACTGTTGTAATCCTGTTTGGATCATTTGGGAATTGAAGCTTTTTTCACCTAATCATTTTAGGATGGTAAAAGTGTTTCTGCAATTGCTGGGCTTTGCACAATTCACACCATTCCATTCAAACCTTCTCTTGGTGGGCTCATTAAATTATAGGCCTGGGAAATAATTCAAAGGTCATCTAGGCAACCCCTGAAATGAAAGTAAAATCCATCATCTAAATCACTAAATCATTTACAGATTGGGCACAGCCCAGTATAAAAAGGAAGCAATCCTAGGTTTATAAAGACTATTCAGCAATCCTGTTTTCACTGCAGGTATATTAGAGATGGGTAGATTTCCACTCCATGATGGTGCTGTAGCAGACAGTACCTCTCACCAACTCACCAGGGGAGGAAAGCCATTAAGTATCAGCTAGTTCTAACATATTCCCAAAAGGAACAAGGAAGCACACAGGTATGCAGAGGACTTTTGAATTACTAGGAAATGCAAGGTCAGTGTGAAACTGAAAGAAGAAAGGCCGATTCATAAGGCATTCATTCAGCATAGAATAACTACCACTTGGGACTTGGAAACAAGCCTATGTGGGGCACTAATGAACAACAAGACAGTCCACACTTTGAATGGTAACTAACCAGATGTGCAAGAGCCTAACAGCCTGCACAATAGCAAGTAAGGTGACAAATAGTACAAAGCTACCCATTGACTTCCAGTAGAAACCATGCACAATTAGAGCCTGGTCTTTGCGCTTTGACACTCGGAACAATGGGCAATAATCCTAGAATCCAAGCTAACACACAAAATGACAATTTGGAAATGTCTACCCATGTCAAAATCTAATATCAGCTTTTATGAAGCAGGGTGCTGAACCTGCAGTGTCAATTTTCAGCAAAATGGAATTATCTGCAGAAATAAGGAAAGTTTTGCAAGTCCCCAGATATTCTCCGGAGTCCCCAGATATTCTCCTAGGCAGTCTTGGCTGCAGTCTTCATTCCATTGCACAATTTAATTCACCACTGAGACTGCACATCTCCTCGCAAAGTACAGCAATGCATTACCTTCCATTTGAAACTTCATATTCAAGTCCATATTAGGCTAGCAAAAACTGAAACACCTTTTTGAAAGTGTGATCTGATAGCAAGAATGTGCAGTGAGAATCCAATTATAAGTACTTTATTCCCAGGGCAAGAGCATATGGTGTAATAACACAGTTTCAAATGCAAGTTCGTGGATCATTAGGAGTTACATCAGATGAAAAGTTCACATACCCCCTCCTTCCAATTTAGTGATGTTGTGAAATGTCAAACTGTAGGATTTTTGGCAAATAAACATAACCCAAATTGTGATCTATAGCCTCTGGAATCTAGGATTCTAAAAATAGGACAGTTGAATAGTAACACAGAGCAACATAGTTAACCTGTGTCAAGCTCTTATCCTTAAGGATATTAGATTAAATATATTTTAATTCAAGAATTAATTGCAGCTTCTGGCCTTGTAGATTTGTATTCATGAAAGTGCCATAATTTGTGCCATCTTTTAATTACCCTAACTCCTCTAATAGACGTACGTCTACTGAATGTATTAAGGCATCTGATGTGAAACAGATATCCATTGTTAGTATATTGCCACACTCCCATCTTAAGTCTGGGGAAATTTTAAAAAGGATATTTAAAAGTCTGGGAAAATCAGGATTGGCTGAGTCTCCAAATTTTTTTATATGTTCTCAGGGGGGAAAAAGACAGATAATCTTTTGGGAATAACTAGGTGATCAAAGTAGATGAAATATGTAGTCTTTTGTGAAGAATTCACATATTCAAGTATTCGTATCATTCAGCACGAGATTAATCATAACCATTGTGTAGTGATGAGAAGAATTTGAGGGAGGACTAGGCCTCACGTAGAGCAACTGTTGGGAGGGTGGGCCTTTCCAAATAAGTGGGGAAACCCAGGAAATTCAAAACAGAAGGACCAATCCAGTGGGCTGGGTGGGAACTACATATACAGCCATCTACTGGAGAGGAGAAAACTTTGTTCTGTTGATTAGTTCTGTCCCAGAATGCCCGGAGGAAGCAGATGGCTGAGAGCTGCTGGGGAAATGGGAAGGCCACAGCCTGTGAGAACAAGAAGTTAGGACCAATTCAGTTAGACGCATGAGGGAACTTTTCTTTCCTTCTTTTAAAATATTTCTATACCATGCAAAACTTGCGTCTCGGGGCGGTTTACAATTAAAATAATTTAAAGCATTAAAAGCATTTAAAACCCAGTATTAAAAATTTCAAAATTATAAATCTAATTAAAAGCCTGGGTGAATAAATGTTTCTTCAGTGCCTTTTTAAAAGTTGCCAAAGTTGGGGAGGCTCTTATTTCAACAGGGAGCACATTCCAAAGTCCAGGGGCAGCAACAGAGAAAGCCTGTTCCTGAGTAGCCGCCAGATGGGTTGGCAGAATCCACAGGCGAACCTCTCCAGATGATCTTAGCAGATGGTGGGCCTCATGGCAAAGAAGACGTTTACTGTACCGCTAGGAATCTGAAAAGTCTCTTTTACAGTAGGCAATAACAATTATGCCTCCCTTTGTTTTGTTTTGCTTTTCTTGACAAAGAATCAGGATGTTGGCAGTGAGGAATTAATTGGGCAGGTGCAACAATCCTGAATGGAAAATTCAGAATAAAAGGAATTAGGACCACAGTGCCCCAAATTGGAAATAGCCACAACTGTAGCAGAAGCCATTCATAGCAGTGATAATGAGCCTGGATACATCACTGAGGTGGCAATATTTGCACACCAACCCACAATGGTGCTAATCAGCATGATTCTGGTGGTGAGGAGAACAAAGCCATGCTGACTGGTTTCAGGGTGTGTGTGTGTGTGTGTGTGTGTGTCTTTGTGTATGTATATGTGTGTGTGATTTCCTGTTATTTGGTAGTAGTGGATGTGGCAGTGGGTGTCATTGGATCAAGGAAGGGACTGATGCTAGGGCAGAACAAATTTTGAGCTGTGCCTGAACTACTGATATGTTTGGGCTTGGCTCATAACTAGTCTAGAAATTCCAAACAATTTAAGACCAGCTTTCCCAATTTCAAACTTGAGCTGCAGCACTAGCAAAAATGGTATGCACCTGATATACCATGAATCTTTTAACTGATCTGAAGGTTCTCAGCTGAGAACCTTCAACTTGAAATTGTCAAGGTATGGAATGTCAAAGGGTCTCACTTTTGTCCCTTCAGCTACCAGCTGCTATTCCTTTTCCCAGAATGCTCATCAGAAGGATACTGGATAACAACATCATTCCAAGGGATTCTGTGGGGAGCTGCCAGCTGGCAACTATCAGGAAAAAGCACTGCTGCCAGAGATGAAATCTCCCCCCTCAATCACGCCCAGTCCCCATAAAATAACAGGCCCTGTAAAATAACCAAAATGTCTCCCACTTTTGCAGCATGAGAATGGGGCTGCAAAATGGGGGGCGGGGTGCAGAGGTTCTGACCAGCAGTAGTTTTAAGCCTATTGCTTTTCATGTAAGTGACCCTGAGTCCTTGTGAAAGAGGCTGATGAAAACAAACCCAACCAGTGTTCCCTTTAAGGTGTGCACACATGTGTGTGCTCACAAGTTTTTTGATGTCCAGTCCATTAATTTTAGATCCCACCCAGATTGAATCAGGAAGGCCCCATCTGTATGCACATGTGCACACACTGCCTTGATACTGCAGCCCAGAACAAAACTCATTCCACACACAGATTAAATAAATTAGAGAGAACACTGAACCCAACATCAATCAATCAATCAATCAAACCTATCTTTGTCCTCTTGGATTCTAGGAACACCCAGAGGTGGGCCAGAGGAATATCACTCATCCTGCATTGTGTGTGTTCTCCCTCTTGCTCAGAGTATATTCTCTTACATTTTATACACACTTTTTAAAAAGTGAGTTGGCTGAAGGCAAAGGAAAGGAGAATGAAAGTTAATTGCTCCCGGTACTCGAAAATCCAAGAACAACCTTTTTCTTTCCCAAGTACAGAAAACTGCTTATGGCACTGTCTGTAAAGATGGTGTGTGTGTGTGTGTGTGTGTGTGTGTGTGTGTGTGTGTGTGTGTGTGTGTGTCCTTTCTGAAACAAAAGTAGGGCAAAGTGTCTAGTGGGTCATCCTTTTTCATGCTTCAATTCAAATAACTACATGTGTTTTCTAGGTATTTGAATTTCTACTTGAAGGGCCTATGCAGTATGAGGAGTAATAGCTTCCTTTACTGGCACATTGAAAAACAGAAATACACCATGCTGTCTGTGAACACAGGAGAGCCGCCAGAGGGGATGTGCCAGTACAAGAGTGCCTTGGTTCCTGCAATTACCTCCCCAGCAGTGGCCCCCTGGAGTTGCTTTATTACTGTAATAAAGTGGTGTAATAATTATGTTGATGAAATCCATTTAAAGGGAAACCTAATGTCAAATGCAATTTTAACAGCAAAGCCTATGAATGGAACATTAAGTCCATCATTTTCAAGACTGAAGAACCAAATAAAAATCAGCTGCAATCTACCACACTAACACAAGGGGCAGGGCGGGGTGGAGTAGCCTGGCAATACCTCTGCTTGGCTTTCAATGTCAGCCTAACTTTCTGAATGTGTATCAGGCATGCCACAGCCATGGCTTAATGCCTTCATCTAGCTGCTTCCCACGTCTGCTTTCACTCAATCCATTCTGTACACAGCAGGAGCAAACTGAAGGCAAGTATGCTCATAAGGTTAAGAAATTAGTGGGCTTATGGCCTCAGGATCTTTAGATATTTTCTATTGATAGGAATGGTTTTACTTTCATAACATATTTACAATGGGAAATAAATGCCACATAGAAACGTGGAGTGTAAGAATGCTCAGAATGCTTAAACGTATCCAGATGCAACTGATTTAATAAATGTAATTGAAACCCCAAACTAACTGGTAATAAGCCAAGATTCAAAGAAAAGCCCTGAAGAAAGTAGAGCTGACATGAAAGCTCTAAGTTTTAGTTAACATAGGCATTGCACTGAAATGGAACTTATTCTTACTGCTGATGAAAAAATAAAATTGCCCATTCAGCATTACACAACAGGATTCATTCTGGGCAAAGAGGCACCTTTCACCATAGTCTTTCTCTTTATTTAGCAGGGGGAGAGTAACTGGCCCTATCCACCCCCAGCACAGTACCTCCAGTGACTGTTGCTGGTGTCTATCTTGTGTTCCTTTTTAGAATGTGAGCCCTTTGGGGACAGGGATCTATCTTATTTATTTATTATTTCTCTGTGTAAACCACCCTGAGCCATTTTGGAAGGGTGGTATAGAAATCAAATTAATAATAATAATAATAATAATAATAATAATAATAAAGATAATAGATATGTAGATAGGCTATCTGCATGTTCAAATTATTAACTGGAATAATAGCAGATAAAGTGATGCAACACTTATTAACTAACAAACAGCTTCCAGTTGAACAGAAAGGAAATTGCCCGAACACCAGAGGCACAAAAGACCAGCTGCTGATTGACAAAATGATTTTAGAAAATTGCAAGAGAAGAAAAACCAATCTAAGTGTTGAATGGATTGACTGCAAGAAAGCCTTCGATTCATTGCCCCACACATGGATACTAAAATGTTTAGAAACAACTGGTGTCAGCAAAAACATTCAGATATTTATTTTAAAAAGCAATGAGCATGTGGAGTACACAGTTAACAATCAATGGTGAGACACTTGGATGGGTTAGAATTAGAAGAAGTATTTTCCAAGGGGACTCACTGTCCCCTCTGTTGTTTGTAATCGCCATGACCCCACTATCACAAATATTCAACAAAACAGGCCTCGGATACCAAACATCTAAAACATCAAGTCAAATCAACCACCTGCTGTACATGTACGATCTGAAGTTGTATGGAAAGTCCCAGTCAGAAATCGAATCACTGCTAAACACTGTCCGTATATTCAGTAGTGATATAGCAATGGAGTTTGGACTAGACAAGTGTGCTGCATTAATAATGAACAGAGGGAAAATAACAAAAACAGAAGGAATAGAACTGCCCAATGGAAGCAAGATCAAGAACCTGGAAGAGAAAGAACCTTACAAATACTTGGGCATTCTCCAGGCTGATAACATCGCACACACTGAAGTTAAAAGAAAAATTGGAAGTGAATACATCAGGAGAGTTAGAAAAATCCTCAAGTCCAAACTCAATGGCGGGAACACCATACAAGCCATAAACACCTGGGCTATACTTGTTATCAGATACACTGCAGGAATAATAGACTGGACCCAGGCAGAGCTAGAGACTCTAGATCGTAAGACAAGGAAAATCATGACCATCAATCATGCTCTGCACCCCGGCAGTGATGTCGATAGGCAATACCTCCCTTGCAGCTTGGGTGGAAGAGGAATGCTGCAAGTCCATCAAACAGTAGAGGAGGAGAAAAGAGGCCTTGAAGAATATATCAAGGACAGTGAAGAAGATGCACTTCAAATGGTCAATAATGCAAAACTATTCAACACCAATGAAACAAAGCAGGCCTACAAGAAAGAACAAGTCAAGAACCGAGCAGAAAAATGGAAAAATAAGCCACTGCATGGTCAATATTTGCACAATATAAGTGGAAAATCAGAACATCACCGAGACCTGGCAATGGCTTAAGAATGGCAACTTGAAGAAAGAAACAGAGGGTTTAATACTGGCTGCACAAGAACAGGCACTAAGAACAAATGCAATAAGAGCAAAAGTCGAAAAATGCACCACAAACAGCAAGTGCCGCCTTTGTAAAGAAGCAGATGAAACCGTGGACCACCTAATCAGCTGTTGTAAAAAGATTGCACAGACTGACTACAAACAAAGGCATGACAAAGTAGCAGGGATGATACACTGGAACATCTGCAAAAAATACAAGCTACCTGTAGCCAAAGATTGGTGGGACCATAAAATTGAAAAAGTTGAAGAAAATGAAGATGTAAAAATATTATGGGACTTCCGACTACAAACAGACAAACATCTGCCACACAATACACCAGATATAACTGTAGTCAAGAAGAAAGAAAAACAAGTAAAAATAATCGACATAGCATACCAGGGGATAGCAGAATAGAAGAAAAAGAAATAGAAAAAATCACCTAATACAAAGATCTACAAATTGAAATTGAAAGGCTGTGGCAGGAAAAGACCGAAATCATCCCAGTGGTAATTGGCGCCCTGGGTGCAGTTCCAAAAGACCTTGAAGAGCACCTCAACACCATAGGGGCCACAGAAATCACCATCAGCCAATTACAAAAAGCAGCTTTACTGGGAACAGCCTATATTCTGCAACGATATCTATAACAGCAGCAACAACATTGACATTAAAATTCTGGCATCCCAGGTCCTTGGGAAGGACTCGATGTCTGCATAAAACAAACCAGTCAATAACACCTGTCTGACTGTGTAAAATAATAATGTAGATAGTAGATATGTAGATGTAGATAGGCTATACCTCCCTCGCAGCTGCAAAAAATACAAGCTACCTGTAGCCAAAAATTGGTGGGACCATAAAATTGAAAAAGTTGTAGAAAATGAAGATGCAAAAATATTATGGGACTTCTGACTACAAACAGACAAACATTTGCCACACAATACACCAGATATAACTGTAGTCGAGAAGAAAGAAAAACATGTCAAAATAATCGACACAGCAATACCAGGGGATAGCAGAATAGAAGAAAAAGAAATAGAAAAAATCACAAAATACAAAGATCTACAAATTGAAATTGAAAGGCTGTGGCAGAAAAAGACCCAAATAATCCCAGTGGTAATTGGTGCCCTGGGTGCAGTTCCAAAAGACCTTGAAGAGCACCTCAACACCATAGGGGCCACAGAAATCACCATCAGCCAATTACAAAAAGCAGCTTTACTGGGAACAGCCTATATTCTGCGACGATATCTATAATAAAAGCAACAACATTGATAATAAAATTCAGCCATCCCAGGTCCTTAGGAAGGACTCGATGTCTGGATAAAACAAACCAGTGAATAACACCTGTCTGACTGTGTAAACAACAACAACAACAACAACAACAATCCTTTTCTCTAGGTGCCTAAGGGTCAACATGAGACAAATTTAGATCCAGTATGAACCACAGGTAGTCATTTAGTCAAGTAAACATTCCATCAGGTTCCCATCTTGTTAAAATGTTTTAATTTAAATTGTTTAAATCAGGAGGTTTCCAACCAGTGATACTCCAGATGTTGCTGAAATGCAACTCCCATCATCCCCAGCTACAATTTATTATGGCTGGGGATGATAGGTGTTGTAGTTCAGCAATATATGGAGTACAACAGGTTGAGAATACCTGGTATACATTTAAATGCTGTTCCCACATGTGTGGGTCATGTGTGTGCAGTGTCAGCAGAGCAACTAATGTGTATGGCCAAGCACATTAACATTAAAGTACAATTCTATTGTGTCCTCCTTCCAAGGGTAGCATTCAAGTTTCTCTTCACCTCCATTTTATCCTCACAGCAAGCTTGCAAGGCAGGTTGTGAGATAGTTATAGGCTGAAAGATAGTAGGTAGTCCAATGTCACCCAGTGAGCTTTACGACCAAGTGGAGAACCTACGTCTCCCCACTCCTAGTCCAACACTATCCCCCATGCCAAACTTGTTTTCATGTGGTGAGCATTTAAAATGAGTGGGAGCCATATGGAATGATCACATGAAAGATCTTTACTTGTGACTCATATCACATCAAAATCAAGCCTAGGATATTGCAGTTCTTGTGCATCCTCTGGTGCATTTTATACAGAAGCATCCTGCCAAGTTCTTCTGTGCAAAATAAAATAAAACAAAATAAATAAATCTCACTTAGTTACCATGAATATTTTGCTTATAGTGAGATTTGACATGAATTTGTGGGTTCATATGAACATACGAACAGCCCTGCTGTATCAGGCTTAAGGCCCATCTAGTCCAGCATCCTGTTTCACACAGTGGTCCAACAGATGCCTCCGAAAAGCCCACAGGCAGGAGGTGAGGGCTTGCCTCCTCTCCTGCTATTGCTCCCTTGCAACTGGTATTTAGTGGCATCTTGCCTCTGAGGCTGGCAGTGGCACATAGCCACCAGACTGGTAGCCACTGATAGACCTTTCTTCCATGACTTTTGTCTAAGCCCCTTTTAAAGGGGCTTTGCCTACTGTTCAAGGTTGTTCACGGGTTTCGTTTTGCATTTCTGGTACTGTTAAGATAACACTAAACATCGCGACTGTACACTTTAATCACCACACTCAATACAAACACAGGTTCATTTACAGCAATGACAAACCTAATAGCCTCAAACTTATTTTAATCTAATTCCCCCCTTGTGCTCATCTTTGCACTTGACTCTTTTTAGCTTTGTTGAATTAAAACTAAATTAAACTTGTGTTTATGAACTTACAATAATAGAAAGAGCAGGGATTAATGAAAATCCAAAACTTGGATACTGTAAAGGCAGAGGCTATCATTGCAGATACCCAAATACAATGTGGCTAATTAAAAAGAAAAACCTCACTTTTCCAACCAAGGAAGAAGGAAAGCATCTCACTAGGCCTGATGAGGCACCTTTGTTCTTGTCTAGCAACTCCTGTCCGCAATGACATACCCCACTTCCTGGCCAGGTTTTCTGCAAAATCCCAACTCTTGGGAAAGAAAAACAAACCTCTTCTTACCTTCACAGCAAAGGCAGGGGCAGGGAGGTGCAGAAGGTGGAGTACACTTTTAACTCCCAGTAAAAGCTTCTCCTCTGCCTCCCAGTATCAGTGCTGGCCCCTCAAAAGGCCACCGTGCATGTGTACTAACCAGGGGCGTAGCAAGGTTGGAGTGGGCCCAGAGACAAGATTTTAAAATGCCCCCCCCCAAAGTCCAGGGCCTCCGCTCACCCCAGGCCCCCAAGGATTTAAGTCTGATATTCCAAAATAAGTATGCTGCCTGCAAATACATTTCACTGAATACACACACACACGTCACAATATATAGTGATATACACTGAGTACTATACATTTGTATTACTTTTAATGCCTAGAACACACTAGAAAGATGAATTATTAAAATGGGCCCCTTGCTGCAGATTAGCAAAGGAGACTTTCAACCATGCAGGGTGAGCCTATGTTTGTTTTCTCAGAATTCTGAACAAATTCAGTCAAGTTTGATTGCAGGAGGTTTTTCACAGGAGGCTTTTAAAGCCCTTTAAGACACATCTCCTCTGGAATGGAGGTGCTGCATTCACATGTTGGCCAGATTTACCCTGAAGTCCCTGCAAGTTATTGGGGAGCAGTTCACACACAAGAAAAATAAAATAAAATAAAAGCACAAGACATGCTTCACAGTTCTCACTCAGACCTTCTGGGTTGCAAAACAACTTGAACATAAGTGCATTTATAAATGAATGAATGAATGAATAAAATTAATAAAATACTGTTCCAGAAGTTTTTGCAATTTTCTGCCATGAAACAAGCCACTTATAGGACTTTTTAGATAGTTTTTTTTAAGTCAGCAAAATTTCCAAGCTGTTTCAAAATAAATATTCAGAGACTTCTCGGTCCCTCCCCCCCCCATATCCAAGCCCTATGGCAAGCAGATCCCTATATATGGGGGGGGGCGGGAAAGGTAACCACAAAAAGGAGTTCACACTCTACCTGGCAAATGCTGGTCTGGGTTAAGCAGGGCAGCAAGGGGTCTTCTGCTGCAGAGAACACTCTGGCTGCCTCCTCCTTCCTGGCTGGCTTGGGCCCTACTCGAGTTCAGGCTTCACTGCGCCTACACGGAGGCCTCCGTGGAAGCCCCGCCCACCCGCCGATCAGCTGAGAGGCGGGAGAAAAGCAGCTCTTGGCAGCTGGGCTGCTGCTTCCATTGCGGGCCAGCAGAACAAGCAGGAGAGACGGCGAAGAGGGCAAGTGGCTGAGAGGCTATGGGGCTGGGCAGGGGGCAATGGGGAGTCACGTGAGGTGCCCCTGGGGTGCCCCTCCAGGCAGTGGGGCCCCCAGACAACTGTCTCCCCTTGCCCTATCATTGTTACGTGCCTGGTACTAACCAGCAGAGCAGCAAGGGTGTAGCACATGGCTCGTTGGCTGCATGATATGCCAGAAGGTTTTGATTGATTAAGTGCCGTCAAGTCGGTATCAACTCTTAGCGACCATATAGATAGATTCTCTCCAGGATGATCTGCCTTCATCTTGGCCTTTACGGTCTCTCAGTGGTGCATTTATTGCTGCAGTAATCGAGCCCATCCACCTTTCTGCTGGTTGTCTCCTTCTTCTCTTTCCTTCGACTTTCCCCCCCAGCATTATGGACTTCTCAAGGGAGCTGGGTTTTCGCATAATGTGTCCGAAGTATGATAATTTGAGCCTGGTCATTTGTGCCTCGAGTGAAAAATCTGGATTGATTTGTTCTATGATCCATTTGTTTGTTTTCCTGGCTATACATGGTACATGGTAAAATAAGCTTCTACCAGGAATTAAAGGTATACTCTGCCTTCTGCTCCATCCCTCTGTCCCAATCACCACCAGCTGCCACTGATTCATGGAAAGGGGGGCGGGTGTATGTCTCAGAGTTTCCTGTATAAGTTCTCTGTCCCCATCCCACCTGCACCAGCTTGTACAGGAGTTCACTACTCAGAATGTTTCTTTTCTGTTGTAACATTTCTCTGATGGGCTCCAGAAATCTCACAAGATCAGGATTTGCCAAAATACACGGAAAAGTTATCATAAACATTTTCAAACATGATGCAAAATTTTACCCTCATTTTTTTACCTCATGGGGACAAACCTAAAGCCCAGGTGGGTCCCCTTGGATCTTCAAGGGCTACGTAAAATGTTCTCTTACATACCTGCCTTCAGCCCATTTATGTGCAAAACCTATTATTTGTGGTCACCACCAAACACTCCCTTTACTGAATCCTGTGGCATTAGCAAAAAACTAGTAACAAGGGATCTTTGCCCTTGTGCTGAAATTGCAGATGGAACTAGTACACCATGCTGCCTACTGCAAAATCCAAACAGAAAGAAAATGGACTATGCCTTCTTTCTTCTACAGAAAAGTGGTAGGAAGGAAAGGTGGTTGTGAGTCAGGCTTTTTCAGAGAGCAGAAGGGAAGGAGGGGTTTCCTTTACTGCAAGCTAGGCTTCTCCACAGAAAATGTTGCATCGTTTGTTGCAGCCTTCTGCAAAAAACCTAATGGGAGCAAATCCACATCACCTTTTGTACACTGAGACATTGTGAGAGGAAAAGAGGACTGGTTTCTCTCCCTTCCCAAAGGGCTTTTGTAGGAGGTGGTAGCAAGGTACTGATGCCACATTTTGGAAAAGAAAAAATGGGAGAGACAACCTATTTCTGCATTTGTGCTGCTCACTCAAGAATAACAAGTTTCAGAACTTCTGCCTCCTGCTGGTATTTCCTATGCATAGTCAATAGAATGTGGCATCCAACTGGCAGCAGCTGGGAGCTACAAGCACCATAACAATAAAGGACAGTGGGATCCCAGGTATGATAGAAGCCAGTGCTACTGACAGGATTCACCTGCACATGCATGGTAAATCTGTGTTCAGTCAATGCATGATGAGGGAATTGTACTCCCCAGCCATGTCCAATGCACTGTACATTCAGCATGCATTACAAAAGAGCCTTGTGCACAAACATAATCAAGGTTCTGGCTAGAGTTGAAAAGTTGTATGCCTGTAGGACCCCTTCTTTACACATTCCAAATGTGCGCCTGTTGGGGGATGTAGCCACCAAGCAAAAGACAGCTCCCACCTCACGCATTCACTGAGTACAAGGCAGGGATCATGGGAACACTCCTAATATGTTAGAAAACTGTATAAAATTCTTACACAGCTGTGTTAATAGAGCCTCCCCCAAATCCCATTCTCCCTTTCTTAAGTGATGAGCTTCTTCCCAAGACCCCCCAAAGTCACCCCAAACCCCTGGAAATGACCCCTTGACCCCCCAAATTACAAAAAAACCCCTTTTTTAAATTAAAAAATGCCAAATACTCAGGTTGCGGGTGGTGAGGGCAGTCACACAATTTCCCAGGCACGGATACTCAAAGACATAATTGGGAAAACTGTGATAGGCAAGGGATGACTGTAGTTACTTTCATACATGCATGGGGCTCTTCTCCATTGAATTGAAAAGGACAATACCAGAGAAGTATCTACATCTATATATAGAATCAACTGGCAACTCTAGGTTTGAGACCTAGTTGCAAAGCCATAGAACAAATATGAATGCTACGAGATGGCTAGCTTTTTTTTTTGGTGGGAGTAAAGGTTGATTGATAATTAACCATCTCAAAATATTTGCCGTACTGAATTTTGGCTGGAACTAGGAAGTCCCTGCTTTTCATGTTAAGCTCAAGAATAGCATTTACCAGCATCAAACTTCATTAACATTCCTAACTGGGAAGGAAATTAGCCAGGGCATCAGATGGCTTCCAATCTGTTCCATTTCAACTTTACTATTTGATTCCCATCCAAGTGTGCCACTGGTTGAAACTATTTTTTTTTTTTTACAGTGTTGTTATTAAAACAGATATCTTTGGAAGAGAAAAATCCAAACCTAAGTAAAGAACTAATGGAGCTCAATTGCCCCTAAAATAATGAGGTTCTACAACCTACTTTCCATTGTCATCGTCATTTATATTTTCTATTGAAGCAGAGCCCACGGCACGAAATGAACAGATGTGGTCAAGAAGATGTGTCATTATCTATAGATTTGACTGTGGCTCAACAAAGCCACTTGCTGCAGAAATCGACTACTCAAGCATTTCTTATTGATTTCTAACAAGGAAAAATAATACATAGCATCTAGTATTGTCCTGATTTTTTTTTCATTCCAGAACATTACAAATAAATGTGAAATAAAGCAGAACTATTACTTCTTATAATCAGTTTCTTAGTTATGAGATGTAACATTTCCACTTTATTCAGCACTAGTCAGACCTCATCTGGAGGATTGTGTCCATTTCTCATCACACTTTTGTTCTATGCAACAACAACAACAACAACAAAAGTACTTACTGTACTATATGAGCAAAAGGTTGACTATGCTGATCATACATCACTCTCTAATGTTTGCTTTATTTCCCACATTGTTGCAACTGCTTTCCTCCTATCAGCATCATGCTCGGGGTTCAAAGTGTAGCAAATGTATCTCCATTTTATCTTCTTAGAACTTAACAGGGCATCACAAACTTTGGGTTCTGCTCATGCAGAACCTCATGTGCTGTTTAACATATCCTGGAATTCTTAGCTGGGTTGCCTTGGGGCAAATTGCTCTAATAAATGAGGGGGATGTTCAGATGCAAAGCTCAAAAGAAACCACCTACATCTATTTCACATTCCCTTCCCCCATCCCAACAAGTGGTTCCAGCTAAATGAGGTTTCCATTGCTGAGGGAAACTGTGCAGGCTCTTAAAACCAGTCCTCAACCACATCAGGATATGATGGAACTGCCATGTTGGGAAGCATAAGGGATTACCTAGGCAATGGCAACTGTGGTTTGCAGGCAGGTTCTGGGCCCTGAAACTATTCTCTTTTGCCACAAATTTTATTCCAAGTGTAGCAGTTTGTCCACCAGTTGCTCTGGATTGGGTGGGCTATACATCATAATAAGTCCCAAATAAACTATTAAAGGTACATGAGCCCTGTCTTCCTTTGCATCTAGTATCAGAGAATGTACAAAATCAAAAAATGTAATTTTGAGATTTCATATTGAAATTATTTGAACTCTCCTTGAGATTCCTTGTGCAGCCTGAGCCCCCAAATTCACTTTATATGAAGTGTCAGTGGTAACTAACTGTATCAGTCTACTCTGATGATAAAAGGCTGTGGACTTCTATCTCTGCCACCACATTTTAAATAACCTCAGACCCTGTCTCATGATTCCAGCTGCAAGTCATACTGGATGACATCCTGACTAACTCTGCATGCATTAAAAGAAACATATATCATGGATGAGGGAGCTGATCTGGCATGTATAACTGAGACCTGGTTGAGGGAGGCAAGTAGCCCAGTGTGGGCTCAGCTTCTCCCTCCAGGTTACTCTGTTGTGGAGCAGGTTAGGGGACGTAGGGAGGGGTGTGTGTGGAGTGGCTGTGGTTCATAAAAACACTATCTCCATTACCAGGGCCTCTGTGAGACAGTTGACTTATATTGAGTGTGTATTTCTGAGGCTGGGAACTAGGGATAGTTTGGGGATTCTGTTGGTGTACCACTCACCCCGCTGCCAAACTGACTCCCTAACTGAGCTGACGGAGCTGGTCGCGGAGTTGGTGTTTGAGTCTCCCAGGCTCTTGGTGGTGGGGGACTTCAATATCCACTTTGGGACTGCCTTGTCTGGTGCGGCTCAGGAGTTCAAAGCGGCCATGACAACTATGGGCCTATCCCAATTAATTTTTTAACCAACTCATGTTGCTGGCCACACACTGGATTTGGTCTTCTGTTTGGATCAGGGGGGTGTTCCGTGGGTGGGGGATCCGGTGGTTACCCCATTGTCATGGACGGGCCACTACCTGGTTAAGGTTAGTATCACGGTCACAACCCACCCCTGCAGGGGTGATGGACCTGTTAGGATGGTCCGCCCAAAAAGGCTGCTGGACCCAGCAGGTTTCCAAAAGGCCTTGGAGGGTTTCGATGTTGGCATAGCCGGTGATTCTGTCGATGCCCTGGTGGAAACCTGGAAAAGAGAATTCACCAGGGTAGTAGATATTATTGCTCCTAAACATTCCTCCAGGCCTGCTTCTAAGATGGCTCCCTGGTACACGGAGGAGTTGTGGGGGATGAAGCGGCTTGGTAGGTGACTGGAACGCAAGTGGAGGAGAACTCGGCTCGAATCTGACAGGATGCAGCATAGAACCCATTTGAAGACCTACGCAATGGCAATGCACGCAGTAAAAAAGTGTTTTTGGTCAGTGTGCATTGTGTCTGCGGGTTCACGTACGGCAGAGTTATCCTGGGTGGGGAGGAGTATAATGTCTGCTCCTTCTGCCTCAAATCAGCTCCTGGAGATCCTCTGCTGTAATGCCTTTAGTGGGTTCTTTGCGGATAAAACCGCCTGTATTCGGGCCGACTTGGACTCCACTATTTCTGCAGGGTCCGTGAGGGAGGTATCCTGCGATCCCTCTTGCAGTGTTAGGTTGGATCAGTTTCTATCTGTGACTCCTGATGATGTGGACAAGCTGCTTGGAGCAGTACGGCCTACCACTTGTTCTCTGGATCCTTGCCCAACCTGGCTGCTTCGATCTAGCAGAGAGATTGTTGGAGATGGCCTAGTTAATATCATAAATGCATCGCTGAGGGAGGGTAGGGTGCCTCCCTGTTTGAAGGAGGCAATAGTTACACTGCTTCTTAAGAAGCCTTCCCTGGATCCCTCAGCGATGGATAGTTATAGGCCAATCTCCAATCTCCCCTGGCTGGGCAAGGTAATCGAGAAGGTGGTGGCTAACCAGCTCTAGGCGGTTTTGGACGAAACTGATTATCTAGACCCATTTCAAACTGGCTTTAGAATGGGTTATGGAGTTGAGACAGCCTTGGACGGCCTGATGGATGACTGTTACCGGGGAATTGACAGAGAGTGTGTGACTCTGTTGGTCCTCTTGGATCTCTCGGCGGCATTCAATACCATCGACCATGGTATCCTTCTGGGTTGCCTGGGGGAGTTGGGAATAGGGGGCACTGCTTTGCAGTGGTTCCGTTCCTAGCTCTTGGGTAGATCCCAGATGGTGGAGCTTGGTGACAGTCACTCCTCAAAGCAGGAGCTGTTATATGGAGTCCCTCAGGGCTCCACTCTGTCACCAACACTTTTCAATATCTACATGAAACTGCTGGGTGAGGTCATCAGGAGATTTAGTGCTGGGTGTTATCAGTATACCGATGACACCCAAATCTACTTCTCCCTTTCATCTTCAGGAAATGGCACTCATTCTCTAAATGCCTTCCTACAGGCAGTAATGGGATGGATGAGAGATAACAAATTGAAGCTGAATCCAAGCAAGATGGAGGTACTCATTGTGGGGGCTCAAAATCTGAGGAGTGAGTTAGATCTTCCTGTTCTGGATGGGGTTACACTCCCGCAGAAGGAGCAGGTGCACAGCTTGGGAGTACTCCTGGACCCAGGCCTCACCCTGGTTTCTCAGGTGGAGGCCATGGCCAGGAGTGCTTTCTATCAGCTTTGGCTGATTTGACATCTGCGCTCATTCCTTGAGGAGGATGACCTCAAAACAGTGGTGCACCAGCTGGTAACCTCCCGGATTGACGATTGCAATGTGCTCTACTTGGGGCTGCCTTTGTATGTAGTTCAGAAACTTCAATTAGTTCAGAATGCGGCAGCCAGATTGGTCTCTGGGGCAACCCGGAGAGACCATATTACGCCTATTCTGAAACAATTGCACTGGCTGCCAATATGTTTCTGGGAAAAATACAAAGTGCTGGTTATTATCTTTAAAGCCCTGAACGGCTTAGGCCTGAGAGCGCCTTCTTTTGCATGATCCCCACCGCACATTAAGGTCATCTGAGGAGGTTCCTCTCCAGTTACCACCAGCTCGTCTGGTGGCGACTCGGAGGTGGGCCTTCTCTATAGCTGCTCCGGGGCTGTGGAATGAGAATTCTCTATTAGCCTTCAGGAGAGTCCTTAAAACGTATTCGTTTGGCCTGGCTTTCCAGGGTTTTTAAATGTGTTTTAATATTCTAACCCGATTTGGGGGATTTTAATCACTGTAATTGTTTAATTGTTGTTTTAAAATGTTTTTAAATTATTAATTGTTATATTGTTTTTAATTTGTTTTTAGCTCTTTATTGTTTTATTGGTTTGTTTTAATTGTAAACCGCCCTGAGCCATTTTGGAAAGGTGGTATATAAATCAAATCATTCATTCATTCATATATATACACACACACACACACACACACACACACACACACACACACACATATATATACACACACACACACACACACACACCCCAGATGCACTTCTGCTTCTATATTGTGGGTGCTCATGGGTTGGGGGGGATTTTCACCAGTCTGCCATTCCCCCAGAAGTGCTCTATGCAATGCACAAATATGTCCCTGAGGGTGGCATGGCCCGGACGGACATGTCTATGTATTGCACAGACTGCTTCTGGGGAAACAGAAGGCTTGCAAATTTTGCACCCATGCAAAAGCTGGAACACATCCACTGCATGCACACAGTGAGTAAGGATGATACTAAGCCGATTCATTACTAATGAGCAAGGGTGTCAGTCACTAGCCCAATTAATTCATTATGCTGTATGGGTGTACAGATATCTGTACACTCGTATACATGTTTGTGTGAATGACTCTACCTGTGTTTATTTCAAAAGTTAACCTGGATACAGGCCCTTCAAATGCATGGTACAGATAGGAAGTGTGTTTCTGTACCTGTGTAAAGCATAACATGTGAATGAGAAAACCTGTGCAGTATCTGTACCTGCATGCACTGTACACTCATCGTATGAGTGTTGAACATAAAGTGTGAATGGGCCTACTGTCTTTTCTAGAAATTAAGATGAGAAAGGCCAGACAACACTGCACTTCTGTAAATATTTATCTATTTATCAAATTTTTAGATTGCCCCAAACTTCCATCTCTGGGCAGTTTGCAACAACATAAAACAAATTAAGACAAAAATGAAAACCTGAGAACAATTTAAAACTCAGTCAGGTGTAAAAGCTTGGGTGAAAAAATAAAAGTCTCTAATGATTTTTTTAAAAATGTCATAGATCCCAGGGATGGGCCCCCCTCTTATTTCAGCAGGGAGCGTATTCCAGAGTCTTGCCACAGCAACAGAGAAGGCCCATCCCTGTGTCGTGACCAGATGAGCTGGTGGCAACTTCAGACAGACCTCTCCAGATGATCTCAATGGGCAATGGGGCTCATAGCCAAGATGACATTATCTTAAATATCCAGGGCCTAAGCTATCATATCACAACTGCACCCTCCTATCATCATTTTTATCTACCCTGTAACACAAATGCACAGACTATTTGGGACAACAGAATGAGTGAATTATTCTCACAGATGTGCCCCAAGTACAGTTGTGAGGGAGAGAATTCTGCTCTCCAAGCCTCACAGCATTAACTCATTCAATATTTCCCCCTCCTTCTACCCCCACCCCCACTGAAGATCAAACATCTGTTACTTCATTTGTATAGAACCTAAATATCCATAGATCCTTGAGTGTTAATTACCAAAGGCCTGATAAAAATTTTAAACCACCAGCTGTTGTCATCAAGATGGCTGCAGGGACATCATCCATGTAATAACAGGATGAGAAGAAAAAGAATGACAGTAAAACTTTCATTGGGACTGTAGCTGTTGCCAAAGAAGTGCACTGAGCTGCTACACAGCACCTGCAGCTCCAAGCATCAGCTGGAAAGAAACAGGGAGAAAACAAAGCCTGGATCTCCGGGGAAGGGGAGGGATTGGATGCAGCAACTTTTCCCTCTGTCGGCTTAACAATTCACCTGTTGGAAGAGCTCTCTTCTACACTCTGAAGACAACAGTTTCCATGCTTGAAGCACACCAGGTAATATTAAACAATAGAACTCTGTCGTTCAGGTGCACCTCTAAATTTCTGCAGTTTAGGGATTTGTTTGGACTTTGAAGAAAAGCAAATGGCTGAAAAATGAAATGGCAGAAATAGTCTACATACCCTGTTTCCCCGAAAATAAGACCTACCCTGAAAGTAAGACCTAGCAGTAATTTCTGATGTACCGCTAATTGCCCTAGTGCATTTTTTGGGGCTAAAATTAATATAAGACACTGTCTTATTTTCGGGGGGAAACGGTAGTAGTCTACACTGGGCTACAAGATGCACATCTAGAGGTCATCCATACATATCAAAAACTGCTCTGTCTGGGTTTGGGGGCTGTGTGTGCTCCCAAATTTCGGTTGTGTGGAAGCAATGTAAGAGGAAAACCTAAATAGAAGTGACTGTGACTAAGCAAGGTAGGAGGGAAACCTGGGTAGATTTTCCTCCTACCTTGTTTCCACACAATCACTTCTACACAGATTTTCCTCTCACCTTGCTTCCACAAAATCGAAAATTGGGAGCACACACAGCTCCCAAACCAAGGTAGAACAGTTTTTGTTTGTGTGAATGACCTCCTAGTCTATGCACCAGTCAGCAAAGGAATATGATTAGTATTAACCATTTAATATACAACTTTCTATTTCTATAGGAACCTTAATACTTCCATACAGACAAAGCCATACAGACAAAGCCATTTAGGATTGACCATCAACAGTAAAAGATCCAGCAGTCAAGAAATATGCCGCAGACTAGCACATAGTAGGATTGCAAGGAAGGCCTTGGAAAGGATATTTAGATACCGTAATTGTTAATTGGTGTTTATATTTATATTTCTGTTTTAATTGTTATTGGTTTTAATAGTTTCTGTTTTAATCATAAACCGCCCTGAGCCATTTCGGAAGGGTGGTATAAAAATTGAATTAATTAATTAATTAATTAATTAATTAATTAAATGTGTCTACACCTACAAAGATTATAATCGTCCGGAAAATGGTTTTCCCTGTGACACTCTATGGATGTGAAAGCTGGAGTTTGAAGAAGCAAGATAGAAAAAGTATTGACGCTTTTGAACTTTGGTGCTGGAGAAAACTTTTGCGGATAACATGGACAACCAGGAAAACAAACAAATGGATCATAGAACAAATCAATCTAGAATGTTCACTCGAGGCACAAATGACCAGGCTCAAACTATCATACTTTGGACACATTATGCGAAGACCCATCTCCATTGAGAAGCCTATAATGCTGGGGAAAGTTGAAGGAAAGAGAAGAGGACAACCAGCAGCAAGGTAGATGGAGTTGATTACGACAGCAATGAATGCACCACTGAGAGACCTTAAAGGCCAAGTTGAAGACAGATCATCCTGGAGAGAATCTATCCATGTGGTTGCTAAGAGTCGACACCGACTTGATGGTACTTAATCAATCAATGGACAAAGCACATACATAACTCATCATCTGTGTATGTTGGATGGCCATGAGAGAGAGGCCTTCTTGCTGGTCGTCCCAGCCTATGGATATTCCTACCTCTTTGGGAATGTTTTAGTACCTATCAAAAACCCAGTTTATCCATATGGAATTCTCTCCAAATGTGTGAGATGTTTGGTTTTAAAAATTCTTTCTGTTTTTGTTGTCTGGCAATACTCTTCCATTGTCTTTTATACTGTTGTATAAGTAAATTCTTGTTTTAATTTTCATTATTCAAGTCACTTTGATTTTTTCAAAGAAAGGTGTGATTCAACAATAAATGTGATATTCGCTGATATTATTACCCAAATAAATCTCTCTAATCTAATACATGTGATAAGTGCATCCTTGTTTGTTTCACCATATGAACAGTCTTACATGTGACTTTTCTAAAAGTAGTAATGCTTGAAAAGTTCTCCTAACCCAAATTTCTCCACAGTTTTTGGAATTATTAATTACTCAATTCTGTTACCAAAGTGCAACCAATTTATTAGGAATTCTCCACGATTCTCGTTTTGTTTCTGAATTTTGTACAGAGCAATTGAACATAAACAGTTTTCTGCAGTTCTTAGCTCCTTCAATTCATTCACATCTCCTCTTCTGCTCCACCTGTATATCAGCACTTTAACCACACTATATTAGACTACTAGACTAGGACTGGGGACACCCTAGTTCAAATCCCCCTTCCGCCATGAAACTCACTGGGTGTCTCTGGGCTGATCACTTATATCTCAGTCTCATCTACCACACAGGGTTGTTGTGAGGATAAACATAACCACGTACACCATTCTGAGCTCTTTGGAGGATGAGCAGGATATAAAGGTAACAAAATAAATTATTTATTTATGATCCAAAACAGGATCATGTTTTGTTCTAGCAAGTTTTCCTGTGTAGTGTTTTCTTCATCATCTTCATCCTTTCTTAATGAGATTCTTAAGAGGATGAATAAATTAAGACATAGCTATCTGTCTTGTGTCTTAGCATGCTACATTCCTGTAGGCCTACAAGAACAATATTCATGCAGAGGTTAGTAACACTGAGCGACACTACTTTTCATCAGGTTTTACTTACTCCTATGTGTTAGTTGTGGCATTGATTTTAAAGGTTGTTCCCTAAATGGACTACAGCAGAACGATTTTCATTGTGGCAGGCTTCTGTATCCTTTAGATTTTAAAGGAATTGGATGGTTCCAGGAAACTGCAGTGTCATCAGCAACCACCAAAACTTGAGCTTAAAAAGCAAATATTTACTGGGAGGACATCTTAGTTTTATCATCAGCTACATAACAAATTGCAATTGTAATCATCAGATTGCAATTATAATCATCTAAGCAGTAAGCAAACAGAATCACTGGAGCAAATGTCCTAGTTTGGGTGATACAAAAGTGCAGGGGGAAATTAGTGCTGAGGCACTGATGGACTCCTACCCATTTGTGGGGGGATTCCCACAGTGGCATCTCCCACCCTGGCATCTCCAAGACAGGGCTGAGAGAGATTCCTGCCTGCAACCTTGAAGAAGCCATTGCCAGTCTGTGTAGACAATACAGAGTGAGATGTACCAATGGTCTGACTCAGTATATGGCAGCTTTCTGTGTTCCTATGTTTCACTGCACACTTGTGTGATATATTGTGGGATGGCCCGGATGTTCCATGCTCCCTGGGGCAGCAGCAGACCATCTGGGCATGCAATCCACTTGCCCAGAAGATCCTCAGATACTGTCTGCAGCCTTCCCTGCAGCCTGCCCGGTTGTGAGAATGACTACTATATATTTCAAGTTTGGATGGTAAATTAGCTGCAGATCTGGCTGCCCTTCTGCAGCTAACACAGCTTATGATGGCAACTAGCCACAACAGTTATTCATTCATTCATTCATTCATTCATTCATTCATTCAATATGCCACCCTTTCTAAAGTGGCTCAGGCTGGTTTACACTAAAATAAAAAATAAATTAAAATTAACGTCAAAATCAAAATCAAAAACTAAAACTAAAACAGATTAAAATTAGATAATATTAAAACTGGATATCATTAAAAGCTAGGATAAAAAGATTATCCTAGTATTGAAGATTATCACTGAAGTATTGAAGAGTATCACTGAAGCATTGAAAAGTATTGAAGAGTATCACTGAATCACATAAAACAACCTGTTATTTTCTAAATTCTTGTTACACATGTGAAAAGATTCATATATGGAAGTATAATATCATGAAAGACAGTAATATCAGCTGCAGTACTGTGTGCGACTAAAATTTCCTGAAGCATATTGATCTACTGTCAGATCACTGTCACTGTAGACAGGATATTAGACTAGATAGACCACACCTGTATGTAGAGAGATATACATGCTCATCATTAATGCCTGTAAAAATATGCTGGTTATTGGATTTCACTATAATTCCCTGCCTATGTGACCCAGTGTAAATGTAGGTGTATGTAAACAACAGTCCTGTTTATCCAGACTTCTAATCCAAATGTTTTGGATATCCCTTGACTTAGACTTAGAATTCTGCCCCCACCCCCACCAAAGAAGCATATCTTTCAAATAAAAACCCTACTCTGTGGGAGATGCATATCAGCCGAGGGTAAACAACCAGCAATTTAAAATGCATTTATTTATATTTCTATCTATAGAAACCGCCATTGAAACTTTTGTTGAAAAGTGGTATATAAATAATCATCATACAGTTGTCTTCGCCAACCACAAGGGTTCTGTTCCCAGAAAACCTCATGATCGGTGCATTCACAGTAGACAAGCCAATGAAGCCAATGGCAAACAGGGGGTTAGGGGAATTATGGTTGCAGAAAGACTGAAAATAAGGTAAAAATAGATAGAATCGCCCCCTGACCCCCGGAAAATTGCCCACAGACCCCCATAAATTGCCCCCAACCCCCCAAATCACTCCCAAACCCTCAGAAATCCCCCCCAAAATCCACCAAATTAAAAAAAAATTCCAGTCATGGATACTCAAATCAGTAATTGGGAGAACTGCAATTGGCGAGAGACGATTGTATTCATATACATTTCTGCATCTTCTACACCAGGGATTCTCAACGTGTGGGTCCCCGGATGTAATTAGACTTCAACTCCCATAATTCCCAACCAAAGGCCACTGGGGCTGGGGATTATGGGAGTTGAAGTCCAATAACATCTGGGGACCCACACATTGAGAAACCCTGTTCTACACCATCAGAAATCCTTATGAACAACCTATCCTGTTTGTATAGCTGACAACCCATGTAAAGCTAAATCATAGCATATTGATACTAGCCGGGAACAATTCGGCTCCCTACTGCCAAAACTCCCTGCTGACTTCCTGGCCATCCATCCACCATAACATTTCAGCAAGGAGCAAGGGGTTGCTTTAAATGGAGGCAGGCAAATCCTACCTGCCCCTCTGTCAAGCCGCTGCCACCTCATGCTGCCCCATTTGGTGCTGTTGCAATCGAAGTTAGTCTGTTCCAGCAGCAGTCCATGCCACTGGCTCCTTTAAAGCACCACGGCAATGGGATACCGTCACCGTGTCAAATTAAATGGGCCAGCGGCACGGACTGCCACAGGCATGGACTAACTTCGATTGCAACACCACCACGATGGGCAGTGGCAACTTGACACCTCGATTTATTTAAGACAACCCCTTGCCCCTGGGATGTGCCCAAAGCAATTCATGGGCATCCCTGATTGATACTACAATAGTTCCTGAACATGTTAAAATTAAGGGGAATTATGGAAATAATAGAGAAAGACAGTTAAGTTTATACCATCCACTGTTCTCTCTAATCTTTTTCATCTGTGTGCGAAATGTGCTTTGTTCCGGGCAGCAGTATCAAGGCAATGTGTGCAGATGTGCATTCAGAATGGGACCTTCCCAATTCAACCTGAGAGGGAACTAAAATTAACTGAGCGGACATATAAAAATGTGTGAGTGCATGCATGTGTGCATACCTTAGAGGGAACACTGATACCATCCAGATGTTGGCTAATGAGGAACTGTATCCAGCCCTCCTGCCATTAAGAGAATGTAACACTACCCAGTTTGGTCAATCTGTACCTTACATCCTTATGCATCTTTATTCACAAGTTCCATTGTATTCAGTGGGGGTTACTCACAAGTAAGTGTGCATGCAATCACAACCTTAATATATTACATTGCTAATGTAAAGGGCTATCACATCTTTTGTTCTCTGCTTTCCATGGGCCAGCAAGTTCTGATTAGGACAAGAGCTACATTCTCAAAGCTGCTAATTTTTCTGTTTTCAAATGAGAAGTCTCCATTAATAGTTGTGTATCACAGCATACACTACTGTGTTAGCCATAGTCCTTCGGATTAACTCTTAACCTATTTAGTTTGCAGGAGGCTTCCTCCACCACCATCTTAAACTGAATTGCAGACAGGTCTCATTATCATGACCTTAACACACGTTTCCCCCCCCCCTCTTGAATTTATTTCCATATATTTAACACCATGCTGGAGAAAGTAGTCTATGAAACTGGAAAACCTTTAACACACATGGTGAACCATGGTCAGTTCTAAAAAATATTGGTTAGCCTACTTTCTGACAGTAATGATACTTAAGAGGGGTGTGTGTGTGTGTCTGTTCATGTATCCCCCCCTCATTAACATTTCTGTTTACAGTTAGTTAGAAACAACTGTTCAAAACTGTCATAAACCCAAATTTGTAATTGCAAGATTTGCAGAGGCTCTTAAGCTTCTAATTCACTGGAGAAGTACATATCAGTAACTTGGTATCCTATTAATCTAGCCTTTCGATACTGGTCTGTTGCCAAGCAATATCCAGCTAAGAAGGTTACATAGCTTTCTGCTTTGAATACTGTCAGCTAAAAGGAACTTCTCTATGTGCATCTAATAGCAGAAGAAACTTCAGGCATTTAAGACAGACAGCACAGTGGCCTCTAGTGGCCAGCATGGAAACAAATGGTCAGATTAGACACACTTTAGAATTGGCCATTAATTCAGCCTGGTTATTTATCTATCATATTTATATACCGCCTGATATATAAATCTCTAGGCGATGTACAGAGTCAAAATTACATCATAAAATAAAAAAAATTAAAACAGTTTTACAGATTAAAAACAATTCACAGAGTAAAAGAATTAAAACAATTTCGTAGAACAAAACAATTAAACAGTTTATATTTTAATTAAAAGCCTGGGGAAACAGATGTGTCCTAAGGGTCTTTTTAAAAAGAGCTGGAGAAGCTCTTGTTTTGACAGGGAGAGCATTCCAAAGCCCTGGGGCAGCCACAGAGAAGGCCCGGCCCCAAGTCACCACCAGAAGATCAAGCAGCAGCTGTAACCAGCCCTCCCTAGATTATTTTAATGGGTGACAGCGTTCATGACAAAGAAGACGGTCTCTTAAATATCCTGGACCTAAGCCATTCAGGGCTTTATAGGGCTTTATTCGGAAACATAGAGCAACTGGCCCTATCTAACCCCAGCACAGCATCCTTCCAGTAGCTGGTGCTGTTATCTGCCATGTTTCTTTTTAGATTGTCAGCCCTTTGGAAACAGGGGACCATCTTTTTTATGTCTTTTTTATTTTTCTGTGTAAACTACTTTGGGAACTTTGGTTGAAGAGCAGTATATAAATATTCATTAATAATAATATATATATTTTAATTGTTAAATTTGTATACTGCCTTTCATTAAAACAACCCCAAGGAGGTTCACACAAAAACTAAAACAAGGCTATAAAAATTACACAGTTAAAATATTAACCTACAATATTGAAAACACATAATATAATAAAATAAAATAAAAATAAACAAAAAGTAAGCTTATGTAGATTTAACTAAGGGTTTATTCAGAAACAACTCCATTTTCTCCTTCTCCTTCTCGACTCCATCCTCCACACTCTCTATAGGATCCTCACTGAGACAAACATCTCAACAATAAAACATACAAGTTTACTAGATAGAATACAATAATAGGCTAACTTCTTAAATATTAAATATGTTTCTTTGGGAACCAACTTCAGTTTTGTTTCAACAGTTCCAGTAGGCAACAGCTGACTTTATGAAACATTACTGATACGGTGAATTTGATATAGATGTTCTGGTCAGTTGATCTGAATAGAGAATGTATATAAAAACCAGTAGTGTGTACCTGCACTGGATGTCATGGACCAGCATTTCACAAAGTGACAACACTGATAAGAGATTCTGTGAATTGCCTAGTCAATGTACATAATTTGTTGATTGTACATAATCAGGTTGAGGCTATGGCCAGGAATGCTTTTTTCCAGCTGTGACTGATTTGACAACTCTGCCTGTTCCTTGAGGAGAATGACCTGAAAACTGTGGTACACCAGCTGGTAACCTCCAGGTTGGACTACTGCAATGCACTCTACATGGGGCTGCCTTTGTACATCGTTTGGAACTTGACATTGCTGGCATATGAGATTAATAAATTAGTAGTTAAATGAGTCTATGACAATATAGAAAATAGGGTTATGTCCAGTAATAGTGTGGTCAGTGCAGATTAAAGGAGTGAGCTGACAGCACAGTTCATCGTCTGGCTTGGTTCTTTGATATATATGTAAAAATCTATATTTAATATACAAGATATTTAATATACAGGATAATTTATTCACTGGGATTCTGTTCTTGCCTATAGACGCAAATACAGAAACCATTAGTAAAGATCCTTACCCCAGGGATTAGGTTCCTTTCAAAAAAGGGGGTCAAAGGTCAGAGGGGGATAAGAGGAGAAAAGCATAGTACTGGTGGCCCTCATTATTCATGAGGGTTCTGTTCTCGCCTATAGATGCAAGTACGGAAACGGCAAATAACAAAACCTTGAGTTTTGGGGAATTGGGGGGGTAGGGGGGCAAAATGCAGAAATGAGATGATAAAAAGGACAGTACCTTATTCTTCAGGTCTTCAGAAATGCCCCCATAAAACCCATAAAACAGTTGAATATTCACCACACACACACACACACAAACACACGCTCTCTGCTGGAAAATGTTGGCCAGAAATGACATCAGAAGTCATTTATGTGTCATTTCCGGCCACTCAGAACTGCAGATAGGTGAATTTCACCTATTTTTCTACCCACGGATAACTAAACTGGGTCTCTAAGACCCAATCATGGATATGCGAAACTGCAAGTATGGAGTCTGTGATAGATTTCTGTGTAATTTTCACAGAAAGATATAGATATTTAACAAAGAACAGAAACTAAAGGGCTCCATACTCCAAAATGGTGGCTGGAAAGGACATTGGAAGCAATTTCCGGCTGTTCAGGAATTGCAGATAGGAGAAAATAGCCTATTTTTTTGTATTGTGGATAAAGAAACCAGGTCTTTAAGACCTATCCGCAGATACAGGAAACCACAACCCACGGAAATGTGGATAATGAGGTCCTCCTGTATTGACTCAATCTGGTTACTCTTATGTAAAGCCATACATCCTCTTTGGTCCTCTTTTATTAGGGTAGGAATTTCTCCGCCTCCCTCCAAAAGATAATGCAATATTTAGCATTTATAATTTCACAGGTTCACCCCTATGTTTACCCCTTACTCTAAACCAGGCCTACTCAACTTTGGCCCTTCTGCAAATGTTGGCCTACAACTTCCATAATCCATGGCTATTGTCCACTGTAGCTAGGATTTATGGGAGTTGTCGTCCAAAAACAGCTTGTGGGCCGAAGCTGAGAAGGCCTGCTCTAAACAGACAGAAAAACTGGTTATAATTATAGAAGCAGTTTAGCCGCTCCCCTCCATAATGATTTCACTTTCAACTACACAGAGATTAAAAGGTACATTGTTTACCACATTTAAAAGTTTCCATTCAAGGTTGTTTTCCAAACTGGCTATTTGTCATTCACATGGGCAGAAGGAGACACTTGGACTGTCATTCCAGTTCAGTGACATGAAAGCCAGGAGGCCGCTTGCCGCTCTTCCACGGCGCAGCCATTTGTCCCAGCCCCCTTCCCAGGGAGAACGTGGGACATGGGAGCCGCTGCTGATTGGCTCCCAGGCACTTCCGCTGCAAACCAGAAGTGTTGAGCCCGCAGCGCGCCTGCGCGAGCTCAGTCTGCCTCTCGCATTCGGACCCTCCCACCCATCCCTTGGATATAGACTGGGCATTCGCTGGTCGCCATTTGGGGCCGGGCAGGAATTTTTTGGGTCTACGCCTGTTTGGCTTTTGGTGTGCACCTTTTTTCGCCTGCCTCAGGCTATATCTGAGTTCCTAGGTAGCTAGGTAGTGGATTAAATAGGGCTATTTTCAGTGGGTTGGCAGGTACAGTGCGGTGAGGGAATGCTAATTAAGGGGGTGTGGCACCTTAGGTAAGATGTAAATCAAGGAGGAGGAGCTGATCCCTTGAGGCTTGACAGATCAGGGATGACGCTTGACTCCTGCCCCTCCTCAAGCGACACCCTATACGTATGGCTGTGCAGCATCGTTGGGGGTGTCGCTTGGGAGGTCAGAAACCTGACCTTAGGTCGGCAGAGAAGGGCGCCTCCGCTGGAGAGCAGATGACCTGCCTAGAGCCAAGGTGCTATTGCCACAGTCTGTTAGGTGGGGGCGGCCACAGCATGGCCGGCCTACTAGGCACCGCACTGCTGTGGGGGGATGTCTATGCAATCCCAGCCAATCAGCCTGTACCATAAACTTCAATAAAATTGACCGTTCCTTCCATAGCAATGTCTCAGCGTCTCCTTGGGGGGTCTGGGCACAATGTCACTTTCAATCTGCAGCAGAGGGATTCCCCAATAGAAGGTTAAATCTACATGGGTCTATGTGGGGCTGCCTTTGTACATAGTTTGGAAACTACAGTTGGTACACAATACGGCAGCCAAATTGGTCTCTGGGTTTACCCGAAGGGACTATATAACACTGATTTTGAAAGAACGGTACTGCAGTTTTAATGTGGTTTTATTTATTGAGATTTTATCTGTTTTATGAATTTTAACTTTTATATTGTTTTATGTTTTAATTTGTGCACTGCCTGGAGATTTCTATATCAGACGGTATAGAAATACAATAAATAAATAAAATAATAAATCAACTACTTTGATTAAAAAATTTGTAGGTAGCAAAACAGCTTAAAATGTAAGACTAGCCTTCCCATCCTCTTAACTTTCAGAAGCCAGTAACTGCAGCTTATCTAAATACATTTTTTTTTTACTATTCTGTTTGATTTATAGCTCTGAAAATAATATCCATCCATCACAACCAAACCAAAATTTGTTGAACAGGGATATAGTGTTTGAAGAAATAAGAGTGGGCACATAGCAAATTAATTGAAATATTGTTATAGATGATTTTAATTTTTGTTCTATTCATTTGATTGTGTTATTTTAAGAAAATAATTGCTTATAAACTGAAATTAATTAAAATTTGTGGACCCAATTTAGAGAACTTTAGCTTTACTTGATTTAAACTGAAGAAAATGAAACAGATGCTTTACTATCCTCACTGAAACTGAGTGGATCTGAAAGTGTTAACAGGGTTGAATCATAACCATCAAGTTTTATGAAAAATAATACTCATATGTCCTCCAATCCACATCCTACAAACTCTTTCTAGATGGTTAATGCATGAAAGAAGAGAATTGAAAAGATTTTTTTAAAAGTGGTTTTGAGTCACAGCCCAAACTATCGGTGTCAGTTTGGAACATTGCAATTTATCCACCACTAAGGAAATATTGCCACATTATAGGTATAGGTCTACACAGTTTAGGTATGGCCACAAGCCAACATACATTTAACAAAATTTTAGAGAGCTGATGTGCCCACTGCCATTAACCTATTACCACAGTGAGTACAGAGATCACTTCAAATCACTTTCTAACATCTCTGTTAGCATTGCTGGATTTTTCTCTTCATTCTCTATCAAAACTCCAGCCTTTTTCTTTTAACTCACATTTATAAAGAGCTACGCTCTATACCTCATTTATCTTCAATGTGCTCTCTCTCTCTCTCTCTCTCTCTCACACACACACACACACACACCCACACACACACACCCCACAGACAAAAATCCTTAGGCAAATGACATCTCCAACAGCACATATTTTATTTTGTAGAGAGGTTTCATCTTTCCTTCATCCTCCTGTTAAAAGCAGTTGTAAGAAAATCCCTAGCAGCCAGGATTACAGAGCATAAGGGTATATTCTCCCCAGATTCAGTGCTTGCTCTGAATCTCCCCAGATTGAGCTCTTGTCTGCAGCTGAATGAAGGGTGATGGATGTTGGCAGGAGGCATGGCCAACGACAGCATGGGTGGGGTGCTAGTCAACGTTGCTGTTCCCTCTCTTCCTGGGCCAGGCTGAACAGGTTTTCTGAGAATCAAGATTCTTTAAATCAAACACTGAACTTTTAAACTGCTCAATACAAAATGGTCTCCCCAGTGCGATAGGATGCAGAATATAAATTTAGTATTTTGCATGACTGTGGGATATTGTGGCAATAGCCACTGGCTTCGATGGTTTTAAAAGGGGATTAGACAAATTCATGGTGCACAGATCGACCAGTGACAATTAGCCATGACGGCTTCTATGCAACTTCCATTTTCAGAAGTAGCATGCCACTGAATATCTGCGGCTAGAAAGCAACAGTGTCCAAGAGGTATTACCTTCATGCCCTGCTTGTGGGCTTCTCAGAACTATTTGGTTAGCCACAGCGGGAAGCAAGATGCTGGACAAGATGGACTTTGTTCTGATCCAGCAGGACTCTTCTTAACGGCTACAACACTGGATGCAAAATCTCTGTATACTGCAGCAAATGCCTGCTTTGGCCTCTCCCTACTTCCCTCTAGGATACTTTATCTGCCTTTAAATCTTTGGTTTCCATAGAAACAGAAGTACTGTAATAAAGTGAAGACAAAAATATTGTATTCTGTCAACGTAGATTGTTTTCGTAGAGACAGGTGGCTGCTGACTGTATGTGGGCACACACACAGGGCCTTGTGTTATGCGCTCACTCTTGAATTCAGTTCCTACCTTGTAGGACTCATCTACTATTAATAAGTATTGCAATCCCATAACCTTTTTCTCCTCCTTACTGCCAGCTTCCTTTGTTCTCTCTGAAAAGAAAAGAAAACCTGTTCCCTATGCCTAGCAGTCAGTGAATATATGAGAGCCAATCAAAGGGTATTTTTGCTACACAAGTGGATAGTCCTAAAGAGATTTTCCCTCCTAAAAGGGTAAACAACATATAAACTCCACTATCTCTGTTGGGTGCAATTCCTATGGGCTCCAATTACTTACAAAGCCCACCAAAAAGTTCAAGACATATTATGAGAAGTGTATTACCTAACTGGTGAAACATCCGCCATGGTGGGCAGGATATACAGAGAAAGAGGTTTTATACTTCAAGGACCTTGGTGGTGTGTGCATATACACATGCATGTGAGCACCAATGTATCTCAACGTACTTATATCCAGAAGCACATTGCAGAATCCATGTTGGTCAGGACACACTTCCCAGTCAGTGTGGAGAACAGCTTTTAGTGCTGAACTGAAATGCCTCCCTCATTTTTTCCATCATATTCTCTCACACTCAAAAGGCCTTCCCATATTCTCAGGTGGCAAAAATGCGAAGCCAATCTCAACAATTTTGGGGGTGGGTCTGAGAAAGTCCAAGAAAGTCCTTAGCCTATGCAGGTGCCATTCCCTCCCTCACAGAATGACATTATGTCATGACTGGGGTTGCCACTGCCTGCTGAGGCAATGTATAAAGTGTGTGTGTGTGTGTGTGCGCGCGCGCATGTGTGTGTGTGTGTGTGAGAGAGAGAGAAATGTCAACTAAAGATGTGCCCGAACTGGTTCAGGCACCTGCATCCAAAACAGTTTGGGGGGCGGGGATCAGCTCCTTTTAACAATTGCTGGAAAGCCAAAGTTGTTTCTTTTTTAACTCTTTATGCTATTGTCTGAAGGGCTATTATGGGATTTGGAATTCCAAAGCATTTTGATTATTTTATTGCTAACTTGGCAAATGTTGATTAACCTACTGCTAACTTGGCAAAGAGTCACCTTTTAACATGGTGATTCTCTTTATTTAGCAGGGGGAGAGTAACTGGCCCTATCCTACCCCAGCACAGTACTTCCAGTGACTGTTGCTGGTGTCTATCTTACGGGGGGTTTTTTAGATTGTAAGCCCTTTGGGGACAGAGATTCATCTTATTTGTTTGTTATTTCTCTGTGTAAACTGCCCCGAGCCATTTTTGGAAGGGCGGTATAAAAATAAAATAAATAAAATAAATACTGGTAATAACTAGATTTCTGCATTCAAATGTAGTAGATTCTAAACTCCACCCACTTTTGAACATGTATACCGACCACTATTTGTCTGCGTACATGCACATGCATGTGTGCATGTTGCACACAGAATAACAGTTCTGATTCTCTAACTGAAGTCCCATTTTTTGAGATGATAGAGATATATTCAACTCTCAGTTATCTAAGATCTCTTTTCAGCCTGAAGTTGATGCCCTTGCAAAGTATATCCAAGACAGGATAATTGATGACGTTAATGATTTTTAAATGGCAATAAAAACTATTTGTCCAGGACAGCCCTGACAATTGATTTGGTCATCATATCAATAAAGACAGATCTACATTCAAAGAATGTACACACCTTTCTCTTGGTTTTATGATCTCCACTACCACGTTTTCTTAATGTTTCACACACTTCAGTGTATTTATTTTGCTAACAACCTTAATTACTTCATTTACAGATAGCATACTGAGATGCAGGGAGAATGAAGGTTTGATTTGGAGTAAATGATGTCCTTAAGCACAGACAGAATTTGCAATTAATTTAAATAGGCAATGCAGTCTGTTCAATTCATGGTGCTCAGACCATGCATGGATCATTAATCTAAGCTTGCCTGAGCCATGGAAGTCCCACTGAAGCCCAAAGTACATGGTGCATGGGAGAGCCATGATTTGATCTCCTGGTATTTTTGTTTAACCCTTAACGCAGCCACCAGGGTAAGTATTGGTGCCATTTTCATGTTGACTCTCAGCCAAGTACCATTGTGGCTGTTGAGCTTCTTTGCGGCACAGCAGCAGTTCTTGTGGCTGCCATCTTCATTTATCAGTAAAGCAATGCATGCACTCCTGCCATATGTCACTAGGATCCAATGGTAGGGTCATTTCATTATGGTTTAAAAAAAAAAAAGGCAGCCACCAGGACTGCTGCTAAGAAACACTCCAAGTCACTGTTGCTACCATGGTAGCCAAGGTAAACTTCTCCAAACCCTTGTGGAAACTTACCTTAATGGTAATTTGGAGTGTTCTTCAGCAAGCACATTGGTGGCTGTTGACTTTCTTTACCTATAAGGCAACACAATCATTCCTGCTGAGAGATCACTAGATGCAGAAGTGGGGAATATGTATTACAGGCAAGCAAAGGATGACAGGCATCAACCACGCAGCTGCTTAAAAGCACCCAGAGCCACCACTGCCACCAAGGCAAACCTTCACAAGGGTTCAGGGGAGGCTTACCTTGACAGCCAGTGTGGTGTAGTGGTTAGTGTTGGACTAGGACCAGGGGACCAGGATTCAAATCCCCATTCAGCCATGAAACTCACTGGATAACTCTGGGCCAATCACTTGTCTCTCAGCCTAACCTCCCTCACAGGGCTGTTGTGAGGATAAACATAATCACCCACACTACTCTGGGCTCCTTAGAGGAAGAGAGGAATATAAATGTAAAAAATAAATAAGGCTGTGTTTCCACAATCACAGTGATCCTGGTTAAAGAGTTAACCAGGCTCACCAAGCCACATGCACTCCTGTGAAGTGTGACGTGAGAACACAGGTTTCCTAGGCAATCCTGGTCAAACCACTGCAGTTCAACTACATTTAACCAGGACTGTCAACGAGATGCTCAAATATGGTGTAACCAGGATTGCCCAGGAAATATGTGTTCTCACATCACGCTTTGTGGGAGCACATGAGCCTTGGCGATCCTAGTTAACTCTGACTCTAGTTAACCAGGATCACTGTGATTCTGAGAACACAGCCTAAATGTGCAATAATAAACAAATTGCCTTGGAGGTGGTATGTGCAGTAGTGGCTTGGAGTGTTTCTTGGTAGATATCAACTTTTTCCACCAGGCCTTAGCAGTGGTTCTGGGCCCTTTGATGGTGCTGGTAGGGGATGAATTAGGGAAGCAATGTTGAAGGAGGGATACTTAACAAGATATTAAAGTTGTTCTCACAACCAGCTGTACCCAGATAAGGCAGCGCGGTTGTGAGAAGTGCCGGGATCACTCTCAATCCTGACCCTCAGCAACAGGGTAGTCTGGGTTTGTAACTTGAGCTAATAGTGGAGTAGAAGGGCACGCTCACATCCTTCTAGGCCATTACCCATCATGTGAATGCTCGGGATGCCTGCAGCTTGAGTGTTCACAAAGCCAGGAGGCAAGAGCCAAGCCAGGTGGCAATCACCCAATGCACCACACTCCTGACTTCCTTCTCTGGCTTCTGGCTCACTTATCTTCAGTGCTCGCTTGCTCGCCTACATACACCCCACACACACACACACAAAATATGCTCTAGTATAAAACCTTGCAAGAGTAAAAACATGGAGCAACACACATTTACAGAACTTCCTAAAAGTGACTAATGTGGATTTTTGTTTTTTGCTGATTTCTCATAAAGATGGGCGTGAAGAGCCGTTGCCAGTAGTTAATGGTGTGTCACAGATTATTATTATTTTGCCTCAAGGAGGAAATTTAAAGCCAGTAAAAACAGACAAATCAGCACATCAAAGAGTATTTTACATATATTTCAGACTGAAGGGGCCTGAATTTTTTTTTAAAGAAAGCTAAATTCCAAAAAGATTGTGGGAATTGAATGAGAAATGACAGCTGAAAAACAATGGCATTTCTTTAGAGTTTGTTTCCATTAACACCAATAAGGGAAAGCAGGGCTTGTGCCTGTCATGCTTTAAATTTGAGAGAAAGCATCTATTTAACTACTTAGTGCAAACCAAGAGTTACTTCACTAAAGTAAATGAGTAATAATGTTGGTGTCCTTGCAGTAGATGGAGAGAAAATACATCATCAGTGAGAAAGGATAAGAACAATGAAATATGAAAGTTATGTTTGGCTGTACAGTGGAATACACAGTCTTCACACTGGTTTATGTTTCCACTCCAGCTTTGTCACTTGAGGAAACAACTAACACCTGGCTCCATCCTATATCATAAAAGGCTAAAGTGTGCGGCCATGCTGCCTGTGTCTTTTTGGGCCATTCTGGGCATGCGCGGAGCGGATGCCCAGATCGGCCCCAAAAGATATGGCCACCCAGACACGGGCGGCCATGTTGTTGAAGATTAAGGGACAAATAGACCCATGTAATTGCCCCCACGGCTGCCGCCGCCGCCCGCCCGCCCGCCCACCCTCCCAGCTTCCCGAGTCCACCTTTCTTAAAAAACACCCCATGATTAAGGGCCAAAACGGCCCATGTAAATGCCCCCGCAGCTGTCGCCGCCAACCGCACGCCCGCCCTCCCAGGTGCCGAGACCTCCTTACCCTTAGAAGACCTCTACATCCCCAGGCCACGTCCTTCGCCCAAACACATTTGCTATTTAGAGAAGGAGAGAGGAGCTCTCATGCAGAGCTCCTATCTCTTTAAAGGCTCTTCTCGAACTGGCACTTTGGGCGCAAAGGACACAATAGGCGTCCTTTGCGCCCAAAGCGCAAGGTCGGGAAGAGGCTTTAAAGAGAGAGGAGCTCTGCATGCGAGCTCCTCTCTCCTTCTCTAAACAGGCTCCGGGACTGGGCGGGAGGAAAACCCGCCGCCGCCGCCTCCTCGCTGGACAACACAGGCAAAACCTGGAGCCTTTCTGGGGAAGCCGCCTTGAAAGGGTCGCGGCGGGGGGGCAGGGGTTGGGGGAAGGAGGAGGGGCAGCAGCACCGCCTCCTCCTCCTCACGCGGGCACTTCCTTGAGGGTGAAATGGGTTCTCTCGGGGGGGGGGGACTTGGCCGCTCGTGCCCCGCCAGCGCACAGTGTGGGAGGCAGCCAAGCTCGCCCCGCGGGGAGGCAGCCAGGCTGAGCCAGAGTTCTTAGCGCTCCTTGGGGTCGTCCGCATGGGGTCTGATGCCAGCCAGCCTCGCTGCTCCTCTGCTGCCCTGGTGGGCTTGCTCCACTTAGCTGCGGCTGCCTGATTTAAGAAGCCACGGGGGGGGGCGCAGTTCCCTATCCCGAGCCCTACTGAAGCGATAGCGAGAAGGAATAAAGGACAACACACACAAAAAAAAACCCCTAGCGCCCATTATTATAATGGGCTTAAAAATACTAGTCATTAAGTAATATTCTATGAGCAATTGTGCATGGACCACATAATATAAATGAGAAGTTTTAATAACAAATAATGAATAGCTCTGGACAGCTTTACCTCAAAGGATAAAAGGAATAGCAGACACTGCATTTATACCACAATGCAGGCAATCGCTTAGATGTATGTACACACACACACACACAGAGGAGACTCAACCGAGTCCATTTAAAAACGTGGTTGACTTCAAGACAAAAGTGCCACTCTCTACTGTAGTAAAATAATGAAGCTGTTTTTCTTTGAGAATAGTTATTATACAGACCCAAATATTGGTGGCTATCTTGGCTAGCCACTTGTTGAGAAACTGCTGAGAAGAGCTCCTGGAGGACTGGAAAGTGACTAATGTAACTCTGATTTTCAAAAAGGGATCCAGGCGGGGAGGGATCTGGGAAATTATAGGCCGGTTAGCTAAACTGCTGTGCTGGGTAAAATGATGGAAGGCATACTTAAGGACAAAATTTTAAAACATATAGAACAGGCCTTGCTGTAGGAAAACCAGCATGATGTCTGCAAGGGCAAGTCTTGCCTCACTAACCTTTTGGAGTTCTTTGAGAGTGTCAACAGGCATGTGGGCAAAGGTGATCCAACTGGCACTGTATACTTGGGACTTCCAAAAAGCTTTTGACAAAGTTCTCCACCAAAAGATCTTGAGTAAACTTATAAGGGATATAAGTTTACTTATAATGGGATAAGGGGACAGGTTCATGTGTGGATTGCTAACTGGTACAGAGTAGAAATAAATGGACAGTTTTCACAATGGAGGGAAGTAAGACGCGAGGTCCCCCAGGGACCAGTGCTCTTTAACTTGTTCATAAATGATCTAGATGTTGGGGTAAGCAGTGAAGTGGCAAACTTTCAGATGACACTAAACTATTTAGGGTAGTGAAATCCACAACAGATTGTGAGGAACTCCAAAAGGAATCTCTCCAAACTGAGTGAGTAGGCAACAGTGTGGCAAATGCGGTTCAATGTAAGCAAGTGTAAAGTGATGCATATTGGGGCAAAAACCCTCAAATTCACATATACACTGATGGGGTCTGAGCTGTCAGTGACTGCCCAGGAGAGAGATCTTGGCGTCATGGTGGACAGCTCGCTGAAAGTGTGAAAAAAGCCAATTCCCTGCTAGGGATCATTAGGAAGGGAATTGAAAATAAAAATGCTAATACTATAATGCTCTTATACAAATCTATGGTGTGGCCACATTTGGAGTACTGTGTAATGTTCTGGTCACCATATCTTAAGAAGGACATTGTAGAACTGGAGAAGGTGCAGAAGAGGACAACCAAGATGATCAGGGGCCTGGAACATCTTCCTTATGATGCAAGGCTACAGCATCTGGGGTTTTTTAGTTTGGAAAAGAAGCGACTATGGGGAGACATGTTAGAGGTCTATAAAATTATGCATGGAGTTGTGAGAGTGGACAGAGATAAATTTTTCTCCCTCGCTCACAACACTAGAACCAGGGGGTTCAAACTGAAAGCCAGGAAATGTAGGACCAACAAAAAGAAGAACTTTTTCACACAGCACATAATTAAACTATGGAATTCTCTGCCACAGGATGTGGTGATGCTCACTAGCTTGGATGGCTATAAAAGGGGCAATCAAATTCATGGAGAACAGCTCTATAAATTGCTACTAGTTTGGTGGCTATAGGCCACCTTCAGCCTTAGAGGCAAGATGCCTCTGAATACCAGTTGCAAGGGAAAAACATGCCCTTGCCTCTTGCCTGTGGGGTTCTCAGAGACATCTCGTGAGCCAGTGTGTGAAACAGGATGCTGGACTAGATAGGCTTGGGCCTGATCCAGCAGGGCTGCTCTTATACAAGTTTATCTCAAGGCCGCTCAGGGCATATCCATTAAAAACCATTAAATCCATAAAAATTAATACTCAACCACAGAACAAGCAGTATGAACAATAGAAAAGCACTGTTTGAAGTTCAAAGACAAGGGTGAACAGCCAAACCTTTACCTGCCTGTCAAAGGCAGTGAGGGAAGCAAAACAATGGATGTCTATCAGGAGAGCGTTCTAAAGACTGGAGCAATGACTAAGAAAGTGCTGTCCTACATGCATGATAACTGAGTCATACCTTGCCATCCACATCTTTCTCTTTTTTCCTTCCCGTATAATGAAGCATGGCTTTCTGTAGCTCGCTGTCTGTTATTTGGAAAGCATCTAACATAGTCATTTCCCTGCCTAAAACCACCATGTATTTGTTCTACACACAGAAATGGTTGTCATTCATGGGCTGAATGAAATGGATTTTGAAGGGCCTGCTACCATGAAATACAGTAAAAACAGAGCATGTTCAAAAAGTATCTAATGCTATTCTATCATGAGCACAATCTTTAAAGCTTTTTTTAAAAAGCTTTTTTTTAAAAGCCTTTTGAAAGCAGCTTTAGGGAGTGCCATTCCACCCGATGCAGAAAACCTTTTTGGTGGGACAGGGTTTGCGCCCAGCCTGCAGGGAAACAGGACAAATGTCTTCCCATCTGCCCCTTGCCTTGTGTAGCCTGGGGCCCGCTGGCCAATCAGGGAGGGGAGTGCTGCAACTTATTATTGCGGGTCATCTCCTCCCCCTCTCTCACAACTCTACCAGATCTCAGCTCCCCCGCCCACCCTCCCGTGTTTCAGTGAGAGATTAGCTGGTTGCTCTTGGGTCTAGTAATAATTTTTTTTTTTTTGCTTAATCTGGGGAAATTCTAGGGGTGGAAGTGCCCAGTTAGGTAGTCAGTCACACTGGCAGGCGAGTGCAGGCAGGGTGAGGTAAGGTATCTATCAGTGTTCAAGCAGAGACACCTTTGTTGGGTGAAGAGTGGTTCCATGGAACAGCCCCTCAGGATTTTGTGGCCTGGGCAGGCTGGGAATAGACTGCTTTAAGTCGTTGTTCAGCTCATCCACTCAGAGCTGAGAGGCTCAGGTGGGGTATGACCTGGGTGGCTACCTCCTCAGCACAGCAAACTGTGGCGTGGAGTAGACTAGGCAGCTGAAGTTGCTGGTCTCCTCCTGGCCTGGTTGCTTCACCCAACAGTGCATGAGGGCTGACAGGGCTAAATAGGAGGCTGAAGGCCCCCATTAGGGGTTGGAGTTGCCCACACTCTAGTTTATGTTTATCTCGCTGCATTTCTCCCAAAATTGTTCAGTTAATCAAGTGTGGCCCTAATTCAACCCATACATGTGTGTCCTGTCTTCTTTGGGGTCTGGTGGCAATTCAATGGAACTACAAAAGAACAGGTAACCTGTTATACTGCAAAATACTTCTGAAGTTTGATTTTACTATAACAAGTTTAACGTATTTGTTTAAAAATATTAATTTCCTCTACTTCCAGTAGCGTATTGGTCAAGGTGGCTCACAAGAGTAAAATAAATAAATAAAAGTAGTATTGGTTTCATTGTGTTAAATTTTATAACACACAATGTCCCATAAAAACAATTAAAACAGACCCAGTTAAAATTAAAAACCCACCAGGCTGTAGCAAAATACATTAAAAAGCCTTTCTGAACAAGTAATTTTAAAGATTTTTTTAAAAAGAAACTGCAAGGGAGGTAACATGGCAAAGTTCTTCTAGGAAGGAATTCCAAAGCAGAGGGGCCACAACCAAAACGGCCGTACCTCGTCCCTGCCAAACAAATCTCAATCAATGGCAGGGCCATGAGCAGCACTCAAGATGATGAGCAAAGGGCTGTGGAAGATTCATGTGTGTGAATGTGGTCCAACAGATATCCTGTTTCCATGCTGTGTAGTGCTTTAAAGGTCAAAACCAGCATTTTGAATAAGAAGCAAACTAGCAGCCAGAGAAGCTGCTGCAGGATGGGTGTAATACTCAAGAAGTGACTAGTGCCTATGAGCATCCAGCTGAGGCTTCCAAACCCTCTTCAAGGATAGCCCCATGTAAATCACATTACAGTAATCCAATCTGGATGTTACCAGTGCATGAGTCACATCTGATTTCTCCAAGTAGGGTTACAGCTGGTGTACCAGCCATAGTTAGTAAAAGGCACTCCTGCAGTACACACCGCCGCCGCCACGTGAAACTCCAAGAACAGTGTCAGGTCCAGAAGCACCCCCAAAGGGGGAGTGTGACCCCATCAAAGACCAGATTTTCCTCTCCATTTGGATAATCAGTTTTACCAACTCAAAGCAATGTAGTGAGTTACAATAATGAAAACTATAAACATTAAAATACTTTTAAAAGAACACAATAAAATGCTGCAGCATCTGAAGCATAAAATCAGTTCACACCTGCATTCAAAGCTTTCTGAAATGCTGTATCCCTCCAAAAAAAAAAAAAAAAAAAAGGAAGGAAGGAAGGAAGGAAGGAAGGAAGTGAGCCAGTCTGATCTCCCTGGAGGAGTTCCACAGTGGCAGTGTCATCTCTGAAAAGATCCTGTCTCTGGTACCCATGAACTAATCAAAATTATATTAATGGCTGGCCAAATAGCAGGGCCTCCAAGGCTGATCCCAGAGCCTAAGAAGTTGATATGGAAAAGGGTGGTCCTTAAGGCATGATATATGCCATTACTCTCCAAAAAGTAAATATTTATATGCTATTGAAATTATAATTTTTCCATGTTACATTCATTCGATTTCTATACCACCTTTCCAAAAATGGCTCAGGGCGGTTTACACAGAGAAATAATAAATAAATAAGATGGATCCCTGTCCCCAAAGGGCTCACAATCTAAAAAGAAACATAAGATAGACACCAGCAACAGTCACTAGAGGTACTGTGCTGGGGGTGGATAGGGCCAGTTACTATCCCCCTGCTAAATAAAGAGAATTAAAAGGTGCCTCTTTGCCATGTTAGAAGGGGTTAGCTAACTTTGCCAAGTTAGCAGGGTACATTGAATGAAACTTAAAGGAACACATAGTGGGGGAGATTTGTTGATGTATCATTTTGCCAATTTTGAAATTTATTGCAAGGTGTGACAATCTGTGCAATCCTAAAGCAGATGAGGTGTGAAAGTCTATAGACTCCTATTCAGCTTATTGACTGGGCCATCAATGAAGGTTGAAATGTGTATGGCAAATACATTATTACTGGCAAATAGTCTACTTGTAACTTTGATTGGAATTTATTACTCTCTAAGTTGATTGTCAATCTGCAGGTGTCATGTTCCCATTGCGTATTGGACACTGGGTACTATATGTTTAAAAAACCTGTTGCCAACTTGGGGAAATTCTATTTTAGTGCTTTTCAATGTTTTTAGATTAGTGTTTGAATAAATCATATTGTTCATCTATATGGGTACCATATTAGACCTCCCATCATCTAGGAATACCACCACACATATTCACAGTTGTGTTCATAGATGCTGGGAGGCCTAATATCATACCAGATGAGAGTCTTCCCCATAGTCTCAGTAAGTTTGGGGAAATGTAGATCTTGTATCAAGCCCTGCAGTAGGGCCTGGTCCACTCCAAAGTCCAGACCAAATTCATGTTCTGGATTATTCTGCCTGGAGAATTTTACACTGAAGGTTTGTCAATCATTAGCTTTATCAAAAGAGAATTTTTAATTTCATTTTAGACTGCAACATGGTAATATGGTTAATTAAAGCAATCTTAAATGGGTAATAATATTATTCAAACTCCTGTTTCTAAAACTGAGTAATTTAAATTAATAGACTTTTTGCTTTGAGCAAAACACTTAAAAAAATAATTTAATAGGCCCTTCTTTTTAAAAGAAAATTCTGCACACTTAGCAATTCTTCATCAAATGTTCTCCAGATAAGTACTATATTGTAGTGCTTTTTATAGCAAGGCATAAAATTACATGGGGGCACTATCTAGTCAAAGTTAAACATTTTAAAGTACCATTGTTAAGTACCACTGATGTCAGTGGGAGAGTCAAGTACATGTTTAAGTCTCTTCCACTGAAATCAATGGGACTTAGACATTCTTAACTTTGACTACCTTGTGGGCATCAAGTAAAGTAATATAAACCAAATATTTCATTTGCATTCAGTTGCTTTTCTTTCCAGACATACTATGTTTAATTCCCATAATAACTACATTTCACTGCGGTCTCAGAAGTCAAGCAGATGCTAATAGGTTATCCTGTTATATCTAAACATCAGATCCAAGTTATAAAAGTCCGCCCTGCAGAGCTTAATATTTCAGCACTCTGGACAGTTCCAAGGCAGTTTCAAGACAGGAAGAGTTGCTGTTCAACTATGCTTCCGTCTGCATAGTGAAATAGCTTTATCACCATGGTAACTGAAGCCATGACCACACATTATGGTCTCCTATTTCTCCAGAATGGATTAGAAGCATGGGATTTCCCTAGTCATTAGCTTCTCATCTTGCATTCCATTTATTACTTTCAAGGGAATCATAGAGTAAATTAAGCACACATTTCAACACAATGGATCCTGATGTCAGACATACAAAGTTTATTTTCACCTAGATAGATGGTGGAAAAATAACTTTTTCTGTACCATTAACTCAATATACATTATACCTATATTTACTGAGCCAACAGACTGATGTTAAAGACTTCTGACTAGGCAAATTATAGTATGTGAATATGACCAAGGACCATATTAGCCCAATTTATTCTTCCCTCAAGATGGTAATGATGACACTCTTAGCAGTTGTATTATAAATCTAAGGAGGCAACTTTTGCATTGTTTTTATTAGGAAAAAAGGAGTTCTAAAATCTAAATTTAAACAAGTTGGGCATTTTGAAACATGCTGGTAAACTTGCTTGAGGAAAAAGAATCATCTATCAACTTATGATGTGATTTGAATGGTGAGGAATTCCACATGTTCACTTCCAGTCTGTCTCCCTAATGTGCCCTAATGTTGCTGAGGTCTTCATCTCAAGCTCCTTATAGGATCTGTTATGGGCACCACAACATATTAGACTCAGAGGTACCAACCCAGAACTATATGGAATTCAGGCCTGTGTCCGATTTCATTTTATATTAGGAGTTCTATTAACGCCTGGGCTCGGGGTGAATTGACACCCCAGATCTCAAATGGTCTGTGAGGGAAGAGGCGATCCAGCATTGTATTGTGAAATGGGTACTCAAGGAAGCACAAAAGTCAGGCCGGAACAATCCAAATGCTAAAATGTGACTCACTATCAGATAATGTCTGTGGAAGAGGCCAGAGGCTGATCTCCCCTCTACTGTTGCAAGAAGTCCATGTTAATCCTTGTCAATGATTGACTCAATTGCTCTCTATAGAAATTCAACATAGGTAGATGCATACAAAGAAAACACCTATAGACTTTAATTCTTACTTTACTAACACCTTAACACCCTTTTGGGGTCAGGCTGGCAAATCTGGGAAGATGCCCCTTTGCAGCTCAGAGATGCAGATTTGCTTTAGGCATTGTTCCCCCCCCTTTCTAAGCTCACAGCTTACCGAAGATGGGATTCAGATTTCTCTGGACTGACCAATATCCGGAATAATTAAGAGACATTATCCAGAAGGTGACAGCATTGTCACCCCTTTTTGGGGACCCAGGAAAAGATGAGATTTGAATAGATTCTATGAGAGATCAAAGGAAAATATAGCTATAAAGAATGAGGCTACTGGACAGAGAGCTAGCAGTCTTTTGCCTACAGGCAGTCTTGTGCCTACACGCAATCTTCTGCCTACAAGACTTGCTCATCAGTCATCCAAGAGTTTGCTGCTAAGCCGCGGGGTAACAAGCAGGAACTCTGTCCATGGGAACTGTCTGTGACTTCCACTGCGCAGTGAGAAGTCAAGACTTCCCCAGCCATGGTGCTGTGACTCTCAGCCGAGCTCTGAGCAAACTGCATGCTTGATCCAAAAGCTCCTGTCTCCAGCCCAAAGCCTCGCTCCTTCAGCTGAAAAGATCCACTGCTCTCAAAGTCTCTGATCCTGGTAATATGCTGCCCCTACAAGCCTTGGATCCCTTCATCCTTTCTCCTTCTCCTCCCCCCCCTTTTCCTTTACTAATTCCTGATCTCCCCAAATCATGCCAGCCCTCAGCCTTCCTTACCCCCCCCCTTTTTCCATCTATATCTGAATTATACTAGGCTCTAGGAAGATTTAATACACACACATATGTTAGTTAGGAACACGGGTTGAACATTGGTGCTGGCTAGGATGTTCTGTTTAAATACTGTTAGTAATATTGTGTTCTGCTTTCTGCTCTGCTGGAGTGATGTTGTTATTCTTTTATACTCAATAAAGCCCATTGAATCCTTTTAGGATTGGTTTGATCTCCTTTCTTCCTTGCGCCCAGATCCTATATGGTCACTATATAAAAGAACTTGGTCACTTGGTGACACTATGAGACAGGCCTAATTTTGTATGCTAGCTAATAAGCATATTTAGTATATAAATCAGGCCTGCACTGTAACAGATCCTTATAACAACTCATTTTCTCTTCATGAAGTAAGTTATGGAAAACAGAGAATGGATCATTCCATAATTATCTATTGAAAGCATCGTCAAAAATATTGAGGACATCCTGTTAGATTTATAGGCCCACAATTATGAGCCTCATGTGAAGGTTATTTAGTGTAAGACAATGGAGAAATTCTTAACAGTTGAGTCTGAAAAGATGAAGGGATGACATAATTGTTTTCAACAACTGAGCTTGCTTACCCCAGCATTTTTAACCATCTGAACAGGCTACAACACTTGAGGCATGATCTATTAGTAGGTCTGCAGAGAATGACAACTCAGAATAGGGACATCTCCACAGAGAAGCAGAAATGAGCCATGGAAGTAGAGCAGGAACATTTCTCTCTCACATTGCAGGGATCTATATTTTTAAAATCCACAGCTTTATGGAACAAGGAGTTGAACAGCCAAACTGTACCCACCCTTCGCTTGGGTATGGCATTAATAATAAATTTTCACAAAGTTAAAATTCAAAATAAAATCCTCAGTACTACCTTCAGAGGCAGTGCTGTTTTCACCTTAGTCAAGGGAATATAAGTCAAGGGAATATAATAATATAAGAGCATGCAGATAGTGGATGACACTTTCTACGGTGAAAGATGGGCAATTCTGAACTGCCAACATCACTTTGCGCTCATAAACAAAATCTGGCACTCTTGCACAAATACTTACCCTGGCATCATCAGAGTTCTGTGATATGACTTGTATAAGGCAGGCATTGCTGAACTGCCCAGCCTGCATGTAGCACAACTGCATTTCTACAACACGGATTATGTTGGCTTATATGTCCTGCAGTGTAACATGGGTGTTGCTGAACTGTGCACATTGCTGCAGGGCTCTAACACATGCAGTGATGGTGCTACACAAGAGGGCAGAACTGAAACTACCTACCTCTGGTGCAACTTCATGTCACATACTACTTCCAATGGAAGTAACACACAACATGTGATCACACAAGAAATCAGTGGTTCAGGTACTGCCCTCTTGAACACCACCATAATTGCTTGTATTAGAACCCTGCAGCAATGCAGGTGGTTATGCAACACACAAGTTACACTGCGGGACAAGTAGGCCAATGCAATTAGCATCACAGAAGTGTGATTGTGCAAATTTAAGTATTTATGCAAGACCACCGGCTGCTTTTTAGGCAATCACAGTGGCATGCTTGGTTCAAAACTGTCTGCACTTCACTGAGCAACATGTCAGCCCTGTATATAACTAACACCTTATCAGAGTAAGTCTATGTAGCACAGTACGTCAAATGATTCAGAGGCAATCTAAAAAATTAACAGCATACACTCTTTTTTATATTGTCATATTACTCTATTTCCTGATTTTCCACTTCATCACTGAAGGTATAGCCAATATTCTGAGCCATGACACAGAATAATTGTCCATTGGGGAAATAATGAAGCATTTCCTAACAGTAGAGGCATAACATCCACAATTAGCAGCATCAACAAATTAACTCTTAGCATGACCTGTAAAGGGAAGTGTCTGTTTTTAAAACCTTCAAAAGCCAAAGTTGTCCTCAAAGCATCAGATTCCCAGCAAACAATCTACATGCACCCAATTTCTTTGTCCCACCAAACTGCCATAAGGAGAGAGAACCAAATGCATAAAATTTAATCCTAAAGGGCAGGCAGAATTTGAGGAACTGCCTTAGAGAGACAGCTCTTGGTCCCTTGGTCTTTAATTCAAAGAATATGTGACAAAAATGCAGCCGGAAGATGGAAAATCTCTTTTGATAGCTGTATCATAGAGTCATTGGGGGTTTTTATAGACATACTGTGTTTGAGAGCTCCTAAGCCTCTAGGTTAGCTGTCTGTGTGTGCACCCACCGCATGTCAATAGACTTTTTGTTTCTAGGAAAGAAATGAAACAGAGGCAGCAGTGCTCTTCCCCATGGCTAGTTTGTGCTAAATGACTGCTTTAAAAATAAATCAAAACATGTTGCACAACTAAGACTGAAAAGCACCTGCTTCAGTGATAAGGAAACTGGACAGAGCATTACATCCAGGACCATGTGATGCCAGAAGAAGAGAAAACAAAACCCTGTTTGGATTCAACAATATCATCAAAAAAAGAATCCAAATGTTATATACAGATATTTTAATATTTTAGTAATAAAACTGTATGTTTGAAGAACTGTCCAACTATGTAAGATATAATCAAACTGAATCAATAAAAATATATCTATATATCTTAATAAAACTAATACAAAATGATCATTGAGAAAATATGTGTCCAATAGTTCATTTCAAAATTGCTGATGAAACTGGAGAAGTATAGATGAATGTTCCCAGTATCATGTTTTAATTAGAAGATAAAGTATGATGTCATAATTTTGCAAGCATCTGATCAGTCTTGTGTTGTTGACAGATGTTTTTCGACTATACCAAGTCTTCTTCAGTGTCAATCTTTAAAATATATGTATCAAATTGTAATATGACTATAGATATATAAGTTAAACAAAATATCACCATACAATGAGACAAAATGCACAGGATGAAGTATCTTAATGAAGGCTAGTAACATAGATATAGTATTAATATAAATGTCCATATAAATACCCAAAGTAGACTGAATTGAAATAATTAGATTAATTATATATCCAAAACAAAACACACAAAATGATAAACCTTGATGCAGACTGATGTCTAGCAAAGTGCCAACAAAGTAATCTGCAACTTTCTCAAGATATAAATTCTCCTGGAGACCCTCTAGAGAAGAGTTTCTCAACCTGTGGGTCCCCAGATGTGATTGGACTTCAACTCCCATAATCCCCAGCCCCAGTGGCCTTTGGTTGGGAATTATGGGAGTTGAAGTCCAGTTACATCTGGGGACCCACACATTGAGAATCCCTGCTCTAGAGTACTTACTGCCTACAATTAGTCTCCACCCAACATAAGGATTGAACTGGCTTCTCCCTTCAGCTTTCTCTGCTAACTCTATTCTAATAGCTTAAATGGATTCTATCTGACCTTTTCCACAATTGAATTGGAAACATCTGATAGCACCACTGAACTGAGTATCCAGCCTTCTAATGCTGCTGCAACTTACTCTCTTAACATAAAGCAAAATATGTATATATTTAAGATGAAATAAAATGCATACTAGACTGCATGAATCTAACCATGTAAATCAGTACCAAGACGAATTTAACTATATTAATCAGTACAAAAATTAAAACATGTATAATTAAAACCATCAGTAAATATATCAAAATTTTGCATATATACAAAGAATATCCATGTACAAAATCTAAAACAATGGCCAACAATGCACTGTATTTCAACCTAAAACCAATTAACTTCCTCATTCAGACCAAATGGGGACCATGATCTTCAGTGTATGAATCCGGTATAATGCTCTTCGTGCCAACCAAGTGTGTGCATCTATCCTCCTCTTATGGGCCTGTTCTATGCACCAAAATTTCAGACACCGTACCAGTTGTTGAAATTCAATTAAATGTTTAACCAAGGGAAATGCATTTTCTTTTTTCTAATGGAGCCTTTGGGTTCTATTACTCTCACTTTTAACTGTCTTGTAGTCATACCCACATACAGTAGTACGCAAGGACATTGTGTGATGTAAATAACTCCCTTGCTATTGCAGTTTAAAAAGTCCCTGATGTGATATACACTCTGTTTCTGGGGATTTTGTACAGTTTTTTCACAGTTGCCACAAACTGAACAGTGGCCACATCTAAATTGTCCCTTGGGTATATTTCCATTTATGGATGTGGCTCCTCTGATAAAGCTGTCGAATAAATCACTATGTACTAGCATATCTTTCAAGCTTGCACTCCTTGTGGGCAAACATGGGTTGTTCTTCACATCATGGAATGTCTTGTAGTAGATGCCAGAGTCTTTTGATTATCAGCTGTATATCCCGAGAATGTGTATCATAGGTGATTGGAATAATCATCCTATTGTGCATCTCCTTTTTTAAAGAAACCTTCCTTTTATGATACTGGGAACATTCATCCATACTTCTCCCATTTCATTGGTTATTTTGAAATGAACTACAGTATTCAACTTTCCAGTTGGGACGCAGATACTATCTCAATGATCAGTTTGTATTAGTTTTATTCAGACATACATTTTTTAATTGATTCAGATTTATTATATCTTACACGGTTGGACAGTTTTTCAAACCATGTGACCCCAGTACAGTGTCAAACTGATCCTAATCTACATTGAATTTCTGGCAGCATAACTGAGGGGGGAAAGACACTGGACTTTGGACTGCCTAAGATATTACTAAAAGAAGTCCTTTAAGTAAAAGGAAACAAGTTGTTCTAGTAATAGCAATAGCAATAGCACTTACATTTATATACCGCTCTATAGCCGGAGCTCTCTAAGCGGTTTACAATGATTTAGCATATTGCCGCCAACATTTCTGGGTACTCATTTTACTGACCTCGGAAGGATGGAAGGCTGAGTCAACCTTGAGCCCCTGGTCAAGATCGAACTTGCAACCTTCTGGTTACAGGGCGGCAGTTTTACCACTGCGCCACCAGGGGCTCCTTAGTAAGAACTAATCAGTCTACTTTCCTTTTACTGTCTCTACATCTGGACTAAATTTGGTGCAAATTGAGGCCCACAAGTTAGTTCTCCTACACCTCAAATATTCATGTGTCCTCCATCTTGGATTGGAGTGAGTGACAGCATCACAAACTACACCATTGTGGCATCCCTATGTGTCCATTCAGCTGTAGCAAGTTTTGTTCAAACCGGCTAGACTGTCCATGAGTTAGTGCATTTGCAGCTCAAAGGTTTATGTGTCTGCCATCTTAAATTGGGGTGGATGACATTGTCAGCTCACTTGCGCCTCTAAAGTTTATAGTTCCTCCATCTTGAATCAGGGTGGATGACATCTTCACAAACTACACCACTGAGGTAATCCTGTGTGTCACTCATTACAACTGTACCTAATTTGGTTCTGAAAGTCAGTTAGACTGTCCACAAGTTAGCCCACTTGAGCCTCAAAAGTTTACGCATCTGCCATCTTTAATTGGTGTGGATGACATCACAAACGATGCCATTGAGGTGTCCCGTTGTGTCATTCTCTGCAACTGCACCCAATTTGGTTCAAATGGGTTCGGCAGTCCACAAATTAGCCCACTTGTGCCTCAGATGTTCATGCGGTTGCCATTTGGAATTGGAGTGGATGACATCACCACACACCATGCCATTTGGGCATCTCTATGTGTCCCTACAGCTGTAGTAGATGTAGCAAATCAGTTAGGCAGTTCACAAGTTAGCCCACTTGCGCCTCGAAAGTGTACTCATCCACCCTCTTGGATTGGGGTGGATAGCATCGTCACAAACTAAGTCGCTGAGGTGTCCCTGTTTGGTCCTACAACTGTACCCGATTTGGTTCATATTGGTCCAGGAGTTGTGAAATTGATGGGGGCGGGGGACACACAGACACACAATGCCAGGTGATCTCATAAGCCTACTGGAAAGTAGGCTAAAAGGGGGTGATCTGACTGCTTTAGCAAGCAGATCAAGATGTTGTTCACAGGAGTGAGGGAAGCTGAATTCAGTGACTCAATTTCTGTCACCCTCCTCCTTACCCTGATAGGCTGGTTACATGCTGACATTCAGCATGCCCCTCTCCACAGGCTGACGGGCTTCAGAAAATTAGTACTGATACAGAATTTTCCGAATGAAATTAATAGGACAAGTAATCTTGTCCTGTTAATTTCTATGGGAGCACTAAGTCACTTAGTCAATGTAAGCCAGTGACTAGAGTAGCCTGTCTCATAACTGTAATATGAGGGGGGGGGAGAGAATGATAATTAGAAGGAGGAGAATGTACACAAAATCTCTATGGGGTATCTGAGCTGAAGATTTGTCAGAGAAGGCGTACATTTATTTTTGTTCTTTAAAGTTTGGAACCCCTAAGGTCGGTGAACTGTTTGAGAATATTTGAACAGTAGGGCTCATGCAAAATCTGGAAAACCGAGTTCAGCACAGTGGTACTTCATCATCTGAAGAGGTGACACATGTGATTGACATTATGCTTCTGGAAAGCTTATTGATGGGGGGGGGGAGAATTCACAGTACACATTGATTAAAAGCTGGTCAGCTGAATCTCCCCTTTCTCTGTACTCTGTACATACAACAGAATATCACCAGTGGCTTTAATTCCAAGCTAAACATGATGAGTATGCAGGAGGACTTTGTTACTCGCGGAACCGGCATCCACAGTTTCACATATCCGCGGTTGTGCTGTGATGTGTGTCCTCATTACCATGTCATTTATGGGGAATTCAAAGACTAATAACTTGAGAAATATTCAAAATATCCCCCCTCAAAAAAATGCATTCTACTATGTGCCTAAATTTTTGGGAGCATTTAAAGGCAAGAGGGGAAACGAAAAGGTAGCCTCCCTTTGGCTAAATAAGCTTCTTAGGGATCAATTTTCAAATCTTGGACATGTCTAAAACTTGGACATTTCTCAACTATAGCACCTGTATATGCAAGATGAGATGTAGAACTGCATTCCACCATTATAAGCCTCAAACATTCCATTGGTCATAAAATCCAAACCAACCTGCCAATCTGCCTGAAATTTGGCACAGAGCAAATAAGCAAATGGCAGATTGCAAGTTCTTACACCTCACCATTACTACACAGGATTGACCATGCTGCTATTGTAAGGAGGCTGCTTTCATATTACAGTCATCCCCCAGCAACGGCAGTTTTCCCAACCACAGTTGTGAGTATCCGCAATGGGGTGTTTGTGTTCAGTCTTGCCAAATGCAACCCGAGTATCCATGATTTATCATGCAATTTTTGCAAGTGGGAAAAGAGGAGAAGGAGACAGACGGAGAAAGAGAGGGGCAGAGGAGATACAAAGAAGAGAGAGAGAAGAGTGGAGGAACAAGAGACAAAGAGAGAGGGAAAGAAGTGGAGGTGAGAGGCAAGTGTGAGCATGTGTACTGTACTGTATTGCAACTTGGGTAACTAGGGCTGTAGATGTAGTGTGCTGAGACAGATTTGCTTGTGACAACCTTATAATGTAGTCCACCAAATGATTGCATTTAAGTGATTTTCGGGGGTACAAAAATTTTCCAGAGGTTCAACAGGCTCACTCACCTTGGTGACTCTTGCAAACTCTTGGTGATTCTTAGTGACTCCTGGTGATTTTTAGGGATTTTTGTTGATTTCTGGCTATTTTTAACCTCCCCACCCCTTGATTTTGGAGTGCTTTTGCAACTGCAGTTCCCCTACCCCTCATTCCTATTGTTTCCTCTTGCTCGCCAAGCACGAATTTGACAACTGCCGGGTTTTGCGAGAATGCAACCTCATGGTTGGCAAGGGATGGCAATATTGTGTTAGCTTGACATGGAAATAATCAAAATATGGTTTCCCATAAGAGCAGTTTAGGGTTATTGGGATTTTACTTTATATGTGGATAAACACACACACACACGAGAGACATATGACACTAGCTGCTCTCCTAGCTTGTGAAATATTATAATACTCCTCTCTTCTGCTCTTCTTCCCACACTCTCTTCTTGTTCCTCTGCAACCATCAGCAGCCTTGCCTAACATAAGGCAGGATGGCAAGTCTGTGACACCAAACTCATATGAAGCACCTTCATGTAGGGCTTGTGAAGCCCAGATATGACTATTCACCATGACTGCAAACCTGAGGAGAGGGAGTATCTAGGAAGGGTACTTGCAAGGATAGTTTCCCAGACAACCAACAACAGCAGCAAACAACAATAAAGGCAATTACAGCTATGCTTCCTTGAAAGCTGTGCAAAATGCCTACATTTAAAGAACAGTTAAAAAAAAGTGGGACATCTTAACAATCACAAAAAGTGGGACATTTTAGCAAGCATGATAAAACAACCTGATATTATGTTTGACTCCTGTCTAACATTTCGAAATTATTTCCTTGCCATTTAAGAGACAAAGTTCCATTGCTTTCAAAAGCAGTGTAAAATTGCCACTCTGATGACACCGACAAAACCATTCTGAAAGAAGTCAATGGAACTAATCTAACCTGGGTGGCTTGACTTCCCACCTTCCCTCTCTCAGATTCCAAATAAACCTGTGGAAGTAGACTGAAACCTGCTATAATTTGAAGAAAAGCTGGCATGTATTCAGATACACACACCTTTCTGTTAAAGTGTGTTCTATTTTTAATGACAAAGAATTCATTTCTGTGATATATTGAACAGTTCAAAAAGCACATGTGGTTAACCATATTTTGTAAACCTTAAAAAAATAATATCAGAAAATACATCTAAACATTTCTGTTTCTAGGTGCTGCTAAAAGAAGACAAAGATGTATTGCTTAGATGATGGAACTTGGGAAGTGACAAGTACGTAGAATAGCAACAGTTATTTAAAAGAACCTGGATTCCTTACTGCCTTCTCCCACCTTTTCTGACACAGATAAATCAGGAGTGGCATTTCCTTGAAAGAAAGACCTGCCCTGTTTTGAGAACTACCTAGAATCAAACTGGCAGAGTTCTCTTAACGAAAACACAGCCACCTGTCTGTTCCTATTTTATGTGCCAATCAAGTCCGAGCCACCCACACATTTGCAGTTGGATTCTCTTCCTGCCTCTTGCAGTCAACTATATTAAGGATGTAGATCAGACTGACAGGTGAAATATAAACAGATGATAGATTTCCTGAACTTTCATAGAATGTAACTTCAACTAAACACACATTACGGGCTGCTTTCCAACAACCAAAAGAGCTTTCAAATGTCTGATAAATTGAGTTACGCTTAACGAAAATAGAGGATATAGAAGAGGAATGGACCTTCATTAGAAGGTCTTTACAAGGTGATTCCACCCCACCAAGAACTTGTGTCTCATGTGTATGCAAATATCGGTAATAACTCTGTGAAACAATGATGAGAGGGACACTTGTTTTCACAACACACCCTGAACAGCAGCAGGCCCAGAATAAGGAACCCATGGCTCTGTGTAACTCTGTGGTGTGACTCATGTGGTAAGCCATCAGGATTGCAGGTTAGAGCATCTCCCTAAGATGGCAAATGATTTTCAGATGACACCAATACCCAGAAAGAGCTATAAAGATATCCTGTTCATGCTCAAATTTTGCCTGGGTAGTGATGGTCTTTATTGGGTCATGGCTTGTTCTCTGATTCTAATCCCCCATGACCTTGGGTCTCCTGCACAATTTATTTATTACATTTATAAACCTCCCCATCTGAAGGCTCTAGGTGGTGTACAAGTTTAAAAAGACACAAAAACACACACCATTTAAAACAGTGCTCAAAACTATATAAAAACAATTTTAAAACCATTCAGAACCAATGGCTGCCCACAGCTTAGTTCTGACAGAACCCAAAATGGATCACAAAATAAACCTTCAGAATTTCCAACACACAATGAAAAAACTCCATAAGCAGCTGTGTAAACTGGAAAGAATGGCTTCCAAAGAACAGGCTTGCAAATGATTTAAGAGAAATTTTTACTGAGTTTTTTACGTGTTGAACAGCCTTCTAGAATGCCACTATTCTAGAAGAAGCAACAGCAACTCATTCCTTCCCTGAGGTGGGGGATTTTCTTTTCTCCCCCAAAATATAAACCCTTCTTCTACTTAACCAAAGACAAATCTTTGGGCACTTGCTCAGACGACCTCCACATATATGGTCAGAAGATGCATCTTTAAGTGAGACTATGTATTTACATTTATATGTATGTATTTTTACATTTATATCACGGTCTTCCTCCAAGAACCTAGAACCTGGTTATGTTTTTCCTAACAACAACCCTGTGAGGTAGGTTAGGCTGAGAGACAAGTGACTGGCTCAGAGTCACCCAATGGCTGAATGTGGATTAGAACTTGGGTCTCCATGTTCCTAGTTCTATCCACTGCACCACACTATACCACAGTCTAATCATTCTACCACACTGGCTAGCAGATTTGGAAGGGGCAATTTTTACTGGGGGGGGAAACAGCACAAGGGAACGGATTACCCCACTCCCCATTACCACAGGAGCAGCAGTTCAGTTCTGGACCTCAAGAGCTGCTTTTAACCTTTGAAAAGAGCAGCAGATGAACATCTAATGATAAATCTTCAATTTCACAGACAGTTTGGCCCTTAGGCTATTGTAAAATTGGGGCTTCATCTGGGGAAGAAATCAATGTGTCCTCTTCCTCATGGAAAATGTGGAGAATTAACAAACAAGAAGTATGAGCTCAAATATGATTAAACCAGAATAGATTTGTAATTTAGATTTTTTGCCAAACACTTACCTTTGCTATTTTCCCTAAAAGGAATAAATTCAGGTTTGATTTAAATAGTTAGATGGCCCCAGAACAACACTTTTTTTTACAAGTCATAATTATTTCATAGATGTTTAAAAAGTTAAAATTCTACAGCATCTCCTTCCTTTGGAAAAAAACAGCACAACCTCTTTACGTGAGCCAAATGACGACCTCCTCAGGCCTGTAATTCTTCCAAGCTGTCACACAAAAATGATGATGAAATCTCCTGACACAATTTCATTCAGCTGGAATCCCCACAAAAAAAAAAGAAAGACAAACAAACAAAGCATACATAAAATCTATTCTACATGGACATAGTGGGATAGGTACAAAGAGACTGAAGCAGGAAAAAAATATCTTAAGTGTTAGTTTTAGTAAAGTATCTGTAGTCGACTCATCACTATGCCATTCATGCAGCCTAACACAAAAGTGGGGCATCCATTATGTGCATGTGCTCTCATTGTGGGCTTGTAACATCTTGGCAACCTGGAGTGGTCCACAGATGTTAGATGCTATTAGAACACTTCAGGGAAGGCTCATGAAACACTGTTATGTCAAGTTCACAGCTGCTGCTCCCCAGAATTTAGTGTTGAATTTGGCACAAAACTCACTTTTACACTGCTGAGTTTTAGATGGATTTGAATATGTATCTATATCTGTATCTGTGGAATCCAAAGCCCTGTGTAAATCCTCTTGTTAAGCCTAACTGTGGCTTACTTTAACAAAGCTGCTGTGTGAATTAATATAGCTGGTATCTTTATAAAACTAATTGTGCAGATCAAGTATCTAAACTAATGTCAGTAGAATACTGTCCTACAGAAAGCATAATGCTGACAGTAAAAAGAAAAAGTTACTGGGCTAGCCTATCAAGATATAAGTTTGTGTTTGAGAGGTGTGTTTGTTTGTGTTTGAGGAGCTAGCTAGCCTTGCTGACTCAAGAGATCGCATGTGCTGAATCCATGCATACACACAATCCCCAGCAAACATGCCCCAAAATATTGTCTGAGGGGAATAAGTGAAGCAATCAGAAAATGTTGTGTGTGTTTTTTAAATCAAACACCATTTGAAAAGTCTTGAGAATTTGCTTGGCAACACATTTCTTCATTCAAATGAAATGAATGCTTCCAGACATTTTCATTGCTACCATATGAAGAAACACACAGGTGAGTCACCTGGATGGGATTAAAAGGGCCACAACTTTATTAAATGCATAACACAGAATCTGCAATTTAACAGCCAACCCAAGTGTGGTTAACTGTTTGTTCTGCAGTGGCAAAGATAATTAACACCAGCCGCATCCAAAGCTTTGGACAAGTCCACCCAACAGCTAGGGCTCCAATCCTGTAATTGGTAGCTGGCTGCCTTGATCCTTGCACTTTGTAGCCATATTTCCTAAGGTGCCTTGAGGAATTCATTGCCATCCAAAACCAATGGCTCTTAGCAGATGACTCAGAATCACTGTTGGCAAAGAGTCATTTATGTCTTTACTAGCAGGAAGCACAGAGTGTCGAGAAACACAGCCAGCAAGCTCAAATCCCACTTTGGTGCATGACTAGACATACACCAAAATGTTTTCTGAAATCATGCCCTGGCTCACCTTTTAAAAGTTTCTGCCACCAAATGCTTTGTGATTCTGCTGATGCACCAATGTTTCTCTCAATGATGGTGCCATGTTTTCCTCCACAGCCCCTATAGTGTGGGTTTCTCACACTGCTCTTCCTCCAGCTTGTTTCAAGATAACACCACATAGCCAGCGTGGTGAGCGTGGAGAGCCAGCGTTGTGCAGTGGTTAGAGTGCCGGACGAGGACTGGGGAGACCTGAGTTCAAATCCCTATTCAGCCATGAAACTAGCTGGTTGACTCTGGGCCAATCCCTTCTCTCTCTCAGCCTAACCTACTTCACAGGCTTGTTGTGAGGAGAAACTCAAGTATGTAGTACACTGCTCTGGGCTCCTTGGAGGAAGAGCGGGATATAAATGTAAAATAATAATGATAATAATAATAATAACAACAACAACCCCCAGTGAGGTGCTACCTTGGCGTGGTTGTGGGGCTTGCGTGCTCTGAGGAAGGTGAGAGCTATGCCAGAGGTCCAACCATACTGGACAGGTCTCACCAGAGCAGCCAGACAAAGAGTGCCTCTCCTATCAACAATATGGTGAGATGTAACTTTAATAAATCTATACCAGATCGGTCGTTGCCCGGGTCAACAAGGACCGTGCCAGGTGCTGGAGTCCCTAGACATCTGGTGGCAAGTGGGCTACAGGACTCAGGATCTTCAGCTGAGCAACCAGGGCTGGAGCCTGCAAGCTTACTGGAAGAAACTTCGCTTAACCGGAAAAAAATATACAAAAAACGCCAACAAGGAAATAATGATCTGCTATTACAAGTCTAGTCCAACTAGGTTATTTAAAAAGAATGTACCAAATTTGGAAAGAGAAGCATCCAGATACAGAAATAACAGAACAAAGGCTAGCAGACCAGAGAAGATTCATAATAAGAAATAAAGAATTCACAGGAGTTGAGCTGGAAGAACTGCAAAGAGCAACACAGGCTCAAGATATGGAAGAAGTATTACCACCAACTGAAGCAGCTGCTCAGGCGCAGGTGGAGGAGGTGTTGGAAACAGAGGATGCCACTGTTGCTGAACTGTTTCAAAATCAAAACCAGGCAACCTCCCCTTTGCCTTCACCTCAAAAACCCAAATGCCATTTAACAGAAAAGCAACAAGAACTAAAGCAAAAAATAACTGAGCACATGAACAACCACCAAGGTTCGACTTCCCGCTCTAAAAACAGTTGCCAAAAAACAACTTGCTCAGGCATTAAAAGATGTCAATGCTGCACTTGCAGAAATAACAACCAATAATTTGCAAGAAACAAACCAACTAATGTACAGTGCAGCAACAACAACAACACAAGAGCTCGGATATAAGATCAGTGAACCTGTCAAAAAAGAAAGCAGTACATCACCTAAATGGAAGATTAGATTAGAAAATAAAATTGTCAGACTTAAATCAGATGCTAGTAAATTGAAAGATATGAAAGACAGGAAGCTGAAGTATGAAAACACCAAACAGTATCTGATCCAAAAATACCACCTAGATTCAAGGAAAATTAGAGAAGTCATGGAAATAATAAAGCAGCAAATAACAGCAGTGTCAAAGAAGGTTAGCAGATACGAAGCTTGAATTACACAACACAGACAGAATCTCCAATTCCAGTCGAATCAGAGACGTTTCTACCAAAGAATAGAAGGAGAAACTGCAAGAAACATAGAAACACCAAACAAAGGAGAAACAGTGAAATTCTGGGCGAAATTATGGGACAATCCAATAGATTATAATAAAAAAGCAGGCTGGGTGAAAGAGGTCGAAAAATGTAACCAACAAATGCAAGATCTAATAAGAACACCAGAATTAATAAGTGAAAGAGCAAAGAAAATTAAAAATTGGACTGCGCCAGGCAACGATGAACTGCATGGCTTTTGGCTTAAACACCTAACAAGCCTTCATAAACAACTATCAAAACAGTTCAATCACATTTTGCAAGGCGGTGATATTGAACAATGGCTAACAACTGGGAAAACTCATCCCATCATGAAAGACCCAGCAAAAGGTGCAGTTCCAAGTAATTATAGACCGATATCCTGTCTGCCAACCATGTTCAAATTATTAACTGGAACAATAGCAGATGAAGTGACGCAACACTTATTAACTAACAAACAGCTTCCAGTTGAACAGAAAGGAAATTGCCCGAACACCAGAAACACAAAAGACCAGCTGCTGATTGACAAAATGATTTTAGAAAATTGCAAGAGAAGAAAAACCAATCTAAGTGTTGCATGGATTGACTACAAGAAAGCCTTCGATTCATTGCCTCACACATGGATACTAAAATGTTTAGAAACAACTGGTGTCAGCAAAAACATTCAGATATTTATTTTAAAAAAGCAATGAGCATGTGGAGTACACAGTTAACAATCAATGGCGAGACACTTGGATAGGTTAGCATTAGAAGAGGCATTTTCCAAGGGAACTCACTATCCCCTCTGTTGTTTGTAATCGCCATGACCCCACTTTCACAAATACTAAACAAAACAGGCCTCGGATACCAAACATCTAAAACATCAAGAGAAATCAACCATCTGCTGTACATGGATGATCTGAAGTTGTATGGAAAGTCCCAGTCAGAAATTGAATCAATGCTAAACACTGTCCGTATATTCAGTAGCCATATAGCAATGGAGTTTGGACTAGACAAGTGTGCTGCATTAATAATGAACAGAGGGAAAACAACAAAAACAGAAGGAATAGAACTGTCCAATGGAAGCAAGATCAAGAACCTGGAAGAGAAAGAACATTACAAATACATGGGCATTCTCCAGGCTGATAACATCGCACACACTGAAGTTAAAAGAAAAATTGGAAGTGAATACATCAGGAGAGTTAGAAAAATCCTCAAGTCCAAACTCAATGGCGGGAACACCATACAAGCCATAAACACCTGGGCTATACCTGTTATCAGATACACTGCAGGAATAATAGACTGGACCCAGGCAGAGCTAGAGACGCTAGATCGTAAGACCAAGAAAATCATGACCATCAATCATGCTCTGCACCCCCGCAGTGATGTCGATAGGCTATACCTCCCTCGCAGCTCAGGTGGAAGAGGAATGCTGCAAGTCCATCAAACAGTAGAGGAGGAGAAAAGAGGCCTTGAAGAATATATCAAGGACAGTGAAGAAGATGCACTTCAAATGGTCAATAATGAGAAACTATTCAACACCAATGAAACAAAGCAGGCCTACAAGAACGAACAAGTCAAGAACCGAGCAGAAAAATGGAAAAATAAGCCACTGCATGGTCAGTATTTGCACAATATAAGTGGGAAATCAGACATCAGTGGCTTAAGAATGGCAACTTGAAGAAAGAAACAGAGGGTTTAATACTGGCTGCACAAGAACAGGCACTAAGAACAAATGCAATAAGAGCAAAAGTCGAAAAATCCACCACAAACAGCAAGTGCCGCCTTTGTAAAGAAGCAGATGAAACCGTGGACCACCTGATCAGCTGTTGTAAAAAGATCGCACAGACTGACTACAAACAAAGGCATGACAAAGTAGCAGGGATGATACACTGGAACATCTGCAAAAAATACAAGCTACCTGTAGCCAAAGATTGGTGAGACCATAAAATTGAAAAAGTTGAAGAAAATGAAGATGTAAAAATATTATGGGACTTCCGACTACAAACAGACAAACATCTGCCACACAATACACCAGATATAACTGTAGTCGAGAAGAAAGAAAAACGAGTCAAAATAATCGACATAGCAATACCAGGGGATAGCAGAATAGAAGAAAAAGAAATTTTAAAAATCACCAAATACAAAGATCTACAAATTGAAATTGAAAGGCTGTGGCAGAAGAAGACCAAAATCATCCCAGTGGTAATTGGCGCCCTGGGTGCAATTCCAAAAGACCTTGAAGAGCACCTCAATGCCATAGGGGCCACAGAAATCACCATCAGCCAATTACAAAAAGCAGCTTTACTGGGAACAGCCTATATTCTGTGACGATATCTATAACAATTGACAATAAAATTCTGGCATCCCAGGTCCTTGGGAAGGACTCGATGTCTGGATAAAACAAACCAGTCAATAACACCTCTGTGACTGTGTAAACAGGAAATAATAATAATTGCATGGTCATGAAGCCAATTAACAATACTTCCAGTCCACAGTTTAGGGACTATTGGGAAGAAGGGGTATCCACCATTTGCTAGAATTGACGGAAACATCATAGCCACCAGCAGCAAGTTTCCCACATGTTTTGACTCTTGCTTCATTGCACAGCTGGCTGCACAATATGGGAGTAAAAATGTTTCATGAAACCACAACCTGGCTCACCATTTCTAAGTTTCTGCCACCATATGTTTTGGTGATATCACCAACAATGTCCCAGGTGTCCTTGGCAGGTGCCTTTTCCCCGCAACAGCCCCTACAGTAAGGGTCTCTCACTTTGCCCTCCCCCAAACTAGCTGCAAAACAGCATCATATGGCATCAATTAGAGTAAGAGCAATACCTGAAATAAAAGTGAAATGGAGTTTGGAAAAAACTACTAGGGATCTATTCAAATGATACTGGCCCAGCTCATGTGAAGAAAAGGGGGCTGCACCAAGAATGCACCTATGGGAAGTCCTCTGCAGACGTCTTCCAGGTGCATCTCTTGACCTTTTGTGTGGGCTGTTCAACACACACTACAAATACTTGTTTAAAGAAGTCTCAGGGTAGTCCCTCTTTCTTCACATGTGCTAGGCCAGTATCATTTGAACCAGTCCCATGTATTTTGGACTGGTATTCACCAGTTCAAGTATACTATAAGTGATGTACGCAAAGACTGGTTTGTGAAAAATGAACATTTCAGATTTCACACATCTTGACTCTTCTTCTTCTAAGGACATGCTAATCACTTCAGTCACCCTTCAGACAGCTGACCTCAAACTACGACAGGGTTTTCCTATCACATTGATAACACAAGCTCCAAAAGGGAAACATTTTTTTCCATTGGGTAGAATCTGCTAACTCCAGCATTTCCTAACTTGTGAGTCCTGTTCACTAACTAGGTATGTGCATGAATTGAGATTCGTGCACTGATTCGAAGGGCAGTTTGGGCACCTTTAAAAGTGAGGAGAGCAAGTCCGTACCTGCTTCTCTGCCACTCACCACAGCTTTGTGCTGCAGTGGCATGCACACACCCCAGCACCCCTTGCAGGGCGGTGGCATGCGCATGACCTCCATGCATGCATGGCAGCCATTTGCATGGTCAGAATGGTTGCTGCCCACGCAAATGGCTGTCGTGCATGGGCGGAGGTAATGTGCAGGCCGTTGCCACACCTGGGGTGCTATGGGGGCACCCCCACAGCATGAAGACGCAGCAAGTGGTGGAGGAGAACGCATTGACCTGCTCTCCTCACTTTTAAAAGGAGCCCAAACTGCCCTTCAAATCGGTGCACGAATTGCAATCCCTGCACATCCCTATCATGAACAAGGGCTCTGAACATTTGTGCAGGATGCTAATGAGATGATTCTCTAAATTATATTTTCCAAAAAGCAACCTTTAGTCTCCAAGAGTAATTTCAATGAGCAGTTAGTGTACAGAGGTGCTCAGGCCTGCTGGTAAGCCACACCTTCTGACCAAATAACCCTGCATCCTAACCTTAGATAAAACTGTAGATTCTTCAGTAATGGGGGAACTGCACCTTTTATATTCTCAGCAATGCTCGCTTTCAATTTGCTAGTCTTTAAGATGCCACAAGACTCTTAGCTCAGGATTAAACAAAGACATTCAAAACACACTCAAGAGCTGGCCATGATGAGCCACACTTCAAATCAAGCCCTGCTATTAATATGACACATTCATAAACACTTCTTGCTAAAAATGAAATAGAAAAAGAAGCTAGGGATTAACCTTCTGTCATGCTTACCTTCATCTGCACCCAGCCACTGGCTAAGACTACAGATGTTTCACTGCAAGACAACCTCCAACAGTGGAACATAATTAGAAAAGGCTGCAGATCTTTCCAGCTCATTTGGCCAGTGTTGCTGAGGTTTGGAATTAATGCCTACAACTGTCACAGTTTAATGGAAGATTCAACAACAGTGGTAGTTTTGCTCCAAGACTGGCTTTGCTTTCCAAACTGTGTAGGCTTCATTCTCTTAGCATTAATGCCACAGTATGCCTGCCAAACATGCCTACCTCCGAGATCAAAAACTCTCTCAGCCTTTGGGACTCCAAGCCACCAAAAACCATCTCTGCCGCTCAGCTCCTAATACTGAATTAAGGATTCCAAGAGCAATATTGTAAGGAGACAAAGTAAGACTAACTTGCATTTCAGGGAATGGGGTTGACAGACTTTGGAAAGACCACACTTACTTTTGCATGATAAAAAGAAGAATTTACACAATGTGCAGAAATCTGGCATGCAAAATTCAAACATCCCTGTAATCCCTGTTTACAATACAGACAGAGAAATTAAAGCAGGCTTAACTAAGCAATGTTTGTGAATATTAATAAGCCTGTATTCCAAATCCAGGCTTCTAAAAATAAAAAATAAAAAGGCTGAAAGAGGATTGTTTTCAAACTAATTTATATTTACACAGTCTACTTTGAATGTGAAATTATCACATTCACCACACATTGTGCTAGAAAAGGGTTATAGCTCTTCATAAAATCATGAACGATCTACATATTTAAAAGCTTTAGGATGTATGTAACAAATCCCACGCTACGTGCCACATCTTGTGAGAGTAGAGAGAAAGGGTTGCCCAGAGGAGAGAGAAGCCATGGAGTAGGGCTCAGTGGCAGACGGAGGAGCAGCTGCTGTGGAGGAGCGAGGGTCGAGGAGGAGGGGGAGGGGGAGGCAGCAGTGGCAAAGAAAGTAAAAGAGGCATTGAGCAGGCATTCATCACCTCGCCGAGTCTCCTCACTTGGCGGGGAATGGAGGATGGTCGAGCCGGGGCGGAAGAGCGCACCAAGGGCCATCTGTGCAGGCTGGAAAGGAAGACCTGGCGCGGCTGTTCTCCTCACAAAGAGACTCGGCAGACCAGGGGCTGACCCAAGGTGCACTTTCCCGCCCCAATCGACCATCCCTCCTTGCAAGGAGACTCGGCAGGGTGACGCGATGGAGGCTGGTGGTGGGAGCCAATCTAGGCCGCCGCAATGTCACTCTGGCTGAGTGAGTGGGGGGCGGGGACTGGCTGAGGGGCTGGAGAGGAGACTGCCTGGGGGGGGGGAGGCCGCCTGAGGGAAAGGGGAGAGACTGGCTGAGAGGAGGAGACCAGCTGAGGGGGTGAGTGAGCAATAAAGTCCTAGAGCACAGATGCTCTGTGCGGGATAAGCTAGTTACTATTATTTAAATATAATAAATAAATAAATATTACTTTTCAACAAAAATGTTTTCAAAGCAGTTCCCATAGAAAAAGAATAATAAGGTTACATGTCCCAAAGAGCTCACAGTCTAAAAAGAAACACAAGGCATACACAAGCAAGAGGCAGTAGAGGGATGCTGTGCTGGGGCTGAGTAGGGGCCAGTTGCTCTCTCTCTCTCTTAAATATAAGAGAATCACCCCTTTGAAATGTGTGCCTCTTTGCCCAGTTCGCAGGGGTAACATGAAGGATCATACTGCAATTACATCACCCGAACAGCATATAGATGGTATGCCTCTGTTCCAGCACCACTGCCAGTGTTGCAAGCATTTTGAGCAGCGGTTGAAACATTAAACCCAGCTCTACTAACTCCAGTGCTCACTGTCTCCCTTGCAGAGCGAGCATGTCGCTGGCTCTGCTAGCAGGAAGGGTCAGGGGAGGACTCAGAGATGACCATTGCAAATGCCTTTGTTGCCACTGGGCTGCCAGGCTGCTGCAATGGAAACACAGGGGCCGGCTGGCCTGGATGCACACAGGTTGCTTCCATGCATGGCATCTAGAAAGTGGGGGGGGGGGGGTGACAGGTGGCATCATGTCTGACCTGGGGAGGGGGGCCTAACAAGGACAGGGCAGTGTCAGGAGGGGTCAACATGAAAAAAACAGGAGCAGTAGCAGAAGTGAGGTGGGGTAGCAGCCCCAGACAAGTGGGTGATGCCTCTGGCGGGGGGGATGAGGCAGGGCATCTGCGTAGTGTAGCGGTTAGAGTGTTGGACTAAGACCAGGAAGACCTGGGTTTGATCCCCATTCAACCATGAAACTCACTGGGTGACTCTGGGCCAGTCATGTATCTCTCAGCCTAACCTATCTCATAGGGTTGCTGTGAGGATAAAAATAAGCTTCTCAGAGGAAAAGCGCAATAGAAGTGTAAAAATAAATTAAATAAATAAAATAAATTCTCCACCCCATGAGGCACTCACCACTTGCTTTTGCCTCACCTTGCCTGACAGGGGAGCCACCTCTGGATGGAAAAATCCTATAACCACATTTCCCACGTGTTCCACCAATGCAGTAATGTGACGTTCACCCTCGCAGAATCACTCTGGTATGTTACAATATCTTTTCCTGCACTCCTAATGCATGTTAAATCCATACTGCAGCTCTTCCTTCTTTTTGGTACCATAAGGACTCTGGTGAGCCAGCGATATGCAAAGTATGAAATCTCACAACACAATGATTCTACAACTACCTGTGCTGCACATTTGCTAACAAAAACAATACTAAACCAGGACAGTTGCCAGAGTTTGCTGCACTGAATCAGAACTGAACTGGAGTATTTATACCTCCCAACAGTTCTATCAGCCCCATTTAGTCTTCCTTATGTTAACAAATCTCTCCTCATAGAAGAACAAGAGACAAATTCATTTATTTGCTATGCAGCTCTGTTAGGAAACGAAGTTGAGAGGCAGGAATAAACTGTGGTATATCCGCCTCCTAACCCTGAAGAAAAACTATGCAAGCAGAAAGGACTGCAGAAGAATATATACAGCATGTATGTATTATCCCAAGGTGAGTGTTCTGAAAGTTCCAGGTAGGTGATATACGTGTAGGGGAAGAATGGCAGTTCAGTCCCCAAATAGCAGAGCAAAACCAATTTGGTGAGAAAGCAGCAGAACAAGAGGTCTTGCGACAGTTCTTTATTATTGAAGAACTACAAGGATTTATTTAAAGAAAAGGTTACGAACAAATGTGAAAGAGCCTGCAGCTTAGTTTCAGCTGTAGCTCATGGCTGAAGAGAGAGACCAAAACAAACAGCCATCTCTGGAGAGACAAAACGTAGACTAACACTGGAAGAACAAAGAAAGGAGGAGTCCAGCACTTTTATCCATGACCCTAAATCACTCCCCACCCCACCCCCATGCATTGGTCACTATGAGACATTGCGGCTGAGAGATGATGCTGCCAGAGTCCTAGCTCCAACAATATGTTGTGCAAACAGGACTCCCTTTTACCCACATTGTTAATTCAGCAAATATATTATTCAGTGTAGACAATAGACATTGCATTGTATAGAACCTATTGCAAGAAGATACCTCTTGCAGATCTGAAGAACAGATTTCATTTTACTTGATGTCTCATTCTCCCTTTCCCCTTTCAGCACCCAGTGTCCATACTTCTCATCATGGTTACAAGAAGCAGCTTACAGTAAGAGATCTATTAGTGGCCTGAAGCATAAGAACTATCAGTCACACTCCTGTATATAAACCAATAAGTCTTATGGAACTTCCCGTGACAAGCCTGCCTGCTTTCATTGTATAAAATTGGACTTCTCTTCCCCTATTTTCTCGTCTCCATCAGTGCTGACTGCAGGAACACAGACAGCTGCAACCCGCATTATTCAGCTTAAGTGGAGAGCATTACTTACTAGAGCTCCAATGGTTCATTAACTTGTCATGCCTGAATTCTAGGGAAGGGAAACCAAAGTCTGGAACAGGGAAAAACAACTACATGCAAAGGCACATGGATGTTAACAGACCATGCGAGAAACGAAAGCAGGGCCTTCCCCACAGGCTTAGAGAGCATAAGAGAGTATCATTTCCTTGTTCCGCCATGTTGCATTACCATAAAAACCCAAGAGGGAGGTACAGGCTGAAGCTCATACTCCTTGGATCTTTCTGCACCCCCCCACCCTCCATGCATGATGAAAATGAGTGCAGCTATTTCAATACTGAATTCATTCAAGTTATGTTCCACAATGTACATGAAAAGACAAAACACTGAGCTGGGTTAACACTGAGCAAGAGTTAAAGCTCAATACCAGACACAAATCTATTTTTCTACCATCATGTAAATTATAATCAAGGCACCTGCAGCTTAGTTTGATATCAAAGGCATTGATATCTTACAAGGTTGCTTGTTTGCAAGATCTAAGAACAAGTAGCTCAGGTTTAACAAAGTCACTCTTTAAAAACTTGCAAGAGTAGCTTGTTTCTTCCTAGCAGCTCAGGTTGTACAAGGCTTTCTTTAATTGCTGGATGATGATAAGACAAAGCCCATGAGTGCAGAATAGGTTTCTGAAGCTGATTTTCTATTTCCCCAATGTGTTTTCAACATAAAATATGCTTTCTGAGGGGAAACTGAACATAGCAAAGAATTATTAAAATCATGAAATCTATTCATGCAGGATTTAACTCCACTGTGCATGTACTGGGAAATTTGGAAGTCAGCTTGTTAATACATCTTTCTTGCACTCATTAATTTTTCTTTGCAAGGTAGCTCCCTGCCCCCACTGTTACAGTTCCCTTAATTACCAACCATTGCTTAGGAAACTCTCAATTAAAAAAATAATTTTGTAGCAATTTAGGTAAAACCTACTGGAATATAGGAAGCTGTTGTATACAGAGTCGGATCCTTGATCCATCTAGAGTAGTATTGTCTACAAAGACTGGCAGCGGCTTCTCCAAGGCAACTTTGCTAGATCAGCTTTCAAATGAGTGGGTGATAGATATATTTTTAAAATTAGTAGTCTGGTATTCAACATGGCCAACTCTGCTAGAAATGCTATCATTTGGAGAAGGGAGATCGAATGCACTAATCACTGATGTGCAAGGCTGGAACGAGACAAGAAAATACATATGGGGCTACTGTGATGTACCATTTCCGATTTCATATATGAAAATAAGGACATGGTGGTAATAAACCTATTCTTACAGGTAGGCTTACTATCCGAACCCCCTTCTCTCCATTATACATCACTGTATCTTGGTGTGTTCTTTTACTTGTACTCCATCCTGGAAGCTTTGCCAACAGGTGGAAAGCTTCCAGGATGGAGTACAAGAAAAAGAACACACCCAGATACAGTGATGTGTAATGGAGGGAAAGGGGTGTGGATAGTAAGCCTACCTGTAAGAATAGGTTTATTACCACCATGTCCTTATTTTCATATATGAAATCGGAAATGGTATATCACAGTAGCCCCATATATATTTTCTGGTGTTTCATTACTCTGCAACAGCCTGCCCTGTACACAGGAACATAGGAAGCTGCCATATAATGAGTCAGACCATTGGTCTATCTAGCTCAGTATAGTTTTCACAGACTGGCAGTGGCTTCTCCAAGGCTGAAGGCAGGAATCTTTCTCAGCCCTATCTTGGAGAAGCCAGGGAGAGAGCCTAGAACCCTCTGCTCTTTCCAGAGTGGCTCCATCAGCCATTAACTCTTGCAACTTTAGAGCTCCGTCCTCTGAGGGGAATATCTTACAGTGCTCACACATCAAGTCTCCCATTCATATGCAACCAGGGTGGACCCTGCTTAGCTAAGGGAACAAGTCATGCTTGCTACCACAAGACCAGCTCTCCTCTCCCTCTTTTACTTGTTTTAAAAGCCATGTTGCATTAGCTTTTAGGTTAAAGCTATAAAAGCCCTGCAATTTGTCATCTAACATTCAAAATGAACCTCACCAGCAAGTGACATGGCACAAGGCACCTTAACTCCCATGCACATGAATTAGAAACAAGATGCATCCATCCTGCTAATTGATGCAACTTTTAGAGATCCTGAGTAGGGGGCTGAATCCTGAAGAATGACAACCCTACAAAAACTTACACCAGCAACATTTTAAGAAGGCATCACCATGAGAACATAAGAACAGCCCTGCTGGATCAGGCCAAAACCCATCTAGTCCAGCTTGATACAGTGGCCCATCAGAATAGGCACTAGCAAGATAAGGAGAGTGATATACCAGAGACAGACACTAGAAAGGAACAACAACCCTTGTGAAAAAGATGCACTTGGAGCGTATACCAATGAAAACAGCAGCTCCATTTTGCATTTTCCACCCTTTCCCTTTGTAACATGTCCTTATGGAAATGTGTCATACGACATCATGCACCTCCCTCCCCAGGCAGGGACAAAGGACCACACGCTATGATGATGTCACGTCATGTCACATTTTCCATGTGTTAATGGAGAAGAAAAGGACGTCAATATGACTTTGCTGTTTCTGACAGCATCACATCTTGTCCTGCCTGATAAACATGGCTCTCCTGCCCATAAGTCTTCTACAGTGGTATACGATATGATTTGAGAATGGTAACCCCATTTCATTACATGACAGTAATAAAGCAGCATTTTTTTTAAAAAAGCAGAAGCTTCAGTTGGCATATTTCCACAATACAAGGACATTTCCTGGCTTCAGACATAAGCAGACTATTAGTGCATGTCTGAATCAGAATCACAGATGTGAGAAATCCTAATCTCTTGTGTTCATACGTGACATGACATGGCAAAGTGACAAGGTCAGATTTCTTGGCCAAGGAGCCTTCAGGGTCTCTCTCTAGCACACTGCAGCTAAACCAGGTTAAATGTCCTAATTCTTATTTGAAACAACAAACCCTTTATTCCCACAGATCCTTGCTACTGACTCTGCCAGCCGACCTCCTAGAAATGTATATTCTCAAGCCTATGAGAGAAAGCCCAGGTGTTGCTTGCTCCTTTTCTGCTCTACCAAATTATAGGGAGTGCACTTATTTATTCCAGAGCTGCCAAATGCAGCAACATTTGCCAAAGTTTCAATTTAATTCATCTTGCTCCGCAAAGCCCCATTTCCCAGAGGTAAATATTGCTGTCTAATGAGGGAGAGTCATGCACAATTACACTATGAAGCGGCAAATGGCCAAGAAGCCTACAGAAGTTTACCCCCCCCCTTCCCCACACCCCATGCAAGCTAATTCCTGGAGATAAGGATTTCAGAAGCAGTGGCTAGAATGTGAGCTTAAAAACCTCCAGAGGTCAACATAGGAAGCTGCCTTCTACTGATTCAAACCCTTGTGCTATTTAGATCAGTATTGTCTACACTGACTGGCAACAACTCTCCAGGGTTTCAGAGAGGGGCTTTCCCAGCCCTATTTGGAAATTCCAGGGCTTGAACCTTATGCTGTACCATTAAGCTACAGCCCCTCCTCTACAAAAGGGTTGCCACAATGTGACAGAAACCCCAAAACAGGGGTGTGCATGGACCATGGCTTGTGCACCAGTCTGAGTTCAGACTGGTCCGCAGTCTGGGAGGACCATTTCAGTCAAAAATCAACACCCTCTCATCCGGCGTTTCAAGGCACAGCTGGGGGTGTGGCAGCGAGCAGCACTTTTAACAGTAAAGATGGAGAGCCTTACCAGCTGGACCTCCACACCAAGCAGCTTTCTGCTGCGACAGCACTTTCCCTGAAAGCCCAAGTGTGCCGGGGCCACACGTGGGCTGTCAAGGAGAGCATTGTCACAGCAGGAAGCTGCATGGAACAGTGGTCCAGCTGGTAAGGCCCTCCATAAATACTGTTAAAGGTGCTGCTCACTCCCCCCCACACACACACACACTGGCACCACCTCGAACTGCTGGACTGGTTCAGGTTTTGGCCAAACCAGTTTGAACTGGCTCTCCGGACCAATCCAAATTTGGATGGTCTGTGCACACCTCTACCAACAAGGTAGGGTTGTATTCCTTGTGTCAAGGCGGGGCGGGGGGGATGTCTCATTTTGCAACATATTTCAATCTATTTTGAGTACAGCAGAGCAAGTTAGCGTCAGCTGGAGTTTCTTAATGGGTTACATAAAGGCCACTATCCATGCCTTGTTTACTTTGGGGTGGGTTTGCGGTCTATATTGGCAGTAGATTCAGAAAAGGCAAAAAGAAAGGACTTCACACAATTAATTTATGGAACTTGCTGCCAAAAGATGTGGTGAAATCCACTAGTTCCAATGGGCCGGTTAGAGACATTGATAGAGAATAGGTCTATTAATGACTATTAGGCATACTGACTGACATCCAGACTAAGGAAGTGCCAGTACTGCATGAGAAGCAACGGCACTGCCATGGAGATCCTGTCTTACAGTACCGGCAAACACATAAGGCAGGCAAATTTTGATGATTTCTCCTTCCCTTTAAAGCACTCTGTGTTACATGAAAATATTTCCCAGAGGGCTGTGGGACCCTCAGGACGTATTTTTGTGTGACACAGAAATCTTCCAGGGGCAAGGGAGGTTGTTGAAATTTACACACGATGCACGGTTAGTTAAAGCCATCAGAGGGCTACCACTTCTCATGTAGCACGGGCTCTTCCTTAGTCTGGATATCAGCCAATGGCTACATAGAACCTGGTTGGTCAGGAGGCAGTAAGGCACTGAATACCAATTGTTGAGGGGTGATAAATGGAGAAGACTATTGTCTTCAAATCTAATGCTTGTGAGTTTTCCAGGGGCATCTGGTTGATCAGTGACAGAAGCAGGATCCTGGAAAAGATGGACCTTTGGTCTGATCCTGTAAGGCTCTTATAACCTGAATGCTCATTCACAGGCATTTTCAAAAACAGACCTCACAGATGCCATCATCACATAAACCCGGAGATCAATTCCTTCATGCGATTAGCTGGATGTTAGAATTGTTTCAATACTGCACAGATCACGCAGAATAGAAGTGAAAATATCAAGGGATTCCAAAGCTGCTGCTAACATAATCCTGGATGCACAATGACTGACAAGCACAACCAATTGATCAGAAGCAGTAAACAAAGTATGCTGAAAGAGAAGCACCTAAGAAACAAACCAGGAATCTCACAATGAGCTTGACTGATGGTTTTTCGTACAGACAAAACCATGATGTTTGAGCTGGTCCCAAGAAAAACGGGATGCATGGATTCTCAAAAGCCTTTGAAGTTTAGTATTGAGCATTGGATCTCTTCTGTTTCTAGAAAAATAAATTCCACTACCTGTAAAACTCTATCCATGTGACCTAATATGACAAAGAATTTGGAATGTCTGTGTGCATTATTTCTTTTAGTAATCAGTACAACACTGTGAGATTGCCCTGACCTATCGTCTCCATATTACAGAGGAAGGGGCTCAGTCTGAGCAAGAACGGCCTGCATAGGACCACTTAATTAGCTTATGAGAGGGGCAGCATTTGAACCAGAGGCTTCCTGATTTGTAGCTCAGACTCTTAACCACTACCCCACACTACCTGTTGATCAGGCCAGAGATGAACTAGGTTCCTAATACCTTTCATTTCCAAACAAAAACACACAAGCACCACTATTACACATATGTAACACACATTCACATTACTTTATTACATGCACAATATACTTCATTGGTACATAATTCCAATCATCTTGGATGGAGTTACAAAGCAAGATGTCAGAGTCATATATCTGGCACAGCTCGAATTAAAATTTCACTGATACAGAACACATCAGCAATAGGAGTTGGCTGGCCAAATCAGTACATGAGGTTATGAGAAAGTAGTCTTTGCTTACTCCTTCTAAATCATTAGTAAGAAATGAAAGGCATTTAGAGGTAGCTAGTATGAAGGCCCAGTTAGTTGCTGTATGAAGCAACCATTCTCAGTCTACAAATATTTCAGTGCTGTGCTTATCCTTTCTATGCTCTGCAAGCATACTATGCAAGGAAGAGTGATAGCAGATAGGAAAAACAGAACTCCCTCTTTCTAGACAGCAGGATCCTCTCTCTCTCTCTCTCTCTCTCTCTCTCTCTCTCTAAGTCCCACACAACCTTCAAAAATTACAATTTTCCTGGAGATTGGGGAAAGAATAATGGGTAAACATTTAACATCCAAGAGAAACAGTTTGACAATGGATAAGCTGTTTGTAAGGTTTTATATCCATTCGTGAAGGTTTTCAAAGAAAGCCTTTAAGGCATAGAGTCCTTTATCTTATGTCAGAGAGATTTATTAGATGACCAGTTCTGTCTATAAAGATATAATATAAAAATAACCATGCTTCCCAAGGTTATGGAAAAAACCACCATTGTACTGAGTATTGCCAACATACCACTTTCTGACTATAAACAATCATGCTAGTCCTTTCCAGAAGCCTTTCTCTGTGAAGTAACATTGCACAGAAACAGATTCCAGAAAACTCATACACCTATTCCTGTTGTTGAACTGATTTCAGACTCTTGGAAGTGCGTGTGCTAAAATATCCCAGCAAAGAGTAATGAAGGAGAAAGCAAAATTATGCTGCATATGGAGCAATCACAGATTTATCCTGCTAACAGAAGTCTTTCATCCCATGAACCACAATGACTAGGAACCAGCGGATGCCTCACTTTGAATCTTACATTATGTTTCAAAGAAGGAAAATTGGATAAATGTGGTGGGAACTTGGCAGAGGCACACTAGGTATCTGTCTTCAGAACGGACCTTCCGCAAAAACACCCTGAAAGGCCACATTCAGACGTAACGGCTAACTGCAGTTAAACCTGGCTGAGGTTGTATCTCCGTTACACCTGAAGGCACAAAACTGTGGTTACGGCTCGAAAGCCAACTCTGGTTTGCCTTACTAAGCTCCAACTGGAACCTTCAGTTATCTCTAATGTTTGCCAACAAGTGAGGTTTTCCCACAGAGGCATTACATCCGACTCCTTGTTCAGCTATAACTGCAGTTTTGTGCCAATTTCCAAACCCCAATCATAGAGGTGGCACGACCTGACTGAGGATGTTAGTTAGTTAGTTAGTTAGATGTGGCTGCTCCATGCTTTTGTCACTCCTCGCTGGAAGCGTCTCAGAAAATCACCCATGCCCTTCCTGTCCGCTATGTGGCTATGGAGTTGCCAGGCTACAGGGATGCAGCCATGCCCCCATCCTGGACTGGTCAGCCTGTCAAGCTGCATAGTTGCTCAGGGATATTCCCTCTTCCCACTCTGTCCCTTGCTCCCCACCCCCAGCAAGCGGTAGGCAAAGGGCATGGGATGACAGGATGGGCACTAAGTGCTTTGCCCCCCAAGAAAGGAGCAACAGTCATGTATGCTCACAAGCAAAAACACTCCAAGTGGCAATATGATCAGGGCACCCCATCACAGCACCGGAAGAGGAGCAAATATTGGGGAGGGGAACCCCAGGATTGGGTATGAAAAGCAGAGCAGCAAAGTTCTACTTTTCACACATATAGGTTGGGGAAGAGACAGCTATCCCCTTCCCCGGTGGGGAGATTTGCTCCCTACATCTTGCTCATGAGAAGGGCTGCCTGTAATGTCCCATCTCGGACATCACCACACTGGAGACCTCACCCATCACCCCACGGAATACTCTCTCATGCAAGTGGCACACTGTGGGGAGCGAGGGAGGATGCTCTGTGCAGGAAAGCTGCAGGGACGAGCACGTGGGCAAGTGCTGTCCTGGTCCTGGTGACCGCCACCAAGCCACTGTCAAACCCTTCACCCTGCCAGCCCACACACCCATATGGGGATGCGCACCACTGCCCACATTCCTGAATGGCAAAGCTCAGCTGGAAACTGGGGCCAGCTGGAAACTGGGGCTTTCCTCTCCCAGGAATCCACATACCAGATCTGCATACAGCGCCAGATCGGATCCAGCCCGGGAGCTTTGAGTGGGTTTAAAGGTCTGCACCTGAGCCCTGTGCCCACACCATCCATGCAAGTGGGTAAGCCCTGGCAAATGGCTCCCTCATGGCAAGGATAACCAGCATGCACAGAGCATCCCCTCTCTGGCCGGGGAGCAAATATATATAGAGAGAGGGGGGGGGGAGGGAGGGAGGGAGGGAGGGGGTGCTCCTGTCCACCTCTGAGGGGCTGCCACAAATAGGGATTCAGGAGCAGGAAACGTCTCCGTTTTTTATAAATATAGATTGGGGAAAGAGGGTCCAGCTACTTCCCCTTTTGTGGGGTTCTGGTCCATCCTCATATAGCGTGAGGATGGACCAGTACATGGGAATTTTGAATGTGTTTAAAAATCTGTCCCAGTGCCCACGCACCCGGGCAAGGACAAACGGAGTGTCTAGATGGCCTTTGGGTGCATGAATGTTTGCATAGGGGAAAAGGAGAGGAGGCTTAAGGGGGATCTTTTATTTTATTATTTTATTTTATTTTTTACAAAGAAAGGGTGGGCAAGTGGACTTCCTCTGGGGGGTTGGGGTTTACAACCCTGGCTTACTCATGAGCAGGTCTGGCAGGATAAGAATCATTCCAGTTTCTGGAGCAATCCTTCCTGTATGATAACCCATGCAGACTACCCCCGCTCACAAGAGTGTCAGGCCATGGCTGCTCTAAATAAAGCGGAGCTGTGCTCTGCTGCTGTGTATTGGAAAATAGTGGGCAGGGGTGTCCCCGGGACTGCTTTCCTAATCCCCAGGATGGCGGCCAAGGTGCCACCATCGGGGAATTCATGCGTGTGTGGCGCTTTCAGGGTGCAGGGCTACTGCAGGCGGGGGGAGCGTTGCCATTACTTGCAGAAGAAGCACCAGCACTGCGGGGCATTTAAAGGGCTCTCAGTGCCCTTTCCATCCGAAAATGCTCAATCGTGCTCGGCATGCTCCTTCTAGATTGTGGCCAATCTAGATTGGTCTCAGAGGCCAAGCAGCAGGGAGGGGCTACCCTCTACTGCAACTAGAGTTTGACGGGCCACCATTTGGTGAATGTGTGCAGCAGGATCTGGGGTTTCTAACCGAAAACCTGGCCACCTTTAACTGTGGTTAGCCATAATGTCTGAATGCAGCCAAAGTTTCTTGCCGGAAAGCTGACCATTCTCCTCTATATGGAGATAACACTCAGACTTCAGTCCAATTACCCAATGAAGGCCCACATAAAGTCAAAGAATGAGCCATATATCCAAACCTGAACCCACTTACTGTCCAAACCTAGAGATAAACACTCAGGCAGGGCAGGTGAATAACTGCCAAAACACATTGTAAACACAATTTAAGAAGCAGAAAGGAGAAGCAGAGAATTACTTGTGTTACATCAGTCATTCACTAATGCTCACACACATCTTAATACCTTTGTCTTAAGACATGTGCCAGAAGCTACTTTTATCTCTCCTCTCCACCACTCAATCCAGTTTTGTTCAAGGATTTCCAGTTGTGCATATACTACAGTTGCATAGTAAACCTGCTGGCTCTAACAGTGGCACTTAATGAACACAGTTCAAAGATGTGGGCTTTTCCTGGTGCACAGAAGTGGAAATACAGCACCTGCATGGGGTCAGTGCCTAGATATGTCTTGCAGTCCACAAGCAGGCAACAAAGGCTCAAATGTGGCAGTGGAATACCCCACTTACATCTGTTAGAAGAGCTAGGAAGTTACAGACAGGAAAATTAATCAACCTACTAGTATATTTGGAACATGGGCACTGTTGCTACTCTTTAGACAGAGCCATTCCTGCACCCTTGCATACAGAAACACACACACTTCTATCAAGGAAAGCAAGTAATGAATGATCGACGGTGCTTTCATGGTGAGCCTGGGCTGTAATCTGACTATGTGAGTGTTTGAATGAGAGCAACTTGTTGAGCCTTCACAGCTTTGCCCATCATTAGCTGATGCCCCATTTTTAGCAAACCTCTTAATAATAATATACAAGAACAGACCCTACCACTGTTGATCCCTTTGGCAGACGTGCCTTTAATTAATCCAGAAGGGAAAATGGGATTTCCCCCCCAGTACCTGTTTATGTTCACTTTACAAACAGGCAAAAGCTAATTACTCTGCAGTGCCAGTAAAATCCACCCAGGGAATATAGTGCTTTTATCTAATGCCACTGGCAGCAGGACGAGACTGCTTTGAATTATATCTAAGATCAAAGCACGTCTGTATGCTGCATTATCATATTTCTTCCTCCTCCCACCCACCTTCCTTCGACATCCTCTTCATTCCACAAGACTGGCTTACATTTCAGATCATTCCATTTGCTAAGTTTGTTGCACTTAATTAGTAGCCGACATCCCTGCTACTCACCCTTCCTCCCCACAAATCACAGCAACACAAACGCTGCTGTCCTCAAGGCTCCAAACAGATGCAGATGCAACAATCGCACACACTTCCATAATAAGTAGAGATCCTTTTTGGGTTTTTCCCCCTTATCACCTCTTCCAAGGGGAAGCTACCAGGTATCTCATCTGCCAATACTCAACTAGGCAACAGTCATTCATACTCACAGTGATTCCCTGTTTGCGGTTGCTAATAAGGGATAGGTTAGGTACAGAGCAGCATTAATTAGCTATAAACTGAAAGTAATTACCATAATAATGAAAAGATGTGTGAATAGGAAATTTGCTGCTGCTTTTTTTCCTGTGGTATTTACAAAAGGAGGATTAATAAGGTAATTTGTATTAAATTCTTACTAACAAACCTTCCAGGAATTCAACATATGTAGGACATTGGGTGGAAAAAGACAAAAAGGCATTAATTGCTGGCCAGAGGATGTAGGACACAGAGTCCCTTAATATTCAAAAGAATGACTAGAAAGAGGAGCAGATATATTTAACAAACTTGAATTGAATATGGGGATCCTAACCTCAGTGATAATGTGCAACCATACAGCACCACATCTAAGTCAAACCTTTCCACCTTCTGGCATTCATCCAGCCACACAAGACATTTCTCTTTGTTCACAGTCTCAAAATATATGCAGTCAATGCATGGCAAAAAACCTATGTCCCAGTTATGTGGACAGAACCTATGTGTGCATATGTTACATATGGACATAAGAACAGCCCTGCTGCATCAGGTCCAAGGCCTATCTAGTCCAGCATCCTGTTTCACACAGTGGCCTACCAGATGCCTCTGGGAAGCCCATAGGCAAGAACTGATGGCATGCCCTCTCCTGTTGTTGCTCCCCTGCAACTGGTATTTAGAGGCATCTTGCCTCTAAGGCCGGAGGTGGCCTAGAGCCTTCAGACTCGTAGCCACTGACAGATTTGTCCTCCATGAATTTGTCTAAGCCCTTTTTAAAGCCATCCAGGCTGGTGGCTGTCACCACAAATGTTGTTTGTGCATAGCTTCTTGTAGAAGAGCCAATCCATACAAAGAGGGTAAAGTGTGAACAAGTGATGCCAGAGTTCAATACAAACACATCACAATAGGAGGCATTAACCACACACACTTAATTTTAAAAATCAGCAAACAATAAAACCCAGGACAGTCAATAATCACATGCAACTTAAAAGCTGAATACCCAGGTAAACAGAGCCATCTACACCCAGGCATCATCACATACTGCACAGGAGGAGGCAATGGTAAACCCATCCTGTATTCTACCAAAGAAAACCAAATGGCTTTGTGGTCTCCAGGAGCCAACACCGACTCAATGGCACAACTTTACTTTACACCCACTTGTAGATGGAGTGGCATAGAAATCTTCTGGGAGGGGATTCCAAACATAGGGGCTTAGAAGGCTGTGAGTCACTGAGAATATGCAAGCTTTGTGAGACAACTGCACTATAAAAGATGGGTCTTATTCCATCAATGACCTAGTTTAATGGATAATCCAGTTCAAACAAACTAAATCATTGGTATGGCTTACCTTTCAAGTTTCCCTTTAGATGCCACAAATGTTAAGGCCATATTGATGCCAATTCAGAAATTCTCAGACATTCATGCTGACATACACACACAAAGAGGCATTTTGTAGATGAGGAGTTATTTTAATCAAATGTGATTTTTTTTCCCCTTTCATGACCTGTAATTTCACAGATAGCACTATCTAACTTGCACACTTGGTGTTAGGGCAAGTTTTAAATCACTAAAGTCATCACCAGCACATGATTTAAAAGCTATTCATCTCTGTCTTCCTCGGTTCTCTTCTAAATGTCTTTGGAGCTTTATGTGGCCACTGCGGCATCAAAGATCACACTGGAATCTGAATTCAAGGCTCACTACAGCTAAGAAGCATCCTCTCCAGAAACACAGTAAAGTCGTACTCAAGAGTAGCCTAACCCAGGCTAGGGCAGCCTGGGTTAGGTTGTTTGTGTGCAACACAATAGATCCCAGCGCTGCCTGCCTGCCCCAGATTTTCACCCAAGCTTTTTATTGAGGTTAAGGGTGTAAGCCTGCCCTTAACCCCAGTTCTGAGGTTGTGTGACAGCCACCAAATTTCTCAACACATTTGGTGAGGGACCCAAAGCAGGTGTGGGCTGCAAGATTCAGAAGACCGTAAGGGGTACTGATGGTTCACCTGCTAGGAAGTTGAACACACTGGGAAGGTGATGCTCAGCGTGCCTATACAAGCAAAGGACCAGGCATGTCCTAGGCCTGGAGGGTCCTGATGCCTCAGGGGGATCTCAAGAAAAGACTATACCCACAGAAAGTATCAATGTGAGGCAGAGATAGGAGCTGCCACCAGGAAAGAACGAGCCGTCCAAACTTTCCTCCTAGAGCTTGTGCTGATGGGCTAGAGGCAGGGCGACATTACAACTTCCCTGTGGCCTCAATACACCTTTGAACTATAGTGGTTCTTTAGCTGTTCCTTGGTGATGCCAATCTCTAAACCCTACACAATGATCTGCCCCCCCCCCCTTGTGTAGGCTGGATCACATCACAATCACACTTAACCAAGGCTACAATCTTATGCAGGCACAAGTCCCATTGGATTCAATGGTGCATAAATCTAAGTAAGTGTGCATAAGATGAGGCTAAGCATAGGCACTTTGGTGGATGCTATGTCCAGTTGAAGAGTTAGAAGTGAAAGCAACAAAAATACAGGGCACGGAAGTATGGTGTGGTGATACAGTGGGGGCAAGATGAGTGGAAGTAAAAACCATGTGTGGTAGATCAAATAAGTAATCAGTTTAAAAGAATGAGAATTTTAAAGAGCTGCTGCGTGAACTATGACAAAACACACTATTTATTGTATATATTTTACTTTGACATAAAGTGTTGCAATAACCTTGAAAATAAGAATGGATTTTGCTAGGATTTTTGTCCTTAGGATCAAAAATCTGGCGGCTGCTAGCATTGGTATTTGTTGTTTTTAGCATTATTTGATTACTACATTCTATTTCCCCCACTTTTAATTTGGTTTCAAGGGCTGTGAAGTTAATGCCTTTGGGAAGTATGCTCCTCTGCTGACACTTTATAAAAGGTTATGAAGATAATACGTTAATATAGTTTATTGTCATGCCTCCGGAAATGTTCCGGCTTTATTTACAAAGGATTCTGTAAATGAGAAAATGGTTTTAAACCTTTCAATGAACACTTTAAATTCCATTAATAGATTTTTCTGCTCCTATCCCAAAGTGAGATATATGTGGAGCTGAGATTTCTCTGGAAACCACTTTTAGCTGCCAGTGATACCAGAGCCGTATCCGAGACATATACTGAAGAAAAACATTTTTTAAAATAGGAAGATTCTCTTTCTCTGTCCTGAGCAAACCCCATTCCATCACTCAGGCAGTCTTACACAGTCTCTGTCACACCTCCTCCCAGGTGCTCTCTGCTCCTTTTCCATGGTGGATGGGAACCACCTTGCCAAGCCTGGCCCAGCCTCCCAATCCTGACTGCTGAGATGCTCCTGCTGGAGGCTTTTCCAGTGTGGCCACATGAGATACAGAGGGGACATTCCCAGGACACTTTACAAAAACAGAGAAAAAAGCCAATCAAAAGTTAATATGAGCCTGTCAATTTGGAAACTCATGCCATACCACCTTGGACTGCAGGTGGTAGATCACAGGTATTAATGTTCCCCTATACAAAAACAACCTCCTACAACTAAGTTATTAGGAAATGAAGGCAAAAGATTCTAACCCAATCAAATACATGTTTTACCTTTTTAAAGAAATTTACTTGCAGAGAACAGGCAGGGGAACCATATGCAGGAGAAAAACTATATACATGTTTATGGCTCGTAAAGACATAAGTATCACTCAGACTACCTGAAAGGATTATAAGATGTTTTAGTAGAGCATAAGCTTTCATGGTGACAACCCACTTGCTCAGATGCTGATGTTTATTGCTGAGCGCATTAAATGTAACCCACCTGGGGCGGAACAATCCATTCAGCACCTCAGAAAGTTATGGAGGCTATTCTCACGACTGCAGGAAAGCAGGTTAAGGGAGCCCAGCCTGCTTTCTTGAGGTCGTGGGAACCGCTGGGAGCTGCACAGCTCCCAGCAGTTAGCCTGCTTAAGTTCCCCCCACCCCTTAAATGAGGTTAGTGGAGCAAGCACTCCACTAACCCCATTTTGGTGATTGTATGTTGCCACAGTCTGGCTCTGCGCTGTGGCAACTCGCGAGGAGACCCCCCCCCCATCTTGGAGGTCTCCCCAGGATGCCCCACCTTTGACTTCTGGGGTCCGGGCTGCCCCCGGTCCCTGAAGGCCCTAACGGCTTGGTGACAGAGCCGGTAATCGTGTGGGCTGCCCAGGGCTCCGCGACTGCTTGTGTGTGGGGCTTGGCCTACCCCATCTGGCTCTCAACACTACTCATGTAGAGAGCCTCACTATATCATACATGCACACACACCAAGTCAAAAAACCATTCAGTGAAGGAATAAAAACCTAGGAAAGATGACACTTTCAGTCCACACAATGAAGAGCACTGCCCTGGGCAGAACCAGCTAGGTATATATGAACATCAGTAATAAACTAAGGTTTTTGGTATTTTGAAACGTCTTAGCTTAAATATTTCACTATATCATAGACTCTGGTGCTGCTGGGACTAATTCCCATGATGTTTCATTGAGGCCAGTAATAAATATCCACACACCTGAGGATTCCTCATCAGTAATTGTGATACATATTTGCATGTTGTCCAGGAATGGATGGGAATGATGTTAGAGGTCCATGCACTCCCTCCTGGATTTCCCATATGCTAAGCCCATGCAAGAGGCACCTTTTAATTGGCAGTGGCCCTCTTACATTTAGCAGAAAGAGAGCAACTGTTCCAATTCAGTCCAGTAACGTGCTTCTCTAGTAGCTGTTGCTGGTATTGTCTGTGTGTGTGTGTGTGTGTGTGTGTGTGTGTGTGTGTGTGTGTGTGTGTGTGTGTGTGTGAGAGAGAGAGAGAGAGAGAGAGAGAGAGAGAGAGAGAGAGAGAGAGAGAGAGAGAGAGAGATTAGTTTGTGAGCCCTTTGGGAACAAGGAATCATTTACATACCTTGCTATGTAAATGGCTTTGAGAATGTTTTCAATTTAAATATGATATATACATATAATAATTATATCTATTTCCAAAAGAACAGGAAATGTTATTATGCATATGGATGCATAACTGGAGCACCTGTGAGCAAGAGGGAGATACCAGAAAACTCAGAATATCCTGCAGATATATTGGTTTCACAAAAAATTGAAAGAAAAAACCTAAGGGGAACATAAAACCCAGAAACTGCCCCCATTTGACTCGATGGAGCAGAATGTTTGTTGAGGTAGAGAACATATATTATTATTTATTTCTTGTTTACACAGTCAGACAGGTGTTATTGTTTTATCCAGACATCGAGTGCTTCCCAAGGACCTGGGATGCCAGAATTTTATCGTCAGTTGTTATAGATATTGTCGCAGAATATAGGCTGTTCCCAGTAAAGCTGCTTTTTGTAATTGGCTGATGGTGATTTCTGTGGCCCCTATGGTGTTGAGGTGCTCTTCAAGGTCTTTTGGAATTGCACCCAGGGCACCAATTACCACTGGGATTATTTTGGTCTTTTTCTGCCACAGCCTTTCAATTTCAATTTGTAGATCTTTGTATTTTGTGATTTTTTTCTATTTCTTTTTCTTCTATTCTGCTATCCCCTGGTATTGCTATGTCGATTATTTTGACTTCTTTTTCTTTCTTCTCGACTACAGTTATATCTGGTGTATTGTGTGGCAGATGTTTGTCTGTTTGTAGTCGGAAGTCCCATAATATTTTTACATCTTCATTTTCTTCAACTTTTTCAATTTTATGGTCCTACCAATGTTTGGCTACAGGTAGCTTGTATTTTTTGCAGATGTTCCAGTGTATCATCCCTACTACTTTGTCATGCCTTTGTTTGTAGTCAGTCTGTGTGATCTTTTTACAACAGCTGATTAGGTGGTCCACGGTTTCATCTGATTTATTATTTTTTTTATTATTATTATTATTATTATTATTATTATTATTATTATTATTATTATATAACAATCAACCAGACAGATGAAGCTAATGGAACTCAGTGGCAAGGATCGTGGGGAAGGAAGGCTTGAACCAAGAGAACAGGAGATTTCTCAGCTTGAAAAATACTCCTTCAAGACAGTCACAACCCTTCTGCTCCTGAGGGGCAAAGGTGCCTAAAGTGTTCTCACACACACACACACACACACACACACACACACACACACACACACCAGGGATATACTGCAACATTTTGTTGCAGGTCCACATTAAATAACAAATAATAATATGAATGGCTTTATACATTCCTCTCAGGTTTCCCATATGAAATTGCTTGGAACTCTCTCAAGAATATAACAGTGAAACCTGGGATTTTTGATGATCATAGGCCAAATTCTACAACACTGGGAACACACTGCATTTCAAGTCAGTCCTCAGGATAGGACTTTGTACAAAGGAAGCATGATGTTATTTGCTGCACTTATCTTCATGGATGTCATTATCAAGGTTTAGAACTTGGCAGATGTTTTTCACCAGGCTTGTTGCTATTGACTCATTGATCCTAAAGCAGCACTAGACAAGTAAGTCGAGGTCAACATTCTTGTTTACTCTGCGCTATCTTAATGTGTGACTTTGCTGTCAGTTCAATGAATATTAAGCTAGCTCTCAATATGCCCCGACAGCACTTCTGAAATCCAGACTGCCCCCATTTCTCTTTCTAATGTCTAAACCAGCTCAATAGTTTAAAAAGGCATTGCCAATTACTTTGAATTCTCCACAGTGTTAAATAAGCTTAGAAATAAAAACATGCTTCCTTTGCACCTCCCATTGGCTTTCACTTCTTTGCCATTTTGAAATGATGGCTTTATTTCTCATCACTGATGATATGTAAAAATCTCTTTTTTCCTCCTTCTCTGGACTTCATCAAGCCATGTATTTCTGAAAAATTCTGACAGGAAATGAACAAAGAGGAGGTTTTAAAAAGTCAACCAGAAACTCTGCTTTGGTCAAGGATCAGATTGCTCTCTCTTCCAACCTCATGTCATCAAAGACTGCCCAAGCCATTTGGAAACAATGGCCCACATCTTCCCCAGCAGTCTGAGCATGGAAGAAGGACTCCGCCATCACTGAGTGACTGGAGAACATCTGCATTGAAGCCTTGCTCCACAGCCCAGCACAGGTGAAAGGAGAAATGATCTTCTCTTCAATGCTTCAAAAGTCATTTTTGCTACCAGGAATGTGTCCCCGAGACAGAGTTGCAGTACAACTCTGGTGTGCATATGTTACTTGAGCCTGTTGCTGAGCATGGTGAAAAAAACAGAAGTTAGCAACCAAGACAAGAATCCCTGCTGTAATTTTGGTCTTACTTAAGTTGAAATTTTATTTTTTTTTCTTATTGGGGGGGGGTTGAGGGGGGCACAAATGCTCAGTCCCAGATCCTTTTCATCCAGCTCTAAAGTTGCAAGAGTTAATGGCTGATGGAGCCACTCTGGGAAGAGCAGAGGGTTCCAAGTTCCCTCCCTGGCTTCTCCAAGATAGGGCTGAGAAAGATTCCTGCCTTCAACCTTGGAGAAGCCGCTGCCAGTCTGTGAAGACAATACTGGGCTAGATAGACCAATGGTCTGACTCAGTATATGGCAGCTTCCTATGTTCCTAGATATAAAATGGTGTTTTACAAATGTGCATCAGCAGTATATTCTACAAATAGAATCATTTCTACAGGATTGCTTTTTTGCAGTGTTTTATCAATGTGCCTAGGCACATTGGTAATGTAGAGCAGGAAAAGATGAGTAGAGGAAACTAAAAGCCACAACTGCACATGCTATAATTCTGGATATAACTTGAGACATTTTCCTAGTTAAAGTGGAATTTGGAAGGAATAGATTGCAGGACATTGTGAAGCCATACAACAGTAATGGAAAAGAACAAAGAAAATCCACTCATTGATATGGCTTTCTTGGAGTAAATAAATTGTTTTCCTACAGCAATGCCAGAAGAAGAAACAAATTGTCCCTTAAATCCCAGATTACTGCTTATTGAAAGATTTCTTCCCTTTTCAGCAATCAACAGAAGGTACAATGAATCTCATGCTCTCCGTGGGGTTCAGCTGACAGGGAAGCTATTTAGATTCATTTTGATTTAATCCAACCTAAATTTTCATTGACTAAGAGTACTACCTGGGCGCACTTTCACCTTATTTTCATTTTAGTTGAAATTATTTTAAAACAAAGAAATGGAAAAGAGGAAGAAGAGAAATATTAAAAAAGGAAGTGGGCATTCTATGTCCTTCAATGTTACACTAATCTGTGTTTTAGAAGCTAGGTTAGGAAATGTCCTTTCTCCTGAAAATGTCATTCTCCATTCTGACAATATTAAATACTCAATTATCCTTCCTGCCCTTCACCTAAAAACCTGCCCTTATAAAACCTGCCAGCAGTGACATCTGAGGAATCCATAAATACCAATAAGTGATTCCTAAACAAAGCAAGGTTTGAATATTCAGCAAACGCTATCTTTTTCAAGGATGTACAGGTGCACTCTCCTTTTATCTACTATAAAATCTCATCAATGCATTAAGAGTTCTTGACCCAAAAAGCTTCCCACTGTGAACAATTTTGTAACAAGGGACCTTGGTATTTCTGCTACAGAGCTTTAGATTTGTGAACTAAAGGATAATCATTACATTGTGTGGAGCTCTGCAGGTCTATCCTTTGAAGTAAGAAATGCCAGGAACTGTGTATCTGTCTTGTGTGAGAAAGCCCACATGTCCCGTCAACTTGCAATACTTGTTTACATAGTTCATTGATCCAAACAAGAGTACTAAATCTCCTAGTTTGTGATGACACCACATTTCAAAGCAGAGGCTTTGTCATTATGAATGTACATATTCTGCTCCCTTCAAGGCCAATCTGGGCAGGTCTGGTTTGGTATGGGATTGGGATACAAGACCCCTAAAGAAACACAATTTCAAGTCCTCCCAATTCCTAAAGGCGAATGGATTCCCAATAACCAGCATACTGTTTCAAGTATATGCAGCAGTGATTCGGGATTCAATAACCCTGGGAAATGTGCAATTCCCAAAGCTCCTGAAATCCCTAGTAAGGATGCCAAAATCCTTGAGAATTATATTTCTCCAAGGATACTGGCACCCAGGAAGTTGTCAGAGTGGCATATTGGATATAATAGAGACCCTACAGCAAAGGGGATGGGCATACATGAAGTCCACGTTGACAGGACTCTGTGTTATTTTTTTTGAGGCTATGGGTACTTCCTCTGATTTCTGAGGAATTTGGGGGGGGATTAAAAATAGAAAAGAGGGCTAAAACTGGCTTCTTTCAAACCAGAACTTTACAAAATGTTTACTTTACAAAATGTTCTAGATCTGAAGCCCTCCCAGGATCATCATCCCACCCCCATGTGGAGGGGAAAGGACATTCCTTTAATTTTATATTAATATTTGTCTTCCCAATTTCAGAAATACACAATCAGTAAAAGTGAAAGTATTTTGAATGCTTCTGTTGTGAAAACCTTTTAATCTCTTTTAAAAGGTCTGCCTGTTACTGCAATGGAAAAGAAATAGATTAATATAAAATTAAAGGAATATCCTTTTTCCTCCACATGGGGATGGAATGATGGTCCAAGGAGGGGCTTCTGATCCAAAAATGTTCTGGCCTGTTTCAAGCCAGATTTCACAATATCTAGCCATTTTTATTTATTTTTTAAATCACCAAAAATCAGAGGAGTCGCTCATAGCTTTGAAAAAATATAGAGAGTCCTTCCAATGTGCACTTGATGAGTGCAAATTTCATAACTGTATGCCCATCCGTTCTATCAAATTTGTATGCAAGTCTCTGTGAGTCTTACACATGCTGGTGGAATGGTGGTCCAAGGAGGCTCTTCAGTTTCAGAGGTTTGTGTAAGGTTCTTCCTTGAAACAAGCCAAATTTCACAATTCATTTGGGTGATTGATAAATTCTCTTTGAATTCATTACCAGGAGACACTTAATCCCTTACACATATATGTGGCAAGTTTCAAGGCTCTAGAACCAGCCAGTGATCCCCATCCCCCATTTCCCCATTGGCCGCTATAGGGGAAAATCTGAATTTAAGTCGGAATTTGGATTTGGATACCTAATCAGATCTGATAACCAACACTGCCAGAGCCCACAGAATCTGAATCAGATTTTATCAAATTCTGATTGGGTCAAATGCGAATTTTCTGAAAGTGCACAGGCATTATAACTGCACAAATACAGACAGTAAGATACTCTACGAAAGCAGTTCATTGTGCAGAGAGGAAGATGTCAACTGAGCAATATGAAAACAGGTTCCATGAAAGCAGGCCACCATATTGCATGCAGTGGCCTCTTCCCTAGGTGAAGTAAAGACCTGAAGGCCATTCCAATATTGAACTATCGGGACTCATGATCATGAATAAAATTATTGGGGTGGCAAACAGGAGAAAAAAAGCTGACCAAAGTAAGTTGTGAACCAAGCCTGGATATATTTATAACTGTACATGACTGAATACCCATGAGACTCTCCTTACTTCTCCTTTAATTACTACAAGCAATTTTATTAGTGTACTTTGCAGCATCATTAACTATTACTTTAGGCTTAACATTAAAAATAATGAGCTAATACAATATTAATGATATTAATTAATACCATCAAAGCTTCACAGTCCCACGCTAGCCTGCCAACTAAGACCCTGAGAAGGGATTCCCATCCACCCCTCAGTCTTAAGTGGGGCTGGGGGAAGAAAGAGCTCTGATGGAAGGGGGAGAATAGGAAGAGGAGAGGGAAAAGGTGAAATGTTTGGCAAATACAGCAGTTTGTTTACCACTCTTTTCAAGCCCTGTCAGAAAAGATGACAGTACAAGCTATATCAGCTACCAAGACGACAGCAACAAGTGGGCCTTCCCTTCCTTTTGACCCAGGAACTGTAGCAGCATAAGCAGATACCTCATGCTTGGTGTCTCTTCCTTGTCACTTTGACAGACAGATGCAGTGTGGCCGTCGACTGGAGGCAGCAGAGGCATTTGTACTGATATCTGGGAAAGAGCGAGCGCCCACAGCACTGACTGGCGATAGGGGGCTGGCATGAGAGTGAAAGATGAACAATTCTTTGTTCTTCTGGCAACATGTCCAGAATTTAATCTAGGCAGCATGCTGGCCTCTCAGAACAGCAAAGCAAGAGTTGGAGCTCTCAAAATAAATTATTTAAGCAGAAAGACAAAAAGTATGGCGCTCATGACAAAATATTTTTTTAATTACAAACTCAGCATTCAAATTATCTAAGCTGGGGGTATGATCTAAGAACCTGTTGTAAATTTTTAGTTTTATCAAGTTTGGCAGATCACAAGAGTTGCACAATTAAGGGGTGCAATGTTTTGAAAGGCACATCTTCATATGCACCCAGTATGGGAATGTATTTGAAAGAGGGTAAATGTTTGTCCAATTGGATTCAAGACTTCAATCCATATAGGCCTTTCTCACCTGTACTGGGACTGTAACAGAGCAAGCATGAACCTTACACCTGGCATTATAGATAGTCTTCTTTTATGTAATACAGGAAGCCCTCAATTTTCGCGGGGATTACTTCCCACCAATTACCGCTAATGCCAAAAATTACAGTTTTTGAAATCCTGCACCTATGGAACCTAACCCCATCATTCCCATTATCTGCAAGTTTTCAAATATTGTGGTTTTCAGCATACATGGTGCACAATAATGGAAACTGGGTCTGTTTAAACTGAATGCAAGTAGTTGAAACCACAATTGTGGATTCCATGAGAAACAAAGATCTCCTAGATTATACTTTACTGTCCTCCTGATATGCAACATGGTAATGGCCATAGCTCAGATGGCTTTAAGAAGGGATTGCACAAATTCAAGGATTACAGATCTATCACTGGCCATTAGGAATCATGACTATGTCCAACACCCTTGCTTAAATAATCTGAACCACTGATTATCCAAGGAGAAGGACTATAGCTCAGTGGAAAAGCATCTGCTTTGCATGCAGAATTGCCCTCGGTTCAATCCCTGGCATCTCTGGGTATGACTGGGAAAGAAACATTGGTCTTACTGTGAAGGGTTCTTTTTCACAGTGCATGCTCCTTGAAGACAGGACTAGAACTAAAAGTGGAACTAGGCCACCAACCTCAGATGGACAAGATGCATCCACAGATGGGACAAATGCCCTCTGTACACTGTGAAGGAGAATTTTTCATGGTAAGACCAATGTTCCTTTCCCCAACAGTGTAGGAGGGCATCCTGCAGAATGGGACATGCCCAAGTGGTGAGTGGTAAGTGTGGGAGAGGATGTATCTAGACAACTTGCTGAAAGAGGCCACCTGTGCAGAGTGGGATAAAGCCATTTTATAATATTTTATGAACAGAGTGATGGATGATCAGGTTGCCACTTTACAGATTTCCAGAAGTGGTGCATGAGCCGAGAAGGCTGCTGAAGTGCAGGGACTGAGAGTAGAATGGGCTGTGATGCCCCACAGTACCAGTAGCTTGAGTGACTTGCACGTGAAAGATGATGCAGCCTCAAATCGATCTGGACAGAGTAGTCTTAAAAACCTTTGTACCCAATGAGGAGTGAAAGGAAACAAAAAATGAGTCAGCACAACGAAAACCTCTGGTACGTCTAATATAGGTGTGAAGAGCCCTTCACATGATCAAGGCAAGCCGTGACCACTCTTTGGGATGAGAGGACAAGGGACAGGAAGATGGAAGGACAAAATCTTGGGGCCGGTGAAAGGTGAAGTTTATCTTGGGAAGAAAGGTAGTATCAAGTTTGAAGACCACAGTGTCTGGCTGGAAAAGGCAGAGCTCCTCGCAGACCAAAAGGGCCCTGAGTAACAGCTCCCGGAAAGAGGACCTTGAAGGAGAGGCGTTCAGTGGAACAGAATGCATGGTTTTAAAGGGTGCCTTGGTCAAAGCATTGAGCACTTTGTTGAGACTCCACGAAGGGAACCTCTGCACCAGGGGTGGTGCCAGGTTAGAGGCTCCTTTAAGGAAACAGTGAGTGTGAGGGTGTAGGGCTGAGGTATTGGCAGAAGAGAGCTTAAGGACAGATGCAGTGCTGAGGTTTGACGCTTCAAGGTATTAGGACATAAGCAGAGGTCCTGACTGGACCGAAGGAAAACTAAGACCTCTGGGACACCTGCAGTGAGCAGATTAATGTGCTTTCTGTGAGCCCAACATGAGAAAGCCAACCATGCGATTTAGTAGATCCTGTTAGTCAAAGGGCAGCGAGAAGCTAGGACATTTTCTTGAACTGCTGGAGAGCAGCCTCTTCTGGCTAAAGGCAAGTGTTCAACCTCCAGGTGCAAAGTTGGAGCCAATCGGGTACTGGGTGAAGGACGGGACCCTGGGAGATGAGGTCCTGTTAAAGGGGAAGATGCCATAGAGGATGGATGGAGAGATCCATCAGGTCCGAGAACCACGATCTCCAAGGCCAATGAGGAGCAATCAGGATGAGATCTGCACAACCCATCCACAGTTTCCTAACAACCATCACCAGGGCAGCAGTTGGGGGAAGGCATAAAGGATGCCCTGGTGGCCATGGGGCCGTCAGGGCATCCTTTCCTTCCACCAGTGGAGAGTAAGACCTGGTGAACCACATGGGCAGGAGGTAATTTGTGGGAAACAAGTGCACTTCTGGAAGGCCCAACCAGCTAGTCAGATTTTGAAACACTCTGGGGTTATGAGTCTACTCGGCTGGGTTGATGGACTGACAACTCAGCCAGTTGGCTTAGCGGTTGGCAATGCCACTGAGGTGTTCCACTGCGATAGATGCCAGATGGAGTGCCACTCATCTGGACAGTAAGATTCTGCCATCAGAGAATGGGACCTGGTTTGTTGGTTTGGTATTGCCTTGGTGGTTTATTTTGCTGACATGCTGATTTTGCTGTCATGTTGTCCATGTGGATGAGGACAGGATGTTTGTTTGTGAGACGTAGGAAGAGTAGGAGAGCTAAGCGAATCAGCTAAGCGCACAGTTCCAGCCAGTAGATATTGTGGTGGTTTTCTTTCTGAGACCATAGACCCTGTGCATACTGGTTGGAGCAGTGTGCTCCCCATCCCTTGAGACTGACATCTGTGGTGGTGATGATGATCCGGAGTGGGTATAACAGAGGGAGGCCCACTAATGAAAGGAATGGTGAATGCCCAGAGACAGGAGGAGCTGTTTGTAGGTGAGCACCATGCAGAGGCCCTGGAAGGGAAAATCATGCCACTGTAGGGGCCAAGAGTGCCATCTGGCCCACGGCATGCATTCTATGCAGGCTCATGAATCCCAGGACCTGAGAGAGGAGCATCAGCTCCATCAAGGACTGCTTCAGGAGGAGGAGGGAGAGGAGGGCCAGTTTCTCTCTCTGGTCATGGGATAGAGACACCATAGCACATGCTGTGTTGGACAGCACCCCGAGATGTTGGAGACTGGGAAAGGAAAAGATGGCTCTTCTGTATGTTGACCAGGAATCTGTGAGAATGAAAGCAACTGAGAGTTAGAGGGACCATCCTGCTCGGCTTGCTGGAGGGATGGAGAGCAAACCAGAAGATTGGCCAAGTACAGATGAACATTAATTCAGCATATCCACATGTGATCAATGAGTGCCCCATGATCTTGTTGAAGTCCTGAGGTACTGAACAGAGGCCGAAGGACAGAGCCCTGGACTAGAAGTAACCGAATCCAAGGAACTTCTGATGAGCTGGGAGAATAGGAACGTGAAGATATGCCTCAGAAAGATCTATGGAGGCTATGAAGTCATTGGCTCTGGCCACTTCTTTGTTGGTTCATAGGGATTCAATGTGGAATTTTCTCTTGGTTATGTAGTGGTTCAGATGCTTGATATCCAGGACAGTTCTCCAAGTGCCATCTCGTTTCAGCACTAGAAAAAAGGAGTAGATGTCTCAAGATAAATCAGTCAAGGGAACGGGCTTTATAGCATGAATCTGGGACAGATGAAGAATAGCCTGACTCATCAGAAGATTTTTTTTTTATTCCTTGACTTGGGGGAGATGATGAACTCATTGGAGGTGGGGTGGAGGAGAGGTCAAGAGAGTACCCCCTTTGAAATGGTGGAAAGAACCCAGTAGTCACATGTGGTAGAGCACCACTCTGGGGTGAAAAGGCCCTGACTGCAGCCGAGTCATTGTTTTTGGATCGGTTGGGGGGTGGGGGAGCAAAGGGACATGAGGTCTGGGGCCTGA